>NC_080593.1:24949165-25575951 GCF_027887145.1 Ammospiza caudacuta
AAAAAAATGATTGCCATTGTGAAGATCAGGCTGTGTCAACACACTTGTATGCCTGTAAAGTCAGCTTTACAAAGTCAGTCACTGATACCAATTATTCTTCTACCACCTGTTTTTACTCTTTTCCCCTTAATGCAATCATTTATACATTTCTTAATCTCCTTTATTCTGAAAAGAAAAACAAGCAGAGCATGTCAGTGTAATAAGAGAGGGTTTGTGTTATCAGCAGCATAGACAGAAAAGCCTCTGTGAGAGTCTCAGACCCTCTCAGGCCTGAGTTTTACCCCCTTTTATTTAGATCAGGACAGACTCTTCACATCTGTTGGTCTGCAGCAGCAATTCTATTAATTTCAGCGAGGGTAGATTAATTATTAGCTGTGCTGAACAATCAAATACTTATCTCATTTTGCTTAGCATTCTTCTTTTGTGTGTTCCACTATGTACAATCCCTCTTACAGAAAATTGTGCTAGTAATACTGCAACATAATCAAATTTGTCATATGCCATCTCTGATTACCAGAGCTTAGCAATCAGTCTGAAGGGTTTAGTTTGAGGATTTTTAGGAGATAGACAGCACAAGGTCAGATACCAGAAGGAATGAAACTGCAGGTCAAAAAGCTGCTGTGAAGAAATCATTCCTGGAAATGTTTTTGTTGAAAATAGTCTCATATAAAAGTTAAGACCTAGGGACCTTGTCTAGCCTGAAATGAACCTGAGATCCTGAAAGGACTTTCTGATGATGTTATACACAGTTATAATTATGCACATTTCTGAACATTTGATGGCAGGAAAACCTCTGAAAACCTTTAAAGTTATTTAATATAAATTTTTATACATTGTCTGAATAAGAAATTCCTTTTAATGAAAAGAATTGACTTCTAAATGACACAAACCCAAACCCTCTTCACATCAGGTTCCAAGTCAGTTCTTTCAGAAACTACAAGAACTGGAGCATGTTTGTCCAAGTCAGCACTGCTTGGTGTGTTCCTTTGGAAGAGGCTCCACTTCAAAGTACTTTTTTGTACCAGAGTGTGTGTCACAGGCAGAGGAGTCACAGTGTCCTGCCTGGGGTTTTGTGTTTGTATCTGTCTTACACCAGAAAACTTATTCTAGAATTGAAAAACCTTAAGGTAAATTAACAGCTATTATCAAGAGCTATTATTAGAACCTATATTAAAAGCCAGATTATAGCTGGACATATAGATGTGCTGACAGCCCAGAAAGCCAGCCACATCCTGGTCAGAATCAGAGGATTCATGGCCAGCAGGCCAAGGAAGAGGATTCTGCTCCTCCGCTCCGCACTGCCCGCCTGCAGGGCTGCACCCAGCCCTGGGGCCCGAGCACAGAAAGGACATGGACCTGCTGGAGCAAGTCCAAAGGAGGGTCACCAAGATGAAAAGAAGGAAGAATCGCCTCTTCTATGAGGAAAGGCTGATAAGGTTGGGGTTGTTCAGCCTGGAGAATGAAAAGCTGCAGGGTGACCTTAAAGGGGGCTTATAGGGAAGTAGGGACAAATATTTTAGCAGAGCCTGTAGCAAGAAGACAAGGAGTAATGATTTTAGGCTAAAAAGGAATAGAGTTAGACTAGATATAAAGAAATAATTTTTACAATGGTGTTAGTGAAACACTGGCATGGGTTTCCCTGAGAGGGGGTGTTTTATCCTTGAAAACATTCAAAGTCATGTTGGATGCAGCTCTGATCAAACAGATTTAGTTGAAGGTGACTCAGCACATTGCAAGGGTGTTGGACTAGATGATATTTAAAGGTACCTTTCAACCTAAACTTTTTAATGGTTCTATGAAATGTCAGTGGAGTATATCTATTTCTGCAACAAAAATTTGACTACAAATTTGCCATCTTCTGGAAAAATTCTCACAGCTGTAATTAATTTCAATTTTAAAGAAGCTGACTGCAGTTCTCATTTGCATTATCAAAACCTTACTGCTTCCATGATTCCAGCCTACCACATGCAACCAGCTATCACCATGGTGCAGTGATTGTGCAGCCAACCTGCTTCTATGGAGCAGCAGAGAGTAACACAATAATTATCCTGAATGACAAAACAACTACCTTCCTATCTCTGCATTTAATGACATAACTGTGGTCTCTTGTCACCCTTAAAAAGACAAATATTAGATGTACCTGTGTTTAAAAGATAATATTGACACTTCCCATAGCTTCATTAGTACTGACAAATTGTCTGTGTGGCATAACAGTGTAGAGGTACCAAATCTGCTTCTAAATGAGACATCTTAAATACTGCAGGGAATGGTGTCATATTTGAGTGACATACATAGCTAGGTTGATTTTTGTGCTTGTTGTAGTCAAGCTGACAGCTTATTTAGGGGATGCCATGAAGTTCAGTGCAACAGGCAGGCAAACTTTTACTGCAGACAGAAAATGAATATTCAACAAGAATCAGCCAAAGATGTAACCAACAGGTCTTTTTAGCAGGCACTGTATAAAGAACTGAAAAACTCCTTAGGGAAACTGCTTAAATAATTCCAATATGATGTCCAACAATCAAAAAGTGCCCAAGATGGCAGATGTCACATCTGTAGCATGAATCTGGTAAATTATCTCTGCCTGATACAGACTTTGCCAAAATGTGAACCTGGGTTCAAGGACATATGTGGTGGCTGCAATAAGCCACACTGAACTCACGGGGAGCTACAGTCCCAGGGGTGGCCAGATCCTTCCCCATTTGTCACACTGTATGAGCTTGGAATAAAAATGAAGACTTTTAATTTAGTTTTGCATTTGTGGAATGACAATTCCTTTGCATTCCATAGCTTTCTGCTATTCCATTTTTCCTATTTTTTCTAGTATTTCTAGCTTCTAAATTTAAAGCTAAAGTGAATGAACATTAAACATTAGTTTCTCCTTGAATTTTGCCTTTTCTCACATACTCCTCATGGAGCCACAACATATTATAGCTTCCATGAAGAAAATAAATAACTTTCCATTCCACATCTCCTTGTCATGACCAGGTCACCATGTCACCTGTGGGTTCACTTCTCTGGTAATATAGTTGGATGCTGTAAAACAGCTTTGTTAAAGAAAAATAATTTTTAATCCCTTCACATTTTGAGAAGTTTGCTGTCCTTTACTCTCTCTGCTAATCCAATCCCTCTCATTCAGTCAGTTCTTACAATATCACCTGCAAATGTGTTTGTATGCTGTCTTTATTTCATTCTCCTTTATCACTGAATACCCACCTCCTCAGCATTCAGTTCAGCCAACACGAATTGTGTCATATCCTCTGGGTTTGCTGTAGCAAAGTAATATTTTTGGAAGAATACAGAAGATTCAAATGATAAAGCATTTCTGTGGTATATCTGTGTTGATACAAGGTGAATGAGGACTCAGTCCAGAAAAGCACAGCAGTTAGTTAACCTGAAAAATACCTCTGCCTTCCCTCTATATTTAAAATACCTGTTTTTAGCTATACCGATATGTTTTTCTGTGATGTCAATCACAGAAAAAAAAGATCATTTAGCAAATGCAAAGAATAAAATAAATTCTCCAAGATGCCTGATATGAATGACATTAAGTTTCAGAACAGCAGCACAGAAATTTGAAAAAGTATATTTCAAATTAGGTAGCTTGAGAAATTTCTTGCCATCACAGTGCTGTACTATTTTAATAGTCTAATGAAAAGAAATATCTCAGCAACTCAGCTGCAGCCCTAAGAGAGGGCTGCTCTGATATGTAGCTGCCTTGTACACCTCATGCTAAGTGATCCAGGAAATGTCCTGGCCCTTAAATAACGACATGACAAGATACAGGGAATTAAACAGATACAAGACAGCCGGGCTGAGTTTTCTGCATTTTCACCTGGGATCTTGGAGCAAGAATGGAAACCTTAAGCAGAATGGCAAACAATGCTGGGTAAAGTTTAACTGTTTCATCTCAAAAACAACAGAAAACAGAATTTGGTTTGATTTTTTAAATTCAGGTAACAAAATTTCCAGGCTGTACATATTAATCTCGTTATTAGAAAATATTTCTGATAACAGAGAAGCTGGGGACATGGTGAAAATCATGAAAATACAATGTGTATACTTTGAAATCAGGCTTATTCTAAGTGCTTGTTTTTCACACATATGGAGCTTTTCTCTAGCTGCCTAGATCTATATATACAAGATGGAAAGAGCCTGTTTCAAAGTGGCAAACACTGTTCAAACGACTGCTGAAAAATGCAGGATTGAGTCCTGGAATCATATATTTGGCATCCGAATGAGGCTCTTCAGCTCTTTCATAGCATGTCTCATACAAAATCACTATTCTGTAAATTTCTAAGAGTCTGTAGTCTTAGCACATGAATCCTAACGAACCTGTCTTATTAGCACAGCCAAATCACTGTGTAAAAAGAACTTAAATTTAAAAATTAATCCTTTCTAGTTGTACAGCTTCAGTGAAAATGTGCATTGACATTTAGAAGAGTAAGTTTTTTTAATCAAGATCATATTTACTAATGGTGACAATAGCTTTTGGGGTTACCTTCATTATGTGCAAGCTCATAACTTTTACATGCAGAGACAAGATACTCAGGTTTCTGTGTATTACACAGATGTGGGTATGAAAAACTGTGCTGAAACTTAGAAATTCTTTTGGATTTCTAGTGCTGTAAATTAGACAATTCAGGAAAGAAAAAAAATGAAGGCCTTAAACCTCTAAATATTTGCACAGTATATGGCTTGGCCATTGATAAAAGCAGCAGAGGTAAAAGGAGGACCTACAAGAACACTGGTGTGTGTTAAGGACTGAACTTTTGTTGTGCTCTGGCTACTTTATGCTCTCTCTCTCAACATCATCACCAATATAACCTGCTAGGCTGAATATTAGGGACTCAGCTGATGAGGTCTGGCTGGATACATGCAAAAACTAAAGCCTCCAAACCTATAAACATTCATACTGGAAATATACATCCAAAAAAAAAAAAAAAAACTAAAAGTTAAATGGCTTGCAGCATATATACAAACCCGCGTCTTGGCTATCTGATACAAGCACACAATATATACACCCATTTCAGCTACTGCATGACTGGTTTTGACAGTGAATGCTTGAGAAAATTGCAGCTCAATGTTCATGTGTTTAATGGAAGTTTAAATACCATAATAAATATCATAATAAGTGTGTATTATTCATCTAGATCTAAACAGTGATTCAGAACTTATAAAAACAAACATACACAAAAATACTTACATAATCTACTGAAATCTCCTAAGAACACTGAAAATTGTAGCTATATTAATACTGTGTATTCATTAAGTGGAAGAACAAAATTGACAGCCCTAGAGAGATATAAATTTACAATGAATCACTCTTTCTGAATTAAATGTGCAAACTAAAGCAATTAAACTATAAGCCATTGTAGCAGTATTCTCTGCTTGGAATTGGGGTAGAACAACTCAAACAACACTCAATTTGCAAAGCTGTCAGTGGTGAATGGAGAAAGGGTTGTCTTGCTGCTTCTGGTGCTGAATAATGCTAAAACCAGCCTGATTCAATTCCAAAGTCAGGCACCCTGACAGAGAGGGGAAGATGTGACAGAAGTGGTGAAGTACCTGACACAGGAATCCACAACTGATGCTGTTGATAACTCATCTAGAAATGCTGAGCTCACACAGCTGGCCCAGAGGCACATGAGTGACAGTCAATCACTTTATACTGCAAAAGTCCCATCCAACTCTTTAATGGTGGGGTCTCCTCATAAACCCCTTCTGGGAGTGTGTGTGGAGATTCTTCCCTTGCTTGAGTGGGGATGCTCCCCAAGGTTACTCCTCAAGGCTGAGGGAAAGAGATTTTCCCATGGTAGTGGGCATCAATCTCTACTTAATAATTGGGTTCTTAATTGCAACAAGCTAACTTCAAAAAGAGTGCACTATGCTACTAGTTATAGCAACTTATGCTGTGTAGCAAATAATTCTGGTTATGATCTTTTAGTCTAGTCATTACCATAATAAATAATTTATTTTTATTTTGTCATCCTTAATCCTGAAAACGAAGCTGTTTAAAGGACAAATTACACCTATGTAATCCTATATACTTCTTTAAATATAAAACATTGAAAAAGTTTGAGTCTAATACTGAATTCAGTCACACTTAGACTCCTGCCAGAGAAGGAGTTTAGATTGCATCTTGGAGGGCTTCTCATAAACATTGTCTGAAGCTCCTATTTCTGCCCATGACAGCCACCCAGACACATCTCAAAGCTAAAAGTTTATACATTGTAGGCATAAAAACAAATTGGCTTGCTGAGAGTGCAAAAGATTTTACTTCACAGTTTCTCAGTTTTTTTGTCACACAGGCTACAGCCTAAAGCTGACTCTCTATAACATCCTCTTCCACGTGTCTAGGTACAGGCATTTTCTTCGTCCATCCCTGTTAAATCTACAGTAGCTCTACATAAGGCTAAATAATAGTAAGGGAAGACTAGGACATTTCTTAAAGCTAGATATAAAGAGGTATAATTTCCTTATGTTTTTCCTTTCCTCCTCCTGCATCCTTATAGCCTATCAGATTGCTCTCTACTGCCCCAGATGTTTGTCACAGCATTTCAGTCAGCCTTTGCTTTTCTTTCCAGTCTGCCTTTGGCACTCGCTCCTCACGGACTCCAGGCTCTGGAGGCTCCTCTTCTCCCTTAGAGCCTGTTTATCCACAGCCATAAAATGCAGTGCAGAGCAGGGAGGGCTCAGTTTCACAACTGCTGTGCTCACATTCAAATGAAGATTTGATCTGCAGTGGAAGAAGTGAAAGTAAGCAAAGATGTGTACCACCTCACTCATTTTTCAAAGCAAATATCGTCACCTTAAAAGTGAAAACAAAAATTGAAATAACAAAAAGAGAAAGGTGTAGGCGACGAGGGTCACGCACGGTAGGGATGGACGGAGACGAGATCTCTTTGAAGCCACGTCATGAAACGATCGGTTTGTTACAAAGGGCGTGGGTGAAGCTCGGAGCAGGGCCGAGAGAAAAGAGGCTTAAAGTGTAAGAGAGTTAAAGACAAAAGTTTAAGAGCAGAGAGCATGTAAAAGGAGGGGGTGAAGGAGTGCAGAGGGAAGACAAAGAGACAAAGAAAGAAAAGGGCGAAGAGGAGCAGAGAGCGGGCAAAGAGATAAGGGAGAAGAGAGATAAGAGAGCGCGGAGACTGAGCAAAAGGAGGGCAAAAAGAGAGCGAGGCTCCCGTTACAACACAATAAATCATCTTCGGTGTTGAATATGCAGATTCCCATTAACCAATCTACTACAGCATGCATATCTTATAACATTTCCACACAACTTATAAGAATCACTACATTACCATACTATGTTTACCTGTTAAACCCTAAATCTTATTCTTCGGGCCTTATCTGCCAAGCTGCAAGGCCTGCTCTGAATCTTAGGTCTGCCTGCTTGCAGAGGGAATTGTTTCCTCCAGGGGGGATTACATTCAACTGGTCACAACTAAGGTATCGCAAAGGTTGCTTTCATTTCAATCTCGCATATAGTTTCTATATTCTCAAAATCTTTTGCTAGGCAGTCATATTTAAAAGGCTTTCTTGATTCATCCTGCCCAACAGAAAGGGATGGTGATATTCACTCTGACATTTCTCTTTAATGAAGCCACAATTGCTGCTTAGTTACACTCACCAAACCTTACAATGAAACACAATTTATTTAGATAAAATTTATTATAATTTCAGTTACCTAGAAATTAATTAAAAGTTGTAATAGATAATAATTCACAAAAACAGAAAATTAACTTTGTGACTTTCTGGTTTGCTAGGTTTTTTTGCTTTCTGCTTTATATCTTTGTATAGGGCAAATAGAACATAACAATGTGCAATAATGATTATGAAATTCTATACACTTTCATATCTTGCTCCATTGCTCTTTGCTTGAAAAGAAAGTACTGTGCTCTATTCTGGCCCAAGAAAATCAAACTGGCAGTTATTATTTATTTCACCCTAGAAACTATTTACTCAACCAGTACAGCAATATGTAGCAAAATAAAACCTACTCAAAAACCAAACAACTTCTATATTTACAAACAGAAAATTACCAAGTAAATTTTAAATTGAAGAGATAAAGTAAGAAGTGACGTCAATATAATCACAAGGTTTTAAAGGATTTTCCTAAAACTTGGGAATTTTCCTGCCTACTTTTGTCCTGCATAGTTCCCTGCCAATATAAATAGCAAAAGTAGACATAAAGGTCAGTCAATATGCTGGGAGAGCATCAGTGATCTTTCCTTCTACAGTTTGCTATTGCTTGACAAATTGCAAATCCTGAAAGAAAGAACATGAGGCATTATAAATACCATAGTGCATTCCAGGACATCATTTTCATAAACTTTTTGAGTCAGATTATTAGGAAGACTGAAAAAAACCAGCCTATATTCCCTATTGGAATATTGTGATTTAAGCAGACTTTGGATTAAAATAACAAAGAGGTGGTTTTGATTAAAACACATTGCATGAGATTCTTCTCCATATGATATATGTGGCATATGAAAGCCTCATCCATGAGTCTGGAGACCTCCCCATCCTCCACTGAATTCAATGGAATAACTATCCCCATCTATATCAATGGATTTTGTCTCAATATTTATTCCTTGCAGATCTTGTTTCATTATGTTGAGCTTACATTTTTTCAATATTTACATTTTCTACACTCTTTTTTCCATTCCACCTTCTGCTTTTGAAATTTTGCATGCCATCACTTCCCTGGCTCTGCTAGAAACCCCTCTCTTGACACATCCTATTATCATGTTTGCTTTCTTCATATGACATTATATTTACAAATGTTGAGTATCTTTTGATAAACTCATGTAATTTGATCTTTTTGTGTTTGCTGTTCTCAGCTAATAAGCTTCTTCCACTTAGAACAAAAAATTTTTACTCTTAAATTCATGGCATTGCAGGCAGCATTGCTACATTTATAATTTCTATTATTTTTGCACTCTGAGTCATCTAGTTCTTGCAGAAAGATGCTCAGATGTTCATCTGTATTCGCAGTATCTTGCATTTTCTGTCATCAGCCAGTTTTGTTCCCTTATTTCTAATGGAGCCAGGGTCATTGATGAAAACAATAAATGTGCAGGGTCACTATGGGATTCTGTCTCCCAAGGATTCTTGGGCAAGCTCTTTTTTTTACCAGACTTGATTTTTCTCTTGCTGTGCTTTCAGCCTGAATTCCTGGAGGAATGCCAACAGCTGCTTCCTCCAGCCTGCCAGTTCCACTTGCTTTTTGTGAGTGGAACCAGCCAGAAAATATCAGACTTGTCTGGGGTGCTCTTCCAGAGCCAGGTATCACAGAGACAACACAGAGACTCTGATTTGGCTCCCACATGCTTCACACTTTTAGTTCAAGTGACAGAAAGAGTGTTTTCTCCTAGCACAAACACCTTTACACCTTTTTATTTGCCATCTCTTACTTTTGATATTATATGATAAAAGCATGCTTTTCTGACAGTCACAAGCACTGGCTTCATATAAAGATTGACCTTTAATTCATTACTGACAATAAGCAAGCTTTGAATGTGTAATTGTTTAGCTCACAGATATCCACAGGGACTTCATACAAAAATAGACTGTGGCTCTGGAAATTACACAGGAAGAAATAAAAGTGTAACTCAAAGTGTTTTGATTTCCCTTGCTAATCACCAGGGGGAGGAACCCCTCTCATATCTTCTGGACAGAAAATCAAAGACAATTCTTCACTTTGTACATGAGAAGGTCATAAAAGCTGATTAACCCAGCCAGAAGACTCTAAAATATTCAGGAAAAAAATTTAAGACTGGGTAGTAGACTTCACAAAGCACTTCAAAATGGAAAATATAATTATATTTTCATACATGCCACTTTTGACATTCCAGAATGGTATACCTTGATCTTTCTATTTGAAAGCTACTTTAAAAATTATTTTTAAAAACATGTCTATTGTAAAATATTGACTATTTATTTTGATAGCTTTTACAGCTTATCTCAATTTAAGAAAAATTGGTGTACAACCAAGTCCAATTTCCAGTGTCACTGATAGGTCTTGTTTATCTATAAATACATACTGAATCTCTCTTGTGTGTGGGAGGAACTCACAGAGTATTTTTTTTTATCTCATACCATCAGGTGGCTTTTGGTCATTATTCCACCCAAAAGCCATTTTCTGAAGCACTTCTGAGGTCTGGACATCAAGGCTGCCTAAGGCAGCTGTATGAGGCTGAGGCTGAGCTACTGAGCCTTGGAGCCTGTGGTGTCCCACTGGTTTTCATCTGCCACCAAAGGAACCAGCTCTTCCAGCCTGTTACAGCTGCTGTAACAGTGTCCATCAGCACTCCTCACCTGCTTCCACAAGTATTTATTGAACACTGGCAGTAAGGACAGAAAGATCTGAATTTATGACAAAACTGAGGACATTTTAGCACACGCTTGCTCTTGTAATGCAGTTATGTAAAGACAGGGCCTGAACTGTGGATATAAAACAACAATATATAAAAGCATAACATAATCTGCCCTTCTGTATGAAGCTTCAGAGTTCTTGGTGGAAAGCACAAAGTCACTGCCTGATGCCATTTGACTAGTGAAAATTGTGTGCAGTCACACTTGGGGGAATTAAATTAAAAAATTGACATGCCCCAACCTTCTACACAGCAAGTAGAAAATAGGCTGTTAGCAGAAAGGACAAGCTGGGGATTATAAAGGCAGTCAGAAGTAAAAGTGGTTTAAATGGAGCTGAAATTGTAGGGGCATCAGAGCATCAGCATCCATAAAAAGCATATACTCCTTTCTGAGACTGGTGCTTCCATAGGGAGACACTTTATTATAATGTCATGCTGAATTTAATGCTGGTCTGCTTTACTGCAGTGCTAGGAACACACATCCTTTTGCTTACTCTGAATTAAAACAGGTATTTTGTCTCAGTAATGTTTGAGAGCTCCAAATTATTTAACAGAGAGATTAAGATCTGAAACACAAACTGTTTTCTGTTATCAGAAATAGAAATTAGGGACTTGCAGTACTGTTTGTTTTAATTTTTCTTGAGGTCAAAACCTATATCTAAAAATATATATTCACTGAAACAGAGTTTTGGAGTGAGGCATGAACTCTTGCTTGGATTTCTATAGCTTACAGCATGTAGGAAATCAGATTAGATAATTGAAAAGTCCCTTTTGAGCTGAGGAAGTCTTAAAACTGCCAGCATTGCTGTACAGTGCCACCTAATGACACAGAGCATTTCTCATGAGATCCATTCTTGAGGCTGTCATTGTAGTGGGAAGGTCTGCAAGACACCACAATCAATACTTTATGGATTCTACAGATATCCTTAAAATGTGTATGTCTACTAAAATGTCTAAAAACATGGGTATTTTACTCAAATACCATTCAGAAATAAAAAAAAAAAAAAAAGTGCAAAAGGAAAGTTTAGGTGTCTACTAAGTGCACTCTAAACTAAAAAATTCATTGCTTTACTGACCTGTTGCCTACTTGCAAAGCTATGTAAGATCTTTGGCAGCAAGGAAAACAAAAAATCCTCTTTAAAACATAGAGCATGTTCTAGCTTAGGGAAACAAAGGATTAGAATAGAATATTAGCAAGGATACCGTGTCTGCAGGGAAAAAAAGGCAGATGTTTTGTAACATTTCTCTGGGATACTGAACTTAGCTCTATTCAGAGAACAGATGCTCCCCATTAAAAATGTGCCAGCCCTGTGGAATTCCCTTATTAGCTTTGCTGGGAAATGTGTCACAACATCTAAGATACTACTTCAAGGCCACAGCAGAAAACCAGGATATTTTTCAAATATTTTCATTTGGTGTGGCACATAATCAGTTATCAGTACTACCATCACCTAATGAAACTGATTGACTTGAAAACTTTTTGGGGATAATTTAGTTTCATACCTTGTTTTTTCTGGGTTCTATAATTTTGTTGACCACTGTAAGGTTTTCTGTGTTGCTGTTCTGGTGGCCTGGAAAGGCCCAGGGATGGCCTTGGAGAGCCGACGCTTCAAAGGACGAGGAGAGACTTCTGATCTTGTCTCGGTCTCGGTGTTTATTAATTGTTTATCTAAAAGATTTTCTTTCAGCCCGACAGAGGTCTGCACAGCAAGTCAGCCATGGGCACACTCCCGAAGCCCCCGGGCGGTCACTTATCTTTATACCCTAAGTTACGTGTACAATATTTATCATTTTACTCCAATACCTTCTACCCTTATTAACCGGTGCACTTTTAGTAATGACCAATCCCAAAGTGCCACCACCACCACAGAAGATGGAGGCCAAGAAGAAGAAGAAGAAGGATAGGACACGCCCCAATTCCTCCATCTTACTTCTTTAGACCCCCCTGTACCAAAATCCTAAACCCTGTGTTTTACACTTTAACTAACTTATCCCTTCACCATTCACCCAGTGAATTCCTCCTAGCCTTCATACAGGTCTCATCTCCTGTGTAGGATCAAAATCCAGCCACCAGACGCTTCTGGCAACATTCCAGGATTCCCGAGCCCCCCAAGGGTGGTCTCGGCCTCTCTGCACCTCCATCCTGAGGTGCTGAGATCCCACAGACCACAAGAGAATACTTTTATCTCCAAATTGGTCTTCCTCCAAGATGTATGCTGTACTGAAATCCATGCTGAACTGTGAATGCATTCTTTAGAAAAATGTCTGGGAGTGGTTTCAAAGTTTTTGCAGTGTTCAGTTGTTCAAGCCTGTTTCTTCTCTCTTAGACCATGTCTAAGGAGAAGCTACTGTGACTGCTCTGCATTGGCTGGCTTCTGCCACTGCACTATTCTTTTGTATTTTTCATTTTCTGATTCGTGCGTGCTTCTTGATACGGACTCCTTGCATGGCCAGGGTTGTGCCCTGGTGCTCTTGCTGGACTCAGGGAGGCAGATACCATGAACTGGTTTCCAAAACCAGGTGCATCTGTGTGACACAGCAGCAGCACCCATCAGCAGCAGCTGCCCTGGGTCAGAATTGTTCTGTTATTGCTCATCTTTGCACTGGGGCCACTTCCAGAGCTGCTTACTCAGCAGTGTTGGTCTAGTTCCAGCATGACCTGTTGGCCCCTGTGTTTAAATCCATGCAGACAGTGATAGCCTGTCAGCAGTTTGTTGTAATTAGATACCGTCTTGAAAACCTCTGAGAGCAAAATATTGTCTGCCAGCTAGTCATCTGATTAAATGGAACTGTGAAACTGTAAAGTCACAAGTACTTAGAGGATAATAAGGTGATAAATCAAGAGGTTAAACATGTTTGTCAGAAATAAACACAGTCAAAACAATGTCTTTCTTTACAGGCAAAATAACTCAGTTGGAAAGGGGTCAGTAGCAGACTTTTATGCATTTGGACCTAAAAGGAGCTGCTGGCAATGCAGCAAAGGGATCTGAATTGAACAATCATAAAAACAGATGCACAGAGAGCAGTTTATAGTAGAGTTTGATGTTGATCTGGAAGACTGCCTCAAGTGAGGCCCCACAAAGGTCCCAACTGGAGTCACAACTGGTTGATATTTTCATCGGCATCTTGGATAGAGGAATGAAATGCATGGTTTGTAAAGATTTCATCTGGCACTAAGTTCTTAGGAGGTTTGGCAAACAGGCTCAAAATTCACATGACATGGCTCAAAAGCAGTTAAATGAAATTCAGTGAGGATGTATGTGAAGTACTGTGCTGAGAAAAATAATACCAATGACAATCAGCAACTGTTAGAATCAGTTCTGTGGATCTATACTGGTCCTCTGAAGTCAGCAAAATTTTGCCCAAGCAGCAAAATTTTGCCAGGTTGACAATGTGCTGGCCAGTGTGAAATAGGCTGATGCTTTAATTATTTGACACACATGTATGCAATGTTTTTTTTTCCTCTAGAAGGAAACACAACAAAATTCTCATTTTCCATGAGGAATGAGGCCACAGACAGTGTTTTTTGAACAGTTCAACCAGTTTAGTATTTTGTTAGTTCAGTTTTGACAGAATCTGTGTGAGAATCACACAAGCCAACCATCTCATCTGGTGACTCTTTTTTCTCTAATCAGAATAGAATAAAATAATTAAGGTTGGAAAAGATCTCCAAGACCTTTGAGTTCAATCTTTGATCAAACACCACCATGCCAACTAAACCATAGTAGGAAGTCATCTCTTAAACTCTTCCAGGGATGGTGACCCCACCATATCCCTGGAGAGCCCATTTTAATGCTTGACAAGCCTTTCTATTAAGAAATTCTTCCTGATGTCCAATCTGAACCTTCCCTTCAGGCCATGTCCTCTTGTCCTATCTAGAGTTGCCTGAGAAAAGAGACTGACCCGTGTCCTGCTACAGCCTCCTTTCAGGTAGATGTAAAGAGTGATAAGGTCCTCCCTGAGCCTCCAGACCAAACTCCAGCTCCCTTGATGCCCCCATTTGACTCATTCTGTAGATCCTTCACCAGCTTTATTGCCATTCTCTGGACACACTCCAGCACCTCAATGTCCCTCTTGAAGTGAGGTCCAAAACTGGACCCAGGACTCAAGGTACAGCATCACCATAGTTGACTGCAGAGGATGATCAATTCCCTAGTCCTGCTGGCCATGCTATTTTTGACACAGGCCAAAGTTGTCTTCTTGGCCTTTTTGACCATCTGGGCACACTGCTGACTTGTGTTCAGCCACTTTCAGCCAGCACCCCCAGGTCCTTTTCTGCAGGGCCAATTTCCAGATGCTATGCCCCAGCCTGCCATGCTCCATGGGGTTGTTGTGACCCAAAAACCACTTTTCCTTGCTGAACCTCAGCCCATTGATCCAGATCCTTCTGTAGATCCCTCCTACCCTCCAGCAGATCAACATTCCCACCCAGCTTGGTGCTGTCTGCAAACTGAGTGAGGGTGCTCTCAATACCTTTGTCCAGATGTTCAATGAAGATATTCAATAGGACTCGCCCCAGGGAGCCATGGGGAAACCCACTAGTAATCCACCACCAAATGGATGTAACTCCATTCACCACCATCTTCTGGGTCTGCACATCCAGACAGTTTTTAACCCAGAGTGCACCTCTCCAAGCCATGAGCTGCCAGCTTCCCCAGGGGAACACTCTGTGAGACTGCACAGAAAGCTTTACTAAATTACACATAGATTACATCCACAGGCAATTCTCATTATCTTTATCACAGTGATAATTGCTGCAAAAAAAATAAAAAGGAGGAAAAACAATTTTTAAAAAATTTAGTTATTCACAGTCTTTTTTCCTGCTATTTTTTTCCTATTGCTGTTCTTGAATGTCCAAGTCTCATAGAAAGTGATTATGTAAATGCAAAAGTTCACTACTCAACAGATTTAATAATTAAATAGGTTCTTAGCTTTTTAACTTTCTCAGTTATTTCTTGCAGTGGTTAGTGAGCCAAACTTGATACTTCTTATATAACAACAGAAGTGTTGCCCAAGTGACCAGCATTTCCACAGGCACAACATCTACTGGGAGCACTAGGATTACACAATCTCAGATATGTACAAGTAGAATTGAAGGTGTCAGAGCCTGCATTGACTTCACCTGAAGATCACAATGTGGGTACTTCTGGCTGAACTAGAAAAAACATGAGAATTTGGTTTACCCGACCTAATTTGGATATGCACTCTAGGGTGAAGAGCACTGCACACTTTACTCTGACAGGACCAGTTTGGTCTGTGATGATTTAAAGGGATTCCAAGATGGCTAGTTCAAACACAAGTAGTAAAACAGGGCAGAGCTTAATCCTACCCAGGCAGACCTGGGTTATCTGTGAAAGAATCAGAACTCAACTGGAATTTTCAAGTTCAACCAATAAAATACCTAGTCATAAATGGAGACATTTTAAAAATTCTTTAGAATCATTAAATATGGTTCCTACATATAAACTTACATTGCTGTAAACATGTATTATGTTGGGAGGCAATAGCTAAACTGATGCTTTCATACACACTGTGCATGTATGGGTGGAATTGTTAGGAAATGGGAGGCTTTATTGCGATTATATGCAATATATAACTATATTGAAGTGCAGCTTCAAAATTTTAGCACTTGCCACACTTCAGTCACAGGACTATTTGAAATAGTAATGCCCTGAAGTAGTGATTAAGCTTAGCATAACAAATCATTGTACACGAAAGGTCCATTTATTTCCAAGCATTCCTTTTTCAACAGGGAGTTCTCTTTTCCAGGTCTTCATTAAGATAATAGTCACTATACTGGGAATGGTTCACAATAATTTCAGACATTTGGTTAAACATGTTAATGACCTGTTAGAATGAAATTGAATGAAAGGGATAAGCTGGAAATAGAAAGCTTTAGATATAGAATCCAACATAGTGGAAAGAACAATATTTCTGCACTTTGGTAATTACTGCATTGCTCTTATAAGAAGCCCTTTCCTAAAATATTTATCAAATGCAAATAGTTGTCTTTCTGTTGTAATTGATGAGTTTTGATGCATTGACAAAAAGCGCATGGCCTTCCTAATATTTACTCTAGCCAAAAATCTCAAGACATCACCTTGATTTACCACAGTAGTTTTTAATGACTGGGATTCAGTGATCCTATTGAGGAGGCCCACCATGTTTTATATTAATAATTTCTCAATTTTTCTGGTAAACTATTACTTATTATCTTGATTTTCATTTTGATGTAGCCAAATTACTCCACTGGTATAAGCTAAATAATAATTCTGTTGATAAGCTAAAATCTGGTGTGTTTTCCATTGTTTTGTCTTACCTTCCCCTCCTTCTGTGCTTGCTTTTGAATAAAAAATGCCTATGCAACCTTTTTATACACTCATTTTTCTTTGAACAGCAGCCACTCATCATGAAGATTGACACTGTTTCAAGTAACTGTCAGTGGTTATTAACTTGTAAATGATTTGTAAGCCAAGTGGAAAGGCCAGATAACTTTCTTTGGCATATTGTGGTTTTTTCCCACTGGCATATAAATGCTTCTAATCATCAGTTAAAATTGTTCATGATTTTCATTCCTCTGTAATTACCATTTTTAAAACTAAATGTTAATAAATAAGAGTCAGTAAAAGGTTATTGCAACTTTTTTGATGCATCAGAGGACGTAAACTCAAGGAGAGGGAGGTCTAGTGGGGCTGTGTCATTTTGTGCAATAGAATTAGCAAGAGTAATTTCTTTTAGCATCTTTTCTGGTAGAAGATCATTCTGAAAGGAATAAAAGTATTATCCTTAATATAAACAAGCTATTATTTCAATCAAAACATCCAACATCATTACCATAAATACAATGCAATAGAGTGGCATCTAATTTAACCAAGTAATACAACTAAATTGTGTTCATTTTGGAAAATGCATGGCTGCAGCACAGCTTACTAATTCAAGTTTTATTACTTTAATTAATATATTTAAATCTGGAAACACTCAAAGGAAGGCCTGAATCCTTTGAGATTTTTGTCAGTTTACTTCATGAATCTTAGTTATTCAAACCTCATTGAGACCGAACTTTAGTTATTTGTAATTGCCTTTTCCAAGTTCTGGGAGCTATGGAAATATTCCCTGTAATTACATTCAGCTCAAGAGTATGGAATAGAATGTGCCTTTGACAAAGTTGCCTTTGCCCTGGAAATGGGACTGATCTCAGCAGACAGCATCTGTATTCTTGCTTCTAACCATTTGAAACAGGACCAGCTATTCTTGCATTCCATTCTGGTCTGATCAATATCATTACAAGCACCACGAAATAAATGTACTGAAACCAATTGTAATGAGAAATTTTTAATGGAACATCAGGAGGTCTAAAATAATATCAATAACATCACCACTGTTACATACTTATTAACTGGGCTTCACGAAGCAAAAATCATTAATATGATCTTTCGTGGAGTCCTATCTTTTGTGTTTACTTTGGATGAAGACAGGATGCAATATCAAGTATCAAATGTTTCTGCAATATTTTTGTCTCCCCCCTAGAAGGTATAAAGAGTTCATTATATGTTCAGAAATATGGGAAATGGATTAGCCTAAAAAAAAAGTGTACATCTTCATATACAATAAATGGTTCTAGACACTGCACTCCTTGCAAAGTTCAAAAAGTGAAAAAACATCCATAGAATTTCTCCAGCAACAAAGTGGACAATGAGTGTAGCCATCATTAAATAAATTTGTCTGCACAGTTTGAGACTGTGAGGAAGACACCAGAAAGGTAATTTCTGTGGTTTTTCTGATACAGACAGGGAAGATCTTACACGAGGTATACTCCTTGGAGATTTTCCCTCATAGCATAGAAAAAATAATACAGTCTGATAAATCAATATTTTTGGACTGCAAATTTTCAGGCTTTTTTAGTCCAATATTATGTCTGTTTCATATCCTACTTTCTTCTTAATTTCAGATTAGTGAAGGGTTGTTGATTTGCATGTACAAATTTTTTTTCCATATAGCCATGTGCTTAGAGTACACAAAGGTAAAAAGGAACCTTACACAGCAACATGGTCACAGCTGTCCTTGCAGAACTTTACCTCTATCATGAAAGGTTCTTGCATTATACAGTTTAAATTACAGCAGTTAAGACAGTTTCCTAACTTTCCTGTCACAGACCAGGAGAAGCTGGCATATATTTTATGATGTGAAGTGGCTGTTCTGCTTACTGCAATGTTATGATCTTCCTGCATGTTTAGACACTGTTTTTCTGCTCACCCTCAGGAGACCGTATTTATCAAAATGGAGAAAAGCCTGCAGTAATGCACATAATGCAGTAATGCATCTCACCAGCAAAATCCTCATAACCAATCCACAGAAGAAACAGGCAGAAGCCTTATTGAAAAAAACTTAGACACCAGATCACAAAGTAAAAACAATAGGAAAAAGGCACAGGTATAAAAAGATACAGGTAGCAGCTTCTGTAACCTGCCTAGATTTAAAACTTGGTCCCAAACATTAAAATGGAGCCAATTTTAGGTATAAGAGCAACTGAAGTCTGCATCGTTCCTCTCTGCACATAACTTGTTGCCCATCTAGAAAAAATGATTAGGTTGTATTCCTAGTTTTGGACTTGCCTTTTATCTGGCTGAGCTTGGACAATTTTAGGGAGATAGGAACCATTTGATCACACACCTGAATAATGCCCCAAAAAAGCTCAAGTGTCTGTAAAACAATAGCAAGTAGACAAGTCAAAAATCAAGTGACTTCACTGTGGAAAGCACAACAGACACTAGCTAAATGTGGCTGGCCCTTATTGCCATCTAGTGAAAGAGCTGGCAAATACCACAACCCTTCCACTTACTGTGTTTCCAGGTGCATCATCAGGAACATAAAAGTCTGCCCAAGAATGGGCATTTCCTATGCTGAGTGTGCAGCACATCTCAAAAACTTACTGGCAGCAGTGGCATTCATTCCTATGCCACTAAAACTTCAAAGTTGGCCTAAATATTTCATTGTCTGGCTAATGGGGAAAACCCTTACTTGCTGTGAGGTACCATCAGCTTGAAAAGAAACCCTAAATCACAGAGACATACAGAAAAAGCCACCTTGACTTGGTGGGAAATTCAAGCCTGATCCTTTTCAGAACAATTTCTATTTGGGTTGTATCTAATAGTCTGAAATAATTTCTGAATTTTGAGGTTTTTCTTCGGGTTTTTGTGATATTTAATTCTCAAGCAAATTTCAACCAAAAACACTGAAAGGGGGAGAATAGTAAACAAAGAGAAATAAAGATAAGAAAATGAGATCATGAGGTCTACAGCCAAAATCCAGATGTTTTTCTGTATGTTATGCTTTCTATACATTATTACTGTGATTCAAATTAATCTGCTACTAACAAACTGAAAAAACAAGGGCAATGATTAAATATAGACCATGAGGATTTTTTAAATTGACAAGATAGACTTTTTCCAGTAGAGCGATGGTGTAGTTACACACTTTTGTACTTGTAACTACAAGTGTTTCCATGGAATTTCTTCCATTTCTATCTGGTCCTTCCCAATTTCAGTCATGATAAGATTCTCACAGAAATATATATTTATTATTTCTGTCTGAGAACCACATTCTTTTAATCTCTATGTCAGCAGAAAAAAATAAAGATTTAGCTATATGGAAATATAATGCACCAAACAAAAATGATTGTTAGTTTATTGCTGTTCTTCTGCCTCGTCAGTATAAATTCCAGGCAAGCAAATATCTAAGGCATAAAAGATCTGGAACTAATAGTCACTTGAAAGCATAGTGGAGACTTGGATTCATCTTTACATCTTTTTTCTTTCCAAAACCGAGCAAAAATTTGATATTTCCATGTGAAATGGAAAATAATTCCTTTAACTTCACATGTCTTCTTTTATAGGGTCAGTAATTTCTGAGTTATGCAAGACAACAAAACATGCATTTATTAGCTCTTTGCACTGTTTTCATATAACATGGGAAGGATCTAAACTCCATGAGTTTAAAGGCATTAAGTTTGGAAACAAGAACATAAACAATTTAAGGTGTATATCCTGAGCCAGAACACAGCTGAAGATCTCTGGCACTCAGATTACTACTCTGAGAGCAGCTCCCAGCCCCTTCTGCAGAGGAGTCACAAAGGCCCAAACATAACCCAGTTTTAATAAGGACAATCACCAGGTGGGATTCAAACAGATAGAGTTAGGCTAAGTTGGAGTGGAATGGCTGTAATAACAAATATAGAGTAGCCATCATGTGCCAGCTGCCTTCCAAGGTCTGGCATGGCAAAGGAACCCACCTCTATTGCCCTAGGCTCATATTATTATTGCCTATGGCAATAGTCATGGCGATCACTGCTTCTCTTCACTGACAGATAAAGACAACCTGTGTGGCTGGTTTTCTCATTGGAATAATAATTACCTAAAGGTAGGCAGGATAAATTTAGGCCATTATATTATTTTTTCTTGTTTTACTTCTTTTTCCCTCCTTTTTTTCTCTTTTTCCTGGGCACTTTTTCATGAGTTGAAGGGGAGGTTTAAAGGTAAAAAGAATGAAGAGCACTCATAAAATTTTGTTGAAGAACCCCCCTGTAAATAAAAAATGACACAGACAAATATTCAAAATTTTTTGGTAACACTTGAACACAGGACAATTAGAGCATCCAAAGGAGGGCAAAGGAGAAGGAGAAGAAAGGAAAAGCTGTATGAGGAGCAACTGAGGTCACTTGGTCTTTTCAGACTGGAGGAGACTGAGGGCAGACCTCATTCCAGTCTGCAACTTCCTCATGAAGGGAGGAGGAGGGTGACCAGTGACAGGACTGAAGTTGTGCCACCCCTGAAGTTGTGTCAGGGTGGTTTAGGCTGGATATTAGGAAAAGATTCTTCACCCACAGGGTGCTTGGGCACTGGAACAGACTGCCCAGGGAAGTGTCACAGCACCAGGCCTGGCAGAGGTCAAGGAGCGTTTGGACGACAGTGTCAGGCACTTGGTGTGGATGGTCCTGTGCAGGGCCAGGAGGTGGGCTCAATGATCCCTGTGGGGGCCTTACAAGTTATCTTACTCTGTGATTCTGTCATGCTGTAATTAAGTTCAGAATCTTTGGCAAAAAGAAGGTGGAAGTGGTTTGGGGAGGAGATTGTTTACTCTATGTCTAAAAGATCACAGACCAGATGGGACTAAGTCTCCAAGAGAGGAATGGAAAACAGGACACCACTGCAGGAAGTCTAAGAGGTAGCACGTCATTAAAGCAATCAGTTAAATATTTTTCAAATGAGAAATAGTCAGTTTTTTCTGATATCAAAAAAGAATTGCAAGATACTGCTGTCTGGGAAAAAAAAGGCTGGCCTTAAGTTTTGGTTAGGAAAAATTTTCTTTGGGTAACAACCACATTTCTGAAAATCTCTAAATGCTCTTCCTGGAAAAAGAAGCAAAAAGTTATCTGTAAGAAGCTTGCCATGCAGATATCAAAACAGGTACTAGAAAACCTGACAGGTCTTAATTCTCTTATAATGTTTATAAGAGAAGCTGAGGCCACAAAAGTTGTACAACCAGTTTCCTGTAGTCACAGAAGGTGCCAGAGCCTCAGAGTGACTTTTTTTTTTCTTTTTGAATGATCTCCTACTCAAACTGCATTTTGATGTAGAGCTTAAGGACTTCCTAACATTGCTGATGGCAGGAGACAGGGGAAGCACCTAACCCTTCTAAACTAAATACAAAATAAGTATTTACACAAGCCCTTCTTGAGGAGATGCAATTGATCTCCAGACATGTTTATTTAAAATATAGGCAGCTTTTCCTGGCAGGTATCATTCCCATTCATTAATGCAGCAGTTCAAATGAAGAACCTGAAGAAGTTATCAACTGCCATAGAAGAACTGTAAATAACACCAAAGTCAGAAGCTGTATTAATGAAAAATAAAAGGCTTCTTTTGAGTGTGGAAACATAGAGAGCAACAGTCCTTTCAAACCTACTTGCAATGTGACTGTTTGTGTACAAACTATGCTGAAAGAACAAGTGATCACCACACTACTCTGGTTTTGAGGAATGTTTAAAAACTGTGGAGCAGAACACAATGCTAAGAGGAAATAATTTTATTTCTTTACCTGTGTGTATCAATCCATGTGTTTGAATTCACTACTATAGTACGTGTGTAGCTTTTTATGGAACCTGTTTGAGTACTTATTTTAGTGATATTTGATTTTCCTGAAACTAATCACACAGTAAATGAGGCTGGACATATTCTTGCAAATAGATATCAGAGGACACAACTCTATGCTACTTCCTACCTGGCTCAGTATATATAACTCATCACCAAAAGAAATTTTTATACTGCAGCTTGACCACCTCTTTCTTTTTATGTCCTAGTGGCAAACTCAATTGTTATCAAATTTATCCACTTCAATCAAAGTTCATCAGTTGCCATTTCTTGATCTTTAAGATTATCTTTAAGATTTTTTTGATCTTTTAGTAAACATTATCTTGCTTGAATTTATATTTTATTGTATGATATATGACTTCATTGGTCACTCTTGGTTATAAAAATGTAGGGTTTTTTTGAAACAGTTGCAATTAGCAAGAAAGACCTTGAGAAGCATTAATAGTATTAGAACATTCCAGTACTTACCAAGTAGTACTAAAATGAAAGCAAAAAGGCTGAAAAAGGACAACACAAGATTCTCTCAAAAGTGTTGAAATCTGAAGAAATAATATCAGAAAGGAAAATGACTGTACATTATTGAAAACACAGGATCCTGAAAATAACATTTGACAAACTCCATATGCCCCAATGCTTCCTATGCATATAAATCCATTTTTATGAGTCAATAATTAATGGTTAGATAGCAAAGGTTTAAATAATTCAAAAATCCAAGAAGAAAAATTGCATTTTTTATTCATAGTGAAAGAGCAGTGTGAGTCATAGGAATAATCTCTGGACGTCTGTTATCCAACCTCCCACTTGAAGAGAAACTACTGAAAACTAGATGAAGGCAGCTGTGGGTATCTGTACTTACTCATAATAATTTGTTCTGTTCCCTTAATTTTTCCAGTACCATAGCAGAAAATATCATGGCAAAGATCAGATGAGTTAAAACTCTACAAGACACAGTAGAAATGAACTGCGTGGAAATGGATTTGTTGATTTGGTCAAGTGCCTTAAACCCATGTACAGCTCTTACCAAAGAAGTAAATCTGTTCCTATTTCAATGCAAAAGATCCAAATATAGGACTTGATTTGTAATGAACAATAATTAATTATCTTCTGTCTTTCACTGATGTAGATCAAGGTTAACCATGTTATAAAATCAGCATCATTAAATGTAGAATAGCTCAGAGTGATCTAACTGTATTCTTTTTTGAAGAGCACCTATTTCAAGGTAGAAGCTCTTCTGGACAAACTTCTGAGGTCTGTGATGGAAAGTACCAGCATTTGTTGGATTAGCACTGTCCAGTCTCTCATATTCTTATGGCTTGGTGAAGCTGGAATTACTGGCTTCACTATTCAAATCGGTTTAGACTTGATTTTGTGGAACCATGTCTGAATTTTTTTCCTGAGAAAGCTTTCTGGTTCTGCTGTGAACCCGTTCAAAATCAGATCATATGCCTGTGTCTTGCTCTGCATATCCTGGCATCTTATGTCAAGAACAGAGCTTTTGCCTTGTTCATTTCTGTTGGAAAATTCACATACAAAGGCAGATTTCTTCCAAAAGAGAACATCTTAACATCCATGCTGCATCGCTGTGTCTTATTATCTATTTAAAACAAAACTTTGATTGATCCTAATTTAAATAGATGGTGTGAGGTCACTTTATACTGATTGAATCACATTGAATTCTACTTCTGCTATACAAAATTGTTAGGGAGATTCAGCTTCCCTAAACTCAGTGATTTCTTGCTTGCGCACTCTGAAAAACAACCCCCCTGAATAAATCACTAAGAGGTTTTTAAAAATTTATATTCAGTGCAGAAATGCATAGTCATTAAATTATTTTTCTAAAAAAATTGCTAAAATGCAAAGAAGTAAAATGAAGGCTGGCATAACCCTGAAATAAAAAAGCCTCCTAGCTATATTGTAAAGAGAACTGTCAGCTTCACAAAGGATATGAAATCAATCCTATAAGATGGAAGTAAATATTTTTAGGTGAGTAACTGAATCAGGAAAAACATGGTCCCTTTCATTACCATAAAGAGATAATTTTCACATTAAGTTGGTGTTAACCCACTTCTACCACAGTTTGTATTTCTGCTGACTTTTGTTAGACATTAATGGCCAAGAATTGCTTAAGTTCTGTAACATTCCAGAAGCTCTGCTATCTTCACACTAATTTTATCCCCTCTTGAAACTAATAAGATTTCCAGGAAACTCCAGATTCAAGAGTGATACTTACAGCGGAAGAGTCAAAAGTTAAGTATTAACTATTAGTCATGAATATTTAATATAAGTGCTTTTTAAACATTTTTTAATGAGTGAATTCATTAAAGTGTATGCATGGATTCACATTTTACTAATCGGAGGCCACATTTAACTACTGCCTTCCTTTATTTATTTCCTGATAATAAAAGGGTGGTCAACCAGCACAAATATTTCCTGTATTCTATAGCTTCCTAGGGTCAGCAAAGGAAGCTCAGAATAATACATGCGCGTGCTGCTTACCAAAATTTTGATTTGTTTTCTTCTTGTTTTCCACTGTAAAGCAAAGCCACCACCAAGTTAGAAATGCTATTTACAGAGGTAACTTTCAGGTTAAGCTTCTGAAGACTGATTATGCCTGAATATGAATATGCTGGAAAAACTAATGAAGAACTATGCAAATAGTGGATAAGTTTTAATTAAAGCAGAATAAAAAAGTAAAATTTTATTCAGTGTTCTCATGGTGTGGTAGCAAAGAAATGTGATTATGAGAATTGTAAAGCAGTTTCAAAAATTCTTTAAATTTAAATATTTTGTCAATTCTCTTTCAGCTAGAAGGTGTATAAATGTATTTTGGTCACTTTGGTGTTTTGAAATTCTTCCTATTTTTTTCAGTAGTCCAAAGCAGAAACATAACAAAAAAAATGGAGATGGCAGAAAGATTTTTTTACCTAAATTTTCCTAAAAAAGTTTTTTATTCAAGGAAATGTGATTCAGAATGAAAGTGGAGGTTTGTGTTGCTGGTTTGGGTTTGGTGGTTTTTTGGTTTTGTTTTTTTCCATGGGAGAGGGAAATATTTTCAGTCAGGAAACGGTTAGAAAAGATCTGAAAAGACCTGATTAAACGCAATAATGTTTCTTGCAAGTCCATGAATTTTCCTTTGTAGATAAAAGACACAATAGGTCCATTTGCTGCACAAATAGTTCATTGGCTTTATATCAATGAGCTCCCTCAGAGATATTTGGCAGCCACAGCTCTGCTCTGTGGGACACATGGTAAATTTGAGTTTACCCTTTATGCCCAGGGTCACCAGCGATGGTGGAAGGTGTCGATCAGTGGAGACGCTGAACAGTGGGATTGTATTGCAAGTCTGCATGGTTGTGCTGGTTTGGTGTGCCAGTTTCTCTCACACCAGGGAATTCAAACAACTTTGCATCAGAGGACAGCTGTTAACCCACCCTCCAAATTCCCTCATTAACCTGTATGAACCCTCTCAGCCCTTTTGACTGAAGTCACTACAATGCTACACAGAGTCACTACAAAGATAATCTCATAATTTGCCATTTACTTCTGCTGTGATCTACCAGTAACATAAACCAGAATATGCAAATCTCTGCCTACACAGGATTTAGGCAACAGGGATAAGTCTCAGTATCAGTTTGTCAAATTGATTGAATATTCAAAAAAAAAAAGTCCACACCTATTTACTGAAACCAAAATGCAAATTTACTTTCCCACTTAGAACTCTTTGTTCTTGTTTTCAAAGAGTGGATATCTATTTGCATAAATGTTTCCTAAAGGAGTCATGAATATTCATGTGTGCATATGCCTCTATCTTGAAAGTTCTTGGGAGGCTGCGGGAGGAGGAAAAATTACTCAGCCTAAGACAAAATAAAATTGTGTTGGTCTGGTCATGAGTCAGAAGCTTACCAGACACAAACAGCCAAAATGGTGGTGGGAGATTGTTTGGGAAGCTGAAATTTCTTCTACGTCATTCATCACCTTCAGAAAGGTTTATCTGTAAAAGTACAGAATAACAGGCTTAAAGGAAGGTACTGCATACCCATAGCAGGCTTAAAGAAAAGTACTGGATACCCATAGCAGGCTTAAAGCTGGCCTTTGTGACACAGTTTTTAGCATTGCTGCTCCAGAAACCAAATGGTGCCAGGTCCATTCACATGCTCAGGGTTGGACATCAACGGGGTGTGAGCAAGTCCTACTCTAGAAACTCTATGTGACCACACACATCTGTGTGATCAAGTCCATCTGAAACACAAAACTTCTCAAATTACTGCACATCTGAGCTAAAAATAGAATCCTGGAATGGCCTGCGTCAGAAGGGACCTTAAAGACCATCCAGTCCCAACACCCCTACCATGGGCAGGGACACCTTCCTCTAAAGCAAATTGCTCAGAGTCCCATCCAACCTAGCTTTGAGCACTTTCAAGGATGGGGAACCCACAACTTCTCTGAGAAACAGAATGTTTCAGTGCCCTGATGACCCTCACAGTAATTTATTCCTAATATCAGATCTAAACCTAGACTCTTTCAGTTTGAACAAATTCTCCCTTGTCCTGTCACTAAATGCTCTTGAAATCTGTGAAGTAATTGAGTTTCAGTCCATTCATCCAATTCAATTTTCTTCATCAATTTATTTTCTACTGGTTTTGTGAGAATGTTAGAAAACATTTAAAAAGTTATAAATAAAGAAGGGCTGATTTACCAACAGAATACTTAGATATTCCAATCTTTTTTAGTAAACACATTAGAATTGGAAATAAGCAACTTCTGTAACAGACCATTTTCTTCTCTTGGCATGAATTTAAAAAAAAAAATTACATTTAAAAAGTAAATTTGCATTTTATCTTTTTTCTTAAAATTAAGCTATGTGCTATTACCATGAACCTTCACTAACTTCTCACAAGGAAAATTTAAAGCCTATTTCTATAGAAAACATTTCTCTAGGGAGAGTTTTGTACACTTTGAAGCCTATTAATCATGGATACCATGGTGAGGAAAGGAAAAAAGGGATACAAGAATTGTACTTGTCTTAGCTGTGCTTGGCTTTAATATGTTCACAATTTTAGCCTCAAACTGAAAAGAAGAAGGAAATTGAGCATAAAATTTTCCTTTTTTCCATTTTTACATTCTTTCCACCTAAACAGCTTTAAAGAAAAGGTTTCTATCAACAATGCCTGTCAGTTAATATGTCCCTAAACATTCACTGATCATAGGAGTTAGTCTGCTATCAGTGTTCATTCTTTGCATACAAGACCCATCATATTTCAGAATATATGGCTTCATAGTCCCTTCTATTGCCTTTGGTATTTTTTTCTTCTTAATTTTCTCCATTATTGGCTTGGATAAACACAATTTAGAACTTATTTTAATTTATCCTTAATAATTAGTCTCTTCCTTTTCCAGACCAATTAAAGACAATACCTTTTTTCTTTCTCAGAATATTTTTCTTAGTTGATAGCCAGAGCCCTGCTATAGTCACAGAGATTTTAGGAGAGAAGAAAGACATCATCTAGAAGTACTGTAGGCAATGTTGGCATATCACCTTTCAGTTTATAAATGAAATTGGTTAATAATAACATTGCTTCCTTCTTTTTATGTAAAAGGTAGAAGGGTACTTTTCTCATTCCTCTGTATTTTTCACAGTGCATAGGAATTTTCCCTACGGCTTCAAAGAGTCCAGGAATCTGGAAATACTTGAGGAGAAGACAAAAGAACCATGTAGGGTTTTGCTAGGTAGAAATGTGCTCTGGAACTGCACATTTGAGATACGTGTGGTCCGTAAGCTGGATAGAGCATTTACTAGGATTGAAAGAGGCACAACTAAGCACGAGGGACTGAACATCCTCTATCCCCCAGTACTTAGAAGAACAGAGCAGCATAGGGTCTTAAAGCTAGCACTAAACTCTTACACAGCTTTTCAGCTTTTGCACGGCCTCATCTGCTTTGCAAATGAGTTTTGGAGAAGTATCTCATTCTTATGTAGCATTTGAGTTTTTGATTAGGAGCTTAGAAAATGCAGCTACAGCAGAGAGAAGTTTGCTAAAAGGGCCCAAATTCACTGTAGATGTGCAGAATTTACAAGCCTAACAAAGAATTACTCATCTCTTCTGTGGAATGCTAGAGGGAAAGCCCATAGCAGGATCCTTAGAGGCATATTTACAGATTATTTGTATAAGGCTACTAAGTCTCGCAGCTGTTTGTTGTTTGGTTTTTTGGTTTTGTTCACATGCATTTATACTTGTTCCTTCAAGTGTACACATCAGGGCTCCACATAAGCTGGGCCAATGGCCCCCATGAGCCTCCCCAGCACAAGTCCAAGGCTCTCCCCAGGTCACAGAGCTGGGCTGCCTTGAGGTCCTGAGTGCAGGGGATGCATTCAGGGCCATAACAGCACATTGCCAAAAACTTCCTTACAACAAGCTCACTTCAGGCTCCATGGAACAATTTCATAACTAATCTGAAAGAGGGCTGAAAAGTCCCAGGGCACCAAGAGCCAGCCAAAAAAGGCAGAGCCAGCCAGATCCGTGGCTTTCTTCTGCAGAGAAAAACCTCATCAACCTTGAAAATACATTCTAAAACTGAGAATTAAAACTGATAAAAATACAGCTCAGGGCACTACTTTTATAGGTGTTCCACCCTGGGTCACACTGAAGTTATAAGACTGTGGTGACAGTAACGCCTCTGTATGAATAAATAACTCAAGAAAAGCTTCCTCACAGGAACATTTGGTTAAGTATTTGCAATATATTATGGTCCCTACCATAGGGGACAGTAATGGCATTGATTTGTGTGAATTATCACTGAGCGTAGTAAAAACCCCACCAAATTACTTGTCTTACAGATTCCCGTTGTGCCTTGGGGAGAGTGTAGGAAGTTACAAATTAAAGTGGGGCTCTCTGTACATAAAAGATTGACATTTATAATTTCAGAGACTTTAAAATGTACTCATGGGTTAAAAGTGTGTAGACATGCAATGAAACCTGTTTGTGCAGCAGTACAGATTAATAGCCAGGAACCAGTCACTGCCTGAGAGGAGAGAATTCACACAAGGGCTGCGGACTTATTTCCACAACCTCCATCCTGAATTTTTCAGGATCCTGCAAAACTTCTTTTGGCCTTACTATTCCAAGGCACGGCATTTGGGCCCACATACACACAGAGGAAACAACAGTCTGTTTTCTTCATATCCCACAGTCCTGCCAGAGCACTTAAAGAGCCTGGTAAATGAAAAACTAGTGAAAGAAAGACTGGTTCCTTGCTTTGGCTGAAAGGTACGCTGCTATCTCCTTCTGTTTCAGGACAGCATGTTTCCAGTAATGATGTGCTGTCAGAATTGACTCAGGTATGTGATTCCTGGTGTCCTTCCTCCTCCAGCTCTTGCAGCGCAGGTGAACCTTTGTAAATAAAAGAATCTGGATATGAGAACTTTACTGGAGATTTGTTTTATGGCTGGTAAAGAAAGGGGTGGAAAAAGAGTAAACACTTTAACTTCAGGTAGAGAAGTGAACCAAGAAAAGAGATGCTTGGACTTTTATCTCTGCTTTTAGGATATTTTTGAATTTTCTCTGAAGATTTTTAAAGCTGAAAGCAGTTTTGTAAGTTTTACAAGCTTGTACAACTGATAGTTCACAAGGACCATCTTGCCATCAGAAATGAGGTAACTGGTAATATCCAGGGAATACTAAAGTGGTTAATTTATTATTATAAAGATTGCAGTCCCTAAATTAAGCTGGAACAATAAGCAAAGGAATCAGTGCATTTTATGTGCTTATGTTGCAGCATTTGGAAAATTCTTCTCCCTTTCCAAGTAAGAAGTTAAAAGTAGATATGCATTCATTACCATACATGTAAACCACCCACTTCTTGCTCTCAGAGTTATTTTGGGACTTAGTTAAATATTTTTGTCCTTGTTTTTGCAGGCTTCTCAAGTATAAAACACCACTTTAAAAATATCATTAATCAGCACTAGGAGTTGATGATGCCCCATGGGCACATTGACTTGAGTGGAAAAGATTTTGAGCATCTACCACAGACACAATGTGTGATCTTGGATAAGAGTTTTCAATATTTTTGTCTTTGAAACTGGGGAAATACTTATCTCCTCACAAGAATGCCATTCAGAAAAAATTTACTTTTTCCTAATTGTTGATGTGATGTTAGGCCTGATTGCAGACATAATTACTTGGTAATATTATTGTTGTATGACAAGTGTCTTTAAACCATTTGCATCCAGGATAAACAAGGAGGAAAAATTCTTTAGAAATTTAATATTAAATTTCAGCACCAGGGGGAAGGTTTTCCCTTATAAAAATCTATGGCTATCACAGATTATAGTTCTTTTGCTAAGAATGTTACTTTGGTTAGAAACAAAAGCTATTATATTTATATTGCATAAAGAATAAATGGGGAAAGACATGCAGAAACCCAAACTCCTAGCTGAACAGCAAGTGCAGAATGTACCAAAAGAAAGAAATAAGATTTCAAGCAAAGCCAAGCGGGACATATGTTGCAGTGATTTAAAATGACCATTGTTTCAACAGGTATTTATAAAGGCAGAAAGAATCCCCTGACAGGACAAGGATGAAAACACTGCTGGAAGTTTTTGGCTGTAAGAGAGCCAATAGGTGAGCAAAGGGAAGATCTTAGGGTGGAGCTGCTCCTGGTTTGGTCAGGTCTCTTCTCAGTATAATCAGCAGCCTAATTGCATCATTCTTACTTTAAATGAGCCTTTCTAAGATCTTCGAGAGAAAAGTGAATATCTTTCCATGTCACTCTTCCCTCCATGGATTTAGTTCTTTTTCTTTGTAGGACAGATTTTAGGTCCGTTCAAAACTGAAGAGCTTTTCCTTTGGGCACATTCCTTAGAGCAATTTTTAGATGTTTCATTGAAGCACATTATTTAGCACATTATAAAAATAAAAACATTGAGTAGTATTCCGTTCAGTGCAGTGCTTTCCCCAGTACATATTCTTTGGAAGCAATGAGAGATTGATCAAAGCTGGACTGCGCCATCTGTTGTTGTTATTTCTTTCTCTTTTGGTGAGGGTTAACTTGACAAATATAGAGAAGTTAATTTTCTTTAGACAGTTTGTTGGCCACTTCATACTTACACTCTACCTTGGTCTAGGGTTTGAAGACAGTTTTGCTGTGTATTTTTCATTACAAAGTCTTGAGTGAAACCAAAGTCTTTCTCAAGACATCCACTGTGAACTGTTCATGCTTAAAGTTGCAATTAATTTGGCAATCTGAATTTAAATAGAACTGAATTACCTCCTAAACTTAATAAAGTTTATATATTTTTGACATCAATAATAATATATAAGCTTAATAAAGTTTTAAAAGTTGCACTGATTTAGGTACTTCAGAGACTGTGGTATATCCCAAATATTCCATACACCCAACCTGAATATATGGAAAAGCTCTGAAATTCTTAAGTTTGTTCTCTGGCTGTGGAAAATCAAAACAAAACCGCTGGGGGAACTATTAAAATTAAATATTAGATTTATTCTCTGTTTCAGAACGTCTAGAAACCTAGGTTTTAGGAAACTAAGTACGTATTGTGTCACAGAACTCATCTCCCAATGCCTTCGTATTGCATAGAGCCAGAGGCAACCTCCTGGGAACAGCTTTCCTTGGGGTGTGTTGAGATGCTGCATTCAAAACTGTGAGCTGGGAGCTCAGCTGGGAAGGCTTTTCCAGGAGTATCCCAGGAAGGAGCATTTGGAGGTACCTGCCATATGGATGCAGGAGGCTGAGGCTGAAGAGATCTGTGTACTGGTGGAGGAGAGCTACAGCTGAAAATGACACTTTTCCTCACTGCATGAAAAATGCCAAGGGAAAAAGTTGCTTCAGATAAGGGGTTTGGATGTGGAACAGAAGATGTGAGTGGGATTGTTGACATAAACTTTGAGGACAAATTCAGAGTTCGGTGAAACATCCAAGAGCCAATGTACCATCAGCTCTCTGTAGCTACTCTCCTCCAAGAGAGAATCTGCAGGCCAGAAGGGAAGGAATCCATATCCTTTGAGAATTAACTCTGGGCATTTGGTTATCCATCACACCTGTGTGTTTTGTTTGTGTTCCACTACAGCCCTCTTCCCTAAGCTGTGCTGCTCACAGGGGTTATGAATTCACTTTGCTAACTGTGATCTTGGTCTCATCTTCAACATTTAAGTTAAATTTATGCTGGGATATGAGTGCTGGAGACACCTTTCATGAATTGTGTCAAGTTAATATGATATAGAAGCCCTCTCAAAGGCCTGCAAACTGGTGCCTTTCAGATGGTTTGAATTCCTCCTATGGTCAAATAGATGGCTAAACAGTTATTTTAGACAGGTTATCATGGAAGAAACAATATTTGGGACTCTACTTTCTACTCGTTTAACGCAGTTTCAGTCAGCAAGACTGAGGATCTCAATTCAGAAGTTTTCAATTAAAAAAGGAACTCCAGATGCAGACACAGATGTACATGGATATATTAATTTACCAGCTTTGCAAGTCTTTCCAGAATTAATACCTTTAGAACCTTAAAGTTGTTCAATATTTTGGGGGCCTTTTTTCATTATTTTTTTCTCAAGATGTGAAAATAACTTTCAGAAAATTCATTGGTCTGTGGCAGATAAAGTTTATAAAGCATCATTACAAACTGATAAACAGTTGAGTAAATAATTATATTTTCCATAAAACACTCCTTATGACAACATCCGGGATCCTGAATAGTTTTATTAGGTTGTTTTAATAACTTACTATTTTTAAAATCAGAAAACTATGAAAGAAAATATCAATGCTTGTTTAAACCAAAAAAATATGACATTGGAAGGATTTGTTAAACTTAAAGTCTTAGACTCAGATAGTAGCTTGTTAGACAATATCAAATGCTTTGTAATGGAAGCAATTTCCACCACTAGGACTATTCCACCACTAGGACAATGTCCATGGATCCCCTGAATCAGCAACATGGTATCCTTTGTGATACCATGTTGCTGATTCAGGGGATCCATGAACATTACAGATCCATGATGTTCTCTTCATAATCCCAATACAGAAAAGCATTTCCAAATGAAAATTCATGAAAATTTTTGAGATCGATTATTGATACCAGAAATCTCACATGAACAACCCCTGTATAGTCAAGAAGTGATAAAAAATCTGCACAGAAACGTCAAGAAAATTGGCATCCTTATATTTGTTATATGGTTGCTCATATTCACTATTTGCCTTTGACTACAATGTTTACATTTATATTTCACAGGTATATTAAAGAAGGTATTGGCATTGGTGGTTTTTTAATTGCCTAGAAACACTTGCCAAAGCAAATACAGTTATTTTGCATGTGCTGTTGTTCTTGCTGTACAAAAGCAACATCTCAGCATTGCTTCAATATTTCTTCAAAACCCTAATTAGAGTAATTTCCTGCAGGCTCCTCTGCGTGCTGAGCTTTCCTTGTACCAAATTAGGCACAAAGGTTTTTAGGATTGGATAAATTGGAAATCAATGGAAGCTCCTGACCTAATTACTTTCTAAGATATGGACCTGGGAGTTTTCGGGGGGGTTCATGACAGGATGTTCATTCTCAGTTCTCTCTGGGTGGATGCCAGTTTTAGAGGCAACACTTCTTTCTACAAACTGGATTTGTTTTGGAATGGCAATAATTTACCCTTGTTTTGCTCTTATCAGACTTTCCACCATTACTTTGTCTATCTCTCTCTCACCATTTTTCTAACATCTTTTGCTGTAATATTTAAGAATTTCCAGTCTCAAAATGTCACAGCTCAATAGGCCAGAGATAAGCTTTGAAAAATCTGTAAAGCAAATACATTGAATTATTTTTAAAGTATCATCTAGTTCTTATATAGTTTTTACCTTGAAATAAGTTATTTTTGTATTAAACATGCACTTTGGGTGGGATGCCTAATTCTCCCATTTAATGCTTGCTATTATATCATGAAAACTCTCCCAAAACTGTTTGATCTGCAGAGAAAGTTGAGCTAAGCCAACCTCCACTTTGCTCCTACAGCCTAGGCAAGCAGGCATTTGGGAGGTGGGAGGTGAGTGGAGACCACTGCAGGCACACTACAGAGGGATTGCAAGAGTCCCACCCATGTGACAGAATGCCATGGCCCATCCCAAACCCTTTGTCAGCACACCTTGCACCTGGGCAGAAGCTCTTGCTAAAATCCTGGAGACAAAAGAGTGGAATAATAGTAGGGCACAGAGAAAAGATGGAGGAGGAGCATGCTGCAGAGTCTTGATGCTCATAGGAGGGAAAGAATGAGGGATTGCAAGGTTAGAAAATTACAAATTGAAACCTTAACCTCCAATAGACACAAGCCACGATGTGTGCGTCTCTTCTGCTCTTCCTTGCACTCACTTCCCAAGGATCAAGTGTCCTTGTCCACTTTTTCAAGCATTCCCCACAGGTTTACATAATCTGAGGTCCATGTATTCCTTTTTCTATCCTTCCTGTCCACAAACTATGAAGAAAATACCAACAATTAATCAATACCAAAACAGAGGAGGAAAGAGAGGAATAAATGAATGGTCATCTCATGGCATTTTTTTCTGATTTTTCTATCAAAAGTAAGTAGAGTTTTGTGAAGAGAGATTTAATTGTTCTCTACTGAGCATTTAAAGGCTTGGAGTGCTTTTACATCACGACTGCTCATGGATCCAATAAATCCCTATTCATTATGCTATTAAAAGAAACTATGTCAAATAAAGAGGCTTTTAAAAAACCATTACATTATATCATAATAATAAAGTTCTCAGGTTTATTTATCCTGAACAGTTTATCCAATTTTCTGTCAATTGACTCTTAAAGCTCATTTGCCTTGAAAATCTTTGGAGTGGTTGCATGCTTCCTGCCTCTGGCCATGCACAATGCAAACTGCATTTGGTCCTGTGGGGATAAAATAGTCCTGCTGCCTGACATACTGCCAGTTTGGACAGAGAGACTAAGGACTGTTTGGTCATGACTGATTTTCAGAAGCTTTTGAAGCATCTTATTTCATCAATTCCAAACCAAATTAACGACATAAAATTGAATAGTGCAGCAGAGATTGAAATAAATTGAAAACTATTCCTAGAATTTTGGCCTTACATAAGATATTGATTACTTATGAAAGGTTTCATTGTGTGCATTAAATCTCCTACAGAAGATACCAAGTGCAGTGTTTATAAAAATAACAAGTTTAGTGACTGTTTTTGTTTGGCGATCAATGAAATAAAATGCTTTGCTGAATTCTTTTCCCTCATAGTGAATAAATACAAAAAATACAAAAAATTTTCTTGGGAGAGCCAGGATCAAAGGCAGTGACCCTTGTGAAAAGTTTCCTCATCCATGTGGGCTTTCACTGTGTGTGTCTGTGTGTGTGTAACCACAATATGATATTTCCTCTGGCAACATCCTCTTAACATTAAGGAGAGCTTGTTTCAAGAAAAATCAATGTATTTGTCTCTTGGTGTTTTGCCATGGACATATAATCACTAATCAAGCAGAAACTACCTCCCTCCTTTTCAGTGATATGGTTGTCTGGTCTTGCTCTAGGGGGCAAAGAAATACAAATCCTTGATAAATCATAACTGAATGAAGCAATTTGTTACTCCTTAAGTAGTTACTTCTTTTTATGTAGGCAAATGCAGTTTGAACTGACTATTTAATCTGACTTTAAATTTACTATAACATTTCCAGCTCATATCCAAAACAGAATTTTTCATGCACTTGCATAAATTGCTGTTATTCTTCTTTTAATGCCATTACAAATGAGCTTTATAATATTAAATTCCAGTGGAGCCATCTGAAATGATCAAATTCAATTTTATTCAGTCTCTTGGTAACAATAATGGTGGGGTGTTTGATTTGAATATGGTCAGTAGTGTAATTTATGTGTAAATAGATTTTACATTTTACAGTGCATTGAGTATACCAAACAGAAAGGGTTCATAAAGAGCATAAAGAGAAGACCAAATGATTTCATTACTGTAAAATCTTGTTCCAACTAGGAAAAAAGTGATTTAATCCTACCCATGTTCCTTTTCATACGTAATATATTCAAACATTTGTAGTATTTATTAGGAAATTAATTATTCAACCATCTGACACTCTTGAAGCAGCAGGAAAGCAGAAAGAATCTGAGGAAGGAGCTGACTGCTGCTGCATCCTCCCCGAGTGCAGACTGGGCTGGTGAGGAGCCCCTCTGACAGCCGTGTTCAGGGCCAGGTGCGCAAGGGCAAGGAGAGAAAACCCACAGCAAGGTTTGGAGACCTCGTGGGAGAGCTGTCCAAAGTCAGTGCCACAGCCCACCCCACTCACTGATTTGGGAGGTGATGGGGATGAGGGAACTCCAGAGTCAAAAATGATCTGAGGTCTCACTGTGCAGGGCCTGTTCTCAAGACACATCCCACACAGGGTAATGAGGACAAGGGATCATTTATCTCTCCTTTTATACAGTCTAATTAGTGCATTGGAGGGCAATAAAACTGCACAGCTACATTAGAAAAACGAAGTGGGAAAAAAAAAATCACAAAGCCATTAATTTCATGGGCAAATTATTCCTTTCAGAATTTTCTTAGGGCTTGGTGGTAAGTTTAGTCCTTACCATCATCAGGAATCCCACTGGTTATTTGGTGTGGGCATTATGGCTCTGCAGCTACACAGTATTGCTGAGATGGAATGGGTTGAGAAAGCAGGGAGAAGAACACAGTGCCCTCCTGCCACTTGTCTGATGGGAAGAAAGGATGAAACCCATGGAAGAAATATCCACTCTTTCCAGTTCTGGCTGCTGCCATAAAAATGGAGGAATGACTGAGTGATTACACAGTTATTAATTTCTCAACCTGCTCTGTCCAGCCAAAAATTTTACTAATGAATTCTTTAAAGAAATCCTCTTTTCCTCATATATCCAAGTGGTTTATTACAAGTTTTTCTTTAACTGTGGAGTCCTGGATATAAGTTGAAGAGGCAAATTCTGAAGCATATATGAAATTCAGAAGACTCCAGTAGAAGAAAACATTTTCTAAACAATCAGGTGTTTAATTAGTGTTTCCTAGTGGACCTCTGCATATAAAGATACAACAGAGACTAGATGAGATTTTATTTTTTTTTTACAATGAGTGCATTAGGAGGCCAGCCTGTAGGAGAGGCGCGGAGTTCCCAAAGGCCTTGGCAGCACCACTGGAACAGTGGGGTTGTGAGGTTGGCTGCTTCCTGCAATTTTTTTCCAGTTCCTTTTACCAAAATATGCTTTAACTATATAGTTTATTTCTCTCCTTTTTTCATTTTTTTTTTGTTTGTTTTGTTTTGTTTTCTTCACACACAACTTTTATGGTTACTAGACAGCAAACACAATAAAGTTATTTAAATACAAAGTCATTAACTGCAAGATCTTGAGCTTCTCTTGCAACAGTTCTTTTAATGCAGGATACGTCTATTTAAACATTAGGAACTCAAGAAAAAAATCACACACATGGCTGTACAAATAAGGTACAGAGAGGATGAAATTATGATGCTGAAGAATGTCATATTGAGGATACCTACAAACAAGTTATACAAAGTGAGAGAAATAAAAAAAGTTTACAAAAATAGAAATTAACATAAGAGAATGTTAAAAATCCCAGTTATTGTTCACCACGGGCATAATTATGAAGATGTGGTAGTGCAGACTTACATGGTAATTAGCATGTCAGATCAGTGTAGAGAAGATTAATTTTCTCACAGCACCTCACAAACTGCTACAATGCATGAGTGCTCTAAACACCTACTCAGCAAAATGATTGAGGCTGATAGTGGTCTGTGGTAGTCACAGCCTGCGCATATTTATTGCATTTTTAAAGTGGGTATAAAGTAGAAATGTAAAGTAAAAAAGAACAAAAAATTGGTAGGGTGGAAAAGAAGGAAATATGACTGTAAAGGTAGATTCTTGTAAAAATCCCACAAAATTACACCATCTGAGCCTGATATTTAACAAGCTGCTTCTTATTTACCTGGAGTTCATGACTGAAATCCTGCTGGGTTTTTTTGTGCTGAACTAACATTCATCCATTCCATTGCAGAGGAAATGCAGATGGCAAAAGACATTGCACTTCATTATTGTAATTGACTGTTCCCTTCCATTATCATTCTCTTTCATTTTTCTAAATAGAAACAATGGAAGAGTTACATAATGGAGAAATTAAGCAAGTATCAAATTAAAGATCAAATTAGCAATTATTTCCTGACATTTATAAAGCCAGCAACAGCTCCCAAGACATCTGAATTAGATCAATAGGGTACTATTAAATTAAGTGAACAGTTAAGTAGATGCTTATTATCAAATTATGAATGACTGAATGGATGATTGTGACTGTTAATGTACAGCGATTTCAGAATATAAAATATTTTTTTAATTACATCTTAATAGAGCTTGGAAGAAGCAGTGATTCACTTCAGAAAAATTATAAATATGGACATGGCTAGTCTGCAGCTAAGTGTTTGCAGCCAACTTGCCTACAGGCTTTTCTGCAGGCTTTGGTATCAGACAATAATTTTTATGCTAATTTACAGTTTTATTTGCTCCTTTGCCACCCCATAATATTAGTCTTCATTAATTCATAAAGAATTAAATTACTCTTGTCCTGAAAAATTAGTAATGTCTCAAATACATCAGGAAGGAGAGCCTGGCTAGCTCCTCACCAAGAAAATTAGGGAGAATATGTAACAGATTAATAGTTGTGTAAACAGCAATAACAAAGCCAATTATTACAAATAACTTGACTTGGCATTTTGAACTTTTATACTTTCGAATTTCTCATGTAAGATGGATCCCATGTGCAGTATTTAGTTGTACTGATCAGAACATATTCTAAATATATGAAATATTATTAATTTTAAAAATGAAAGTTAATTTAAAAAAATTTACTGTAGATCAATATATGCTGCACGTTTCTGCACATTGGAGAATCTAATACCATTTGTGCTTTTGGATCTAATCTAATGTTTGTTTACCAAAGGCCGATCAAAACTCAGAGCACCAACATCTACACCAAGGTTTTAGTCTTTCAGCCCAGGGAGGGACAAATGATTTAACACATTAATATTTTTTTTTTTAAATATTGAATTTTGCTGCCCCACACATAACCTTACTCTTATTTTTTTAACTGTATTTTAATGTGTATGTATATATATATATATATGTGTGTGTGTGTGTGTGTGTGTGTAGTCAGACTCTCACAAATTTTTAAGAAACTTTTTTTAGAAAGAGACTTTTGTCTCTAAGCCTAAAAAAACTAGGTTGCTTCATTCTGCTCATTAATCACAGAATCATGGGATCATTTAGGCTGGGAAAGACCTTTGAAAGATCATTGGGTCCAATTGTTAATCCAGCACTGCTGAGTCAATCTGCCAGTGCAGATAAAAGAACAGCTCTGGCACATCCATTTTACACTCAGTCACTGAGTGGGACTTCTTTGTGCTCAACATCTCTGTAAAAGTGCCTCTTAGGCACCAAAAATAGTAGACACCATGCAGTTTTAAAATGCAAACCCACATCCTATGGTATTAACAGGCCTTCAAAGGAAATATGCTCATTTTGCACTCTGTTTGCTACCTGCTAGAGAAGTGGGAGGGCCAGCTTCAAAACCTGGCAGTTTCTGATGTTTTGGGGCAGGCAGACAGCGCCGTGCCCTCTGCCAAGCTGGGAATGTCTCTCTGCAGGGTGAGGAACGTTCCTGTTACTGATGCAGCAAGACTAGAGGAGCTCAGCCCGCCAGTATTCAGCAACAAACTGTCCTTGTAGAAATGTCAGTGAGAAAACCCTGCTGGGAAGGGAAGCAACAGCAACTTAACCCACCCACATGTTAATGCCACCAATGTGGTGTGTGCTTTGGTCACCCTACAGGAAGAGACTGCCCAGACACTTCCCCTCACCGCAGTTGATGTAGAACATCCATAGGTAACTCTAGACAACCATTTCCATTTCCCCGCATATCTGTTCTGCAGGACTTCGTAAAACTATCCAGGAACATCTCAGAATCAGCTGGGATGCACAGTTTGGGAAGACACTACAAACGAGTGGATTGAAAAATCTCTTAAACATTATCAGGGGAAATAATTTTTTATTTAATTCAAAATAAGTAATTGTGGCTTGAATCTTTAACTAGTCTTATCTGTAAGCTAAGGGTTTATTATTTGCATTTTTTTTTACTTTGTTAAAAAATTTAAACAGGAATTAGTTGTTATGTGTAACAAAACTGTTCATGTAAAAGTATCAACAGGACTGGAGGCTCTTGAGCTCTGGAGAAGCAAAAGACTGTGATAGAGGATGACAACCAAAATATGGTTCAGGAAGAGACTTACTTGATGTCACAGACATCTTTTCATTAAAATCCTTTTTTAGGATTTTTTCCTGCTGAAGCTGAGAAGTTTCAGCAACAAAGTGTAGGCAATGGTTATCTGCTGCTGTGGAATGCAACAGGTGGATCCGTGATTGGTCTTCTGTGGATGTTTGCATTTACTGACCACTCATGGCAGAGCTGGGTCTCGCTGTCTGCTGAGACACAGACCTTAGTTATTCATTCTTTTCTATTCTTAGCCTAGCTAGCTTCTGAGAACTTTTCCTTCTATTTCTTTTTGTATAGTCATAATGTAGTATATATATCATAAAATAATAAATCAAGCCTTCTGAACATGGATTCAACATTCTCGTCTCTCTCTCATCCTGAAACCCCTGTGACCACTGTCACAACTTGACACTTGAATGGGTTTTCATTCTTTGAGGGTGCTGGTCAGTGACAGGGAGTGAATTATTCCATTCTACCTTCAGTGCTCTGTAACAGGTTTAGGCAAATAACTGTAGATTTACAGGTTTTCTTTACTTCACATATAATTTCCAAAAACTGTGCTAAATTGAATTTAATTATTATTAAATTATATGTAGTATTATTGTAAAAGTTTTATATTACTTATTTCTGACCAACTTGATGCCATGTGTACCCTAATTTATTGACAGAATATTTGCTGACTTTAGGAGCCGCAAAAATGAATGCAGTTCTTTGTTTATATGTGTAGGATGAAGGCAAAAACTGTGGAAACTCTTGCCCTATTATAAAATGACTTCTGCTGATGTCTTGTCATGTGGAACATGCATGACATTGCTAAACAGCTCCCACATGCAATATTCAGTTTTAATGGCCCTTCAGTGAAAGTCACATATGGATTATGTAACAATAATTAACAAAGGCAGCAGAAATAGATCTTTTACTATTGCTACTCTTATATCGATGACAATTTTTTTACTACCTGTGCTGTGAAGGCTAAATCTTTGGAGAACATGGCTTATGGCATTTAAAATCAAGTGCCAGCTCACAAATTCAAGATAGGCACTGTGCTAATTACCAGTGTATTACATAAACACTAATGTTGCTTTCTGGATGATGACATTTTATCAGATTTCTGTATATGGCATGTCAATGAATATTATTTCTTCAGAGGACTCATGTGATACACATAATCTGATTTTTTTTACAATTAAAGCAAAATTATGCTCTGGCATGGTTCATTGTCACTAGATGTGCAAAAGGAAATCTTTCAAAAGATTTTTTTTTCCACTTTCATGAAATTCAAGTCATCAAGCAACATATTGCAATGAAGAAAAGAGGTCACAATAGGTACAACTTTAAAGTACAACTTTAAAAGGCATGCCAGTTCCTTGTAGATACTTGTAAGACCACAGCAATATTCCTTCAATTTAAATCTAACCATATACTATAAAAAATCTATGCAAATAGCAATCAATATGTTGTGTTTACACTGAGAGAAAACATAGGTATTTTTTCTGTATAAAATAAGTGAATAAAACCACCTTTGAAGTCACGGATTTTTTGAGAGGTTAATGAGTAACAGAAGTTGGAATTCTGCTGGGGGGTCATACACCTCATAGAAAAAGATAACTGTAAAAAGATGAATTCTAAATAAAAGTAAGTGAATATTTGATGACTAAAATGTGTAATTGCTCTCTTTTCTTCATTTAATTTCAAACTTATTCTTAGGGTAATTCATGCATTCAAGGAAGTTAAAATTCTGAAAAATTCAGAAATCTTCAAGCATGAAAAATGAGGTTATGCTAAAACAGGAAACTTGGAATACCACAGGTTTTTAGACAAGCTCATTATCATATTCAAAAGTACTGTTACTCTGGGTCCAGCTTATCTGCTGGCTTCAATAATAACCATGCTAATTGCCTCCTGGCAACTGTTTCAAATATGCCCTGTAGTGTTTTGACAAATCCTTTTCTTCTTTGGTACTTGGCTTTGTTCTTTGAGGTTTTTTCCCTAATGTAACTCCTCTAACTTTGTGAGAATTGTGCGTTTTCCATAAAGACAGCATAAGCCAGTCCTTTATATCTAAATTTAATTTACTTACTGAGAGTGTTGTATTTCACCTGAGGTATGGAATAATCAGTAAAGTTTCATGCATCATCATACAGAAACAGTTGAATACAGCAGGCAAGACTGATCTTCTTGAAACATTTCTGTCAAAGAGTTATAAATTATCCCAGAGACCAGTGTGCCACCAGTATCCATCAATCACAAAAGATAAAAATATCTTTATACACCCTTTTTCACACATCCTTCCCTCTGAATCGTACAGAGAGCAATGGGAACATTGCCCAGTGCCTGGAGCAACATTTTGCTTTTATGCTCTGATATTTACCACAGCGAATCCTTCTGGCATTTTCTTTCCTTACCCAAGAAGGTGCCAAATATTTTCCTAGGAAGAAGTCTTGTGTTCTTAAAACTTACAGAAAAAAGACTGACTTTTAGTCTTTGGCCAGCTTGTGCTGAGTCACACCAGAAGGTCCTTGCTTTAAGTTCTGGGAGCAACCTGGGCATTGGTGATTTGGGTTTTGCTCTGAGAAACCCAGTGCTGGTTCCTGACTCCGCGCAGGGCGTAGGGGTGTCACAGCAAAGCTCTCCAGGTGCTGGAGAGTGCACAGGGTACACTGGCCACCACAGTTCATGTGCTCAAATGTGCTCAGATCTCTGGGAAGAACAGTGTCTCCAAACCATAACAGCAATGGCACTTCAGAAATTACATTGCCAGCTGGTGCTGAAGACATACAATTCATGTATGATTGAGTGACAAAGAGTCTACAGTGAAGGTGGCTAACTGCTTTTTAATCAGCTTTTTGATTGGGGAAATAAGAGGAAGGGTATCTTTGTGGTTGACCACAAGATTACCAGATTCCTTAGACTTCCAACCAAAGCCAGTCAGAAGATAGACTCAGATGCTGAAAATTGTCTTATGTGTTTTCCATGATTGTGTTCTACATAATGATATCATTAATACCTACATTTAGTCTTCTCACAGTTATGCCCTGATACAGATGTAAGAACAATATTTTCTTTGATGTTTTACTGCAGTTAAGGGACAAAGATCATCACTTTCTGTTCTTCTAATGCAAATTATATGCCCATTCTGAATATTATGTCAACTATAGATCAAATGTTTGCTGCACTAAGAAAGAACAAACTGTGTAGAAAACCAAATTTAATCCACCAGATTTAAGGCACATAATGAATATTCAGACAGGACTTGAGGAGCAAACAATACATGATCATCCACCCAAGCATGCTTAAGACAAACAGATCCCAAGTCCAGGAGAAAAATTCACCCAGAGAAAAATTCACCCAGAGAAAAATTCACCCAGACAGTGGAGGCAACACAAATGAGTGTAACAACCATTTGCAGAGAATGCTGAGACAAGGGTTTCTAGGAATAAGAAGAATTGCATAGTGATGTGCCTGAAGCAACAGAAAAGGAGACCAAAACTAGAAACCCTGAAGACAACAGGATCCTGCAGAAGGCCTGGTGAGTTTGTAGACTGATGCAAGCGGTGTCTACATGAAGCCCTCTCTACCAGCAGCAAGTGCAGATGAAGCTGAAGATCATGGAAGACTCAGATAAGGCCTTTGGAGTCGGGGGAGGAAGGAAATTGTGCATGAACAACTCCAAAGTTTCTGACTACAAAAAAAGTTATCTGAACAGTAATATGAGAGCTGATCTCTAGAAATGTGTAATAATTTCAAAAAAGATGCTGATATAATTAATTGAAACCTAGTGTACAAAATATCATCTCATATAGTTGTGCTGCAGAAACAGTACTTGAAGAAATATTATTAGAGAAAAATGGCTTGTATTTTTTACTTTATGAATTACATGACTTCTGTATAAAGTCTCACCTGGTTAGACAACCCAGTGCCATGAAAGCATATTAAAGACTGAAAGACTGTCAGCCTTAGAGAGTCCAAATCTGTCTTTGAAGTTCCAGTCCTTTTACCTTTATCCATTTAGATGGTGATTTTGGAGCAAGTAATTGGAGACATTCTTGGAAATGCTTACAGAGTAAGATTCTCCTAAAGGTATGTAAATGTACTGTTCAATTCAAATTAGAATATAAGGATATCTTGAGAACAAAATTCCCAGCCTTAAGAGGGATATTAAGTTTGCATTATCTTAAAAGGTTTAAAAAAAGGCTTGGAAATGGTTGCAGTAGTTTTTAGTATTTTCCAGGGATCTAGCATTGCAGTTTCCCATTCAATGCTCAGTATTTTTATTTGGAAGAATACTGTGAGATGTCTGTATGTGCCATCTGAAGGTCATGTCCTTCCACTGCTAATAACTTGTAGTATTTCTGCCATCTTCCTATTAGGAGACTTTATAATTGAAAGTAACTGGAATAAAGTTTCCAGGGAGGAGGAAGAAATATTTATATTTCCATTTCCACTACAATAAATTGGCAATTTGTTGTCATATAACCATTAATGAGGAAAATAAACAAATAAATATATAACCCCCCAAAACAAATTGACATGATTTAGCTTTGATGATTACTGCAAAATAAGGGGACTCTCAAGAAAACAAAGAAAGTAATGCATAAATTGTTTTGTGAAGACATGAAAGAGCTTATGTAACTGGATGAAGCCTGTGGAGTCAGGGAGACATTTAAACAGGAAAATACCGAGTGCAGAAAATCTTGCCATTTATTGATAAATAATTATGGGTTTGGCTGCTTGACAGGATACTGGAAAGAAATCTGCTAGAAACATTCAAAGCTGGAAGTGATTATCTAACAGAGACATATATAAAGAAAATACTACCCTCATCTATTTCTCCAATATGTGAAAAACATTTCTGAATTATTACCAGCAGTGGTATCTTAGTTCAGACACCTGACCTAGAAAAATCTAATATTGTGATTTCATCTGACAAAGCTTTTTTGTTCTCCCATATTGTGGTGACACAGCTGGCACCTGCCACCGGGACAAGGATGTAGCTTGCATTTGCTGGAAGATGGAGAGATGCTGATTTAGCTGATTTCAGCACAGGCTACAAATAATCTGTGTGCCATCTCAGGAAATTTACTTCTTTCTGGCAAAATGTAGAAAACAGTAAATTTATTCTATCTTTATCCATTTTGATTGTAAACTCTTCATACCAAGGGACTGCCATTTGGTACTGACATGCAGAAAAACTGGGCCATCACTTCCCCAATGGTTTTGAGGGACTCTCATGGTTTAAGCCCAGCTGGCAACTCAGCCCCACAGAGCCGCTTCCTCACTCCTCCCCAGGTCGGATGGGGTACAGAATCAGCAGGGTGAAAGTGAGAAAACTCCTGTTTGGGATAAGGACATTTTACTAGGTAAAGCCAACAAAGTGAGAAAACTAATTCATTCACTACTTCCCATGGACAGGCAGAGGATCAGCTTTGTCCATGGCGTCAGGGCTCCAGCATGCATAGCAGCGACTTTAGAACACAAATGCCACCACTCCAAACATTCCCCTCCTTCTTCCACAGCTTCATATGCTGAGAATGATGTCAGGAGGTCTGGGATATCTCTTGGGTCACTTTGGGTCTGCTGTCCTGGCTGTGCTCTCCCCCAGCTCCCCTGCACCCTTATCCCACCTGCTGGAGTGGCAGTGTGAGGAGCAGAACAGACCTTGATGCTGTGCAAGCACCACTCAGCAACAGCTAAAACAGTGCTGGATTATCAACACTGTTTCCAGCACAAATACAAAACAGCCTGACACCAACCATGGTAGAGAAAACTAACTGTATTCCTGCCAAAACTAGCACAGGTACAACAGCAGGACATAATAGGTTATGGGACTGCCTTGTTTGTCATTGGCTCTGACTTGCAAGTGCTGCAGTTCCTACCCTCAATTTTTAGGAGTTTGCCACTTCGTACCAGAATAAAAAGGATGAATAAGGAAAGACTCCATTTATATCACCAGCCTATGGCACAGATGATGCTGGGAATGTTTTCTCCTAAAATAATTAATATTTATCTGTCAATTAAAGTCAGCTAAAGGTCTGCAGTGTTGCACACATGGGCTGTTTCATCCCTCAGCTAAGCTGAACCCTGGCAAGACCACATCCAAGGGCAGCAGCCTGCACCATGTCTTGTGTTTTTCCTGCTTGCTGAGCAGAGAAATTGAGACAGAAATGGCTTTAGTCCTGTTTTGAATTCAAAGAAAGAGAATTAGCAAAGGTTAGGAGAAGTGATTGCCTACAAAAGCCACAAGAAGAGTCATCAAAGTGAGGCATCATTCTTATTCTGTTCTTAATGCTCTAATGATTCATTTATGGAGATAGCTCTTATTTCCCAGGACTTTCCTCTGTCTCTCCCCATAAGAATTCAGTCCTGCATCCAAAGAAATATTATGGCAAATATTTTAAATATTATTGTTGTTATTACAGGTTTTTCTTTAGATAATCTGAGCTTGGCTACCAAATAGATCTAAACAACTTTGACAAACAAAATAAAACTAGAATTCTATGAGTGAAGGCAAGTGATAATCATCAATGAATGCCTTCTCCTTTTTTGAACTGCTCAATAGGCATTGCTTACATAGGTTGAGACATGGACAAGTAGGATGCCCTGAGATCACTATCTGCATCACCTGAAGCCTTCTAAATCAGGGCATGGTAATGGGATATTTTCACCCTGGCCTACCAGGAAATATGCTTAAAAGTAAGGTCTGGCTAATTATGGTTCTTTTTATCTAGGCACATAAAAACAGCACAGTGTGACATGAATAGTGTGCAGCTTATTGTCAGAAGTGATGGTTTTTCTGTGTCATATTAGTACTCATCTAAAATAAAAATAAAAGACAATGAAAAAACAAAAAAGGAAGAGAAGAATTGTAAAACAGTTGGTGAATACAAATACATTCTTAGTTTCCCCATCAATAATGTATGTTTTAACATGTTCCCAGGTCTGAAAATTGAGTGTTTTTTCAAGGGGGGGTTTTACATCCAACAACCTGGATGGAAAGACTGATCTAGGCTTTGACCTGACCTCCAAACTTGATAAGGATGTTGTGTTATAGCAGTAGTGGCAGTAGCCTGATGTCATTCTTTAGTGTTTTCCTAAAGAAGTGTACTTGATTTTTGTGGATGGCTTCCTCCCCAGAAGTTTAGGCATACCTTGAGCCAATCAATATCTTTCCTGAGGGAAATGAAGGTTCCAGTTGCAGATAGCAAAGGAGAAAAATAAAAAGCATCAAAACAGTGTAAGTCAGGATCTTACTGCTTGTGCCTCTGCACCCACTGAAAAATACATGGTTGTCGCAGTCCAGGCGGTCACAACATAAAGCAGAGACCACAAGCAGTCTCAGTTGGTAACACTTGGCAACAGTTTATTAATGAAAATGGCTGATCTTTTATACACTTTCCAGTTGTTTACCCTTCCTCTACCTTAGCTATTGGCCACAATAATTCAACACCATGCCATTGGTGAAAAGTTACTCTGACTCCACCTAACTTTCTAAAAACGCTTCATCCAGCTGCAAAATGCTCTTATCTTCCTTCTCTCGATCTCCTTGGTTACGGCCTTGGAGAAAGCTCCTTATCAGCTTCTTCTTCTTCTTCTTACTTCTCGCTCCTTTAGCTAACAGGCCCGCTGCTAGCCCCTTCCACACATGGTAACAAACAAACTTCCACTGCTGGAAACTTTTAATTTATTTTAAGAGTTTGGGTTCTACTCTTCTACCATTCTACTCTTCTTTGTTGTGTGATATAAGAAAAAAATTCTTCATCATGAGGGCAATTTAACATTGGAACAGGTTACCCAGAGAAGTTGTGAAATGTCCCTCATTAAAATATAAAATACTTTTATTTACAGGGCCCTGGATAACCTGATCCAAGGGCTCCAGGTGAACCTAAAGGAAGGTCTTGGAGCAGCAGGCAGAGTGTGGTAGGATGTTGAAGATGAGGCTGGTCAAGGCCATGAAGGCCTCTTGGTGGCCTTGGGGTCCTGACAGATTCTGTAATGTGGGACATTCCTAATAAAAATCTACATTTTCAACGGTGAATAACATCACTAAAGATGCTGTTCTCAAACTGGTTATTGGTTTTGGATTTAGTCTGAAAACTAGAAAGAAATTCTGCCGACATGTATGAGCACATAAAGTTTTGGGGTTTTTTGGTTTGAGATTGAGTTATGACTATATTCTCCAGCCAAGCCCTGTACAATAGCGCCAGTGAATCCTTTACATAGCACAAAGGAAGACTGCCTAGATTCTGCCTTGATTCAGCCCCCACAATTTTATGTGTTCAGTCAGGATACTTAAATATAACACTTCCCCCTCTATAGTTGACAGAAAGGTGCATCTGTAAAGGGGATTTCAGTCCACACAAGCTTCAGATGTCCCAAGGCAAGTTTGGAATACATCAAGACCATGTGCTCTGTGTGGATTTCTTTATGGTTTGTGTATGACCCTTAGCTGCCTTTTTGTCAGATATTAGCTTTCAAACACAGAAATTCAAGCAGTTGCTGATGTATTAATCAATATATTGATACATAAGTCAGGGTGAGACCAGCTGTGACATGTACTCATTCTCCTGCTCTCCAGCTGATTCTTGAATGAGAGGGCCACAGGCTAAACTAGCAATGTTCTTATTATGTCACCAGTTGCAGGAAGATGGCAACTAGTGAGAAATCCCTTCTTGGTATTCCTGAGAATTTTACCCTTTGTAAACCTTAAGGGAACACTTGGTTATTAATTTATTTCTGTGTACTTTCATAGCCATTTAACAACTTCCATACTAGTGACACTTGGGAATTAATATTCCCTGAGGGAAGATGTGTTTAGAATAGAATCATATAATAGTTTGGGTTGGAAGAGCCATTTGGAGGTCACCTAGTCCAATCCCTCTGCAATCAGCAGGGACATTTTAGGCTAGGGAAGGTTGCCATGACCCCCACCCAATCTGACTTGTTTCCAGTGTTTAGCAGAGGATCAGGAAAAGGTTATACCAAAATGAAGCCCAGAATGTGGCAGAAATAATCTTCAGGTAGAATAAGTTTGACCATTCTTACATTGCTGCAATATTTTTGTATAAAGAACCTAAACACAAGCTGGACTGACTCAATGTCTGTTCCAGGGTCCATCTGTGGTCAGGCAAAGGGCCTCAATTTAAGGGTTTTCAGCTTAAATGACAGCTGCTTTAGAAGTTAACCCTGACTTTTGCCCCCTGTAACACACAATGTGAATGTGACTTACGATAACTCATGGTGTGATTCCTGAGGTGATCTTGTGCAAGGCCTGCAGCTGGACCTCTATGATCCTTGTGGCTCCCTTCCAGCTCAGGAGATTTCAGGATTCTGTGATTCTATGACAATAAAAGAGGATGGGGTGACTTATTCCTCAGTCTGATGGAATAAGTCTTGGCCCATGTCAGTAGATATCAAGTGCAAATATCTGGGGCTGTTTTTCTGGTGACAACTTGGAGTCTAAAAATCATTTGTATAAAGATCAGTACATAAGGCATCTTCAACACTTCAACAAAATCTTCAGATATCTAAGAGTTTATAAATTTGTCTTGAAATAGTTTTCTGAAACATATTATTCACAATCAGTGTTCAGAAGTTTAGGAATAGAAAATCACTTGAAAGTGTCAATAAGTTGAAAAATATGCAATTCAAATGCTTTCTCAAGTCACTTACCTTTTTTTCCGTGTTTTGAAAACCCTCAAACAACCTTTAGTATTCGTGTGGGTGGGCATCTTGTGGGCTACAACTGCACTGATTTTTCTTTGGAGAAAGCTGTTGCCTAGAAGCAGCAGAGAAGGAAGATTAGGTGGTTAAGCTTGAAGCTTCTTAGCTGGAGAATACAGCCCACATCTTATAATTCAGGACCAAGAGGATTCCAGGCTTAGTCAGGTAGAAAGAGTTGAGATAAAATGCTACGCTCATTTTACTTTGTTCCAGAAAACAACACAAGCACATACGCACATTTAGTAAGCCTCAAATTTGGAAAACACTTTAAAATTTTGAACAGTCCCACAGGGAGCACCATAAAGCAGAGAAAAAAACCCTCAGCTTTAAGTGCAGGGAGGTATGATTTCTACCCAGCTGCTGTTGCAACCAGAGGGTGTCCCTGCATCCCGTTCTGTATGGCTGGTCAATGTTTTATATTTCTAACTAAAGATTCATCTCTAGGTGGTAGCATGTCCCTAACCAGCTTCTGCCCAAATGCCACATGCACACAGCAAGGCCAGCTGCACTCTACACCTCTCTCCAGATCTGCCCCACCACAAAGAGTCTTGGGGGGATCTACAGTGACATTTAATCTAAGGGTGTTACCTAAAAGCAGGAATTAACAAACTCCAGTTAGTATTAAACAACAGTGATTAATGGCTTGTATTTGCATTGTAGTCATATGCCATTGGGTCATGAAATAAAGAAGTATTTCCAAACAAGCAGAGGGTTTCTGAACAGGTATGGAAAAAAATATAGAACCTTCGGAACAAAATACTTTGAGGAAACAAAACCTGAGAAACATTTGGAATGAGTTTCACTCAATCTAAAGATTATTTATTCTCCATTTATCCTGAAATTTAAACTCAAATTTAAAAGTTCAGATATTTATTCTGAGTTTTATCATCACCCAGTCAGTTTGTGTGACTTGAAAAGAAGAATTTATAAGGCCATCAGAGGTAAAAAACTGACCTTAAAAGAAGCTTTTTCCCCCCTTTTACTAACCTAATTCTTTTTCTCTTTCAAGTGTCCACTCAACCTGACCTTTACTTGAAAAATGTTCTTCTTGTGAGTCAGCACACTCTGCTGGTAGACTAAGAGAATTTGACTGACAGAGCAAAAAAAAGAAAATTCCAAAAATACTGCAGGAATGCTATTAAAAAGTAACTAGTTGTATATTCTGAGAAAAGGAAACAAATCACAATAATACCTAAACCACAACTCTCCCAACACAGCAGAGTTAATTCATTAAAACAGTTTGATTCATATCACTATACCAATAAGGAGGTGGTTCACAGCCTTAATTCTGTATTGAAGACAGCAGCTGTTTCAGAAGGAATTCTTTAGAGCACAGAATGTGCAGTGCTGCAGTGGGCCTAGGCCCAGCCATCATCATTTCACGCTCGAAAAAAGAGAAAGGAGCCTGAAACTTATCTTCACATCTGTCTTTGAATGTAAGGGGTTGGGGACAAGAGAAAACTCCCTGAATCCAGCTGTGACCATGGGGCTCTAGTCCTACTTCTGATCTTTAGTCAGCTGCACAAGGAAGAAGCCTTTGGGAGCTGGTGGCCTTTGCTGCTCTTTAGGCTGTATGTTCAACAGATGAGGAGATCTTGGTGCAGTGGAGCACCAACCATTGTCAAACCCAGACAGGATGAGCTGAGCTTCCTGAACTTACATGATGAAATTCTGGGAATATAAATATTTGTAATTATCATGATGCTGTTTATTTTAAAAATTGATAATAGTTGTACAAAGCATTATCTCTGAAATTGACAGAGAATTCTATAAAGTCTCCTCGTGTTTCCTGATTAATTTTGCTGTTTGACCAAGAAGCAAATCCAAATTATTTTTGGTCTTATTTGCTGCTAGATATTATATACTTATAACACACTTTGTTCTACATTTGGAAAAGTGAATTCAGTGGCATTAATCTATGCTGAAAATGGCTTTGGAAGAGGCAATAGAGGAAAAGGACAATAACTGGGAAGATGAGTTCTGCATGTGCTGTACATATTCAGAAATTCTTTTCTTATATACACTATTTGACAATTTGAAATTCATTTGCAATGCTCTATCCAGAGAAAACCAAGTAATTGTATTACTGTGATATATATATAATAGAACAAAGTCTCTTATTTGTATGTGTCTGTCCTAACTCCTAGCACACATCCTTTCCACTTAGTTCATCTCCTTCCCATTTTCTCTGTGCCTTTCATGACACTTCAGATTCCTCTTCTTGCTTAATTGCTGAACTCAAAAAGTAGTGATGCCCACCCCTGCCTGTCCCAAGTGTTGTCTTGCTGCCTGACCAGGCAGTGCACATAAGCCTGGTGACCTCACGAGGCTTTCAAAGTGTAAACAATACCTATTTTAACAAAACCTTCAGGAACAACATTATCCCATTGCCATAGCTGGTTGAAAATGGCCAGCAGGTTCAAAAGATTTCACCAAAAAAAAAAAAAAAAAAAATACAGGAGCTGATGGACACACAAATTACTGAAAAAACATCCATATAATGCAAGTGGAAATAATTACACAGATTTAAGTTATTAGACAACAAGGAATGCTTTCCTTCATTTCCATCATCAAAAGAAAGCAGTATGATTTTGATTAGAATTATTCTGTTAAAATGTAAAAGAACTTTGGGCTATGAGAAGGAATTAGCAACTGATTTAAAAATGCAATAATTTAATGTTAATTCTAAGTGCATTAACCAGTTTTCTAAACAGCATCAACTTTCAATTATGTTTAGCACACAGTCAGCCCTTGTAACCACTAACATTTTCCTGCTCAATCACACTGTCTGTAACCAGCCACTAATAAGAATTAATGAGACAAATCTGCCTTGGTTTAGTTTCAAGGAACCTGCAGGAGTTCTGTCTCTTGGGAGAATTTCATTTATTCACCACCTGTACTCTGTGTTTTCTCAATTTTGGAAGACCTAGAAAATCTGGCAGTCTCTTTGCTCCATTGTTCCTGTTCCTTGCATCAAACTTTGCATTCCTTGGGGGCTTTCCTGTTAAATCCTGCTTGTGCATGAAACATATTTCTGAGAGGCAGGCTCAGCCTCTCAAATCCCATGGGCTCTGGAGGTCACATATGCTGTATGCATCCTCTGGAGTGAATAATCTTCAACGTCTGCTGGAACTTGCCAAATGGGTTCAACTGCTTCCAGCAGCTGGTCCAGCCAGACAGTGTGGAGACAGGGAAGAGGTGCAGAGCCAGAGGTAACTGCAGAAGAACATGTGGAGAATGAGGTGTTCCAACAGAAAAGAAAGCAAGGTTACTTCAAAAGATAATTCTGCCTTCATAATCTTTCAAATAAGCTATGGAGTATTTTCATCAGTTTCATCCATTGTTAGAACCATTTTAGATTTGTTTGTTTGTTTATGTACATATCTTCTTTCATCTTACACATCTATCACTTTAGGAGCCAAGAGTAGAATGGTACAGCAATATTACAGATATTTGTGCTGGTGAGAGCACTCCTTGCTTGACAGTGGCAATGATTTCTGCTGTAATTTCAGCTGTTTAGGCTTCATGGTCATAATCAGGACTAGAAGACTGTATGACTATGTTTGTACTAAAGTGCAAAGGTGTCTGTATTGTTAATGTCACCAAGTTCTCAACTAGATGAAATACTGAAACTGGAAATAATAAAACATTGATTAGAAGATGGGTTCCTTGCCTTTACTTGGAAAAGCTTACTTTTGAGTGTTGCAGCCTCCTGACTCTTCAATACAACAGAATAAACAACACTAATACTCAGAAGAGAAGAAACACAGGAGTGTCGCAGACATCTTTTCATAAAAATCCTTTCTTTCGGATTTTTCCCTTCTGGGAAGCTGAGGGCCCAGAAAAAGAATGTAAACAGTGGTTATCTGCTGCTGTGAAATGCAACAGGTGCACCTGTGATTGGCCCGTGTTGCTTGTGTACAATTAATGGCCGATCAAGGACCGAGCTCTCTCTGGGACAGAGTCGGAGAGAGCTCCCTTGTTATTCATTCTTTTCTATTCTTAGCTTAGCTAGCTTTCTGAGAACTTTCCATTTCTTTTAGTATAGTTATAATGTAATATATATATCATAAAATAATAAATCAAGCCTTCTGAACATGGATTCAACATTTTCGTCTCTCTCTCATCCTGAAACCCTTGTGACCACCGTCACACAGGAGAGAATGTCATTTTCCCTGATGTACATGATAGCTCCTGGACATGCTAATTGTATTTACATGTACATTCAGAGGCAGCTGTATTCCATGAACTAGAAAACAAATGGACAAGGCTGTATTTAACAAAAGATTCACTATTACCATTCATCCTATATGCACTGTTTACAACATGTCAGCTATGTTTATATTTTCTTAAGCCAGAAGACATAAGATAATGAAGGAAAAAATGGAAGAAGAAACTAAAAAAAATAGCAATCCATGAATTGGAAAAGTCATCAGAAATATTAGAAAGTAACAAAGAGATGTTGCAAAAGAAGCAACTTTGTGCTATGATAGGGACCACTCAGTCAAAACTGATCAGACCAGGAATGCATTTTCCCAGCACCTTTGGACAGAATTTTATTTTCTATTGAATGTTTTAGTGGTAGGAAACAAACCATAAAACTATTCTCTGAAATTGTGAAGGGAAGGAACTGCTTCCATCCTGCATCTCACTTCCACATTTTTTCAGTGAGGAGGGAAGATAAAGAAAGAGAAGCAGAATGAAATGGACTGTTACTATTCACACCATGCTGTATTGCAAACAAAATTTAAAAAACAAAGGTGTCATAGAGTAATCACACCATTTCTCCAAATAGCTTTTTGCCCAATTTGTAATGATAAATTGAATTCTTATTTTTAGGTTTTTGTTGCCAAGTATTGAAATACCTCAGCAGCTGAACCAAACTTCTGAAGCAAGAGAATTAAATTGCAGATTTTGTACTTTTAGAAGAAAGCTGAAGGCAGCTGTTAAATAAAGAAGCTTGAATTTTTATAATCCATATCAATTCATATGTGAAGGACTTCTCTTTCCATTACAATAACTTCTAAGACTTTCATTTCAGCTACATTCTTATTTGTTAATAATTAAAATCTTATTGCAAATATATTCTCCCTTGAAGTCAGTATTAATTTCAAATATGTGTAGCTTCAATGCTTGCATGTAAATATGAAAATACAGTAAAATACAGTGTGTATAAAGGGTTATAGCATATATTATTATCAAATGGATGTGATTCCTTCCTGAGCAATCACTCTGAAAATAGCATCATTATATATTATAAAATATCCACATGATAATTTCATTGACAGCTATGCACCCTTGATGTCTGTTCTCAAAATTGCAAATCCGATCCCATCAGTCAGGGTTCACAGGAAACTGGCATTTAATTTCATACATTCTCCTCTTCCAGTACACCACTCCACTTGCCAATCCCCTGTACTGCATCTTAAATTTAATTAGCCATGAAGTCTTTTCTAAGGTAAGGCTGAATCTTGCATCTGACAGGTTATACAACCTTGAACATAAGCCCACATTTCTGCTCTGTGTATCTAGTGAATGATTAGCACATGCTGATATTCATCAGTTTGCTGTGAAGGGTCCCACACTGCCTTCTAATGCTAATATTCCTACATTATATTATGGTACTGTCTATTATGGTACTGTTTGCCTCTGGCTTTTAATTTCTTTAATAAGATGGTAATGCGTCATGTTTTAATATTGTGGCTGCATAATTGTCTCAGGATGTGACTAGCAATTTCTTGACTGTGATTTTTTTCATATCAAAATGTACATTTACTGAAAACTAAATAGTTCCTGAGAATCCTGTAAGCAAAAAACAGAGAAAACAATAGAATTTAATGTATTGACCCTTTTTCAAGGGAAAATTCTGATTTTCCACTTTAAAATTACTTGCCTCTAGAGCACAGTTGATGTACAGTTAGAAAGCTACATTTTAAACATATTGAAACAAATTGCTTTAATACCAGTGGTTTGGCCTAAATATAGTTCTAGTAAACAGAAAAACATTTTTCTCAGGAATATCTTCAATATTTTAATATTTTGTTCCCTCTGATGGATGGTAAACCTGAAGCACTTCTGAATGGGGAGCCCTCTTTCTCAGCCACCATGTATCCTTACACTTCCAGTCTTTGGTGTGTTCAATCTCATCCTTTATCTTTGTTGTGCAAAGCTTGGTGGTATCTTTAGTGTGAGTGCCATGTCTGACTGCTGCCATCCTGTGCTGGGATGTACAGAACACTCCTAAATTTCCATCAGCTTGACTTGATGTCCAACCACCACCACCCCTCTTCATCTGACCTCAGCAGAGACCACAGAGACCTATGGTCTTCCAGATGCTCTGAGTACTTCTATTTGTATAGATAACATCACTGGAAGGTGTAATTCTGACTTCTTTTCTAAGTGAGCCACATGTGAACATGTGCATGTGAGCCACAGACATGAAAAGCTGTTTTTTTCTCCCTGAGTTACAAAATGGAGCTGTAGTGTGTGTTCTTCACCAGTGGCCTCATGGGGCTGGCCTGTACTGCAGAGAGGGGGCAGACACAGAGTCACAGGATCACAGAATGGATCAGGGTATAAGGGACCACAGCGTCCCAACCTCCTGGCTCAAACAGAGTCATCCCAGCACACATTGCACAGATTTGTGTCCAGACAGTTATTGAATATCTCCAGTGGCAGACCACACCCTTTCTGGACAATCTGTTGCAGTGCTTGGTCACACACAGTAAAGCAGTTCACCCTCATATTGTAGAGGAACGCCCTGTGCATCACTTTCTCCCTGTTGCCTCTTGTCCTATTGCTTGGCACCATCAAGAGGAGCCTGGTCCATGCTCTTGGCGCCTTCCCTTCAGACACTGATGAATGGCATGGATGAGGTCTCCTCTCAGTCATCTCTTCCTGATACTTAACATGTCTTTCCTGGCGAGAAAGATGCTCCAGTCCCTTAACCATCTTTGTAGCTCTTCACTGGACATGCCCCACACTTCAGGCACAGCCTCACTAAGACTGAGTAGAGGGGCAGGATCATCTCCTTCATCTTGCTAATGCACCCCAGGATTGCACTGGCCTTCTTGGCCACAAGGACACTGCTGGCTCGTGGACAGCTCATTATCCACCAGGACACCCAGGTCCTTCTCCACAGAGCTGCTTTCCAGCAGGTCAGCCCCCAGCCTGTGCAGGTGCCTTGGGTACAGTGTCTGGAAGAGTTTCAGATCAGGAAGGAGGTGAGAAGAATACTAGTTGCAACACCGAGTAATAGGCTCATAGGTCTGTCAGAGAAAACTGCCCTGATTTCAGTCTACCTCAGCAAATGCATCAAATCACTGATTGACATAACCCTTGCCCCTTATGCCAGACTTCACCACATCATTTAGCTGATTTTGCCTTTCAGGGTCTGTCTGACTCCATGTCCCTCAGTGAGCCAAACCCTCACTGTGACTGCTCATGTTGAACATCTAGGAGTAACCCTGAAAAATTGCAGGATTTTGTTACTAATTTAGATGGATTGTTCAAAAGAAAATAATCTACTGGAGAATCAGAGCTATTCTGACCCATAAAACCCATGCTCTCCAATGTGAGGTACCTAAGCCTTTCCAAATCTAGTACTTGTTCTATCATCTGCTATGCGTGTATTAACATTTAACATTGCATTTAACATGCATTTAACATTTCCAGTGTGAACTGTCGCCCTGTTCTTCTAAGCCTTCTGATGTTTACATTTTTGTAATGGAGTTTCTCACGCACCTTTCATGTAAATAATGATTGTTTTGCATTCCTTTCTGGAGGAAGAGAAAATTGATGGACTGCTAGTTTGACCAGTGCAGTTGGAAAGGTAGCAATTTCATCCTCCAACCATGGTCACTTTTAGAATGTTATAAATATTGAAGTTCAGAAATAAACGTGCCCTTTTTTGCCTTAGATGTCTCAGCCTGAAAATGTTGTTCATTTTGTGTCATATTGCGACAGTGAACTTCCTAATGTATGACCCCTCATCCCCTGCAATAAAAATCTGTGTGCAAAATCTGTAGAAACTTAGAAGTCTGAAATTGCTTGCTGCCTCCTCAGGGCACATATGTGAATGCTGGTTGATTTGAGGAATAAATGACAAAATGCCATTAGGATACAGCTGACTGATTTCATAGTCAAAATCTAGTGGTTTACAATGTGCTTATGTTACTAAATCAGTATCACTGTCAGCAAGGAATAGCCATTTCAGCACTCAGTATGATTTAAAGATGCTAAAGGACTTCTCTTTGATGCTGTGGTTTTGCTATGACATTTTTAGGAGGCAGTTAGATTTCTGGTTGTCCTTTTTTCCCTTGATTGGACAGGGCTATTTCTGCGGCACATAGAAACTGCGGTATTTTTGCTGATGTTTGAAGCTAATGCTTAACAACACAGTTCTCACAAAAATCCTGAGACCAAATCCCATTCCACCTGCAAACTCATCATCTGAAATTGCAAAAAAGTTGTCTATTTCTAGACTCATTGCAAGCCTCTCAATTTTCTGTGAGAAAACCCCATCAAGTTTGTTCTCCCTTGGGGAGGACTGGGCTGCAAATGGACCACCAGGAGAACCCTTTCATTGAGGATTATCACCTGGAGACAAGTCACCTCAAGGATGCATCATGCTGTTTTCTTCCTGAACATGAGTGGCTGATTAAGAATTATGTGTAAAATTAAGCATCATCACCACCCTAGTTGTCAAGGCAATGTCTTCATCAGAAATGAGAAAAGTATTTATGGGAGCCCAAAGTTAGGTATGAAGATATTCTTGCCTTGGTGTCCCTGCTCAGCCAGTATAGTCAATGGCTAGAAACTCCTCAGCATATCCAATACTCACTCAGAAACCCAAAACAACAACAACCACCACAGCTGCCACAGTTCTTGGGGCTTGGGAAGAAGTCCCAGAGCAGGGTCACAGCCCTGGCAAATGTGGCCTCAACATTTCACTCCCTTCAGAAATAACCAAGACTCTCACTGCTGCTTACAGAGGCTTTTCTGATTCTCTCAAACTTTGGAGCTTTTTTCCCTTGCAATTGAAATATTTGCAAAGTCATTTCCTCCTCCATAAAACATAACCCAATAACTTCAAGGCACAGTGCTAAAGACAAAAAAGCTTCAAGAACGATGAACATACAAAGAAGTGTGCTGACTTTGTCGAAATAGAGCAGAACATGATAGGAACAAAAAATGGCTTCAGTGTGAGTGTAAGGAACTGGCTTATTTAGGGTAGAATTACTGTGAAACTCGAACTCCAAGCTGGAGGCAGGACAATACTGTTGGAGGGAGATTCATAAAATGAAACATGATTGCTCTAAGGCTTAGAATGTGAATAATACATTAGGTAATTAATTATAAAATAATCTCACTCATGAAACAACAAAAAGCAGAAGCCTCTGAATAATACTGAAAGTTAATAACAATGTTCTCTGAAGACTCAGAAAAGATTACAAATAGCCATAAGAACTTCCTTCCCATTTCACAGGAGCATGTCAGGTTGTCCTACAACATTGTCCATCACTGATGTTGGTGAGATGAACTAACACTAATCCTTGCCAAGGATGGCTGTGGTGTGGATGAGCTGGTGGCTCATTAAGCTGCCTGGGCAGCAGCCAGCCCTGGAGCTGCAGAGAGAGGTCACCTGCTCAGCACAGCCACAGGACCCACATTGCACAAGGAGTCTTCCATCTCCTGGCACTGTGCATGGAGGCAGTTCTCCTCCTGCTCAGGGGAACTTTGCAGTTACATGGCCAGGTGAAAGCCCTTCCTTTTTTATTTGAAGCTCCTCTTTCCTGGACCCTCACTGCCTCCTCAGTCTCCTCCGGTCACCTCTCCCTGTCACCCCCTTCTGAACCAGACTTTCACATGATGCTGTTTAAATAGAAGGAATACATGGATAGGATGTCAGAGAGCCAAACAGGTGTATAAACACACAGAGCAGAGGGGAAGGCAACCTGCAAAGGGGGAAAATGCCTGGAGGAGGCAGGAGGTAACTAGGCTGAACCTCTTTCTACCTGCCCTTCCAAGGCACCTAGGCAGCTAGTTGACTGAAATGCCTCTCCAGAGGCTCCCACTGGACTGGTGCTGTACACCCTAAGGCCAATAGAGTCCTGCTCCCAAAGTGCTGTAAGCTGGAAAAAAGTAATAATCTTCAAAGTTCCAAAGTAAAGCTGATGCTTTTTTAATATGTGAATCAGAACAACAGGGTCATGACTTGTGGCCATGATCTAATAATCATTTTTAAGCATGGCAGTGACTAGAATAGCACCTATTTGATGAATACTTATGTTGTATCACCTGTTCATAATGCCTATTTGCTCTTCATGCTCCATTAACAGTATGGGTATCTCTCTTAATAGCAAACACATTAACAAAGGATCCAGCAGCTGCTAGCCCTTCTGGTTCAAATTTCCCCTATTTTCTTATGCAAAAATTGTAAACTATTGATTAGGGATGATAACAAGGCCATAACAGAGTGAAAATGGCAATAGTCTTTTGTATTCCTGACTTCACTTTCACAAGGTAATTCTGCAGGCAACCTTCAATCTTAGGACACATATCTGTTATATAAAAAGTACTGTTTTTTGTGTACAACTCATCACTGCAGATGCTGACAGTACACAGCTTGACTTGCTGCCTTCTTCATTACCTGTTTTGTTGCTAGGAAACTTTTGAACAAGAACCAATACATCATTCACCTTGTTCCTTCAGTGCAGTTGTATGGAAGAGGACCTAGGCTGATCTTCATTTAAGCAATGCCTTCCAGTTGTGGGTTGTTTTTGTTTAATGGCACTGCTAGAAGCAGAGGATGTGTGCTATACAATAACATTGGTTATGTGTATGAATAGATGTCCCAAAGTAGAAGAAGAAGAAAAGCAGGATTCACATCCAGTTTGGATTTTTTGCACTGCAATTTAATACATCTGCAGAGTGAAAGTTTGTCTGCACTGTTCTTTGGGCAGCTCTACACATTCTCTATTTCCATTATTTGGACTGCAGTTTTAGGCCTGGCTCCAGCCAGAACAACCCCTCCAGTGTGTGACAGTGCCCCTGCTTTGAAGAGCTAATGGTCTGACACTGTTTGACTTTTATTGGAAAATTATGCCTTTCTTGCCTTTTACCAACCTGCTGAACAGAACTTGTCTGGTGATTAGGGAATACAATGGACCATTGCAAACAAGGAGGCTGTCACACTCTGTAGACTGGAGCACTCCAGATACTAACCCTCAGCTGCAGTGTAATTTCCCAATGGCATTGCTCCTGTGTTTTCCAGCCTGAATCACCTAAACTAGCAGGAAAACAGTCATGCTGAAAAGCCAGATACCCTAGACTCATGAGGGGATAACAATTGGGAAGACCTCTGTTTCCCTGGTTCCTGATTGTGCTCACTGAGAAATGTAATAGCTTTACTGGAGAATTCACATAAACTCATAAATATTGCTAAAACTACCTGTACCTTTCTGTACCTCAAATATGGTCAGTGATTTTGTTTCATTCCTCCACATTTCCTGTGAAGCTAATTTAAATACTCAATATATGACTTGTGCTGTGAAACAATTTTCATAAATAGTTTTCAAAAAAAGACAGATTTCCCCCTAGGGTCGCATATGCAGCAGTGGCCCAGAAGCCATAAAAGCGACGTGCTGACGCAGAGTTTTACTAAGTACTGCTCCACAGATGTGCACAGGTCCTGAAGATTTTACCCTTCTAGCTTTTGGATGAGCCAGATAAATTCAGAGAGGCATGATGGTGTGATGCATTGGTGTGATGATTTGGGAAAGGCTTCCTAACCCCACCATGCCTTCCTTTTCCAGCACAAATATTCAGACAGGTCACAAGGTGTGGTGAATGCTGAAGCTGCCAGTCTCAGCTGTGTGGAGCTGCTTATTTTGGACCAGATTTAGAGTACAGGATGTTTTCTGTCCCCATCTACCCTTTGCTATGCCGGTTCCAGGTCTTGCAGTCCATAGAGATGTCTGCCATTTCATTGGAAGTCCTTAACCATACAGCTCAGAATATCCAAGTTTTTCAGCATCTATCCTGAGATGCTCACCTATCCACAGAGGCTTTTTAAAATGCTGAGGTTCACTGCAGATGCTCGTTAGGGAGAAATATATCCTTTACTTTTTCTCTTACTTTTTAATTTCATGCCATCATAACCATAACTTCAATGTTCATCGTTCATAAATTACATAAACTTTGAAATAGAGTCATCAGCAATGTTTCTTTAATGTTTAGTGTTTCACTCTGTATACCCAAAATTCTTCTGAAACAGATGTTGTTGGATATTTTTTAAGTTTTATGTCTCTGTTTAAATATTCATGTTGTGCTGCCCTCTGCATATGTCAGAATTTGTATGTGTCTTCTTCTCATGGAGTGTAACATTCCATTATCTTAATACATAACAAGATATTATCATTATAGCAACATCTCTATAGCAACATAACTTTGCTTCTTGCTTTGTAAACCAGTAGTGTTTACTGCAAAGCCTTGCAAAGTAAGATAATGCTAAGCAAAGGAGGAATAAAACACAAGCATTAACACAGCAACCAAATGCTGAAATCCAGTATTCTAGAACTATTAAACAGGCAAGAATATGAAGACTAACCTGAAGATATTGGTTCCATTCCACATCAGCTTTTCAAAACTGCTTTTTTATTCTGAGTTGAATTTAGAACAAAATAGAATTTTGATGAAAAATATATTCTGGCATTAAAAAAATAACATTTTTGTGGATATGAAAACCTTATATTACAGACCAGCTTGTGAAAGCATTTCAGGTGTTTTGCACTAGGTCCAGTGAAGGCAGGGCAGCACAAGTGAGGATGTGCTGTACAATATATACATATACACATATAGAGTGACATGCAACATATACATATATGCAACAGCAGAAGTATTGATTGGAGAGGGTTTTTAGTTCAAATTTTGACATGAAGCAGGACCATTGCCAACATAGGGTAAGATCACTTCCCTCAATCTTCTCACCACCATTCTTTTATGCAGCCCATATCAGTACACAAGTACTCCATAAAGGGTCTCACACTCCATTATCTCTGCAGCAAATTAACACTGTAAGGGAAAACATTTCAGAGAACTTGCTTTTAATGGTTCAATAACTACATCACAGTTTCACGTTCCTCTGGGCTTTGTTTCCCTTTGATTTTTTCTTAGTGGCAAATTGCATTTTCAATGTTACATTTTAATAAGCTGCTTTTTACAAATGAATAATTTCAAGTTCTTCTGTGTTAGAGAAAAAGACAAAACCACAGAGATAAAACCATAGGTGTTTGAGGTGATTCATTTATTCTGAAGAAGTTTTTTTTCACCTGCTTAGATTGTTCACATTTTAGCTTTAAAAAAAAAAAAGTGACTAGTGTAATGTGGATGTCAATACCAGCAGTGAAGAGCATTTGAATGTTACTTTTCTAAAAGAAACAAAATTTAGTCTGTAAACACAATTTAAAAAAATTAATTCTGGCTTTACAAATCTAAAGAAACACTTTGGATGGTTGGTCAGAGAGCATGATGCAGGGGGCTGGGGCATTAATTCCCCCCAAGTTTCATGTGTTAAGCATCTGACACATGAAAGGCAACTCTGCAGCCTCATAAATTGCCATCTGGATAACAAATGCTTCCAGCCCTGACCTCTGACATTACTCTGCCAGGATGCTTTATCAGGTTACCCAGAAAATGGGTTCAGTGAAACACTTGGTCCCACAGTTTGGTGTGGCCACACAGCTGTGTTGGGTAGAAAGGCCACAGGTGATCCCTGCTGTCAGTTTGAAGAGGAGCATCAGTCTTCTTTGAGCAGCAAGAATGAAAAGAGAGGATAAGGCAGCAAGATCCATATCTGTTCTTTAGCTGTAGTTAAGGAAATTTCTTTACATAAGTCAAATCACTGTCAGCATAGTAATTAATTTCCTTCACGTATGTAACATATCGTTAAATATCTCACCATTATTTTCTAATTGCTTATCAGTAGGTAAAAATTATGATTCCTGCTTTGAATCCTTCAGTTTAACAAACGCTACAATTTTCTCAGTGGCACACATAATTAGTGTAGCTTGGTTTCACCTTGCCCTACAGGAAGATCAAACAAATCACATTGGGCAACGTAACTCCTCCAGAATGGTCTACATATACCTTAGAGGAAATAAAATCAATGTGGGGCTTTTGTGACTTTTGCAGTGTGTGAGAAACTTCAAATCAGTGTGGTCTGGAATATCTAATATGCTATGCACAGGAGACCAGACATTATGCTAACTGAACAAAGAACATTCAGCATATTACATTTCTGACAAAAACTAAGCAACAGCAACTTCCAGCGCAAAAAGACTTAGCATATTAATTTCACTTAAATATGTCAGGAAAGGAAAGTGACGACTGAGAGAGTGTGGAAAAAGCTGATGTTTTACAAGGGCAATTTACAGGGTTATTTGAGAGCACAGGTGAAGCACATTCACTGTATGTGGTCTCTTCTAGATGGGATTTCTGTCCCCTGGAAAGTAAGACAGCATGTCCCTGCTTCTGCTGTGATTCTTGTTAAGTCTTCCTAAGGTCTTATTAAATATTCACATTTGAATATGATTGTGAAAACTCTCCTCACCTCAGATACTTCAGTAGCCTTCATATTTAGTGGGGAGATCTGCAGGTGAGAATGAGCTGAGCTCCAACCACTAGTATAAAAGTCTTCAAATTATTTAAGCATTTTACTCAACGTACCACGTGAGACCAGCCCTCACAACATAACCTCCAGAAAGAAGATTGTTTGCTTAATTAGGACCTACATGGATGTTACAAAGTGAAGGATGCAATTAACTTGTCTCTTCTCTTTCTTTCTTTGAGAAAGAAAATTTGTTTCTTTCATATTAAAATGTCTTATGCGTTCCAGCTAGTGGCAGACAAAAGTAGAATCATAGAATTGCTTAGAATGGAAAGGACCAATAAGATCATCAAGCAAACCTAACACTGCCAAGTCCACAAATAATCCATGTCCCTGGGGGCCATCTACACTACTTTGAAATACCTCCAGGAAAGATGATTCCACTGCCTCCCTGAGCAGCCTGTTCTAGTGCCTAACAACTGTGAAGAAATTTTTCCTAACATCCAATCTAAACCTCCCCTCATGCAACTTGAGGCTATTTCCTCTTGTACTATCACTTGTTACTTGGGACAAGAGACCAACCACTACCTTGTAACAACCTCCTTCACAGCAATAAGATCACCCTTGAGCCTCCTGTTCCCCACACTAGTTTCTCCAGGACAAAGCTGTGGGAGATGGTCTCAAAGCTTTTACTGAAGTCCACATAGACAGATTCACAGAATTTCCCTCATCCAGTAAGATGGTCACCTTGGCATAGAAGAACAGCTTGGTCAAGCAGGACCTGGCTTTCACAAACCCATGCTGGCTGGCCAGACCCCCTACTTCTGCTGTACATGCCATGTGAAGGCACTCAAGATGATCTGCTCCATGACCTGTCCCAGAGGTGGAGGCAGGCTGAGGCCTGTAGATTCCTGAGTCCTCCTTCTCACCCCTCTTGTAGATGGATGTCATGGGGCCTCTCCAGTTAGCCAGGATTGCTGGTAAATGATGGAAAGTGGCTCAGGGAGCACTTCTGCCAGCTCCCTTAGCATCCTTGGATGAATCCCATCCAGCTCCATAGACTTCTGTGCGTGTCTATGTGTTGCCGTACATCTCTGACCATTTCCCCTTGGATTATGGGAGCTCCATTCTTCTACCCATACCTATCTTTCAGCTCAGAAAGAGTTCCAGCCAAAATTCTCTGTTCAGCTGGAGTGGGCTTCTTCCCTGATGACTCAGCTTTCAACACATAGGGTCAGTCTGCTTCTGTGCTTTTACAATTTCCTTCTTGAAGAATGTCCAACTTCTTGCCCCTCACCACTCAAAACCAAGGGACTTTGCCAGTCTTTCTCCCTAGCAGGCCAAGGTCTGCCAAAATCTGCTTCACTTCCCCTCTTCCAGAAGGGTAAGGGCTTGCAATTCTCACTGAAATCAAGTGCTCAACACCTCACAAAATCAAGCTAGTGACACATCCTTATTTCTTACAGAACTTGTCTGAGATTCATGTGAGAAAAAAAATTCTGTGGCAAGTGTAGAGAAAACTCTCATCACTAAAACTGCCAATTATCCAATTAAAAATATGTATGTTGGTGATATTTATGATATAAATAATGTGCACTGGAAAAAAGCCACATAAATATTTCAAAGAGCAACTACGCATCATGAAGCAGAATTAATGTGTTGGTATTGCTATCATGCAACATGAAGGTTCCATTTGACTGCATGATGTCTGTCTGCTGTGAAATTTCTTCGGTTATAAGCACAAATTTTCAAGATGGATTGAGAAAAATGTGCCATTTTAGTTATGAATAGATTTTTTTCTGTTACGTTTTACAAGGGTAAGATATAACTCATGATAAGACTTAAGAAAAGCTAGACAAAAAGCTAGCAAAAGACAAAAACTTTAGAAGTGTTGGAGCGCAGCAGCACAGCCTAGAGTCTGATAAGATCCTGGTGCTGTTGCATTGAGAAGGTTGAAAAAAACAGCAAAATAGGTTAGAAATTCAAAAACAAAATGTAAATTTCAACTTCAAAACATGTAGGTTTCTTTTTAATATTTACTTCATAGGAGAGACATATTTTGTCTTTTAATATCACATGTGGCAATGTGATTAATTAATGATTATATCTATGATTTTTTTTAATTGATTGTTTATAGAGGTGCAACATGGTAGCTAGGCTGAAGTGGATTTGCAAGTGATATGTTCTAGAAATAAAAGCAAAACCCTCTAGGAAACCAGAATGGTGTTTGAAATTCACCATGGATGTGGGATCCTGTGGTTCACTACAATAGGTGTCAGATGGTAAGGTTTTTGTAAAGAAGCAAAACACACACATATCCATGGAAAAGACAGCTTGTCACTCTGAGGCACATATCCTTATCTCATGGGCAAAATGATCAACTGGAGGACATCAGGAGACACAAAAATGTGCCATAGAATAGCTCCCCTGACAGCTTATTCACATCAGGATTTTCTGGGGAAAGAGTATCTTCTGGAAAGAAGGAACCAAAGCAAAACTTCCCTCACCCAAGACGAGCCCTTTCGAAATGAAAAAAGCACCTTTTTTGGCCCATGATTAGAGAAAAATGCAGCCAATGGTGGCAGAAAAATAATTTTTCAGGCACCTATGGCTAAATTTGTGGTGTCTATGGATTTCATTGCTTAGTACAAAACTGGTAGACTTTTTTCTTGAGATGTCTCCCAAAGCATCCCAGGCCAAAGCTGGTTTTCAGAGGACTGACCAACAAAGACAGCAGGAGAAGGGGAAGGAAGGGAAGGTTCTTGAGACAAAATGTGAGCTGTTATGTGGATAGGATCAATGCTTCCACTATAGCATCTTTAAAATGCTCCCACATCCAAGGGCGAGCTCAGACCACGGTGCAGGATGAAGATTAAGCACAAACCATTACACAGCTGATTAAGCAATCTCAGGGACAACATTAAGATCTATTAGGAAGTGGGAAAGATTGTAAACTTTCACTGAAGTGCATGCAGCTTAAATAATTTGAGTCAGTTATGAGTTACACCAGGACCAAATTATGCGAGCCTGCTGACTGGAATACCTTGAATTCTTTCTAGTGCAGTCATTTTTATCTCATCTCACATTGTTTAAATTACTATCCCAATCCATTTGGCTACTTTTTGATGGAACCTGTTTACTCTTAGGAGTTCTGAAGTGTAGGTTACTCTACTTCAGTTCTTTGTGGTTCAAATAGAGCATATCCTGTATGGGCAAGGTAAAAAATGTCCTGATAAAAGTCAATATTCTTACTGTTAGGAAGGCAGTTAAACATAAAACTCTGATAAAACTGTGAGTGACATCCAGTTGCTTTGGAGTTAAATTTCCCAAGTGATCCAGATTTGAGGAGTCATTCTGCTGACTGCATTGAATTCCCCAAATTCCTGAAAGATTTACTTATACACAAAACTATGTATTTTAACCATGTATCTTAAATATATGAAGTGTTTTAAATATGTGTTTTGCACCTGTAAGTTAATCTAATTTAATTTTTTTAAGAAATAGAGATAAACAATTTCTGAATCACTATGATGGTGACAATGAGCAATGAATTCTGAGCAACCTGGTAGTTAGCAATTTTGAAATTGCATTGTTCCTCACAGAATTACTTAAAAATCCTGGGAAAAGTGCTGCCAGCAGAGTGTGCCATTTTCCATTAAAGCTGTGTGAAGTTGGGTCCCAAGCAAAGTTCCATCAGTGCATATTTTCCTTTAGAAAGTAGAGTGATACCATTCAAGCAGAAATGTGAGGGAAACATTCATAAAATATGAAAGTTAAATATACTCTCATATTATTTACCACTGTGCTATTTTATATGAGACCTTCCTTTAATTCAACAATTTAAAGGCATATGAATTTATGGAAAATATACCAGGCTTAATGTAGTGTGAGATAGACCAGTCTGCAAATTTTACAGCAGGTTAATTCAGGTCTGAAAAGTAGTGAGATTCTATTAGCATAAACAACAGAGTACACATAACACATTGAAAAGTCAATAAGAGAAATATGCCAGCTCCTTCTGATTTCTGTAAGCACTGTGTTGAATTTTTTAAAAATTTATTGTTTTCATTTATATAAGAATAGAAATAGAATTTATTTTGTATATTATACTTCTGGAAACAGGGTGCAAACCAACTATTTCCAAGCTGCATAACTGATTTGGGGCAAGTATATAATTATCTTGATGCTCCTGGACTCAAGATCTGTTTCCATTACTCAGAACTTCAGAGTCCTTATAAAAACAAGGATTTGGGCATCATCTCAGTCTGAAAACGTTGTCTTGCTCTCTTCTCTCTTCTCTTCTCTTCTCTTCTCTTCTCTTCTCTTCTCTTCTCTTCTCTTCTCTTCTCTTCTCTTCTTCTGCTTCTTCTTTGAAGTACCTTGATTCAGCACTGAGCCACCATGCACTGTTGTGTCTGGTTGATGGCTTGGTTTCATAAATGTGCCCTAACCATCTGATATTTGAAAATGGCTCTGGTACCCTACAGGATGTATAAAGGCAGAAGAGAGTGACTGCTCAATAGAGCCTTCAGTCTTCCAGCGCCTCAGTTCAGATGTAAAAAAAACATCTAAAAGTAGTTTCTAAGTAGTCAGAGCCCCGCATTTCATGCTGTAACCATTACAGAAATGTCCTTCTTGCCCCCTGCTGCTGCCAGGACCATCTATTCCCAGCAACTGCTATCTGATGGCCCACTGGAATTAGTCAAGGGCAGAGAAGTCAGATTTGTATCACTAACAATTGCAATGTGGTTTTGTTTCTCAGTGGTCACCACGAGGGTAGTTTTTTCATGTGACAGGAAGAAGATGGACATGTTACATTTTTGTTTCACCTTTTGTTTGTTAAGTATGGGCTTATGTTGGAGACATAATGCATGATGTGGGATTGGTCACTACTGGCCATGGGTAAAGTTGCAATAAAGTATAGGCCATCCACTGTGATCTAACCAAAAACTATGGGATATGCAAACATCTTCCAAGGGTGGCAATACATCCCCCTCTAGGTGATTTCAGTGCTTCCTCAAAAACTCCAGAACTTGAAAGTCATTACTACACCCAACTCACGTCCCTAGCAAACACCCCAGTCAGCCAATGGCTTGGTACATACTGTGCCTGTCATCATAAAGGACACTGGCCTGCTCTGCAATTTCAACTCTTGAAAATACTTTAAAGACTTAAAATACTTTAAAGACTTTAAATTCTCCCTAGAAAGGCAGTGGAGTGTGACAGAAAGAACTTAGTAGCTTAACTTTTGTGTAATTTTTTAGTAGAGCTATATTGTCAGTGATTTCTTTTCTTATTATAATTCTCCTCATAACTACTTTCACACCACTCCAGAATCAAGCTTTCAGCTGTGAATGTGTTGTGGGTGGTGATTAAATAAGCTATTATTACAAAAATTTTGATAATAAATCTTGAATTTTTATCTTCCAGGTACCAGAGAAGGACTCCCAAAAGACAGAAAAACCCCAAAAGAAAATGTGTGTCTTAAAAGGATCAGCAAGAAAATCATTCAATCACCAGCTCACTAATAAAACAAATACTTTTATTATTATTCATGAAGGAGCAAAAATCCTGCTGTAAATCTGCAGACCTTGCTCTGCATCTCTTAGCATGGATCGAGAGGATATACGTGCTATTTACAGGAATTAAAAATGGAAGGATCAGGTTTCACTTTATTTTTATCCCTTACTTATAATTTAAATGATTGCACGTCTCAAATAGACTTGCATAGGCCTTAAATAATGTGTGAACTATCCATGCAAATAATTTATCCATTAAATGCAAGTGTATTTCCAAATGAGGGATAAATTTCTTTTTAAATAATAGTTATACTGAGAGTCTTCTTAAATAGGAGAAGTGCATAAACATGGTTAATGCACCAATACAAATCAAAAATGTAGAGGAGAAACAGGATACAATACTATGACTTTGAACAAAGACTGAGTCAAAATCTAACGTGGGATTAAGATGCACATTTTGTAACAGGCTTTCAGCCTGAGTCCTGAAGGTTTTGTCATTTGTGCACAGCCATGGCTTGGCAGAGAATTGGGGAGATAACTTATGTGAATAAATACTATTCCACAAGGGAATAACTTGTTCATAAATTAGATGCAAGGGAAAAAGGAAGCAATATTTCCCCTTTAAGTCAGGGATAGATACCAATATTTGACTTAGTTGTTAACGTGTTCTGCTGAAAGTTTCACAGTGGCGATTAATGAAGAGAAAAATAGAAATTTCATGGTGCTGATGAACACAGAAGATAATAAGCATGAAGGTTTTTTGCAAGCTCTAAGGGGAGCATCCCTCATGTTACACTTTGACAATAGTGGATTTCACTCAGATATAAACTAGACTTGCAGTACAGACTTCCCATCCAGCTCATGAAGGGTAGGTCATGATCCATAGGTGAGGAGAGCAACTAGAGGGGATGGTTTGTGAGGGATAATTCTGATAAAGAGCAGAAAATTCCTCTCTCAGACTAAAAGGCAACTGAGGTGAGAATGGTCATTAAATGCTGAAGTTTATGATCATTAGGGAAGAAGAAAGGAAAAAACAGCCTGAGTTCCAAATTTCAGAAAGGCAATCACCATTAAACTCTGAGGATTTCTTTATAATTTTCTCAGTGCTAAAATTAGAAGGGAACAAGAATAATAGGTAATTATTACTAAGGGCAGGTGTTAATTTTCCAGTTGTGGAGGGGCATAGGAAGTATAGTATAAGATCATTTTGACAAAAAAATTACCAATCATGTACTTGAGTTATAAGGCAAAAACAAAAAGAAAGGCCGACCTACCAGGTGTTAATACAGAGTTATAGCACAACTGCTTGGAAAGAAAAGGAATAGAATGAGCTGCAATTAAGATAAAGCACACCAAAAAAAAACGTTAAAGGGAATGATAAGATAATGATTTTCACTAAGATATTCTTCATTAAAAAGAGCACTATCAAGTTAGGTAGCAGAATTTAGATGTGGCAGGAAAGAAAGACCTCATCTTCAAGTCTTTAATATACTTGATTCATCTGGTTCTGATGACTTCATCCCATGATATACCTTAAGATGGTTGGATACTTCTCTGCACTGCTAAAAATTATTTTTAGTTATTGAAGGAGAAATGTGGTATTCATCAACATAAAACATGCTTGTCTTAAAAAATTAAAAGGAAGGGCCACAGAATCAAAATCCCTGGTATCAACACTTCAGTTAACCTGAAAAAAATGCCAGCATGAAACAAACCAAAACCAAATCCCAACCAAAACCCAAACAAACAAGCAAACCTGGAAACAAGTTGTATTCAGTAGCATTAATTAATCCACCATCAGACTAGGTAAGAATAGTCTAGATTAAATAATTGGACAATGAGTGGAAAGACATCCCCTGAGAGGACTGTGAGTCATTACCTGTAAGAAGGGAAGACTGCATTGAGTGAAGTCCTACAGAGGCCTCAGCTGCATTCAGATATCTTTAATATCATCACTAGTGCTCATATTCTGAAGACATGATCACTTTGAGAATAGAACCAGTTTTTGTGAATCCTTGAAATTTGGAGATAAAGCTCTGGCAAGTCCCAGTGCAGGGACAATGAGGTACTTCCTTTGATCCAGAAAAATTATTGGACAAGACACAAATTTGTCTGTTACACAGAAAAAGAGAAGGGAGACTTTTTAGAAGTGGAAAGCTGAATAAAAATTAAAAATGTTAAGGAAATACAAACACAACCCTAAGATGGAACATATAATTTGAGCCAGCAAAGAACAAAAGTAATTTCATCTACTCTGTTCAGAGATCTCCTTTGATGAACTGAGTTCAGTCTGAGGCACTGTACTTCAAGAAAGATGTTGACTAACTGGACAAAATTCACAGGAGCATATTGAAAGAGTAAAGGAAAGACTTGTTCTCAAGGTCCATAGGATGGAACATTGAGCAAGAAAGACTGAGTTAAAAAAAATAAAAATAAATCCAGTGCTAATTCTAGTGAAACTCTGGAAGGAATTCCTTGAAGACATAGAGAAATCTTACTCTTATTCTTCTCCTCTCATCATCCACGTGTTTTTCTCAAGTACCTGCCAAGAATGACATAAATACAGCTGCAGTGCCAGACAACACTTTGAGATCCCTCCAAGCCCTGTATTTCCATGTTTCTAGGTTCTCATCCCTGGACACTTTCCTATAATGCACCTGTTAGAAAGCAGCAAATGTTGTATTACTTTCACTACTTTCTCCATCTTTTGTACTGCATGAGCGGAGTCAGGTTTCAAAAAAAAAACTAAAAAAAAAAACACCGCTGAAATATTTCAAACTGTATTTCATATTAATTCTTTTCTTTAGCACTACAGACACCATGTGGTGCTGCTGATAACTACACAAACTCTCATAGCATTTTGCTGTTAGGAATATGTTATGGCAAGATTAGCACAGGTGTATTTTATGTACGCCCTTGTCACAAAGGGAATTATTCCAGCAAACATGTAAGGCTGGAAAGAGAATCAAAGGTAGGAATAATCGTGTTTGCCAGGAGAGTTAAGTAAGTACTGTTTGGAGTTACTTTGAGTTTCATGGGTTACTTTGAGTTTCATTAGTTACCTGGCCAGAGGCCCAGTCAGACCTTTCCTTTACAAAATGCATTGTAAAAGAAATTTACAATGATATTTTCTGCCTGACATTTAAGCGCTAAAATCAGCAGAGTTTCACATGCATAATTTCCTTAAATGTTTTGCAAAGAACAAAGTCACAGAGGAAGGTTATGTATTTTTACAACAAAGAGTATTCTATAATATTTATTACTCCAAGTGCTTAGAACTCTGTCATTACAATTGGATGCGGGATAACATCTAGATCTTCATAATATGACTTAAAATCTGGAATAACTCCCTTGATTTGTGTTAAATAATTCATATGAGGTGATAAACAAGAAAATATTCCAGTCTGCAATATCTGCTGTAACCAGTTCCCTATTTAAATCCCTGTGATTTTCACTAGTCCATTACCTGTGAGACTGATGCTTTGTACTTTACTTTGCTAATATTTATCATTTACAGAGGAAAACCATATACTTCATTCTCATTTATCACAATTTTATATGATGAAAAGGAAAAAAAATACAACATTTACAAGAAAAACAGAAAAACAAACATTAATAGAGACCTTTATGTGTGTGATAGTGTTTTCTTCTTGAAGATAGACAGATTGTTTGCCTTTGAAGGTACATTAGGGTACTAGCAGTCACAGCTACAAAACATTGTGTTTGTTTTTAAAAAACAGTCTTGGAATACATACATCCCTACAGCAGCTATGCAAATAGGAAAGCTGTGCTTTTTAAAGCACAGCAGTTTGGACTTCAGCCCCACTGAAGTCTGAAAACAGAGAAAAAAACTTCTGCTAGGAAATACTTACTAGTCCAGTTGCTTCAAATCTGGCCTTTGGAAGTTTGCTACCTTGGAAAGTTAAGGAACAGCAGCTCTGAAGGACAAATTTATATGTATTAAGTTAATCAGAGAGCCTCATCTCCTCTGTGGTTACAGTCACTGCAGGCTGAAGAGCCTCATCTCCTCTGTGGTTACAGTCACTGCCATTGCCTTCGGGGGCACAGTGCAAGCATTCCCTCATAGCTCAATGGACAAGATTACAGCAAAACTGCACACAGGCAGCAGGAGCTGCATCCAACCTCCTTTTAGCAGAAGATGCATCACTGCACCTTTCTTCCTCCTTCAACACAGGCTGCAGAGATTTTCCTAAAGTGTTATATCAGTCTGACATGAATGGAGGTGTCTGAACTTCATAGTCCAGAAATGCCCCTTGTGCCATCTTGCTAAAGGATCCAAGTTATTTGGTCTGGCAGAACATGGCCACTAAAAGGCAAACAGCTATTTTGAAATAAATTCAGGCTAATTAGAGAGCCCTAGGCATCTAACCCAGCACATCACAATCTTGTTTTCAGCTTTAACACCCCTGTGACCTTGTTCACATGTGTCACGTGAGTGCTGATCCCAGCAGAGAAAAGGAGAGGGAGGTGAGAAATCATAGAACTGTTTAGGCTGAAAAAGATCTTTTAGATCATTGAGTTCAACAGTTTAACCCAACACTGCCAAGTCCACCATTAGTCCATTCCCCAGGTGCCACATCTACAGATTTTTTAAACACTTCCTGCAATGGAGACTCAGCCCCCTCCTTGAGCAGCCTGTTCCAGAGCTTGACAACCCTTTTTGAAGAAACATTTCCCAAGATCCAATCTAAAACCTTCCTGGTGCAATCTGAGGCCATTTCCTCTTGTCCTATCATTTGTTTCTTGAGAGAAGAGACAGAGTCCCACCTAATACAACCCACTTTCAGGTAATTGTACAAAGCTCTGGGCAGAGAGCAGGTTTACTTTGAACAAAAGTGACTGTGAGATCTAGAATCCAATACAGTGTGCCAGAGCACTTGAACATCTGCAATGGCCTTACCCTCACATCCATTTCAGACCTATTTTCCTTTAACTATGATTTTGTACAACATTTTTTTCCATGTGACTCAGTTTACCCCAAATAACTTCTGAACTGGCAACAAATCTGTGCAAGATCTGAAGGAAGAGCAGCTATGACAGAGGGACAGTTCCTGAAAACACCACATAAAGCACCTGGAGGAAGAGGACTTAAATTAGTGCCTTCATGGCACTACCTCAGGAGACCCAGTCAACACAGGCTACCCTGTATCCTTTGAAGACTACTTTGCTTCTTGCCTGATAAAGGATGTGGAGGCAGAGTTGTTGTGGTGCTGGAAGAGGGAGGGCATGGACAGGGATCAAGTGAGCAGAACACAGTCACACCTACTCATTATATTGTGGCGGATGCACACCAACTCAAAACCAACAGTAGATGGCCTATCAGTTCCAAGCACAGCAAAACCTAAGGTCCTAATTTAAGTAATGAAGTAACTTTAAGAAGAAAGTTAAGTCTATTCAAAATACTTCACCACAGAAATAATTTTTAACTATTAAATATTACTCTCCAAATAAGTTTGTCATTCATTCTAAAGAAAGAGTCCCATCCACTTCCAGAGATAGGGCATTCCCAACTTCTCTGGGCAGACATTTCCAGCCTCACCACCCTCACAGTAGAGAATATTCTCCTAATAGCTAATCTAAACCTCTTTCCTTCAGCGTAATGCCATTTTCCTTTGTCCTACCACTATGTGCCTTTCTGAATAGACCCTCTTCAGCTCTCTTGTGGGATCTTTAAGTACTGGAATGCTGCTTGTAGAGTGTCCCCAGGGCTTTCTCTTCTCCAGGCAGAAAAGCCCCAACTCTCTCAGCCTGTCTGACAGGCCTCTCCAGCCCTTCTCTGGACTCGCTCCAACAAACCCATGTTTTTCTTGTGTTGAGGGCACCTGAGCTGGATACAGCCCTGCAGGTGGGGTCTCACAAGAGCAGAGAGGCAGAATCCCTTCCCTTGACCTGCTGGTCATTCCTCTCTTGATTCAGCCTGGATGCAGCTGGCCTTCTGGGCTGCAAACACACACTGACAAGTCATAATTGAGTATTTTGTCCACAGACATCCCCAGGTCTTTCTCCTCAGGAATCCAGTCTTGATCCAGTCTCCTGCCAGCCTGTATTTGTGCTTATTGCCTCTCCCCAGGTGCAGGACCTTGCACTTGGCCTTGTTGAACCTCATGAGGCTCTCATGACCCACCTCTCAAGCCCATGGAAGTCCCTCTGGATGGCATCCCTTCCCTCCAGTGTGCCAGCTGAGCCACACAGCCTGGTGAGGTCAGTGAACACACTGAGGGTGCTTCAATCCCACTGTCTGTGTCCATCTTGTCAACAAAGATGTTAAACAGTGCCAGTTCCAACAACAGGGCTGTTGTTGCTGGACCGGTCCCAACATGGGGTTGTTGTGTTTTAACTTCTTTATTTTACATTTTACTGAAGTTCCTTTAATTTTCCCACCTTTTTTCTATATATTGAAAAAAAAAAAGTAATTTTCCCAGGTTTTTTTTAAAAGAACTCTTAAGTTTTTCTGTTAGCCCACGAATCACTAAGGGGGTTTTATTACCGCAACCTGTGTGGGTCGCAGTTGGTGAGAGAGAGACGGTGAATCTTGTATCTTGATCAGAAGGCTGAATTTATTAATATATGATATAATACATTATAATTATACTAAAAAGAATATAGAGAGAGGTTTGCAGAGCAGCTAGCTAAGCTGAGAAGAGATAGAAAAGAACCCACAACAAAGTTGTGGCCAAGGACTCAGTCCCCTGGCTTGAACTGGTGATTGGCTCTTAATTATAAACATAGAAAATGAGCCAATCAAGGTGAATCCTATTGCATTCCACAGCAGCTGATAATAATTGTTTACCTTCTCTTGGGGGGCCTCTGGCTCCCGAAGACACAGAAATATGAAAGGAAGGATTTCTGTGGAGAAATGTCTGCGACAGGGTTTCATTCATTTTTGTGCTGCAATTAAAGATCATCATTTGTGGCTTGCTAAATGCACATAGCGGAGACACTGACAATGTCTACAGTATGAATATATCACACCTTAATGTATTTACTGCTGAATTTGATACAATGTATTTCCTGCCCTGCTCATGATTATGGAATACAAACATTTTGACTAGGAATGAAAGTTGTCTTAATTAATTAGAGCAAGTTTCCCAGTTCAGGAGCATGTTCTGGCATGGTGACGGTCCAGAAAATTTCAGTTTCACAAAGCTAGAGTAAAAGAACAGACTTTGAATATCCAGGCAAGATTTTAACACTTTAGAAAAATGTTCAACTATTCCTTATACCGTTCCATATCACACACAGGATAAATATCATGCCTTGCTGTCCTATTCCATGGAGATTATTTTACAGCAATTCACAGATTTCTCCCCACTTTAGTCTCCCCTATTACCTTTGGAATTTTAGGACATGTCCAGACTTTCATTCTGTCAGAGAATCAACACATGAAGAGGGTTTATATCTAGTCCACAAAGATGAGGTGCAAGAATAAGTGTATAAGATAAAAAATACTGCATAAAATTCCTCTTAATTTGAATAAATTATATGAAATAAAATATTCATTTAGGTTTTGAACATTTTCAAGTTCCTTTAAAATTAATAATGTAGATGTACAGGTGGAAATACATTTTGAAATGCATTTTGTTTTGAATCACTGACTTTTTTTTCTATTTTCTCAGTTATTTGGCCAGTTCTTTCTTCCCTTTTTTGGAAGGCTGAACCTTTTTGAGAAACAAAATACTTTCACAAACGTTTTTGATTGTGCAAAATCTTCTTGTTTCAGTGAAAAAAATCACCCAAATTAGTTGCTGTGCAGCAGAATCCCCATTAATCAGATGTGTGGGAACTGTGTTCCTTTTTTCCCTCTCCCTTTCCCTTCCTCCATTGCCTCTAGATGTTCTTTTGAGGAATTTCTTTTCTGCAAGCTAAAATAGAGTGGATGTCTCTATTTCCTTAAGGCCCTCTGCTTCTTATTTTTCTCTTCAAGTGGGATGAAATAGCCCTGGGATTCTGGCAACTTGTTACAATTCACTAAAGCCTGCTGTCCTGTTTACCTTTTAAACTCCAGAAATAATCATGTCCAAACTTGGAAAGAGGAACTTCTGCACTTCTGCTTGAGATCAAGACACAGATGATGATTATAGTCTTAGAACAGGTATTATTCCCAAACTTGCTGTCCTCTACAAAATCCTGGCATTCTGAAGGGCCAAATTTCTGTCTGCAAAACGAGAGAGGGAGAGGAAAGGCAGCACCCTGTGGTGGAGGGGAAGGGCAGCAGGATGTGCTTAACCCTGGCTGGTGTGGGTGGGAATGAGGCTTGCAGCAAGCACAGCCCTGGCACCCACAGCCCTGGCTCACAGCTTCAGTCCCACCCTCGTGCTCCCTTCCAGGAGCCCAGCTAGAGCCCAGCCTGCAGCTGTGATATGCTCCCCTTATCTCTCCTCCATCCCTCAGCTGACCCAGGAGCGTCCTGATTCTCTATTTTATCACTCCTAAACCTCATGGCAATGCCATGTCTCTCCCACTGGTGGCAGCCCAGCTTTCTGCCACTGCATGGCCTGATCCTCATGCCCAGGCATCTCAGCTGCTGCTCTCCAAGCACCTCGGGCAGAGTGGAGCTTGGGCTGTGGTGTCTTATGGTGAATGTATCCAAGATGGAAACTTTGGACTTTCTAAAGCCAGATTATTTTGTCCTTTCCACCCTCAACATATTTTCTGCTTAGCTTAAAAAAAAAATTAGCTAAAAAATAGGGATAGATTCTCTGTGAATATGTTGAAAAACACAGCTTTCATTTTATTTAGAGCAGAACACCTAAAAAGACCACTCAAAAGTACTTTTCTCATTTTCTCAATTAGAACAGCTGAAAACTAGTTGTGCTGACCCATAGTATTCAAGTGGCATTTGATTTCTTTCTTTGAAAAATTAGATATTTAATCCAGCAGACTGCAGAACATTAACATCTGTGTTCTGCAAACACGAGGCATTGCTACAGTGGTGGTGCAGGCTATGAACACTAGATGGTCCCTGTGATCCAATTTTACACTTCAGAGCCTCCACAGTTTTCTCAGCAAGTACAATCCTGCCCTAATCCTTGCAGCCAAGGGGAAAAAAAACAATGTTGGCCATCGGAAGTTACCACCCAGAACCACATCAAGAGCTGCAGAAGTAACCATGATGGTTTTCTCAGCCTGGGTAGCTGGGGAGCGACGTGGCACTCGCAGCCTCCCAAGGACAGCAGCGCAGTCCTTCGGAACGTTCCTCAAAAACAATTGGCTGGAGGTTTTCCTTGAATTCGGATACACCCTATAATACAGAGCAGCAGTTAGACTGAAAAAGACTGGATGAAAAAAGAGAATATAAAAATACAACAGAGAGGTTTTGAAAGTGATGGTATGTGGGGTTTTTTCCCACTCTCATACGAGTAAGTTTGAGGCTGTGCAGCAGAAGGTAAGGTTTTGATTTAAAAAGCAGCAGTTGCCCATTTTGTTTTCAGAATTAAAGCCATGGAATGAATAAAAATCAGTTCAGCCTAATTATTATACAAATTATTTTCAGCCATGTTCTAAAGCCAAATTTATTTGCAGAGATCCCACTCAAGATTTAAAACACTTTTTTTCTGATATTACCTGTTTTTTGACATGTGAGAACTCCTGGAAGTTTGTTATTTTTCAAAGCTATAGTCCTTGTTATAATCAGATATAATTTCCACTTAAAGTCAGTCTTGATCTCAGCTGTACTGTATGTTCAGACACTTTAAGTGTCTTTCAAGGGTTAATGAGGAACAGGTATCCTAAGTCAACCCTTACTGAAATTTTCCAGATATACTGAAGTGGGTTCTGTTAAATGGGTCACCATCAAATTTAACAGAAAAAGGCAGGCAGGAGGAGCCTGGAAAGAGGTGAAAAAGGAAAAAGCCTGCTGTCTTGCTACTGAGAAAGTGAAGGAGCCAGATTGATGTTATTGATGAAAAAAAGGATTGGCTGTGAAAGCAAGTGTCCCTCCCTTAGCTTGCTCAGGAGTGAGGGGAGTCAGACAGTGTAAGGAATTACTTCTGTTTCCATGTCGTGTGAGTATCAAAACTCAGGGAGCATGGTGAACACTGCTGTCAGTTCCTGCAGCCTGTCCCCTCTGCTGGTTTTCTACCTCCCTGTCAGCCACATTCCTCCTGCTTGAAACCAGCCCCACACACAACAGACACACACCACAGACACACTGCTGCTCCTCTGCCTGGAAGGGAGGAGGGCTCAGCCCAGCTCTGAGAGCTGTCTCCAAAATTTTGGATTTCCTCTGGCACAGGCTGTGGCCAGCGTGGATGGATTTGACGTGAGCACCGCAGGCAGGGAAAAAATCTTGACTGGAAAGAACTGCACCCTTTGCCACAGCATCCACAGCCCCAGTGACAGTCAGCACTGATCCCACCACTGATCCCACCATTCCATCACCACTGGTGGAGCACCTGCACCCCACCCAAAGGTGATGGGTACCTCGAACTGTAAAAGTACCAGCAAGGGCTGAGATTTCCTTGCAAACAACAGGAACATCCCTTTCAGCTTGGGAGAGGAAAAATTGCCTTGGTCAGCATTATGTCTCTGAGTCTGGAGAACTGGAAAATATAGGCTATATCCTGCCACCCTTTTTATGATCCATCTTCACAAACATCTCAGTCAGAAAGTATAACCTACATCTGGGAGATTTCCTCCAGTTAACAATTTTGGTCATATTATATGCAGCATTTTTTTATGTTACAACCCTAAAATTGTTGCCTGTTTCTTACTTGGCCCATGTCACTCTTCCTCTGATTATGTCCTCTCACACTACCTGAAAGCCTCTTCTGCATAAGACCTCTCCCTACACGCTGCTCATGCCTCCTGCCAGCTTTGTTCCCTTTTGCTAATGAGTTGTCTGTGACACCTTCCTTCCCTGAATCATCCCTCCATCACCTTACCCTGCTAAGAGCAATTCCTGACCCAGCTCCAGGTGTGTTGGTTTTTGTTGGGTTCTCCCACCTGCTTTGCCCTAGTTCTGACTGCCCTGGCATTGAACATCTCCAGTTCTCATCACCACCCAGTGAGCAGCTGGGAGGCACAGCACTCTGGAGATCCTGCTTGAGGATGCTTTGGTTAATCTGTAGGTTTCCTGCATTGCCTGTTGGGTAGGAGCTTGGGAAGGCCAGGGAGAAGACACAAAAGCTGCATATCGCAGGTTCTGTACAAGAATTTCAGGTGGGGCATAGGATAATGAACCATAGTGGAAGCTCAGGTGGTACATGGCATTTCAGAAAGAGCACAAGAGCTGAGCCACCATTAGTATTTCTTGTACTTGCCAGATATTGACATATTCACACGAAGTCTTTATCCTCTAAATCTACATTTGGTTCATAAGTGCATCACCACTTGCATCTATTTAGAACACAAGCACAACCGTGCAAATACTCTTTCCCATACATAATGCCTAAGAAAACATGGATGCTTTTAGATGTATCTATAGATATTTATTTCTCTGACAGGGAAATTGCTAGAGTATCATTAATAACAAAAAAAACATTTCTAGGCTAAATTTTAGGGGTTTTATTCACACACAGTAGGGTATGTGTAGTCTCAAACATCTTTCCAGTGCTGTTCAGCTCTTTGTCTCTCATGTACAGACACTCACAGACACACACATGCAGACATATGCCAACACACTTTATAAAAAATTTAGACAGCCACATTTTGTGGGTAAAAGCTTCCCATTAAGTCAGACAAGAACTTCAAATCTGCCTGTGTGTAACTATTAAGTTCTTGACACTTTTGCTGCAATCCAGGTGACTGCTGGACCCTCATCACCAGGATCTATGAAATGGAGGGAGCAGAAAAGACTGGCTCTGTCATCCAAGGAAATGCTCAGGCATCACAGGGCTTGCCACAGACTTCACAACCTGAGCTTAGACGTTGTCTCCTGCTGTGCACTCCCTCAGGACATTACAGCTACTAGTCCCCAGAAAACACACACCTGCACTTCTGCATTGCAATGTCCTGGTTTTAAAGGCATGTTCTTTTTGCCAGCTCTCTTTATTTTATCTGGAAATGAAAGTGTGGATGTTCAACAGGAACCTGCTGAATGCTGAAAGGCCTCATGGTTGTAATACTGTAACACTTGCAGAATGTTATCGAGAGGACCGAGAGAGGACCCAGTGCACTAAACCATTCTGTTGGTCCTACCAGATGACCTGTCTCAACACATTACAAGGTATTAAAACAAGTGTGTGGTATTGAGAAATAAATAAAAATATTAGTCTGAGAGTCAGCTGACAGATCCGTGTTAAAAATCAGAAAAAGTTTCACAATACTTAAAAATGAATACAAATAAAATACTACTTTCTTACTTGTGGCAAAGACTCAACTCAAAACTTATTTAAATTATAATATTTCTATTTTTCCAGCAGTATGCTAGAAATTTCAAAATGGTTTATGAAAGTGTCCCTGGATTTATAGATTAAGAAAATTTAGGCACAGAGAATGTTAGTGTCCTTTTCTTGAATCTAGATAACATCCTACTTTTCTACTCTGGCTTGCCCCATTGCCCCATTGCTCACAGCAATAAAAAAGTGGAGGTCAACAGGCTACAGAGCTGTATTTGCAGAGTGTAACACAGACATCTGCAGTCTCTGGATCATTTCACCAGTGTTACCTCTCTGGGGGCCAATTTTCTCATTCATGTTCTTCAACCCTTGCAGGTAAAACTTCAATGGAAGTGAGCAGGAATTTCTTCTAAGGAAGAAGAGCTGTGGTCCTGAAAAACAAATAAATTTATGAGACTTCTTTGACTCCTCAAAGTTCAGAAAAATTTTTATAAAAATAAAAGTAAAAATTTGAAGCAGAGCTCTTACTAGAAAAGCAATAACAAGAGTTTGGGGATGCGGGTGCACTCTCAGAGTGTTATTGAAGCACAAAGTGAAAAATACTAGGGACAATATGGGGTTAATGGAAACCATCAGGCTTTACCAGGAAGGAGATGGAAATGCCTGAATCTCCAACCAGTATCTTCCATTTTGGCACAGTCTGGGGAAGTGATTTGCTGGTATCCAATCATATCTGAGCTGATGCTCCCCTTGCCACTGGTTAAGCTCATTAACTGGACGCTGTGTGAGGCTTTAGCGCTGTTTTACAACCAGAAGGAAAGATGAAGACTCCTACAGAGATAATCTGGCTGACTTCCCAGGAGCAGCTCTGTAATGTAACTGGTCTTCCCCAATACTGGCCTCTGCATTTTTCCAGCATTTTCTCTTCCCTTTCACCGCCTACTCCTCTCAGTCTGAGTTCTGTTATCTCTATTATGTGCTCTCTCACTCTCTTTCCTCAAGCATTTATTTAATTATAGCCTTTATTTATCAGCTGCCCGGGGAATTTCATCCAGTCCTCCCTCCCCTCTCCTCATAGGAAACTAAGGTGGGTAGGAACTTCCCAAGGGCTGGATCCACTTGGTGTGGGTGTCCCACTTCCCCAGTGGAAAAGGCATCAGCTGTTTAGAAGGGGGATGCTCCCTGAGATGGCTTACCCCAGCTGCACAGAAAAGTGACCTGGGATAAGGATGGAGGAACAGCTGCAGGAGAAATGTGGAGCAAGAAGTTCACATAATTCCACCAACCATGTTGGTTAGGAATATTTTAAGAAAATTAGATGGCCCTAAATCCCGAGGTACCTCCAGCTTGAGGAACAGATACTAATTATGTTAGAACAAAATTGGTCCCTGATGAAGATACCTTGGTTTTATTTTCTCATTAAAAAAACAAAGCAACCATAGCGACAGGGCTGACTGCTTCTTATTTTCATTACTGCAGGGATTTCCAGCAGAGACAGAGAATTTAATGTTTTAAAGCATCTTTCTTTCCCTCCACCTGCTTTTGCCTTTTCTCAGAATTTCTGAGAAACTTCTGCTGTTATTTGGTAATAACTTTTTTCCCCCAGATTCTGGTGTTATTCACAGAGTTGTGCCAAAAGGCCCCTGCATCTGATAGTATATTATCAATTCTCTCTGTGTTACTTGCCAAACCATTACATTGTTCTTCCTTCTTGGAACCTTCTGGAATATTTCACCAAACATTCTGAAGACAATAACCCCCATTGTGACAAATGTTCATCAGGCTGGGGGGCTCTGCTGCCCTTCCACAGCATCCCATCACAGACTCATGCCCCAATGCCCCACAATCATCCACGGTCCACTCCCACTCATACTCTGCTTTTCCAAGTAGAGTTTCCAAGCCCCCTGAGACTCCTACGCACATTACATGCATTTCTTACCTCAGCATGCAGCACATATATTTTTTGGTGATGACACTAAGACAAAAGAGCAGACAGTAACAATTAAAAGTGCTTTTAGTGCAACACAACATCTACATAAAAACTTCCACAGTGATTTGTGTGTGTGTTTTTAATTAAGTCCAGTCTGATTCCCAAGGCTGTTTCCCAATCTCTCACCTTGGGTGAAGTAAACTATATCAAGCTATGTATCAAATAATCAGCAGGATTTATCAGCACTGGGATATTATCTGCATTTTTCAAAAATATTGTTTTAAGTGATTAGGGGCTAAAGGAAAAAATGTGAAAATGGTGCTAAGAAAATGTTCCTGCCATGCAGTCAAACTGAATATAACTGAGTCTGAAGATGTTGGAAATTACTGGAGCTTCAGTGTGATTTTAATTTGAATCTTTATTCCTTAAATTCTCTTTCTTTGCTGGGTAAATGCAGAGCTGCAAGAAGAATTGCTGGGTCTGAGGTGGTTTTTTGAAAAGGGAGAAGAGCTCTGACAGAGGACGTGTCTCTGTGTCCCTTGCCCTGGCTCTGCTCCACAGTGTCCACGTAGTCAGCGGGCTGCGCACCAAGGCGAAGGGAGGGGAGGGGGAGAGGGAAGGATGGACCGAGGGAGGAGCCCGGCTAGGCAGCTACAGAGATGTATAATTTTTCTTCACCCCATTCTAAGGACAGGAAAAACAATTCAGGAAAAGCTGCGTGAAGCAGGACTAATGCCTCCCAGTCATCCTCACTTCTCTCCAGTCACGGTTCTAGCAGAGGCCAGACACCAGCACCAGTGGGGCCACAGGCTCTGCTGAGCAACCCCAGCCCCTGGGATCAAGAGGAGGAAGAGTGGTATGGATAGCTGGGAAAAGAGAAAGAAATTCTGTTTGTTTCCAGAGCTCTGACTCTCTGAGGTTTTTTTTTTTTGGTTTTTTTTTTTGGTTTTTTTTGGTTTTTTTGGTGCCTTGGAGGAATGGTGCTGGCCATACAGCTCCTGCTCCTGGATTAGCTTCTCGTTCTCATTGTCTGGGATGATGACTGTCTGCAAAGAGCCTCATGATTTTTAGTTTAGTAAAAGGGAAAAAAGAATGACTGCATGTTGCTGTTGTGACAAACTACTTCCATAGACACACAGCCAGCCCTCTCCTGCTGCATGAAACAAAAGTGTTTGAAGAAAAGGAGCACACACAGTTGTAGTTAAAAGAAAAGGTGCAGAAGGCAAATCTGGAGGAATTCCTTTCTCCCCCTACTTCCTCAGCCATGTACTCACTTGCAAGTGACTACAGGCCCGCAGCAGAGAGGTGTTTTCATTGGGAAACGTCCCAGCAGGCTGATTGGGTGGGCCATTGCCCTTTGAATAAATGCCAGATTCAGCAGTCTAGGAAGAAGGAAACTTCAAAAAAAAAAAAAAGATTTTCTGCTTCAGGCCTAAATCAACAAAAACTGGAATAGATATCCTGGTGGTAGAATTGTTGGGGTTCAGGCAGGAAGGCAGGCGTAACCAAGATTTCTCTCCACTCCCCTACTCATCTGAAAGCTTTTTTTCCCATTAAAGTCAAAACTGTTTTGCAAAGGTCTGTTTCTTTTGCATTCAGCAACATTTTTTCCCAGAAAACCTGTGCAATGTTTAGTTTTCTAGAGCTTGGCAGCAGTGCATGTGGCACCTGCTCCCTCTGCAACCCTCCTGCCACTGTAGCTCACCTCAAAGCAGCCCTCAGACCTCTCTGCTCTGTGTCTCCTGCTAGGGAATGTGAAAAGAAAATATGAGTGGATAACTAAGCAGCAGCTGGGGAGTCTTGGAAAGAAAACACTGACCACATAGTCAAAATGTGGTAATTACAAACAATTGGCAGCAAAATTCTCTGTAACTTAATGATTAGTCTGATTCTAGATAGCCTCACAGCGCAGGAAATGTTCTGGACACTGAATTGATCTGTTTCTGGTGCAGTCATTATTTCAGCCTGGAATAGTTTGTTTGGTCTACATGGCCTTCCTGCTTCTTGCCTTCTCCAACTTTGGATGGACAGGAAAACACTTCATGATTCTTCAAGATTCAAGTGTTTGCTATTGAGGATGCTGTTCTTTTTCTAACATCTTTAAATACAGTCACCTATGGACAAGAGGCTGTTCCATAGTCATAATCAGTAGGGACTGGCACAGAGCAGACAGGCACCCACATAATTATAGGTAGGGACACACATGTATTTATAGGACCATGCAAATACCTAGGACATGCTCTCATAAAAATTGTGTTCCTCAGTTGTTTGTTCTTAGCACTTTAGACAATGGCCATTCGAACTGACAGAATATAGTTCCTGGAATATGGGCCAAAATAACAGAAATAACTCTTATTATTATATTGTTATATTTTTATGTCTGTTAACAGGCACAAAAAATCTGCAAGTGCAAGGATGGCATGTGAGCCATATATCCTTATAACCAGGGTCAAAGGACTCAATGGGTGATCCTTCCTTGTGTTGAAGGAGAAATCTGTTCTTAACCTGGTTTTGTGACACTAGACTAAGAAGTAGTCACTTAGAAGAAGGCAAGCAGAGGAGCAGGAAGAAGAGCTATCATTGTCTTTTACACTTTTCCAGATTCCCACTAATTTTAGTTTCTTTCTACCAGAGAAGCTGGAGGAAAATACACTGCTCTTAAAGACTGTTTCAATTAGATTCAACTGTTTTATTTTAACTTGTTTTGCTTTCCATCTATTTTTATTTTTCACACAGATCCTCACATAAAGCTCACATAAAACCTTCCATCTTTAAATTATATTTAAATTATTTGAATATGTATTGTCCACGTGGAGAAAGATAAAATTGAAAGACTGATGTACTGAGCTTTTTAAAAAAATGCTGATAAAATGAGCAAGTCTGCCCTCCTTATTATTATTTGTGACTAATTACCTGATTTTTTTAATCATGAAAGGAAACTGATCTTGCTGCAGAAGCTGTGCAGCTCTGGCATAAATGCTTGGTGTGGATTTAGTGGGTTCATATAAGGTACATACCATATTGGCTGCTGAGGAATTGAAAAGCAGTAACTTCTTAGGGCTTCTGGTAAACCAGCTACAAGAGACTGTTATGATACAGGGGCTGCATATAAATCAATAATCCCTCCTTGCTGCATGGGTCAAGCAAAGTGTGTAGGAAGGTGGATGGAGTGAATGGAACAAGCCCCTCACCCACAGATGGACCAAGGAGGGTTTGGAGGAGAGGGAGCTCCCCAAAGTGAGACTGCCATTCTTTGGTGAGTCTAATTGCCATGCCTGGCACTGTGGTCCAGTGAGATCCAAGCAGACTGGCCAGAGTCTATTTGGAATTCCCACTCTATCATTTAGAAGAGCTGTATTTGGCATGCAGAGGCTGAGGCCTCAACTCCTCTGGTCAATCCTAAATAGCTGCTGCTACTGACAGCCATGTCACGTTCCCTACCTCAGCCTGCATTTCTCCATTTCAGAAAATTCCCTGTCATCTTCCTCCCACAGATCATTGCCTTGCTTCAGCAAAGCACGTAGCAAATATTTTCCTTTTAGGTCTGTTTGCATGAGACAAAATGCAACATAACATCTCTAAATTAGATGTTAGCTTGATTTTGCAGTTGGTTTTTCTTTAAAGGCACTGCAGTGACTTCTGTTCTAAACAGCCTGTAGTCTAAACCAGGCTAGCATGGAAGGCAGACAGTTCTGGAGCAGCTTTGGGAAAAGCTGATATGCCCAATGAATGTATACACAACAGGAGATGAATGATCCTCCCAGACTAAAATTAAAGTGCTTTTAAAGTGCTTTTAAGAAGTTATTGCATCGACTTTCAAAGGGGTCCTTTGCAAAAGGTTAAATTTTCAGTGTAGCACTCTCAGTTATTCTGGCAGCATTGCACTTTCTATACTTCTGCCAATAGCTGAATTTAATTAGTGTTGCACTTATGGAAATACTTACCAAACTAGAAGAGCTGCACATGAATTCCATCAGTTTCATATAAAGTGAAGCAAATGCAGAGATCTTGGCCTATGGAGAGAACGTGGAGAACTTTGAAACAGAGCTTTGCATAACTGCCTCTATGTTTCATTTCTTCCCCTCTCTGGTTCAATGACTTTTAGCATGCATGAAAAAATGCAAGGAAATTGGAGAAAAGCAAAAAATTGGGGAAAGTAAACTCTTCTCTCTTTGCAGCAGAGTCAGCAGTCCCTCCCACATTGTAAGAGGTGAAGTCATTAGGGGAGAAAAGGGTGCAGAAGTTTTCAAAAGCAGCAAGGGTGAAGGGTACCCCCCTCTTACAGTGTCTCTAGCAGTAGTTTCGTGCAAAAAGTACAAAGATCAGGCATCCTGCTCATTCATCCTTAATGCAAATTCCAGCTGCATCATCTCATTTTCCCTCCCATTCAGAAGGTGAAATGGCTTGTGCAGAACTCCACAGTCACAGTCCTACAGCCTAAGAGTGAGGCTCCTGGAAACTTCTTTCTGTTAAGGCCATATTTTTGTAGATTCCTTTTTGTTCTCTGCTCATCTGGTATCCACAGTCTGTTCTACAGCTGAGTGTCTGACTTTTTATTGGTCTCCAGGTATACCCCATGCTTGACACATACAGTGATGCAGTTACCACCAGGGAAGGGGATCAGGCAAAAAAAAAAAGCACTTTTATTTAATCTCATTTCATTTTCAGTTGTTAGTGCTCTAAAGAATAGTTACTTGATAAAGAAAAACCTAATGAAGATACATTTCTCTGTGGATTTAGAGTAGGACAGACTGTACTTCCTTGACACATTTAAAATGTCAGAGGAACTGAGGTAGTCTGATAACAAAATTAAAAATACGATTTTCATTGCTGGCTTGAGTTATACACATCATGGATCAATTATTCTAGGTACTGAGTCAATAGAAACTTGGGAAAGGCTAATTTCTTAACATTGATTTTAGCTGGATTTAAATCAACCTTCTAAGCTTGGACTTAAATTCATTCTAGAGTGCAACTCAGTCACTCTACAAGAAAAATTTAGTCTCCCTGAAGCAGCAGGTGGTTTTTTGTTTTTTGAGGGTTTTTTTGGTTTTTTTTTTTTTTGTTTGTTTGGGGGGTTTTTTAGTTTTTTGGGGGAGGGGGGTTGGTTTTTTGGGGTTTTTCTGTTGGTTTTTTTTTTTTGCAATGCTACCATTCCTTTTTTTTCTGTAAGAACCTAAAGTTTGTGATTGAAGCAGTAGAATAAAATTACTGAGTGCTAATATCAGTAGATATGAAAGTGCTCCATGGCAACAAGAGATTAACAGAGAGGGTTTTGGCACCATTAGGAAAAGCAGTGACTGGAAATTATTTTATTTTAAATCTGAGAGCCATTACAAAAAAAAAAAACCAAACCAAACCAAACAAAAAAGAGAAATGAACAAACAAACAAAACCCAAGCCAAAAAGTAAGCAAGTAATAGAGAAAAGGCTGTAGTGAGGTGGAATAGAAAAATGTACAGGATTGAACTGTAAGTGATGATATACTAAAATAATGAAATATTTTGACTGAATGGTTTAGATATTAAAATATTATCTCTAATGTAATTTCATAGATTGTTTATAACATTTAAGATGATGCATAGGTGGCAAGCTGGCAAGCAACTTCTCATTCCTCAGCTCCCAGATAGGAACAAAATAATTTCCACCTTATAATATTGAACAAAATTCTTCTGTTGTCAGAAAGGCTGCAGGTGACTCTATAGATGTTAATTTCAATCAGGCTGAATTTTAATGTGTGAAAACTTTACAAACTGTCATTATAAAAAATAATGTCTCTCAGGTTATTATTGTCACTTTAAACACAGTATACTAATAACTATTCTAGGAAAGAATTCTAAGCATCCCTGATAATTTTTTCTTCTTGGTTTTTCCAGTGTTTCTATTGCCAAATTGCAAGTGAAGCTGACAGCTTTGCAATTCCCTAGATCTAAAAGTGCTGCTATGCAGTCTTCTATTAAATAAAATTTATAGAAGAGTTAATATCTTTTATTATCATATCCATGGTAAATATTGGTTGGGAAATTATAATTTAGTCAACTTGACAATTGGAGAAAAGAAGGATAACTTCCTTCTATGGAGAAAGAGGATGTTACCATAAGATGAAATAGGAGTCTTTTACCTACATATATGGAGCACTGAGAGGAAAAGAAAATGTAATTGTTTATCAATGAACAGTTAAATATATGTGAAGGATAAGAAAAATTATAATGTGCTGCAAATTCAATATCTCTACTGAAGTTCTTGAATATGACAGACAACACACTTACAGACTGAATTTCCCAGTTTTGTCTTTCAAAGAAATTTTTGTAAACCTTCCCATGAGCCCCTCTCAATGATCAAATCTGATAGGTCAAAAATAGATCACCTATATTTTGAAAATACTCCCCCACTGGCTGATGCATCTTGCTTTTCTGAGTTCAGACCATTGAATGCACAGCACTAGCTTGGTGTCTGGGACAATGTTCTGTGAGGACATTTAGGGAACCAGAAAAAGTACATCATTCTCTAGGGAACTGCATGTGTTTCTCTGGGTTTTCCATCAAAGACATTTTATGTGTGCCATGTTTCCATCGTTACAGGGGGCACAGAGCCACAAATCCCCTCTCCTTTGCAGCACTCAGGTATGGCAGATGCACTGCCACATTCCCACTGCTCTTTAGCGCAGTCTGACAAAGGAAGGCAGCAAATCCACACAGCGAGGTGTTCACAACCAAATTACAAACTTGTGAATCCTGTTGGATCAGCCAGATGCAACAGTGTCCATATTCCTTTTTAAAATGAATTAATGAGGCAGTTTTGCCAGCAACAGAGAATTCCCAGTCACATGCTAAAACTAATGTTCTTCAAATGTGCTCCACGAGGCCAGCACGCCCATCTCCCACGGGGATGAGAGAAGGTGTGATCTATAGCGATCTGTGTCTTAAGTCTCAGTGTCTTGGAGGAATTGCAAAGAGCAAAGATCACTTCTACTACCACAGATCTGTAACAGTGCACCTGTTGCAATTGATGCCTTCAGGAAGCAGTCCCTAAACAAAATTTCTATCTTTACACTTCTGTTGAATTATTAACTTAGTCTTAAATATGGAGTTTGTCCTAATTTGGCCAATACTGAAAATCAGTTGTACTTTGGAAATATAATAATATTTACTTCTACTTTACAAAATAAGACAGTTTGCTAAAAAGACAAAGAAAGGCTAGCACCATCTCAGCTAATGTGGCAACCTGTCAGTTGGCTTCTTGTCCCTTTTTCTACAATTTTTGCTTAAGAAGCCTCGTCTCTATATTCCTTCTCTGATGTTCTGGGATAAACGGTAAGATCTATTTTGTTTTTTACCAGCTATGACATTCCCTTTACAGCTTTGCCAATGTGTAGACAATTCTGAAGCCACTGCAGATGTAGTCCTGTCGTAATAGACTGATGATGTACTGATAACATGCTGCAGTGAAATGTCAGCATACCAGCCCCAGATGACTGTTTGGATCTCCTATTGTGGCTGGAGGCCTAGTTAAGACACAAATTTCTTTGTTGTTGACATCTACCTTTAGAGAAACACATGCTACCCTGGGAATTCCAAATCAGAAAATGTGCTGAGTTTTATACAGGGAAACAGAGCACAGGAAGGGATCATCAGGTTCAATGAGCCCAGTTGCCAAACGAATTATAGTGCAGAAGATTTCTATTTCATGAAGGTCTGCAGAACAATCACCCCACATGACTCTTCTAAGGGAAATATTTCCTATTGAATTTTCAGGTTTTATTGACTGCTGAAAATATATTTCCCTATGTCAAGACCAATAGAACTGACAAGTATATATGTGATAATCTTAAAAATAAATAAATAAATTTAATTCCTCATCTTCCTTTCATAGATGAAAATCACTCCTTATTTACCGTGTGGGGCTTTTACCTTGTAGCAGTTCTAGATACAATTTAATTCTGTTATGCCAGCTCTGGTACTGAAAGAAGATCCATATTCTGAGACTTCTTTATTTGCAGCCTAGCTGGATCCATCTTCAGCAGTTTCTTCTTGTTATGTCTCATGGAGTGGTACAAAAGCTGCAGCTCTCCACAAGTCTCTCTGTAATAACATGTCACAGGTAATTATTGGTTTCTTGGAATGCACTACCCTCTACTTCAAGCCATAATTAAAGGAATCAAACTTCAGAACAGTCTCTGGAAATCTGAAAATAGGAGTTTAATTTACAAATGTTAGGGTGGAATGGGAAATGAGCGAGCCAAAATCAGCACACCCTACAATGCTTATTTGCAGTACTCTCAACAGGGCATCCTTTTCATTTTGGCCACCAAGACTTACCCAAGGGGTCCTGTATATAAATGGGGTGGTGAGAACAACAGCAGGTCTTCTCCAGAAAGAGCAGAGTGTGTTTATTATCAAGAGAGGTATTGCTTGAAATTACATGAAGGTCTACTGTCAAAAGGAGAATATTGCCATCGGGAAAGCAAATTGTTACAGACAAGGCTTCTTCTTGTTCATCAGTGTTGCTCACACTGCATGCTGAAGTCCATATTTTAAATGAAGATCTGGGGATATGTTTTGTTTTAAACAAGTGGACACCTTCAGGGATGTGAAACAGTTATGTGAAAAGATAAAGCTTCTGTTGTGCTTTTTGTATCTATGCCACCTTTATGTTAAATGGCTGATTTCAGAAAACTCTTAAAACTTTTTTAACAGACTCCTGGCTAAATCCAGGTTATAGTTCATCAAGCGTACTTTTAACACATTTTCCAAAGTTCTTCAGATATGGTCTATGAATATTTCTTCCTTATTAAGTCCTGGATCATATTAAATTCAAATAAAATATTGGCAGCAGTTTAATGGGATGGTCTGTACAGATCTGGGAAGCTTCACTATGAGCTTAGGTACCATGACAAGATAGGCCCAGAAAATTGAACAGTGCAAATACCCTATGTTTTATTTATTTCTCAAATTTTTGTTGGGTTTTTTAAAGTTTTAGCATCACTGCGAAATTTTTACAAATTCTCAGCAAATAAAACCATAACCTTCTTAAGTAAAAATGGAGAAAAGTACTTACCTGGCTACTGATTACAATTAATTCTCTGCCTTTCATATTCTTTCACCTCTTTCTCACAACTGACTAGCTCATTTCTTCTTTTGTGCCATTGTCTCCACTCCAGTCCTGTCAGTACTTTTAGGTCATCTTTGAGGTTCAAATTAGAATCCCCATGACATCATGATTTCCCCAGATCTCCCTCTTGCAGTTTTAAATAAAGTGCTTTAACTTAAAGATTCTTCAGGTATGTCTCAGGGCTTTTTCCCTCCAGTTCATTCACAATATGGAAGATTAATTATTCATTTTTGTCTCTTCCATTTTTCTTCCTCTTCTTTACAGGATAAAAAGTTTTTTTTTTCTTTGCATAACATTTTTTATCCATAAAATCTCTTAATAATATCTAGGATGAAACAGCCTCTCCTGTGCATCAAGCATCTTCCCATACTCTCAGAATTTCTCCCAATACCTTTCTGTAAAATATTTTTGCTTAGAAATTTGGGGTTATATAAAAACATGCACAGAAGAGAAAATTTCTATCGCTTTGTCTCAACATCTTGATTTTCTTTTCCCTTATTTCCTGTATCCTGTGACAGGAGGGAAGATTAAGGGCTGATCACTGGCTGATTCCCTAATCTGCCATTTCCTTCTGAAAATGGATGATTTAACAGAGGAAAACAAGAATCTGGGGAGATGGATTCCAATATCCAACTCTTTGTTTTGACCCTGGGCAAGAATCTGGGTCTTTGTTTCCCACATCACAGCCAAATGCCCAGCTCCACAGAATTATTTTGGATGGCACATCTATTCCTGCATCACCTGTTTTCATTTCTCCCTCCCATTTTTGGTCTGCAGGCTTTGAAGGGCATGAAACTCCCTGATTTTTCGGGACTGGAAAAGCTGTCCCCACATCCACTGTGCCTCTTTCCTGACATGAAAATCTCACCTCTGTGAAAAAGTGGGTAACCCAGAGTAATTAATTTTTGAACTGGTCACAGAACTGTTGATTATATTGGCAAATGTCCATTGTCTCTTGTAGTTTCCATGTATGGCCCCAAGGAATTGGATAACTCTGCTCAAATGGAGGAAAATGTGCAGTCATTTGCTTACTTGATCATTGATACCTGATTGCAAAGGTCAGGATGACACCATCAAGGCAATACACATGTAGCTGTTTTAAAGATGTTTTCTGTTTCCTCAGAACATATTTCATTTCCTTTGGGAAAGGTCAAAGCACAGAGAATGGGGGAATAAACGAGCACTATGCTAATAAGCTTCCTGGAGCTATCATTCACATTAATTACATGTTTTCTCTGCCTCCTTTGGGTATGCTGACAGAAAGACATGAATTTCACTGGGAATTTCACCTCTATAAGTAAGAACATGAATGTTATATGAGAAGGACTAGAAACTAAATTTGGAATAACTAAAAATTTCTATAGCTACAGAGCAGCAAAATGGGAGATATTTATGGTTTTCTTCTAACATCTGACATCCCCACACCCAGCTCAGGCTGTACTTCTCTTATATCAATGTCTGGAAAACCTACAATTTTCATCCATTATAATTTAAGTGCTGCTAATGACTGCTGCTCTTAGAGATTTTAACAAATAACTGACAGCATGTGTTCCTAATATTTTTATTTGGAAAACTTTTTCAATCAAAAGAATGATCATTAATGTCTGTTTACGTGCGATTTTCTTTGTCTTGGGAGGCTTACCTCCTCCACCTGTTCCCATGCTCTTCTCACCTAAGTTTCTTCCTGTTTTCAGTGGAGCTAGTCATGGGAGAGAGGAGTCCCACACTCCGCCTTGCAGAAAGACATCCAGAGCTGGTCCCATGTGGCCAGAGTTAATTTTCTTCCCTATGTTTTCAGGATTCTCCCACTGTTGTACCTCTCACATCTCTTGTCATTTGGATTATTTCACTTGCTTTTTTGAGCTTTGTTAGAAAATTAAGAGAAATGTTACAGAAACAGGCTCTTACAAACCCTTTTCCCAGTGCTATTACAAGCACTGGGAAATAGTGTTTATTTTTCTGCTGCATCTGCACCTGGTTTCAAGCAAAACCTTTTCAGCCCCAGATGGTCAATTTTTAATGCTGCTCACAGCAGGAAGCAATAGTTTGACAGCTGACCCCTTGGTACCATCAGTGTTTCTGCATAAAACTGAGAATTGCCAAACAGAAAGAAAACAATAAGTGAAGAAAATGAGACATAAGCAGCTCCAAAGTTCAAATATAGAAAGAAGCTGGGGACTGTAAAGTGGAGTGCACTGGTCTTAGGCTAAGTTTATTCATTTACATATGAAGATCTCAAGTCTAAAAGAATATCTAGGTTAATTCCTATTAGCAACATTTTACTGACTTGTGTTAAAGCAGTAGGAGGTTGGAAGTACTTGTTTCTCTAACAGAAATGCCAGGCCAAATCCCCATATATGATTTTCCCATACTCCTTGAGGAGACACAGGGTTAAAAGCAGGAGGAGCCAATGGACAATGATCATCTGTGCTCAGGCACCACCTCTGTGTTGCTGCAGGCACAGGGCAAAGCACAGGCTGGTGCCTTGGCTGGTGGCCACAGCCTTCTGTCCTTCTTCACCCTTGGGGCTCCTGCCAGGTGAAATGGCAGGAATGGACATCTCCATATGATTTCCTATTTTCTAACATATAGTTTTTTTCAGTATTGTAAGGTACAGGAAAATTAATTACTCCTGAAGAAGCATAAAACTATACTATGGACTAGAAGGTAAATTTCAGTGCAGAGTTTGACTTGTATTTATTTGTTCATTATTAATGTTCTGCAATCATTTCTGGCAGCATATGCCTTAGGGGTGTAGCACTCTCAAAGCTGTAATATTTATATATCCACACATGCAACACTTCTGTCAGTGTAAGCCTCATCCAAGTGTTAAAGAAGGACACCAAAATACCTCTGTGATCTGCTAGATTCTTGTCTGACCACAGACACTTGTAGAATGAGGTCTGAATGTCTGGCCAAGTCCATAGGACACTCCAGTGGCAGAACACAGCCATTACTGATACCAGTAAATGTATTGGCCATTCCAGTTTTTCACTGGTTTCCATCTTTTAGATTCAAGAGCATTGAAAACAATATTATCTCTCTTTTTACAGACATAGTAAAGCACCACAAGCTCACCAGCATAGCCCCTCCATCAGTTGAACGTCATAAAACCACTGTGTACAAAAATACAGACTGAGAGCTCTTTTCTTCGTGGTCTTTTCAGGTGCCAATAATAGTGTCCAGTCATTCAGCTACCGTCTCCCTGTTTGTGATGATGAAATGACATCAATTGATGCTTCTGTATGATGTCACTTATCTTGAAAATTGCTTGAGGAAAGCAGGTTCTCATATTTTTGACTGCAGCTGATTCTAACCTTACAGTACATTAGATTGCCTGCTAGAGACAGTTAAAGATGCAAGGGAAGAAAATGGGACTTTAGGCAGAACAGTTAAGGATGAAATCTTCAGCTTTTTCATCACCAGATATGCTGAGCAGAAGGATGTCCTATGAGGGGTTTGCAGCTGGTTAGGAAAGGAGGACCCTGGCATGATTTAGCTGGCTGTAACCACTGCATTCAAGGCATAAATTGGCAGAAGCTATTGGGAGGAGACTGAAACAGCCTGGCCCACAGCTCTGATGCCTGCAGAAGGAAAATGGCTGTCCACAGGTAAACAGATCTGCCAGCAGAAGAAGTTCAATAGAAGATAGATCTTCATTCATAAATTGATTCTTCCAATTCTCTACAGGGATTTGGGTTTAATGCAGATTACAGCCCTGTATTTTACAATGCCAGCATAATATTCTAGCTGTTGTTTTTAATGTAAGAAAGAAGTTAATGTTCCAGTGAAAACTATGATGGGAAAAGAGGCAAAGCAAAAGTAAAGCTATTTGAACTCTCCTAAACAGTGCAGGGAACTGTGTTCAGAGTTACTACAGAAGGGTTTACTGGAATTGCCTTCAGGAGGAAAATGGGGGGAAAGTTTTCTTGATTGCATATTCATAAGACTTAAAAAGTGTTGGGATTTGATAGGCTCTAAAGCTGTGCTGTCTTTGATTGGTTTAGAAACTGTAATGGGAGAAAAAAAAAAGTAGAAATTCCATCCTGCTTTAATCACTGCCCACTCCGAGTTTCCCTAATGACTTCCAGATGAATTCCTTTTAGGCTATTGTTTTGGCACAGTTTCCAGACAACTTTTGAGTCTGTTAACCAAAAAAAAAAAAAAAAAAAAAAAAAAAAAAAGAAGAAAAAGAAGAAAGGAAAAAGGAAAAACTCTGCCCTCCCCTCTCTTTTAACAGAAAACAGATTTCACTCTGCTTATATAAATGTGTGATGAGCTGGAGAATTAAAATACTTGTTGCTTTCCCTCTCCAACCTCCAGGAAAATTTCTGATATAAAATGAAAGAAAAATACTCCCTGTAGGGAAAGAGTTGAAAGCAGATTCTATAGAATCTACTCATATTTATGTAAATACCATGAAGTTGAACAAACTAAAAATCATTAACTCTACAAACATAAATCTTCCCACCAGAAAATAATTTCATGCTGCTGTCTCTCTCTGCCCTGTTGAGCCATCTAAAGCAAATCGTCTTGCCTCTTAATGCCTCAGTTTCCCCCATGTAAAATGGAGACAATGGTGTTTAGCCACAGTATGAAAAATTTCTATGATCTGGAGATGGAAATCACTTTGTAAAGTAGGGTTTAAATATCCTCAAACATATACACGATATCATGATGCATTTGCTAAGCTGGAGAGCAAAACAGCAGTCCTCTCTGCAGTGGTGGGTTTAATGCCCATGCAAGTGTTGTATTTGTAAGGAAATCTGTTCCCTTTGGAACAAAATAACATATCAGTGCTAAGAAGTTCTGTCTTGGAAAGCCAGCAAAGCACTGCCTCCTCCTTAGGCACCTCACCAGCCCTGCCTCACCAGCCCTGAGGATAAAACTCAGGATGCATTATTCTGTATCTTTGAAGAGAATTCCACCACTCCTCCACTCAGACATTCTTTCTTCCCCTAATGCTGTTGACCACATCAAAATGTCCACCCCATAGTGTCTGTATCTTCCAGCCCTCCCACTCATGACAAGGGAAGAAGAGGTGTTGCTACATCTTGTGACAAAGATATCCTTTTATCAGTCCTGGAGTGCCTCAAGAAGTCTGGGGTTTAGGTGCTGCATCTTCTGGACCAGCAGAAATTCATTGGCTACCAAAAACCCCATGGAGTTTCTGCAATGAGCAGGGACACCGTCAATATAAATTGGGTTTCTCAGAGCCCCTCCAACCTGAATGTTCCCAGGGATGGGGCATCCACCACTCCTCTGGGCAACCTGCTCCAGTGTCCCTTCACTCCCATCATAAAAAGTTTCTTCCTTCTGTCTAATCTAAATATTTCCTCTTTCACTTTATACCTTTTATCCCTTCTCCTGTCACTGCAGTCTCTGCTGAAAAGTCTGTCTCCAACTTACAAACCTCCTTTAAGTACTGGAAGGCCACAATAAGGTCATTGCAGAGCCTTCTCTTGTCCAGGATGAGCAATCCCAACTCTCTCAGCCTTTCCTTATAGGAGAGGGGCTCCATCCCTCTGATCATCTTGTTGGCCTCCTCTGGAGTTGCTCCAGCAGGTCCCTGTCCTTCCTCTGGGCACCCCAGGGCTGGGTGCAGAGTTCCAGGTGGGGTCTCTGTCCCCAGAGCAGAGCAGAGGCACAAATCCTCCCTGCCCTGCTGCCCAGGCTGCTCTGGGTGCCGCCCAGGACACGTTTGGCTCTCTGGGCTGTGAGTGCCCATGGCTGGGTCATGTCCAGCCTCTCACCCAGCAGCACCCCCAGGTCCCTCTGGGCAGGGCTGCTCTCAATCCCTTCATCCCCAGCTTGTGTTGGTACCTGGGGTTGCCTCAGTACAGGAGCAGCACCTTGACTTGGCCTTGTTCACCTTCATGAAGTTCACATTGGCCACTCCTCCATACATAATTACCCTGAGGCTAATTGCTTTGTGTTTCAGAGATATTTTAAGCAGTAGTACACTAGATGGTCTCCAAGCAGCAAACACTTTTTGAGAATCAACCTTCTCAATTACAAACTCTTGCATAATATTATTTTATGTAAAAGTAAAACCAATCGTTCCTGATAAGCTGGGAGAAGGGGAGTACTTGGGAAAGCTCTCTCTAGAAAGTTTTCAAAATTTTGGCTAGAATTAGACTGAGCTAAGGAATTTTTGAGCCAAATTTTTGCTTAATTTTAAGACTTGTAGTAGAATAGGTGGATCTGTCTGTTATGAGGTACTGAGAAAGAACCTATTTCAGTATTCAGCACACTAACCAAGTGCAAGTCAAAGACCAATAACTCTCAGCAGGACAACAAAGTCAATGGTAACAAAAGCAATTTTGATTTATCCCTTCTTTTTCATCAGTTAATGATTTTATATTAGACAGAGAAGATCTATGACAGTTCTTTATTAAATAAAGCATTTGCTAATAAAAGCAACATTAAAATTACTTGTATTTCTCTGCCATGAGAGTATCTAAAATGGTACAGAGAACATTACAAATTTTAATTGGTCAGAAGAAAATTGCCTCCCTCTGCAACTGCTAACAGCAATCTGGATTTTAAAAGAAATCTAGGTGATAGGCACAGATCTCTCCTGAGGAACTGGTTTAATCAAACATGATTGACTGATTTAGTCAAATATACTCTTTATTATATTTAAATTATATGACTTTGAACCTATATTTTACTGTCTCACAATATCTCAACATCTGTGAAGCAAAAAAATTCTCTTTGCCTATAGAAATATAAATGAGGCTACACCTTTGGATTCACAGAGAAGGCAAAGTGTGTCTATACCAGAACAGCAGACATGCCCAGAAGGATTCTGTACATTGAACTGAGTTGTCCAGAACCACTACTGGGCCGGGAAACCTTTTTTGAGCACTGTGTTACATACAAGGATGATTTGGGGGCTGGTAAATAGGCACAGTACCTCACAACTGTTTGTCAGACTATAGGCTGGCATGGGCCAAAAGCAGCCCAGGGACCATTCTGACAATAAAGACCATTTATAGTGCCCAAGGAGACCCCTTTTTTCATTTCACCACTGTGGTCATAGCCAGCATGGCCCAGATGTAAAGGGGGATGTAGGAATTTTGTGCGCATCCAAAACAACACTTGGCCAAAAAGTTTCAGACAGCTTTGAGGCAAAATCAGAAGTTTCACATCAGAAAATCCATACCATGCCCTTTGAACTGCATAGGTATCAAATTGTTTTGGACAGGTAGCTCTAAGATTCACTCCACTTTGCCAGACTCTTCAGTCCTTGATCACCAGCATTACCATTGTCATGAGAAGCTCCCAGCTCCTGCCAAGGTTGTGCAATTCAGGGCTCTTTGGGCAGACATTGAAATAACTCTTTTAACAGCAACCCCATTTAAATTTTAAGAAACTTGATCTATTAAATATAACAGAAATGTAAGGATGAGAAATCAAAAAGTCAGCTAATCTAAATCTTTACTTCTAATCAAAGGCAAATATTTCCAGATGAATGCTGAACACATATTTGATATCCTTTTAAAACTTCTAAGGAAATTATTTCTCTTAAGAGTGGCAGTAGGTACCTACCATTAGCAGAAATATTTTCTCTAATATGTTATCCAAGCTTTTTGTCCTCTGAAGAATGAAAAAATTGCTTTCTCTGCCCCAAATGAAGTGTGAGCAACCTTTGATATGCTGAAAGAACACAGATTATATGTCCATTCAATCTTAATTTCCTCAAAATGAATTTTCTAAACTTGTTCTCTACCTTGTTAAATGACTGCTTGCTCCTTTGCTTGCTCTCACTCTTGGACTCTCCAATTTGTCCCCCACACATCTCAAGAGTGAAAAAAGCTGAGACCACATGATTGTGGAAATTGTTATTTACTGCTTACACACAATGTTTTTATTCATATACTTCTGAATGACACAGGCAAACCTGCAAAGAGGCTGTGCCATTGTCTCAAACTCAGTTGAGTGGTAACCCTGTTTGTATCCTCCAGATCCTCCTCTGAGGTGTTATCACTCACCCAGGTTAACTATTCGTTGTATATTTGTGGATCTGTTTGCTTTCCTTCCTAAACTTATTTTGCTAGTGTTTTTTTAAATTGAATTCCATGGGTTTGCTCCCTTTGTCCAACTTGTCAAGATCACTCTGAACCCTGACAATAATGGCTTTCAGCTCCTGCCCCCACTGTGGTGTCACATTTAAATGTTTTCCCATGCTGTTGAAATATGCCCTGAGAATCTCAGGCAGAGCAGAACTCACATAGACCTCTTCTGACATTAAAAAATGCCCCAAATCAAACATTTACAATGAAAGACTATTTCTAGGACACCCTATTTATGACATTGTCTAAGACTGTCCCACTGCAAGACTACTTATCCAAACCTAATATCTAAAACTTGTCTCCAACTTCTTTTTTCTTCATCCTTTATGAATTCTACCTTCAGTGATTTCTCATTAATAAGGTTCCCCCTCCCTAAAACTGTAAGAATTAAGTGCAGTGACGTAATGTGGACTAGATATAGATGGAGAGATTTATTCCATGCAGATTTATTTTTGGCAGATGTTCTTGCAAAATTTTTCTTAACACCTTCACTCTGTTCATTTGCCCTTTCTTTAGGAAGGGCCTAATGAGAAATCTCATCCCAGAGACAAAAAAGTAACAGCCCCAGGATATGAGTTACCTTTTCACTCTTAGCTGACCTGATACAGCTTTGGCAACTCTGCTGGTTCAAGCAGGAAATTGAATTAACTAACTCTCAGAGATCCTGATCAACATACCTGACTCTGTGAAGTGGTACTTGCTACTGCTGGAAAGAGTTTTTCAAAATTTTTCAAGTGAACTTTTTTTTTTTAATTTTTTTTTTCAAATAAAAAAATATCTCTGATGATTAATCAGTTTTACTGTAATACTGGGTATTTCTAAGCATTTCAGTAATAGTTTTGCTTACATATCAAAAGATTATTGTTTATCAAACCCCTCCCCCATATATCATACTATATACTGAAAGGTATTTTTTAAAAGAGCAATTTAAAAAAGAAAATTAAAAGCCTTTCTTTTTAAGTAAAATAGGTGTTTTTAGTAAAAATGTTCACCACCAAAACTATCAGAAATGAAAAGCAGTATAAAAATCTTTTCAAGCCATGTAAAATGGCATTTACCAAACTTTCAAAAAGTAGAAAACTCTTCATCATTCTTTTAATTTTAAAAAGTAGCTAAAAAATTTATTTTATGATATTGTTCTCTAATTTTTCAATGGTGATCTCATATTTTTCTAAAATCTCAAAAATTTAAGGCACATAAATATTATATTCCCCCTTAATTTACATGATCTTGCACCTCCTCCTCAAGATCCAGGGGGCAGTTTAACAAAGGCTATTTCTAGATTTTGCCCAGGCTTTGTGCTCAGCCTGGATATGGTCATTTGTATCTTCCTGACACGTCATGAAGTGAAACAAGCCAGCCTGTCCTCGCAGAGATTCCCCACAAGATTCTCTTTATCTCACAGTGCACAGACTCTTTGAAGCCCTGCCTCTGTCCTCCATGTGTTCTACAGTTTATTTTTTCACTATTTTTGTTGCAGATACGAGAATCAGCTCCGATGAAGTTAAAAAAATAATGCAGCATACAAGGTTTATGTTGTGGCAAGGAGCAGGGAAACTTTTGTAGGCATAAAGGGGGAGAGCAAGGAAGTTTAGAAATTTGCCTTTGATTAAAACTGATTTTCCAAGTGCTGCTGAGGAGAATGCAGCTCGGGCTCCATGTGCTTTCCGAGCAGAAACACAAGCACCCCTATGCTTAGCTGCAAATTGCTTGTCACTTACTCCATGAGCTCAGTGACAAACTGCATCTATTCAAGGTATGGAACTGAGAACTGCCCTCCCCCTTCACGTTATTCCTTTGTGATTTTTCTGAAATACTGGTACCTCCCTAGTATTGTTTTTTACAACCAAGTATCTTTGCACCTAAAAATTGAAAGCTTCAGAGGTGATAGGGCAACTTCTAACCCACAATAGTAAAGCAGAGGTAGCAATGAGAGGGCAAAATGTCCTTTTGCATGGTGAGAAGGGAAATGTTAAATTCTCCGGTGTTCCAAAAAAAGCCATAGGATGCAGAAATACCATGGGAAGGAATGTTGACAAAATTTATGCTTGTGGGTTAAAGATGCAACTGCTTTAATAAGAAAACTTGCAGGTCAAAAAGCAAAGGATTCCCTTCCCCCCTGCTCTGCTTGAATATTTCTTCCAGGGATTTGAGAAATGCAGGATGACGTGGAAAGGGGTAATAAAACCCTTCGAGTCTCCGGGTGTTCCACAGGCTGGCCTCACTCACAGCAGCTCTACACATTTTAAAATTAAAAGTCCCATGGAGTGAGTCATCTTGCCTCCCAGCTTCTCCCCTTTCAGAAAGAGCAGGCAAAAAAGGCTGAAAATTTCCCCTGCAAATGTCTCAATCTTGCAAGCTTTATTCAAATCATAACAGCATTTTTTTTAATGTTAGTGAGGAACTGCAGTAAAAAAAATCTCAGATCCTGAGATCTAGCAATTCTCAGTCCCAGTGTATCAGGCTGTGCCGCTACAAAACTTTTCTGTGAAAAGAAAAATAAGAAGAGAAAGTCTTTGTTTTTCTTCCTCACTTCTCAGTTTTTGGTGGGGTTTTTTTTTGTTTTTGTTTGTGGTTTTTTCTGCTCTGTGGCTCTTAATTTGGAATTGCTGATTCCCTTCTTGTCCCGATGGTCACAGGGGACGTACAACATGCATACCATATAATTGGGAAGGGCTCAGGAAGCTGCCACGTCTGTAGGGCTCCAGCGCACAAAAGGAGGCGGAGGTAGCAGGAATACCTTCGACTTGACGAACTTGGAAATCCTGGTGCCACATCAGCAGGAGCACAGCCCAGCACAGTGCTCCTCAGCCACTGCAGGGCTGGAAGGCACCACAGAGGTGATTCAGGGCACAAAACTGCCCAAATGCCTGCTAATATCTGCCCTCCTGCCCCTCACGTCTCAGTCACCGGGGGATGGCACACACTTTAAACCTCTGCTTACAACAAAGTTCCTAATTCCATTTAGCACACCAAGAACCTCCTACTTCTGTATCCAAAAGCCTCTCAGTCTGCTTCTCTGTGAATCAGGGAAGAACTGAGGCACGGAGAGACTGAGGATATATCAAGACCATGCAGTGCAGTTTCACATCCATGTCCATGACCTGACTTGGGAGTCAAAGCCCAACAGACAGAGAGAGCCAGTGCTGCTCCTGCCCTAAGGAGCCCCAGGTCCTGATGGCTTCTGGATGCAGAATTAATTCAGGAATGCCTGTATGATGTTGTGACTGCCATGGAGACACAAATGTCATTCCTAGCTGGCTTTGGTTCCATTGTGCTCACATTCTGAATAGCCAGCATACAGGAAACTCAAGGCTTTTTGTTCTAGAGGTTGGGAGAGGGACTTTGAGGCACATGTATGGGACATCTCACTTGGGTTTGGGCCCATTGGGTAGTTTTTTAACAGAGTGGGTTCATTTATAAACACTGAAGTGTATTTGCAATTCTATGAACTATGAAGAAGTGGTCCAGGATAAATCCATGAGTGTACTAGCAAGGCCAAACAGTGATCACCTGTATGGATACTCCATAACAGTACAAACATGAGCATCCCATTTATCTGGTCAGCCCTTAAAAGTAGGAAAGTATGAATTAAAGAAAGCCCTGGATTTATGCACCTTTTTACACCTATTTAATCATATATCTGAAATAAGAATGTGTACTCATACAGCCATGTCTCTACCTATCTCAGACATGAAGTTTTTGAGGACAGAAGAGCCTGCTGAAGTGTCTGCTGTAAAAACCATCCTTGGAACTATCAGAGCTGACATCATAAGCTGATTATTAAGATTTATTATCACATGTACTTGATCTGGGGTGTTGAAACATGCAGAAAAAAAGAGGGACATATAACGACTTAGGGACAAAAAAAAGTTTATGTTGGGAGCAAAAATGAGAAACAAGTAGCAGAATTCAGAGAAAAATGTAAGAAACAAGTGATGTTTCCCCAAAAAGCATGTTTTATCTAGACAGAAGCAAGTTGATTTAGATGTTTAAAGGTGGAAATTACTGTATTCAAGTACCATTTTTCAAATATTTTTGAAAATTTTAAAGAATAACATAAATACAACTACACAGATGAGTGTTGGATCATCTAGAAAATAAATAGAATTATAGACTTTTCTCAGTTGGTGACTGATGTTCAGTTATCTCTTTTGCCTATTCCAAGTGCATTTTTGAATCATGTAAACATAATCTCCCCACATGGGGAACAGAGGCAATTTCCCATTTTCCAGAATGGATATGACTGACTAATTTACACATTATTTACCATACAAATATGGTAAATGTTTGATTTGTGGAATAAAATGTGTGCACAAATCCAAACGATGTTTAATCACTCTGTATTATGAACTTACAATATACACATTCATGTGTATGTGCTGAATGGTGATAGGGACTTAGTGCACTGATATCTATTTTATGGCAAAAATCAAAGAGGCATGAGGTGCCTGCAGTGTCATGACAGGACAGCAGCCATCCAACTCCATTACATCAATACCGCACCTGTGATAGAGACCTGCAGGACTCAGATGCCAGAGGAAAGGAAGTATTTCTTTTTCTGGAACGACATCTGGCTCGTTAATGACCTCCACAGGTGGCTGTGCTGGTGGTTTCTGGTCCCTGATGTGGTTAGGCTCTGTGTGGACAACTTAAAAAGCTCATCATGCCAATGACTGTTTCATTCAGCCTGAACTATTTTCGTTGGCCTTAGTGATACTGTGGGATCTGTGCAACCTCAGCAAAGCTTCTCCTGAAGTAGGTGCTTAGAAACACCTACAGTTCAGACCGGAAAAGGAGATGGTAAATTTGTTTACATAATGTTTAGCACAGGCAAGCTACCATCTGTGCGCCCCTTCTGAAACTGTTTATCCAGCTTATAAGATTTTTGTCCTTAATAAAGAAATAAAACATACACATAAATTAAAAGAGTGTTTTAAGTCAAGCACCCAAATTAAAAAATTGGAAGAGCTAAAAATGTGTGGGAAATAGAGTCAAACAAACTGGTATTCTTTTCTCTTCAGAAATGTTTCTGGATACTTAACACAGCCCTGGACAGATTGTTTTAGACTAGCTGCAATTTTCTGTAGGAAACTGGAATTTTGATTCCCTAATGCAATATTGCCTCACACCATTTTTAGTGCTGCACTCATAATAGCCCATTGTTAACAATGTATTTCTTCACACTTCCTGATTTTCCCCACTGGAGATTTAAAACACATTTGGACATAACAAAAAAATTAAAAATTGAAAATCCTAGCTTCTTACTTCTTTCCACCTTTTTAGACAGTAAGAAAGACAAAATGCATTAATAATTCCAAATAAGTAGCAGAGATCAAAGAAGCAGGGTTTTGCTGCAATTCTGGTTCAGTTTAGGTCAGTAAATTGGTCCAAAACTTTGGCAAAAAGGCCTTTTGGCCTCCTTTCTGCTGATGCTAAGGGAAGTCACTGTGCAGCCCCTGATAATAGAGCAGGGTCAAACTGGAATGGCCTATATTCACCTGTATGCAGGGTAAAACTGGCTTCAGTAGGACCCAGGATTTCAACCCAGAAGCTTTACTACAGGTGTGTAATGAAGTCTACAAAGTCCTCTGACTCCACAACAGAATAGAGATCAAAATGCCACATTATCTCTGAAGTGATCTTCCAAAGACAAGGTTAGAGTTTTCCACAGAAATTCAGTGGAACTGTTTATACTCAGTTGTTTCTTTCTACTTCCATACAAAATCACTGTGAATTTCTAAATTCAGCAGAACTTTTACTCAACCAATACACTAACTCATCTGCATACTTTGAAGTTATTGCACAGTTTATATACAAATTGACTGCCTGAAATTAAATCAACTGGACTTAAGGCTATATGTTCCATTAAGCATAACAATTATGAGTGCTTCTGATGATCTGAAGAACATCTTGCAGCATGACACAAAGAGAAATGCAGTGTTTACCTGTGCCTGCAATGAATGTAATGGAAATCAGTATAATACATATTTAACCTGTGGTAAAGGGAATATTAATGTACCCTTCTCATCTGTTTTACGAAATTTGGGAAGTTCCTCAGGTGCAGAGGTGGTCTTTTGGAATGTGCCTTTCTTTCTCCAACCAAATTACATTGCGTCTTCACTGGGGCAGTGGTGTACCCAGACATTTGAATGCTCAGTGCTGAATCAGAAAAACTAGACTCAAGCCATGTCCCAGTACCAGCTGAAGGCAAGCCCCATCTCTTCAGTCCTCTGGGGCTGGGGTTCCTCCTGCTGGGCAGCAACACATGGAAGAAATATGTGCAGCTTTTGAGTCCAAAGATGATGGAGAAAACCCCAGACGTGGAATTGGTTGGGCTGGTGGAAGTGAGGGGGATTGCTAGCCTCTGGATGTTTCAGGATGTTGTAGCACAGGATGTTTCTGCCCATCTGGGAATCCTCCCTGTCCTTTTTTTCCCTGTCCAACAGGAGTGTAAGCCTGTCTGCACTTGCATATGTAAAGGCTTTGCGTTGTTGCTATAGGAAAGAAAATGAAGGGTGGATATCTGCATTCTGAATTATGGCTCTGATTAACAACTTCCCAGATTCAATAACCTTCAAAGAATAAACCATGAGCACAGAAACCCTCTCCTCTGAAAGGTGAGTTTCCTTCTGAGAGATAAAAAACAGAGGAAGGGTTTGTCTCCCACCTTGCAAGCATTTGCTTTCAACACCAACTTATTGGATGAAGAATATCAGTTCCTTGTGTGCACCAGCAGTACCTTAGGTGTTCACAACATTTCTTAGTTCACTTGACAAAAGTAAAATGAAATTGTTTAGACTTCCATTCACTCTAATTAATATGAGCAATATTCTGTACAGGCTTCCAAAGTAGCCTTCTTTACCTGGATTTTCCTTACGCCTTAATTCATGGTATGCAACTTTAACACAATTCATCAATTTAATTTTTTCATTATGTCACATATATTATTAAATGTTATAATTAAAGCTTCTACACCATATATACAGAATTTTCATGCCTTTGTTGCCGTTGTAAACCAGACATTATCCAAACAAAACTATTATACTGCCCTTCTGGCAAAATAAAACCGTCTTTCTTTGAAAGAAAAAAATACTTTCAGTTCAACAGTAATGATGAATTCAAACATTAAAATTCTTCTGTCTTTTCATCCATTTTTTTCTATCTCCTCCTGCTAATGGCCTTGCTGGTGCCAGGGTCATTATTGTAGCTGGAGCTGCAGAAATGGGACTTACTCTGCTTTGCCAAAGCCCAAGCCCAAGACTGGAGACCGGAGGACTCGGAGCCCCTGGGCAGTGGCAGAGTGGTGGCACTTGCTCTGCTTTCCTGCAGTTTGTCCAAGGAGCCCAGAACGTGGCTAGCACTGATACCACAGCTTACCCCTAAATTGCCAGGCTAAAATTTTTTCCTACAGCTTCCAGCTTGGTCTTTCTCTCTCTACTTCAAACTAGTAATAACAACAATAAGTGCAGCTTAAATATTTTCTTTCTCTCTATCTAAGGCAGAGAAGATAACAGCATCATGAGAACTTGCAAAAAATAATGAAATTTTTTTCTTTAAAAAAAAAAACAAAAAAACACTTTGAGAAAGCAAGCTAAAGTAAGTAGGCTGAAACATGGTCATTCTTTCCATAGGGTTTTGTTTATATATTGAAGCACATCTCTCAGGCTGTGGCATCCAGTTGGCTACAATTTCTAGGTTAATGAGAAAGGCCCTGCATGAATTCCAGCTCTAACATGTGACTGCTGCTTTTATGGCTATGAAAGGGAGGAGGGGCTCCCAAGTTTACTGACTTGTCTCACCTGGAGGCTCTACAGTGCCATTAATCCATGAAGTGAAGCCACTTAGGACTGGGGAGCCAAGTGCACTGCTAAGCATCACACACTTTTATTTCTTTTATGTATGGATGGGGATTTGCCTGGAGTGAACCCTCACCACTGCAGAGGATTCCCCAGTTCAGAATCTTTAGCTTTGCTCTGAAAGTGGGGCTGCTGGAGGCTGTGGAGGGTTCAGCTGACACTGCTGATATGTTGATATTGTTGATATGTTGCCACCCTCTCTGAATTTCACACCTGAGAGCTCTTCACTTCAATTCTAGTAGCACACCAACCCTTTGAAGGCACGCTTCCTCTTGTCATCCAGACACACTGATGTCTTCAATGGTCAGCTGCAGGTTGGTATGGAAATGAACTCACTCAAACAGAATTCTCTTCAACTTATTTTTCACATCAATTTTAGAACAACTGATGACCAGGCAGAATTCCTGCTAAGAAAAATATCAGTTTCACAGTCAAAAAGAATTTTAAAAATTCTTGCATTTCTGATTTTATCCAATTATTTCAAAACAGTCTAATAATTAGCAGGATGAAAAATAGGTGTCATGACATTCTTCTAAAGTACTTGGCTTCTTTAGGACTTTCTGTACTCCTCACTGCAGAAGGAAACTGAAGTGAACAGCAAAAAAAAAAAAAAAAAAAAAAGAGATGTATGTGCAATGTGAACACACAGGTTCCATAAAAAGATGAAAAAGACTATATACTCTTAACTAATGAATATATAGTTGCACAACATTGAATTTCAGCAGAACTCAAAGGATGGTTTCTTTACCATGCAGAGTATCATGGGAGTCTTAAGCTTGTGTGTGTTCATTTCTAGACATCATCTGAGATGTGGTACCTCAGTAAAGGAATTCCTTTTTTCCTTAAATAGCTTATGAACTTTTTTTTTTTTTAACTTGCAGATACCTCTTTTCCTCCTTAGCTAACTAAAGTAAAATATTCTGAGACATCACAATATGACAGTTCTCCTGGAACTACTCGCAAACCTGCCACTCAAGCTTGTTTTGCTCTTTTTATTCCACAATCAAATATAAATTAGAAATGTTTTAAAGCTTGTCTAATAACAGTTTCCAGAAGTGTTAGGAGTAGGAGTGGATGACTACAACACAGCAGTCAGGTCCTGGCAAGGGGGTTCATCAAGAGCTGGAAATTCATACATGGGATCAGGTCCAGGGTCCTTCTAGGAAGTCCTGTCATAAGCAATAGGAGACAGTCAGAGACAAGGCTGCATTGGGGGTTAAAAGTCCTTGCAGACACAAGTTACCTATTGCACAGGCCCAAATACAACCAGGAGGCAGGGCCAGAAGCAGGGCTGAAGAGAGAACACCTACAGCATAGTTCAGGTGAGGACTCATGGCCCAAGGCTGTGCTGCAAGGGGCTCCTGGAAACACAGGACATTTCATTTGGACAATCCAATAAGAAACAGAATACAGAACTATCTGTATGCAGAACTAACCTTCCCACAACATGCACTGTACATGTCACCTCTGCAAAATAGTACATTCTTCCAGAAAATTTTCAGAAATTTGGAGGCATTTCCTTTTTTTTGTACTATAAACATAGAGAGATGAATGCTCTTTTCTGATGCAAAACCAGTCTGCAAACCACCAGTGACACTGCTACACTTCCACAAGCACAGGGAGCCAAAATAACTTCACATTCCTATGATCCACACAAGATGGGACATACGTGGCAAGCTGGGCACAGTGCTGGTGCTGCTCAGGAAGCAAATTTCAATATAAAAGATTGGTCAGTAACTTCAGAGGCTGAATGTCTCAATTGCAAGCTCAGTCCATTTGACAGCCCCTGCAGAACTGCTCTGCAATGGTGAAGAGAAATGGAATAATGAGCAAGTGGGCAGCTATGCTGCTGAAGATTTTAGTGTTAAAGCTGCAGAAGCCACCGTGCACTGTGAGGACTCGGCAGGAAATGCAGCCATGGAAATTCTTGCAGTGGGGAAACTGGACTCTCTCTTCACCTTCATTTCAGACTGAACAAATATCACAGGGAAAAAAAAAATAGTGAGGACTTCTGAATCTTCCTAAACATTCTGCTTGCTCCTGAGGTTCAAGAAGTAAATGCCATTAAACCCATTCTTATTAAAGAAAGGTTATTTCTTTGGAAAAAAGTCACAGGAAATCTGATAGAATGGTCACAGAGTTGTGCACAGTGATCTAGTCTTAATTCATAAGTGAAAAAACAGGAGCAGACCTTCCATTAAAAATGGACTCTGAAAAGAGTCATTATTTCAGCTTTGGAATAACCTGGTTTTACCAAGCAGTGCATCACCAGAAATCTGTTTATTCCTATTGTGTTTTTTATTTGATGTTAAGACAAAGTTCCTGGGGTAGGAGGCTGGTAAAGAAAATACATTCCCTTGCTACAAACTGTTAGCAGACAGAGCTTTGCTTTGCTCACTTTAAGTATTTTGCTTAGTTTGGCCCACAACTCTGTTTTTTCTGGAAACCTCTCATTTTTCTTTTGGTCTGCCTTCCAAAACCACAGTGAGCAGAAAAAGAATTCTTACTCTGGTGCTTCTCTGCTTCAAGGAAAGCTCACTTTATACAGTCCTATATACCTGCACCCTGCATTTTCTGGACCATATTTACACAAATTAAAATATTTATCCCAGCACATTTTTATTTTTTTGAGAAAAAAGGACAGAAGTTTCAGCCAGTATACGGAGGATGATCCAGCTGGCTGCTCCAGTGGAAATTATTACCACAGAAACATTTGCAATCACTTAGCTTTGCTCTCCCATGATCCTTAGCAGAAAAGGCTGAAAACAATTCCAAATAAACGTAGCAAGAGCTGAACAGGGAAAGCAGAAATGAAAGATAATTTGCAGCAAACGAAGGAGAAGTCTTTCTCACCATTCAAGGTTCATTAGCTACAAGATTTTACAGTTATTTCAACAATCCTGCTACAAATGCCTGGAAAATTAACACACATGGAGCCTTTATATATGCTGCAGCTCAGCTACAGTCACCCACATCTGTTTCTGGTTTAAATTGTACCTCCCTCTGGCACGGATTCAAAGAGCAGCACTGGAAGTGAGTCTGGGTCTGGGACTGGACTGGGGTAAATGGATGCAGCTCCACTGAGAGAAGTGCAGCTAAATCCATTAATAATGTGGTGCTGGAGACCGGTATTTCTATAATTTTCTTCCCTTTCCCTCCCTCTGTGTCCAATCAACTCTTCTACACAGGAAAAATAGGGTCCCCACCTATATAATTGAATAGGATTCAATTCTATAACTGTATGTGAACTTCTTTGTAATGCCAAAAATAAAAGAGAGCTTGAACATTATTCAATTCAGAAAACAGTTCATGTTCCTATCAGATTGGTAAGTTTTGCATTTAAGAGGATCATTTATAAGTATTTATAAGTACAGAAGCTGGGAATACCATGTGATGTGTATGTGTGTGTGTTTGCAGATCCGTACATACATCTTCATCATGTTTGTATGTGTGAAAAGCCTTCCACATAAAAATAACTCAGTAAGCAGAAAAATCCTTACCAAACAATTTCCTGTACCAGAACAAGCAACATTTTCTCATTTAAGAAGGTAACTTCTCATGCTGCAGCATGAATAAACTGAAAAACGGAGAAAATCATGTCTTAGATCACTTCAGCATTTTATCTCACAACACTGCTTCTGTAAATTCAGCAATTCCTCTTACATTTTGAATGCAAGAATGATGAAATGATGCTAAGGATGCACTTAGGTGTCATCATACAGTTTTGTCCTGGAGATCCCAGTTTCACATAAGCTCCTAAATAAGCACAATGGGGTATTTAAGTTCTGGAAGAAAGGCAAAATTTGGGTCATTTTCTGATGTCCTATGTTTCCTACTAACTGTCTGCAGTGGCATCTATACTAGCAGGTGTAGGGAGCAAGGTCTCTTGCCTGGGTCTGTGGGCAAAAGGGATAAAAGCTCATCTCCAGGGGGCTAAATTCTCTTGCACCTAAACTGAAACTAAGCCCTTCCTTTATGATTTGGGACAGACAGCACTGAGTGAAGTAAATGCACCCTGCAACTCAGCCCAGCAGCACCTGGCTCTTACAAGGCAGAGGTGTAGCTTTGGGGAGAAGCTACAGCCAGGAATACAAATGAAATAGCTGTATGTCGCAGAAGCTGCACACCCAGTCAAGAAATCCATAGTCATCCAGGAATAAGACCCACATTTCACTGTTTCTTACTATAGGAACATTCTTCCTCTTCTTTTATTTGTAACCTAAATGACCAATCAAAGCAGATTGGGAGCTATTTAGAGAAATAATGTTTCCATTTTTACGTTCACAATCAACTAAGCAAACAGTACAAATCAGACCTATGGCGATCTGCTTAGGGAACTCTTCAGTAAGCTTCATTTTAAGTCCAACACAGCTTAATGGGTTTCCTTCTAGGTCAGTTCTATTTCACATAGGATCTTAATTACTGTTTTTGTTCCTTTGCTTGTGACTGTATTTCTGTATTCCTAGGAAGAAATCAAAAAAACTGAAAACTAGTGAACACCAAACAAGAGAAATTTTCAATTGTCAGAAATTTTCAATTGTCCTAGAAAGAATGGTGCAGTGAAGCTGTGTTTGAAGAAAAATGGAAAGGAAAAGTTCCCAATAACATAATCTTTCTTAAAAGCAAAGACCTTAGCACAGGTTGGCTTTGATTAATTTTAATACAAAAGATGCAGCAAAGGGATAGGAAGGTGACACATTGAGTGGAAGATTTTTTGCAAGTAAAATGAAGGTGAAAATTTCCTAAGTAAGGATTCCAGTAAGAAATCCCAGACTACAATGTAATAATTTTTAGTCTGGTTTTTGTAAATGTAAATTAAGTAATATGAAATAAAAATGAACATTTAAATGGTGAGCTGGTTGAAGCTGAGAACTTACAGCTTGAAAGGGGCAGTTTTGCAGCACAATGCTCGTCTGATGACTTCATGAGGAATATGTGCTCACTAAACTGCCCAAAAACAAGTACAAAAAATAAAAACTAGTGGTTTTCAGCTGGTTTTGTGTACAGAGTTTGTTGACCAAAAGTTAGATGAGAGCTCAACCTGGAAATAAGGGGCTACACAACCAGGACCAATGGGAATGGAATCATATTTTTTGGCAGTTGTTGAGATGTCAGACCATCAGATGCAACTGTACCATGAGTAGGAACAGCACCAGGTCTTCAAATATCTTGTCCTTAAAATCCACTAAGCCTGTCATGCTTCACCCTGTCAATACACAGATACAGATGCCAGATGAAAAGGAAACATCACATAAAAAGGAAAATATTTATCCCAGCACAGGTGTTACAGAACTAGAACAGAACTCATTTTTAGCCTTTTATTCAAACTCTTCCACCCATCCTCATAAAAGAGAAATTCTGTAAAGACTATCTCACTAAAAGCAGTAAACCCCATATGATTTAACCAGACAGAACACATGGGCACCTACAGGTGAAAGTAGCAACATGCTCCATTAATTGCTCCTAGTATCATCTGTATATCAAATAACACACTATGGGGGAGAAAAAATCACAAAAAATCCTCTTCTAAATTTTTTTTTAACCTAAGTGAATAAACTTTAGATCTGTGTTGGTCCCATAATTATAAATTTTTAATTTTTCATTCTGTAAACACTGTAGTGTATTTTTATGTTTTCTCAGAATCTTAGAGGTGTGTGGAAGCAGCTGAGTACAGAGTGAACTCATAACCATGAGACATTAATGAAATAAATTCTACATATTTACTAGAATCAGAGAAATCATTGACTGGGTTTTTAGGTTTTTTTAATAGAGTCTTGCCAGTTAAAAGAATTTGCAGAGAAAAAATGTTTTCCTCCTCCCTTTAAAAGGAAACTTAGGAAGGTGTCATTCATCTAAAAGTATTTTACCATTTTATGAAACACTGTCTTCTGTCAGTGTTTATGACACATATAGTTTATGACACATCTAGTTCTGTATGTGTTGATTTAAAAGCTTTTACCAAACTATGGAATATAGAGAAACAACACATTTCTGACAGATTAATTGTTTGTGTTTAATTTGTCTTTGATAGATTAAAATATGACCTTGCTTCAGTGCACGTCTGACATGATAAAATATAGGCTGGCCCTTCTGAGGCATCACCACTGCCCAGGAACAGGCAGAAATAGTTGGGTTAATCTGCACATCCAGCAGCAGCCCCCGAGTCAGGAAAGAAAAGCACAAGTCAACTGCTCAGTCCCAAGGAGACAGCCACCAGAGGTTAAATCCAGGATGTGATTTCAGTGCATTAATCCTACTACCACATGGGAAGGAAAAAAAAAATCAGGCAAACTTTTTTCCAACTTTTGCCTTTTTAGCCAGAGTAGGAAACCCCCACTCATCATGTTGTGAACTGTGAATGCTCCCCAGAACCCAGCTCCACCCGGGCCACAGCACCAGAGCCTTGCAGCCCATCCTGGGAAAGGCAGACACTGCTTCGGGCTGCATTTAATGCATCAGTCCCCTGCCTGCTCAATGGGAGCCGTGTGCTACTGCAAATATTTCCTGTCCAAACTATGGAGGGCAGGGCAGAATGTGGCTTTTCCTCCTTTTTTTTTTTTTGAGACCTCATAATTTTAAGCATAGATTCTGAGATCTGAGTGGCTTGTGGAGCCCAAGAGGAGAAACGTAATGGTGAAGGAATCCTGTTGCAGCAGGAGCAGCAGTGCCACATGGCTAACTAGCTGGAGCAAATCCTGCCACTGCTCTCCAGGCCCCTCCTTAGGACACAAGCAAACGTGGCTCAGCAGCAAGCTCTCCAAAGCAGGGCTTCTCAGATGCAGGGATTTCAAGGAAGCTGCCCAGGATTGGTAGGCTTTCTAACAGAAGTACTTCCTTCCTTTCTTCCTCCCCCTCCTTCTCCTTCTTCATTCTTTCAAGTCTCTTTCTGAGGGATTGGCTGCCAAGGCACTCCAAGACTATGCTGTTAGGAATCAGAACAATCTTTTCTAGGCTTATTACTTTTTAGCATCTATACCACTAGGTTAATGGGCCAGACAGGTGTTTCTGACCATGCCTTTTTTTAAAAATTAAAGCACTCATAGTTTTTCAGCCTGTGTGGTGAGAGTTACCACGTATTTACTCCAGACTAATAAGAGGGCAAAAGGAAACAGCATTATCTGCTATACAATGCCATTAAAAGGGGAAACGAAGCCCATTCAAGCATTTTTCCAAAATAATTTCCAACAATTCATATCTTCATTCAAGAAGTGAGGTGCACACAAAGCAATTACTCTGAATCAAATGCCACTGAAGGCTAAAATGAGAGTTTCACTGGACATCATGGTCAAATAAGAGAGAGCTGCTCGATGCCACAGACAGAGACTATGGTTGAACCAGTCCATCCCTGCTGTCTTTCATATATATGTCAGAGATATATTTAGTACTTTAATGTGTGTGTTTAAAAAACTATGAGTCATGTGGATTTTGCTGAATTATAAATGGTTATTATGCTGACCAAAGGGTGTGCCCTTCTCTGAGCTTTCAGCTTTAGGGTCCAGGTTCATATGCTGCAAGTTTACACAATATTCACTGGTTGTGAAAGGCTGTACAGCACTGGGGGGAGTTAGAGAAGCTGAAAAACCAAAAGGCTTTATTGTCAAAAGTGTGTTCTAATAAAGCAGGTAACATCTCTGTGTTATTATAAACCCCCTTCTTTTCAGGTAAGCCCAGCAAACTGCTGAGTGTTTCTGCTCAGACTTCCTCTGAGACTAACAGCCCTTTTCTTCTGAAGGGCTGCATGAAAGAAAAGAGTGGCTTCAATACAATTTTTTGCAGTCAGTGATGAATATCTCATAATTTTTCATAACACCAATAGGTTTTTAGTAGCTTCTCTCCTCCTCCTCTCTTTTCATTTTCACCCTCCCTTCTCACTATTTCATAATAGGTGGAATACTCAGCATGAACTTTGCCTGGATACTGAAATCAAGGAGTTGCAAGCAGCTTTAGTAAGGGGAAGGAGGAGGGGGAAATGGCTGCAGCTATAAAGAGAATTTGGAGGGCTGGAAAGAGCCTGTACTTCCCAACAGCTGCACTGCATCAAGGCGAACCACAAAATAGTTTTGCAGCAGCACAGGGGGAACAAAAGTCAGACAAGGCTCTTTTAAAGGGTGTTGGTTTTTTAAATGGAAGAGAACAGGAAGGAGAAGGGGGACAAAAATAAAACCCTTCCCAGTGAGTTTTATTAGAACCCACTGTGTGTATTCATCTGTAAATATACAGGTAGCTGGCAGTAGTGCTCATTGTCATATGTTACCCATTTGCTGTGACTTACATGCTGAGTTTTAAGAGTAGAATTCATGCACTAGTCACTTGCAGTGTTAATCTACTAATAGAGACAGCAGTAGATGTAAAGGGGGTCTAAGGATGTTGATAATTTTGATTCTCTGACTAGTGACACTGAAGAAATTACATTTAGATTACTAATTACTCCAGATTAAAACCAGTATAAATGTCAGATTGTGCCTTTATGCTCTTCCTCTGACTCCCCACAAAAGTACAGTAGTAAGAAAAAAATGCATCAATTGTCTGTGACTTTGTCTGAATTTATTCAGAGACTTCTAATGAGAGGGTTAAGAAAACTAACTCCTCCCAGGACATGAAAAACTTCTACTGAAATCATAAGAATGTCTGAGCTGAAGCCTCCTGTCTCCCTCCCTGCCCCCATTCTTCAGGCTGCACTGCTCTTAAATAAACTATTTGGGTTGGAAAACATTCCTTGCCTGTGTTCTGACTCATGATTTCTCTGCTGCTTTAGAACCTTTAAGTGCCAGACAGCTAGACAAAAGTTTCACTCTGCCTAATGTGCTGGGGAAAAAAAGGCAACTCCTCAGTTCCTTGAGCACAGGGAGCCCAGTCCAAAGTAAGTCACCACTTTGGGTGCTGGCTGTTGCATGACATGTGAGGCGGAAACATGGGCTCTTTCCTAGATTTCCTAATTGCCCTCTCAGACAGACATGAGATGATTCATATCTGGCTATGAAGAACTCTTGCTTTCCAGTTTTTTTCTTTTTTTTAATAGATTTTGGAACCAATCCATCAAAAAGTAGCTTTCAACCAATTCTGAAAGAAATTGGTGATCACTCCATACAGCCAGCAACAGAAAACTTTTGGTGTAGCAGGGAGGGTTTTCTTCATATTGAAACCAAAGGCAAAACATAATTTCATTTATGTGTTTACCTATCAAACCATTACATGCAGTACAGATTTAGGTCCTCTCTCATAAAGAGAAAAATAACTTCCACAGGTACATAGTTTTAGATGAACACAGGTACACATCCATAAAAGCATTCAAATTAGTTAAGATATGTTTACATACCAGCTGTTTCTGTCACTGTCTACATGCATGCACTCAGATCATGTAAACTGCAAACAAATACAATTTATTGTACTCCTTAATAGAGATAAAGTAATCTCATTTTCCCATGTTTGTCACAGATTATTTTTCATGCTCAGAGACACTGATTACAGCTCAGCTGGTGACAGATCATCCACCTGCAGGCAGCAATTCACATCTTTGTGCTTATATTGTATATAAAGACTTGTGAAGACAGGGGTCTGTGTTTCTTCTGCCAGTTACAGTGACTACAGAGTATTTTATTCCAAGGGGCACTGTGTGCTTCATCTGCCATTAAGGGTCAAGCAGTATGGTAAAGAAATTTTAATTTCTCATAACAGGGAAATACAAGAGCTTATAGAAAAGAAAGTGAAGAATGGTCTGTATGAGCTGGAGAATGCCAATTCACTTTACATGCAGGACCTGCAGTGTCAATTATCAGCTGTGCAGACCCAGGTGTGTTAAGCAGCTCATCGAGAACAGCCCAGAAATTAAGTGGAAAGTGAGACCCAGTGCACTGCAGTGTTTGCATCCATTCCCCATCTCTGCCTGCTGCTGCACCTCCACTCATGGCCTGCTGCAGCCTTTCCCACACAGCAAATTGTCCTTCTTCTTTCACAGCTGCAACTCCCAGCCCATCAGAAGAGAGGCAAATATTTGGTGCCAGATGAACAGCAGCCATTTCACAGAGCTCCTCACTTTCCCTCTGCCTCTTTTCCATGCCATCTGAGTGAGCCTAGCTGTTTTCCCACCACACAGAACCAAGTTAATTACACACTCACATGCAGTGCAGGAAATGTATGAGAACCCAAGTCAGCTAATTATGGGAAAATTATCCAGGACAAGTCCTGGAACATTTATTTATTTATTATGGAGCAAATCTAGAAGTTATGTACTCTTCTGAAGTGCTGCTTTCTTTGAAAGGTGGTAATACAAGCAGGACCAGACCTCAAGATTAGATTATATCACACATGCACGCATACATATACACAGGCCCACTTGGAAGGCAGAGGGGATGCCTTAAGTCATCTCCTGACCTTGGCCATACCCCCTCTAGGTCCCTGTCTGCATCATTTTCCTCCACTTTGTTTTCTACCCCTGAAGTGCCAGATATGCTTACAATATGCCTGCCCAAGAGACTTCTGTAAATCTCTGATCAGCCTGATCATATAGCCAAATAGTTATTAGGTGGTTCTCTGTAAACACACATATTGCTCAAATTAGGGCTGGAAGACAGGGGCTTCCTGTTTGCTCTGATTCTTTTACAGGTTTACTTGAGAGCAAAGCCCCTGCAAGTGACAATATAATCCTTTTCTGGCAAACTCCTTAAGAAGCAATGTAAGCAATACAAAAAATAGCTAAAGAACAATCACCTTTCTGTATCAAAGCTAATGTCTCAGGCCTTCAGAACCATAATCGGCCACAAATTTCTTTAGAACTGACTAATAAAGAGCAGGCCATCAAGACAACATCTTCTAAATAGCATTTTAACAGCCAGACAACCTCTGCAGACACCTTTGTAGTGGGAAGACAGCTGAAAAGCTGAGTTATGTCCATTATTAAATTCAGATAGTAAGAATGCCCGTTCCCAGCCTTGTTTTTATACCAACTCAGCCATAAATAAGGCCTGCCATTCTACTGGATGGAAGTATAATATTCAAGGATCCCATACAACTGTGGAGAACAGTCTTAACAGGAGTGCACAGGTGATGACTGAGAGATGGCTCTTGAATTATTAATTACTTGAAGAGATGTAATGCCCAGGTGCAGGTAGGGCTGAGGGAGCAGACACACACTGGCATCAAAGCTCAGCCACAAGGTCTGCTTGTGCCAAAACATTCACATTTCTGTGTCACATGAAATTAAGGCTGGGCTGACTAAAAGAACAATATTTAGCACCTTTATTGAACTGCATATCTACAAAGCCTGCACCAGCATGAAACTATTAGCATGCATCACACCTCTGCAAATCATGTAAATGAAGGCTCTTGTATGCATAATGCAGGGATAAAAACAAGGACCCAGGAAGTAAATTCTCAGAAGTTAACTGCTCAGTCAGTGACTTCAGGTGATGATAACGCCTGTCCTATGGCAAATGCCATCATGCTGCCTTTTCATGTATCTTGTATGCAAACACTCCATTTGTTGGAAATAAAGAAATTATCTGGGAGCTAAATAACTCCTCAAAATAACAAGACTCTAAGGTCTGTTGAACTGGAAAATAGTGTCTCTAATTGATCTGTGTCTGTTGACTATATTAATGGCCTGGAAACTGAATATTGGTGTATACAACATGTTTATCATGTAACTCATTAGTTAGATTTCTAAATGAAATTTGATTTAAGCAGTAATCTGAAGCATAGTGGGCAAAACAGTAAATTAAGCTAAGAGTGAAGAGAAGAAAACTATTAAACTTATACTGCAGCAAGTAAATGGAAAGGTATTCTTCACTTTTATCTGCCTAATTTTGGCAAGGATGTTGAGAATAAGAGCCAAAGTGCTGTCATTTTTAGCAGTGTGATTCTTGCACCAATGAGATTTTCTGGTGTGCTGCAATTGATTCCACCAGGTGTGAATGTAATCATTCTTTTGTTCTTTGTCTGTTTTAAGTGAGCCCCTGCTCCTGCTCTGACCCCAGCTTAGGAGCAATATTTACTTTGGAGAAGTAAGAACAGAGAACCCAAAATTTGCGTAAAAATTGGTACAGTTTTATTTTTAATGAACAACCCAGCAACTGTGAAATGCAGTCCTGTATACTAATGACCTGGAATTCATTGACAAGAAGTTTCCTTTGAAGTCTTTGATACAGAACTCCTAAGAGCCTGAAATATTTGACATCAAAGTATATATTTTATCCTATTTTTGAGAAAGTGTTCTAACCTAAAATTAAAAGAGTGGAGAGCATACTTAAATTTTAAAGACTGAAATGTAAGAGTGTAGGAGTGAATTTGCAACATGTTTTCTTCTTTACCAAATTAAACCCTAAAATATTAATACATCCCAGGCATTCCCTCTGTATTTTGAATTAGAATGGGAAAATCTGGCTGCTTAAATTGTCATGTCAGCTGTGCCATGTTAGTTAGCAATATTTCCTGAAGCGCTGCCCTCAAACCAGTTGGAGAGCTGTTGCTGAAAGAAGTCAATCCAATCCATCAAGGCTGCAGAGACAGGGACTTACAAGGAAAAATAATACTCAGACTTGTAGAGCTAATTGAGTTCCACCAGCAGATCATATATCTGATAAGTGATGGTTTTGTTACCTACATGTTAGATAAATTCTTTCTATGATTTAGCACCTCCCTTACAGTAGATGCAAAATATTATTGTTCTATGTATGATCAGCAAACACTAATCAAAACCTACTTCCTAGAATAAAATAATCATACTTCTTTTAGCTAAATAAATTTGAGGGTTTTTCTAATTCTGAGTTGTGTTCTGTTTCTGGTGAACTCTTTCCTTCAGTATTTCCTCAAATGAGGATGAAAGGAACCTCTACACCATTTTTTATGTTACCTGACTATTTAAAGTCAAATTTGTGAGTCCAGAGAATTTCTCATAAGCCAAGCTAACCCTGCAAAAATTAATCCTTTCTCATCAGGCAGAATAGTTCAGTTTTCATAGAGCTTTCCTGTTGATTTAGAACAGAAGAAAGCCATTGTTTCCCCATAGTTTGTAAGGAAATCCTAAGATATGAGTTTCATTACAAAACTCACTGTTCAAACACAGTCTTTTGGGTTCATTCTGCATGAATATCAAGAATATTATTCCTCTTGTCCCAAATTCATGTTTGTGCCTTAAAAATGGAACTGCAACCTTGTGTGTTTCTCTTCAGTTGAGCCCTTCCCTGCAATAGGGGCAGCAGTTCCAGCAATTTGGAAAGAGCTGAGAAATATGAGAGTCTGGAAATAATGCAATAGGAGTTCAGCTGGGTAACCCCAGTCAGAAACCATCTGGAGTGTGGCAACACTGAGATGCAGGATAAGTTATGGATTTGGAAGTAGCTAAAGAAAATTAAATTAACTCAGAGCAAAGAAAAAAGAGAACTCATGTGCAAATTAAGATGCACATTCTCTGCTGCAGTTTTCTTTTTCTTTCATTACCACTCAGACTCCTCTGATGATCAAGTACCTGTAGAGTGAGGTTGGAGTTTGCACAGGACAGACAAACATCTTTTCCTGAGCTGATGATAAAAAACATACATGAGGCTTGAATTTTGAACCATGCACCTACCTACCTACCTACCTACCTACCTACCCACCTACCTACCTACCTAAGTTAAATGCACTGATTTTTTCAAGTATTCGAGTTTAGAATATTAGAATTTGCAAAGCTGGATAAACTGATATGTCTGTATACACACAAAGATTGCAAATATCTTTGGAGTTTGGACACGGCTGATGCTGCTAATGCAGAGCAAGAATTTGAGCACCAATGAGAGCACAAAGTGTCTCAACATCTAAAATTAAGAGAGAAAGCTACTAGAAGTTACAATAGAAAATAATAAACTAAGGCTCATTTAACCCTTTCACAGTCCATGTTTGAATGCAAAGAGCTTCAAGTAATAATTCCTAAAAGCATTTAAACAGAGGTGGAGTTTCCAGACCCATTCTGGAAGACACAAACACAGTTAGACTGTAATGCCAGGGGTACACAGCAGCTTTCAGAAAAGCTGAAAGCTGCCTCATTTGAATGCCTTTCAGTCTCATGACAGGGATACAGATGGAGGAGTATTTCACTTGCAACAAAAACTGTTTACCTCATTTCATGAAAATAGTGTTATTTGATGGTTAAGAGAGAGTTTGGCTCCAGGTGACTGCATAATCCACAATCTAAGTCTGCTAGGGTCATACAATAAGAATGGATACAGTTATGTGTTCTCATAGGTGAAGGGTGATCTCATTTACAGTTTAGCCAAATGAAACACAAACACTTGTGTTTGAGGGGAGTGTAGGAGGCATCACCCAAATTTCTTGTCTATAGCAGTTTCATAGCAAAAAGACACCATTCTCTGTGGTTTGAAACCTTCCAGAGAAGCCTTCCAAAAGCCAAAGACCTTTTAAATAGTATTTGCTTAATTAGCCAGTCTGGATTTTTTAAAAGCACCTCAGCCATTTGTTAATTTGCTAATTTTCCATTCAATTAGACATTTTCAGTAGAAATAACTTAAGAAAATATTTTTGTTTTCAATTTGGATAATCTGTGTGGTGATGGTAGCCTGTAGTCCCAGTTCTGTGACCACTGTAGGGGAGGCTGAGCAGCTGCTGAATCAAACCTCCTGAGGCTACACAGGCTACTTATGCTGCAGCCCTAAATTATCCTGAAAGGGCATTACCCTCTGGGCTCTCCACAGAGATCATGTCCTTGAGCTTCACAACACAGCATTTGCTTTTAATGTGCTCAGCTCAGGGCAGAGCAGGCTGCTCCCCCAGGATGTACCCCCACTCTGCACCACCTTTCCTGCAGGGCAATTCCCTCATTCCCACTAAAGACAGTGCTAAATTCCCAGCACTGTTCCTGAGACAAAACTTGTTGGCTTCCTCTGGTGAATCCACTGGAACTGGATTCCACCACACTGTTTCAGAAGTGGGGCCTTCATGCACAGAGAAATTTCATGCACACAGAAATTTCACCAAGACATCCTAGATCTTAATCACTCTTTCTGTAATGTCTAAAGTGATAAAAAGTGGAATAACTTAAAAATATAAGTTGTAAGACAGCAGGCATTTGTGCATGCACTTTGCACGTACTTGCACTGGGAGCTCTTCTGTCCAGATCTTATCCATACACCCTACTGAGCATCTGTCACAGATAAAAAGCAAGTTGCAAATTCAAAGGTTGTCCACCATATCTGTTTAGCATCATCATGATGCTAAGCACAGACAGTTTAACTATTCTCATGTACAGCTAATCAGTAATATAGATTCTGTAGACATTATCCGACCATTCTCAGAGTCCCATGAATGTACCTGTCAAGACTTTTCCATTCAATTTTTCAGTAGCAGTCAAATGCATAATGCATTTTTCCAAGAAAGATCCAGGAGAAAAAAATAAATCTGCAAACTATATGGGAAACAAAAAATATTTTAAATACACAGGTTCACTACTGATAAAAATTTTTAAAAATTAATGGTTTCTACTAACTTACCTGGTTTTATTCTGTGATTCTGTGATTCTTGGTCTTGTCCTGTGCAAGGCCAGGAGCTGGACTTTGATGATTCTTGTGGGGCTTCCAGCTCAAGATATTCCATGATTCTGTGTTTAAAGAACCCAGCTTTCTTACGAAATTGTGGGGGTTTTTGATTCATAAGTACTTTGGAACATATCAGATGAAGTCAAAGTGTGTCTAATGCAGTGTCTTGTCTCTAATGGTGACCAATAAAAGACATTTAAAAACAATAAATATAAGAGGTGATATTTTATTCAACCAGTCTCACTGCTTTTAGCTTCTTATGGTGCAGGAACTACAAGCCTCAACTCCCACTTGTGAATTTGCACTTTGGAGAGTTTCAAGGAGTCCACTGATTTATTGCCTAATATTTCAAATATCCTATTAAAGTTTGACATGTGAAAATAGTATGCTGTGAAAAAAGTGGAGTACAACGTTACAAGGCTGCTTATCATCTCACAGGACTATGGAGGAGTACACCAAGGCAAGGATGAGCATTCTTTTTCAAAGAGAGGAAAATATTGTAGAAGAGAGAATGGAGAGCTTCCACTCTTTATCTATTATGTGTTGATATTTACTGGTGGTATTTACTAAAAAGCAAAGTTAATACTAAGAAGGTATTTTGTGCTGAAGAATGCCCACAACATACAACAAAATAGATTTATGTCTGAAGCCCAGCAGACTTCAGTAAGGAGACACTTGCATCCTCTCTACTTGCCTGCCCACTGCATTCCCCCATAACCTTGTAGCCCACTTCAGCAGAACTCATGCAAGAATCTACAAAGATATAAAAATTCTACTACAATTTTCATGAAACTGGCAGGTTAGCTGGAGGGCAAAGACTAAAATCAGCAACTCCAAGAAGAAAAGGGTTCAGCGTGAGTCCAAAACTGTCTGATTTGGTTTACCAGCTGGCTAGTCAGTACAAATACCCTGGCCTGCTCAGGGTCAGCACTGCATTGGGCTGCTTTTTGCCCAGCTGATAGCTGCAGAACAGGAAGCTGATCCTAGTGAGAGGAGCAGGTATAGATGTGAGAGGGTAATCTAGGAGAAGGGAGAATCTGAGGGTTTTAGGATATTTGCCACATCTATTCTTCTGAAGGTGTGTGAGACAGCACCACACAGAATATCCTGAGCTCAAGGGACCACAAGGACCACAGAGTCCAGCTCTTAAGTGAAGAACCCGGGACCTTGGCTTGGTTATGAGCCCCATGCTCTGACCAATCTGTGGCAAGGTCTGTGGGTTCCACCCTCATGCAATCACCCTGGGCTTTATACAAAACCACAGGCTGTTACAACGAACAACAGCCCATTCAACTGTATTAAGTAACTGTATTAACAAAGCACAATCAGCTTTAAAAAATGTTTGTAGGTAGGCTGCATGTCACTTATTGATTATACCACTTAAAAATGAGAATGTTGTCGTGTACAATTTTAGGGAACAGCAACATGATACACTCAGCCAAGCCTTATGAGTGATCTCACCTGTGGGGATTTCACATTTGCCTCTGTGTGACATAAAAACATTAAGTCCTTGTACTCAAATGCTATATCAATTTCCCCTATTGTCTGCTGCAATAGATTTATTTATCTTTTCAGTGAATAAGAAACAGAAAGTCGTGAGAAGGACACCCAAAGCTAATCAACACATAAGATTTCCTGTGCATTGTCCTTCCAGAATGAGGGATTCTAACTCCACTTGAAGCAGAACATAGATCTGTCCACAGTTGCTGTAGAAGATGAAAGAATTTCAGGATGACATTTGGTGAAAATTTTTAGTCATGGAAAAGCCTGGACTGACTGGGCAATGTTGTTGCTGAATACAACTTAAATCTGTATGCTGCCTCATGTTTCAAAGTAGAATTTAAATGCATTTGAAAATTACCCCCACTGCCTGTGGGAATTTGGTTGCTTGAAACGCTAATTTCAGTGATCAGCACTGTCTGAAACAAGCCTTGGCTTGCACTGCTGCTTATTTCTGGCTGTCAGTGTGCATACCAAGTGGTATCCATATAATGAAGGATCAGGTTAAAGGTGCTTCCTTTACTGAGACAGATTTATTTCCATTAAATTATCGGTTATAAGCTCTTTGTTGTAGCTGAAAATTACCACTTGATATGGAAAACTACCATTTATTATTATGCTAATTGAAACTCAGGACACGAAGATAATGAAAAGACTGATTTTTTTCCTACCTGCTGTAAACTGTTACAGTTGAGGGTTCTTTTGATGGTTTTGGTTTGTTTTTTTAATTCCAATTGTGCAACAAATTTTTTCAGTGGTTAATTTCAAGGCAAAGTGCCAATAATTTAGCAGTTTCCTCTAATATTGCCTGTATGATTTTGATTGCAACAATAATTGTAACAAGCAATAATTGGAGCTTTATATGATACTGCCCACAACATTCCTTAAAAAGACATCTTCACACAGACTGAATACAACCCATGATCATGTTTGTTTTCTTTCAATTACTCCACTGATCTCTACCTTTTACATTTTGAAGTACATTCTTGATTCATGCACTTCTGAGCTCTTATCATTCCCAATCCTGTTGAGAATGCAAAGGAATGGATCTGTAGTGATTCTCTACAAGTGATATTCATTGCATTTTTGTTTTATCTCATACAGAAAATTCTGGAATTTCCCAGGAGCTGAGGCTCTGTAGATGTCAGTTCCTTAAAGATGCAATGCAACCTTTTAATACTGTGATTTGATCCCCATTTCAGCCATATTCTAAATAACAGTGGCACATGCTTGGTACGCCAGTCCTCATGTCCACATCACAAACTTATTCACAGTCTGTCTACACACATCCATTAATGTGTGCTCAGACACAGAAATTATTCTCACCAGTGCTATGTTAATTTGCTTTACTAGTATTTGCTCAGATTGATGAGCATCTCAAAGGACCACCTGCCTTCATTTCATCTTGCCTCCTGTTTTAGTTGAGAATTTTGATTTCCTTCAGCCAAACTGTAAGGCTGGGAAATAAAACAGGGGGAAAAAACCCAAAAAACAACTAGATGTTTAAAGCTGAAATAAAAAAAATAAAAAAAATAAAATAAAAAAAAAGGGAAAAAAAAAAGGTAAAAATTCTGTGATATGGACTAAATACTTGTGAGACATACAACTGTAGAGAATATTGGCCTGCCTCTGCTATTACTGAAGTCAGTGTGAGTTTTCATTGTATTACCAGAGTGAGAACACAGTCAGAGCCAGTGTGGAAGGATATTTATAACAGACATGCAGGCTTATGGCTTTATTAAATGAATTAGATGTGAAGTCCAAATGATCTTAAAAAATAAAGTTTTTTAATTATCTTTCAGATGTAAAGTAAGTTGGCATATCAATATTTTCATTATTTTATTGGATGACTTTCAGTATCACAAAGCAATAGACTGAGTTGATAACAACATGAAAAGAGGTCAATACGTCCTGAATTTATTTAAACACCATAAATTGGTTTGGCTCCAGTAAAAACCAACTATGCTTTCTAAGAATAGGTGAACTAGGCCTTTTTTTTAACCTCCTCAATCCCTAATTGTGTATTCTTTGAGAAAAGAAAAGAAAAAAGAAAAGAAAAGAAAAGAAAAGAAAAGAAAAGAAAAGAAAAGAAAAGAAAAGAAAAGAAAAGAAAAGAAAAGAAAAGAAAAGAAAAGAAAAGAAAAGAAAAGAAAAGAAAAGAAAAGAAAAGAAAAGAAAAGAAAAGAAAAGAAAAGAAAAGAAAAGAAAAGGAGGAAAAAAAAAATATATACCTTGAATAGCTTAAACACCACCCAGAAAGCTCACTGACTGCTGCTGTGGAGTATTACCCCTTTTGAGGAGAATAAATAGACATCTCAGTTTTAAGAAAGCAGCCTTGAGTCATTCTCTTGTTTGCTTTTACTGAAGCATAATTGAGGAAAATTTTCCATTAAATTTGTCTACTGATCCCTCTAACAGCACTCCCACAAGGGCTGCCTATCAGTAGCTCCTTTTTGAGAATCCATGACCATTTATCTTGCTGAGGATAATGGAGGATGATTTCTTTCAGACATGAGACAGCCACTGGGGAACAGAAAATAAATGAAGCAGCAGCCATAGCTGTTCACACAGAACCTGTTTATTTCCCATTAAAAGTCAGTTTGCTGGACTACTACTCAAAAGCCACTTTGAATTATTCTAAAAGAACTGTCTTAAAATACCAAAGTATTAGAGGTTAATGGCAATGAGCTGTTTGCACAATGTTCCTGCTTCCTTAATATTTACTGGCACCCCTTGGTCTCCCTCTAAATTATGATCCCTGCAGCAGCCAAGTCATGACTCTGTGTATCTGTGCCATGCTCTTACACCTATGTGTACCTTTAGTGCTATGTAGGAACAGGAGGATTGCAGCCTTAGCACACCCAGCCCTTCAACACAGAGGACTCCTGGAAGTTCCTTGTAGAATCTTGTCTCTCTGTAGGATTTGTCTGTAAGAGCATAGCACAACCTTTTTCCCTTTTTTCTTTTTTTTCTTTTTTTTTTTTTTTTTGTTTGTTTTTTCTCTTTTTTTTTTTTAACTAAGCAGTCAAGAAAAAACCGGCATGCATGACACAATGAGTTGCAGTGAGGAAGATACATGGTACCACTTCCATATTTTCTCCACTGACAATGTACTAGTCTCTTTGTTCATGCAAAATATTGACTAACCAAGCTAAAGTGTGAAGTCCAGAATCATAAACAATTCCATTAAAGATATCTCTAGGGAAGCAGATATGGCTACACAGCAGACATCAAGCAAAAACTACCCAAGGTTCTGCTTAGTGCTGCATGAAATCATGGAGACCCTCATATACCCATACAAAGGATATATATTCTGCAAAAGGAAGGCTGAAGCCAGATCATGTCACTGAACCAGCCCCAGTACTCATCCCACTGGGAAACTGCTTCCCTTGGGCACCTTTGTTGGTCACCCACTGCTGCTGTGTGGTGGGGAATGCACCCATCATCTGAACAAATGCGTGAAAGTTTGTGTTGGAACAGATGAAAATCAATTAATAACTTACTTGTGCCAACCACAAACACTGTTGGGCTCCCATTCACATCAGCTGGAGGAGAACTTGGATCTGGGAGCACACCAAATGCAGTTATCCACCCTGGGGTATGAGGTTTGGGGACAGACTAAAAGGATACAGATCTTTCTCCAAATTCTAGCATTATTCTGTGTCTTCTCATAGTATGGTGCTGGCCAGACAGTATTAAATTGCTTGACTGGGTAATTGTTTGGTGCCTCTACTCCCCTCTGTTGGGATCCCACCTTGACTATTGTATCCAGCTGTGGGGTGCCCAGCCCAGGAAGGACATCAACTTGCTGGAGTGAGTCCAGAGCAGGGCTGCCAAGTTTATTGGAGGAATGGAGCAGCTTTCCTGTAGGGAAAGATGAAGCACTTTGGGTTTGCTCAGCCTGTGAAGGAGAAGACTTTGGGGTGACCTAATTGTTGCCATCCAGTATCTGAAGGGAGCCTACAAGAAAGAAGGAGAGAGTATTTACAAGGGCATGTAGTGACAGGACAAGGGGAAATGGTTTCAAACTGAAAGAGAGTAGGTTTATATTACATGCTCAGAAAAAAAATTCTTCACTGTGAGATCGGTGGGGCACTGGAACAGGTCCAGAGCTATGGATGCCCCATCTTTGGAAGAGTTCAAGACCAGGTTGGCCATGATCTAATGAAAGACATTCTATAGCAAGTAGATTGGAACAAGATAGTCTTTAAGGTCCCTTCCAACCCAAACCACTCTATGATTCTGTGATAAGGACCCAGTGGTTGGCTGGGAAGTTTTGAAATAGCATGAAGGGAAAATGTTTCCCAGTGTACGTATTAAAAATTTACCATTTTCATAATTTTTATCTGTATTTTAGATTTTTTTAAATAATGAGAAATAAATCCAGGTTGACATCACCTGGAAACTCCTCTCTTTTAAAGTCTGCCCTAACAGCAAATCTTGCAGAGGGTATTTTTTTGTTATCGTGAGAGTTTCAATTTTAATTGTGCCATAGGCATTACTGGCTTTAATGTGAAATAGTTCCTTTAAACAGGTATGATCCAAAGGGGAAAAGAACTCAGATCCTTACTTGTTGAAGCTGGTTGATCAAATCAATTCTGGTATGCTAATGGCTCCAAAAGCTTTCATGTTACTTCTGTTACTTCAGAAATACTTCTACTAGCAATGAAATTGCACACAAGCAAACATTTGCCATAACTGTATTTTATGGAAAAAGTATTTCTGAATTCACACAATAGAATCAAAGTTGCAAAGTAGGCACTACTTGTTTAAAGAAATACTTTTTTTCTTTCCCCCAAGTTTCTAAGATTATTTTTGCATGCTTAGGTAGAGGAGATAAGCGCTGTAGTCTGTCATCACAACAGAAACTGTGACAGTGCCTGTATGACACAGATACCTTGTAGGAAGATCAGCCTAATAGGCCTCCATCACTTACCCTAAAATCATTTGGTGTGGCTTGAATAACTGCTGATGCAAGAGGGAGAAGAGATTCCTGTCTTTCCTTCCTCATCTTTCCTCGAAATATGAAGACAATGGATGACTGAAAGTGAAAAAATAGCCAAGGACCCCATCGGTTCCAAAGGTCAGGTACGAATCTGAGACTGTTGTGGCAAAGCTGTCAGTCCTAGAGAACTTAGCCACCTCTTTCCAGCCATCCACCATGCTGAAAAATCCATAACTATATGGCTGGATGGATGGCTGAAAAGAGACTGACATGGGAAAAGAGCCATATCAATGATTTATTCTTCTGCATCTCTTTTTTCCCTATCCATGTGCAGCCACCCTGAAATGGCTGGAGCATACCAAGAATTCATCTCTTAGGAAGCCTGAGGAGTCTCATACCATCTCAACTGGTTTTTTGTGTTGCTGAGCTTCTGGCTTCACATCTCCCTCAGCCACCTGCGTTATGGGAGACAGGGTGATTGAAAATCCACATCTTTGCAGGAATTTTCTGTTCTTTGGCTGGGATCTTGTCCTTCCTGTGTGAAACTTCATGGGTAGGATGGATGGGAATAGTGGCTTAGCTTGATTTGGTCAGGATACATGTGCCTGCATCCTTCCACATATTTCTTTAATAGAAAAGGGCTATCACTTATTGAAAATGTGCATAAAATAAGTTTATACGTATGCAATTAGAATAGGTTAGTCTCAGAAGTGTCTAATTACTATTATAATCAGTCAATAACTATTCTGCTGATGCATCAGAGTCAAAACAAACTGGCCACAGAGTCAATGATTGATTTCAAGGAACAAGTTGGGAAAAAAAAACCAAAACAGTTCACTGAAAGTGATATCAGGAAATACTTGGACTTGAGCCACAGTGCTTTGGGTCTATAATAATATTGATAATGTATTTATCATTTTAACTTGTTTGAAGCTCACAGAGCTACTTAAGGTTTATGCTGGTACAAACTTTCAAGTAGTTATCTTCACTGTCCAGGTTAACTTAAAATCCTTCTTGTTCTAAATTGATACCATTCACATGAAAGATAACCTGAAAGAATACTCATGTACCTTTTACGCCATATACTTTTATTACAATGTTTCAATCACATCATTTGTTGTGCTACCATTTTGGGATCAGACACACTTCGTTGGATCACCTTTTCCTAATGCTGTGGATTTTCCTATCCCAACTGCAGGCTTTTCCATTTCGTCGGCACCCTTGATAGCGATGAACTGTCCCGACGGTGGAGGCAGCTCCAGGCAGGCTGTACCGGGAACGGCCGGCTCGCCGGACACGCGTGGATGCAGGGCACAGCAATGCCGCTTTGGGTGTGCGTGGCACAGCAATGCCGCTTTGGGTGTGCGTGGCACAGCAATGCCGCTTTGGGTGTGCGTGGCACAGCAATGCCGCTTTGGGTGTGCGGGCACAGCAATGCCGCTTTGGGTGTGCGTGGCACAGCAATGCCGCTTTGGGTGTGCGGGCACAGCAATGCCCCTTTCGGTGTGCGGGGCACAGCAATGCCGCTTTGGGTGTGCGGGCACAGCAATGCCGCTTTGGGTGTGCGGGCACAGCAATGCCGCTTTCGGTGTGCGGGGCACAGCAATGCCGCTTTGGGTGTGCGGGCACAGCAATGCCGCTTTCGGTGTGCGGGGCACAGCAATGCCGCTTTGGGTGTGCGGGCACAGCAATGCCGCTTTGGGTGTGCGGGCACAGCAATGCCGCTTTCGGTGTGCGGGGCACAGCAATGCCGCTTTGGGTGTGCGGGCACAGCAATGCCGCTTTCGGTGTGCGGGGCACAGCAATGCCGCTTTGGGTGTGCGTGGCACAGGAATGCCGCTTTCGGTGTGCGGGCACAGCAATGCCGCTTTGGGTGTGCGGGGCACAGCAATGCCGCTTTGGGTGTGCGGGCACAGCAATGCCGCTTTGGGTGTGCGGGGCACAGCAATGCCCCTTTTGGTGTGCGGGCACAGGAATGCCGCTTTCGGTGTGCGGGCACAGCAATGCCGCTTTGGGTGTGCGTGGCACAGGAATGCCGCTTTGGGTGTGCGGGGCACAGGAATGCTGATTTCTGTGCTGGCAGTGCCCGTGAGACACAGCGCCTGTGGGGTCCCCGCTCAGGGCACATCCATGCCCCATCCTTCCCGTTCTTTCTGTACGCGTGCCCCCGACGGCAGCTGATGAGCAGGGGCTGGATACCCCCCGGCACCTCCCCCAAGCCAGGCTGAGGGCGAGAGGACCCTCTCGGCTGGGGGGCGGTCAGGAGGCGGTGCCGAGCCGCTGCCGGGAGCTCTCCCGGAGGCTGTCCCGGCTCTCCGCCATGCCTGGGCAGGATCCGCCTGCTCCGCGACCCGCGGCTGGGGGAGGGAAGGGGGAGAGGACGGGCGCCCGCCTCGCCTTTTCCGCCCCGGAGAGGAGCCCCCCAGCCTGAGGCGGGGCTCCAGTTTGCCTTCGCCGCTCCCTCTGCCCGGGACTCCCTTCGGCGAGCGGAGGGGCCTGGGCGGGGGCGGCTGCCCGCCCTGGAGGAGCCCTGTGCGGGGAGGGGCCGCTGCTGCCGCTTGGCTTGGCCCGGCCGGGGCACCACGTCAGCCGCCGGCAGCCGCGGGGGCCGCGGTGCGCGACCCCAAGTGACTGCAGCCCCCAGCGCGGTGCCGGGGCACGATGGGGCGGGCGGCCCTCGGGGGCGCAGCGCGGGCAGCTCCTCTCCTCTCACGCCCACCGCGGACCCCTCCCCCGCGAAGGGAGAAGCCGTCTGCCGAGCAGACGTGGCAAACAAGGCCGCCAGCTTTCCCTCGGCTGGGTGGGCGGGTGGCCGTCGCGAAGGGGAGCTGCGGGAATGCCCATCCTCCTCCTCCTCCCTGCGCCCGGAGAGCCCCGCTCCGCCGGCCAGGAAGCTGCGGGCACGCCGGGCTCCCCTCGCGCACACACACACACACACACACACACACACACACACTGCCCGAGCGGCCGCACAGCCGGGAGGGGACACGGACAGGGCTCTGCCCGCGCCCTGGACGGAGATGCTTCCCCAGAGAGAGCAAACAGCCGGGACGCGAACGCGGCTGCGGGCGGGCTGAGGGGCTGCCGGTGTCCCCGGCACCCGCTGTCCGCGGGGAAAGGCCAGGGGCGGGGGTCCGGAGTGACCGTGCTAGAGGGGTCGTGTTAGAGGGTCTGGGGATGCCTTTGGTTGCAGTGGGACTGCGGAGAGAGGTTGGTTGAGCTGGGATCCAGCCTCCTCCCGGCTCCCCGGCCGCTTCCCCGCGGGGCGGGAGGCGCCGCAGGCCCTGGACAGCTCCCGCTTTGAACGCCGTCGGGGCGCTGCCAGCCGCTGCCCGGCCAGGCTCCGGCCGCACTCCCAGAAAAGCGGGGCGAGAGGGGCGTGGGACGGCTGAGGGGAACAAAAAAAAAAAAAAAAAAAAAAAAAAAAAGAAAGAAAAGGGAAAAAAAAAAAGAGAGACGACGAGTCAGATTTTCCTTCCGAAAGCCTCAGTGTCCACGTCCTCAAAGCATGGAACCAATTTAGCGTCGCCGCCCCCCCGGCGCTGCCGCTGCCAAGGCTGCTGTGGAGGGCTGGAGACACGGGGCACGTGATGGCCGGGGCGGCGCCGGGACCCTCCTGCGGTATAAGTAGGGCGGACCGGGGCTGGGTTAATTTAGCGTCCCTGGCAGCAGGTTTCTGCTAAGGTTGGAGTTACTCCTCGAGACTGTATGCCTGCGTCCCACAGGCGATAGCCAACCAACCGACTCGGCACCACAAGGAGTCTGCATGTCTTGCAACTAGACATGCTCAGCTTTGTGGATACACGGATTTGGTTGCTGCTCGCAGTAACTTCATACCTAGCAACAGGCCAACGTAAGTGCTTTCCGCTTGTTTGTGGCAGGGGTGGTGGCAGGGGTGGCTGTCCGGCTCTGCGCTCCGTGCTTTGTCCCGACGCCCGCCCCACTACGGCCGTCTGCGGGGAGTCGCTGCTTCCCAAAAGATAGAAACCAGCTCAAAACAGCCACCTCCGTCCCAGATCAGACTCTAGATTCTTTCTTTCTCCCAGAAAAATATGGCACATGGCCAACGAGATCCCCCTCTGCGGGGGGGAGAAAAAAAAAAAAAAAGAAAAAAAAGAAAGAAAAAAAGTAAAAGAAAAGGGACCACCTCCTCTCCAGCCGGGCTTGTACCTAGAGGAGGACACAAACCTCCGGCGCAGATGCTGCGAGGAGATACAGATGCGGGCTGGGAGGAGAGTGCTTGCGGCGAGCGGAGGCACCCAGGCTGCACTTTAGTGAGGCTTGAGGCGCGCTTTCCGAAGCAGGGAGCGGAGGAGCGGCGGCTCATCCATCCGTCCCTCCGTCCCTCCATCCATCCGTCCATCCGTCCCTCCGTCCGTCCCTCGCTCCGCCGGCTCCGCGCGCGGGGCGCCCCCTGCGGGCCGCTTGGGGCAGCGCGGCGGGCGGAGCTGCCGCGGCCCGGGGGCTGCGGGGAGGGGAGGGAAGGAGCAGGGCTCCGCTCCAGTGCCAGAGGGGAGCGCGGCTCCCCGAGGGCGCAGTGCCGCTCTCCGCCTCTCGCTGGATGAGGATGTGGTGCCCCCTCACACACACACACAAACGCACACACACACCCCGCACACTGAGATGGGGGGGAAACGCACCCCGCCATTCGCGCGGAGGCGAAGCGCAGCCTCCCTGCAGGGCAGCGCCCTGTGAAGGGCCCCCCGAGCCCCGGGCCGCCTGGCTTTGACCCGGGTTTGGCCGCGTTCCAGGGCGGAGGAGGGAGAGAGCAGCCGTGCGCTGCCCGCTCCTGGCGCTGGGAATCCCCGGGGTGATGCGGGATGGTGGTGCCCCCCAGGGTGATGTCCCACGGGATGATGTCCCACGGGATGGTGTCCCACGGGATGATGTCCCGGGGGGGATGTCCCACGGGATGATGTCCCACGGGGTGATGTCTCCCGGGATGATGCTCCCCGGGTCGCCCTCGCCGGGCGGGGGGCAGCGGCGGGGCCGTTCTGAGGGACATTCTGAGGACATTCCCCCAACCCCGGTGACGGGAGGCAGCTGCCCCTTCGCAAAGGAGAGGGAGCGCTTCTTGTGGGGCGTTCTTGTGGGGGTCCCCGAACCGATCACCCCGCGCTTCCCGCAGGGAATTTGGGCAGGCACCGTTGTCACCGTCACCCGCGGGCAGTAATGGCTTTAGTTCTGTGTTGAGTTAGCACTGAGTTAGGCTGGCTCTGTGTACTGCCGCGGAATTCCAGTGCTTTCAGCATTTCAGCACTGTTACCTTTTTCTGGAGTGCACGAATCATCAGAATTTAGTGTGTGTGGTCATGCGCTGCCAAAGTGACACGTTGTGGAAAAACATCCAACAACCTTTTAGTTAGTGGTGATGTTAAATTGCAGGCGTTCAAGGGTGATGTGAGACTCTTTTAGTAGGGTGAGTTTAGGTCAAAATAGATTTTTAATTCCTTGAAATTAAGAAAATCAGAAAATTTGTTTCTCCAACTAATGAAAAAAGTGCATACTCACACTTAGCAGTGCATAACATACAGAGATGGTTATTTGCAATATATTGCAATATATTTGCTATGTTTAATAGCTTCAAACTGTTCCCTGCTACACAGTTTTACAGGGAAATGTGGAAAGAGATGGAAATGGATGTTTGGCTAGAACCTTTCCCCATAAAAAGTCGGATTGGACCATTTATCTGAAAATTTCAGATAACTCCTACAATATAGTATCTTCACATGTTCCAGTCTGCCTGGGTTTATTAATCTCTTGCATGAACACATATCTGGAAATACAGAGGTGTGGGGGGCTTCCAATGGAGGTATGTTGAACATATTTAGAGCAGGTTTATAGTTGATATCTGCCTTTTTACTGTATCAGCCATATTAGTTGTTTTGATTTAATTAGCAAGTCCATTTTGAATCTGAAATACATGGCAATTTCACCCCTGAGTTTTTCCAGTATAAGTTAATCATCTTAACAGGAAGAAATTACATTAGGAAAATGTTTATTGCATTAAGGAAATCAACTAAATTGCATTTTGCATTAAAAGCAGCAAATTTAATTTTAAATTGAAAGCAAGTTTAAAATTTAAAACTTGTAAAATATTTGAGTCCCTGCTCTAATTATCTCTTTTTTCCTTCCCCTTCTCTTTGCAGATGTGAATCAGGTCAGTATAAATTTTTTATCTAATATATAACACTCCAATTAACAGGCTAGGCTTCTCTTCTTGTGGCAGTGTTATTTTGTTACATTCATTCCCAAGATGGTAATGGGAAAGTGGTGATTAAATCCTGAAGGCACTGCCTGGAAAGGTACCCACCCCAATTTCACAAGTGGGATGGGCTTTTTAAGAGACTGCCTTCATAGGTGTGGAGAGCATGAGGAGAAAGTAACGGAGCAGAGCTCTTTGGACACTGTACCTGGCAGTTTGCATTGGATTTGACTCTACTTTAAAGTCAGTTTTACAGTCTAAATTTCATTGCACAGTAGGATTATGAAAGAACTCAGGTGTGACTCTTTTTTAAATTCTAATATTTTAGGCTGTAATAGCTATAAGATTGTCAGTCTTCAACACAACATTTTAATTTAGTTACATGCATCTTTGCTGTATATAACCTAGCTTTCAAAGTAATTTTAAATCACAGGGCATAGTTAAATATATTGGAATGAGAAAAAGTATAATTATGTAAGAAAATAAGTCTAAGCATTATTTTAGTTCAAAATACTGGCAGAAATTGTAACTTCTTTTTTTAATTGTCTTCCTTATTTTTTCCAGCCACCTGCCGGGCGCAAGGTAAGCATTTTTCTTTTTCTTGGGTGGAAATAAAGATGATATCAGGTAGTCTTCAGCAGATTAATATTTTGTTGAATATTGAATGAAAAGAAAATTGGCTACTCTGCTTATTTTCAGTGTTGTCTGAAAACAGCATCTCAGTAGTGCTGAGATGAATAGGTAGGAAAAAAGGGAGAAATTATCAATGCAGCATTTTAACAGGGTAAATTCAAGTACTGAATCAAAGGTGCTTCACCTGTGAGCAGAACTAAACCTACCAAGACCTAAATGGCATCCAAGTGTCAATCTTATTTAAACAGAGTTCCTTTCTTTGTAAAGATTTATGTGGATTGAATGGTACAGCAATATCCATGTAGGTACAAAAAGCTAAATTGTTTAGATATTATTTCTAAAAGTCACTTTTGTAAAATTAGAAGTAGTTATTCAGTAGAAACAAACCCCAATTTTGCAAGCACTTCTGTGGTCTGTGCAGTGACACTTTTAACACACAGTAGTGTCAGTGGCTAATCTATTTCCCGTAGAATATTGTGGACAAAAATACACTGTCTGTGGAAAATAGCTGAATTTGCAGCCCTCTTTTCCTTTTTAATATACAGTAATTTTTCTTAATGTATCTGTTTCCCTGCATTGTCCTGGAAAATTTCCACAGTAACTCATTGAGTGTTATTTTCTTCCGGCAGGGCCCTAGAGGAGACAAAGGGCCACAGGGAGAAAGGGTAAGGAATTAGAGTGACATTTACTTGTGATCTTTGAATGGTAGTTGTTGGAAGACCATTTGGAAAAAACTAAGTTTAAGCATTCTGTGAGATCAAATGATTGTACCTGTAGAAGCTTGTATGTGCAATTTTATTTAACAAAGAAACCAAGTTACATATGTACCAAATCCAGCCTAATTATGGTCATTGTGCCTGAGCAGATATGGTTGAGATCACAGGGCAGCCTAGCTCTTCAAGTGATGATTTGAAAAGTGTTTTTCCAGCTGTTCACAGTGGAATTAACACATGGAAATGCAGACGGAAAAGTTGACATGTAATCTTTGAATAATATGGCATATGGGTTAGCTCTCTACATAAAACCCGAATAGACTAAGCCAGTTTTGAGGGTAATTCATTATCTGTGCCTCCAATGATGTTTTGAAAAAGCTCTTTTCTTGGCAGCTGGGCATTTGTTATCTACCTTCTGCTAGTAAAAGAGGATGTTACACCATAAAAGTAACCAAAGTAATAAGGACAGTTGAATAATTTGTAATGTTCATTCATATTGCTCATATCTGCTTTTCTGATTTGCTTCTGCATCATTGCTGCTTTTTGTAAAGTGGTGTTCTGAACTTCACATACTTATCTGGTTTGTGTGTAGTTATATGTATTTTTTTTCTATCATCTGAAAATGAAAATGCCATAGTACTGATGAGGGAGCTCTTAAAGATTTCTGAGATCATAGTGTGCTGACAAATGTAATGGAAACTATTAGGAAGACTATATCAGTGTGATCAGCTGGATATTTGCTTTAGGCTGCCACTAACTAAATTTGTTTAATGAAAGGAGATGCTTTCTTTGTTCTGAAGGCAACAAGCCTTATTTTGCTCCTTTAGAAATCCATTTATTATTGATTTCATTGAGTACTGAACTGGGTCCAAAAAACTCAACTAATTAAATACCTCACATCAATTGCCATGATGCCAAAACTTCACCAGCTTTGTGTACTGGGTATGAAAGAATGTAAGGACAAATGTTACTGGACTGAACAAAGGTAATTTCAACCGGTCATAAAAGAAGTTCTCACAGTGGTAGCAGATGGATGGTATAAAAAAATCTGTAAAAGAGCACTGCTAAACTTTAATTTGATTTGGAATTACACCAGTCAATTGTCTCTACTGATTAAAAAAGTGGCTTTGCATTTACTCTGGATCCATGGTAACTCACATCAGTAGAGCTGACCTTTCTAATCCTCAGCTGGTAAAACTTCAGGCTCTCACTATTAGCATCTGCTGGGCTGTGTGGGTCCACAAGGGTCACTTGGGGTTCCAGGTCTAAAGTTTGTCACCTAAGATGAATCTTACCAGTTTGGACGTTATGCTTTGGTAGTGTAAATCCAATATTGCCCCTGTAAATCTTTTCAAATACAAAGCTCCAGCACTTGTCCGATACAAGGTGTAGCAAGGTAACACAAAATCAGACTTTATATTTTCTCAAGTTAAGCATTTATTTAAACTATTTATTGAAATGTATAGCACTGCTGTAGGGTGTGCCTGGTTGTTAGTGAAGTTACCACATCAGAGACTTCTTCAGCCACTTCCAATTTTCACCGTATAATTCTCTTTTTAACTCTAGGGTCCCCCAGGTCCACCAGGCAGGGATGGTGAAGATGGTCTACCAGGTCCTCCAGGGCCCCCTGGTCCTCCAGGTCTTGGCGGAGTAAGGCATCCAAACTTTCTATTACCAGAACTCCTAAGCTGTGCTTTGCAACCAAGATGGAATTTATATCTGCTGGAAAGCACTGTTGTTGAATTGAGGAGTGGAAGAAACATTCTTTTGCGAGCCATAAGAAATTGATGGCCCGGTTCCAATGAAACCCTCCTTGGAGCGTATATATTCCATGGAAAATTTGGATTCTCTATTCAACAGGGACTTAGGAAGAAGAGCAAATCAACCCTGTTATTTAGCATTAAATTTACACAGCAATAATGTCTATGGGTTAAGCATCAACTAAATGAAACCAGTGCCGTTAAGTAGAGGGGGAAAAGAAGCCTTTGGGGTTGGATTCAGGAGACAGCAAAGAAGATGACTCCTTAAGCTAAAAATCAATTAAAAGTGCTATAAAATTATTTTCCTTTGGAATTTTTTTTTATCTGTATTCATACTGCAGACCTGTAAATGGGCTGTGCTTGCACACTTTGTGCACCGATGTCCATCATGTACTCTCTGCAGAATGCTGAATTTAACTCTTTGCTTGACATTAGCTTCATAGGCAGCATGAAGCCATAGACAGTCTTGTACTGATCAAGTTTAGTAAGTCGTTTTGCATGGAAGAATACTCATTCTTATTTCAATACTTTATTTTGCTGGTTGCAAATATCAAACTGCTTTAATTGGTGTTTTAATTTAATTATGTTAATGAAACAAGCAAGAAAAGGGGATTTGATTGTGTTGTAGAGAATCTTTTCCTATTTTGATAAATATCAGAAATCCATTGCAGTGTGTCTGAGGCTGCATGCTCCTCAGATATTCCTGAAACTAAAGGCCCCACCTCATCCAATAGCTACTCAGGGCCAGTACATTAATTTTACTTATGCATATTTTTTCACTACTTTGCTTAACTTCCCTCACTGGAAATTAGGCAGAATAATTTGAGAGTTTCAAGAAAGTTCTCAATTTTAAATGAGCACTCAATTTACATTCCTAATTTTCTGTTCACACTATTGAATGCCTCTCTATCATGTCTGCAGAGATATTTAGGTTTGAAAGGGCCTTCCCAGTAAAATTAAGTCTTTTTGGAAACAAATAAATAGAAATGTATTTATAATAAGGCAGTATTTACTGAGTTATATGTATGCTGCTTTAACAAACCTCATAGCAAGTATAACAAATCAGATGACATTTAATATAGAATGTTGATTATAAATAGTTTTTAAAGTAGAGTTTTTAGAATTTTAATTTCAACCTTTTTATTATCTGCAGAACTTTGCTGCCCAGTATGATCCATCTAAAGCAGCAGATTTTGGCCCAGGACCTATGGTAGGTATATGACACATCACTTAATAACTCACATGAATAATGTGTTTGGGACTTTCCTTTAATTCAGCTGCATTAATGAAAAGCATAGCATTAAAATTAGTGGTTTGATCATATATTGACTCAGACTGGAAACTGATCCTTTAATATAGGATGATGGTAAGTGTTTTAAATAGTCTGAGGGCTTGAAATATGATCTTGTATCTATATACTTATCTTGAATATAACACTGCTGGATCTTGTGCTTTAACTCTGTTTGTTGACCACACTTTTATGAATCAATTAATCTCATGATCTGATGCTAGATAACACATTTACTTTGAGGTAGTACTACTTTACCCATACTGAGACAGAAGATTGTGTTTTAACTGTAAAGCTGCTCTCTAAAGCAGGCACAGGCCTAAAAAGTAACTCAGCATCTTGGCTCCAGTTGGTGATGATTTTTTCTCCATGGCTGTAAACTCTTTTGATACCCTTAGATTGCATAGGTTTTTTAGGAAATTGGCCACCACATTTGGTTCTCATCATCTGAATGTTAGTAATGTTGGTATTGTAAGGCTGTTCTGAGGAGGATTCTTTATAATTCACTGTATACTATATACAAATGGAATTTAGGGGTCTATTGCCACTCCATATGAATTTCTGACCCTTCCTTACATTAGCAAATATTTTCAGTATACATAGGTAGCAGAATATGGGTTAAATTCACCACACACTCTGATGTCACAGTGCATCTGATGGGTGAGCAGCAGGATGAAGAATGACCAGGATTATTCTGGGTCAAGTGCTTGCTTCTACTTCCAAAAACACTCAAATATTAAATGGACTTCAGAAAATACTTTGGCATCCATTTAGTTAAGAAATATAAAAATAGCCTTTAATCAAGTTCTGCCCTCAGTGTCTGACGATTAGTCAGAAAACATAGATGAGAATTTATCTGAAGTGTCACCATTTCTATACTCCAATTTTTGAGTCAGTTAGGTTCATTTGATAGAAACAGCAGTAGAATCTACCTATTGTGAGGAAGTTTTAAGTTTCACATATTTCTTTCAGAAATAATATGTAGAATTCAGGAAGGGGAAAGTAGTTACAGAATCTAATTTGAGAAGAAACTCACAGGGTTTATGCAGCACATTTGATTCAGATTGTCTAGGAACCATTCTTTTTCCTAGAATTACTGCATATTTTCATATCTACAACATTGCTTTAACTTCCATGAATAAATGCTTGTAATTAATGTGCATTTATTCCTCTTAATAAAAGGTTTTCAGTCTTATGGAAAACCTACATAAACCACTGAAAAGTTGGCATATGATTTTAATGTTGTAATGAGAAAATCTAAAAGATTTTCCAAGAAAGATTTATAACCAATTTAAAACATAATTATTTCTGTTGAAATGTTTCCTAAATAATTTGTTTGGACTATAGAAGTCCAAGTTAAAATTTCAATTTGCAAATTGTTTTCTTGCTTAATAAACATTAAGATAACTGTTAAGAGAGTGCACCAGTCTATGGAAATTTCCTTTTTAGAAGTGATTTGTCTCACCCTGTGTTTTCAAGATTTATATAAATTGTAAATAATGTCAAGGAGAGTGTATTAGTGACTTCTTTTGCAAGTGATATGAAAAGAATTTAATCCACACCAGAAAACAATGAAATATTTAAATAGAAGTAGATAATTATTGGAAATAGATGTACACACAACATACAATATGTGTAAGAGCCTTTCATGATGTGCTATGACCCTCATCTTTAAACGCTTCTGCACAGGAAGAGTAGAGGGAAGAATTAAAAAAAGAATGAAGCAGTTCACTTTCTAACAGGCCAGAATAAGTTAAGAAGATGAATCCTGAAGCTCACAGCCATAATGGTACATTTCTAATCATCCCACTGGATTCTGTGCTGCTTTGTTGCCATTAGATGTTTGCACTTGGTCTGCCTGGGCAAATTCATGCAGAACTCTTAACTTCCTCTAATTTCATTAGAACATTGCACAATGGAGACTGTGATGCTAACCATGTTTTAGGAATGCTGGGAATTTTTGTCATAGATGAGTTTATGTAATTGATGTTTTTAAAAAGATCTTGTGTTTTTCCTTCCCTAGGGTTTAATGGGACCCAGAGGCCCACCTGGAGCATCTGGACCCCCTGTGAGTACAGTCTTCTCTCTCCTACTGACATTGACATACCTGTAAAATTACAAATTATCTTGTTTGGAAACCAATAATATCTCCCTCATTTTCTAGGGTCCTCCTGGTTTCCAAGGTCTTCCTGGTGAGCCTGGTGAACCTGGTCAAACAGTAAGTACAGATCACACACAGACACTGCTGGCATTAGGAACAGCACCCCAAAGTAGGCTTGTAATGCTTAGGCCCATTCCTCCTACCCACATGCACTTCTCTGAATGTTTGGATACTCCTGCTTGATCCTGTTACAGAAACAGAGCTGAACTCAGATTCAAGCTCTCTCCATTTGGAATCATAAAGTGCAAAGTCAATTAGGCTCCAACTATGGCCCAACACGAATCAGAAAACAATGGGAAGATGTATATGAAGACTGATGCTTCAAGTAATTCTCAATCTGTTTTTGACAGGGTCCCCAGGGTCCTCGTGGTCCCCCTGGTCCTCCAGGAAAGGCTGGTGAAGATGTAAGTGGTTATTAAATGTTACTCATCTCTTTTGTGGTGGTGGTTCAGCCCTAACAACCAGATAATTGTTAAGCTAAGCATTCTATTGGCCATATTTTTTACATTGTTACATAAATAAACCCCTGAAATAATTATTTCATGGTACAAGAGGTGCAGTATACTGGAAATGCATAGAAAATTGGATAGCTTCCAAACCACTCCAAATGCATTATTTAACTTCCTGAATACAGGGAGAAGAAAACTTGAAAGTTAATAATCTCCCTGTATTTATAGAAAAAGAGAAGCATTGCCAAAGTACTTTCTTTTTTTTAGTGGTTTATGTTGCTGTTTTATAAGAGCTTTCCTTCTTAGCACATCTTTATTGCATTTTTTAGGGTCACCCTGGCAAACCTGGAAGACCTGGTGAGAGGGGTGTTGCTGGCCCTCAGGTGTGTAGTGATCCCCTGGGTACAATACAAACCAGTTCACTAATCCATCAAACCTAACAGTCTTTCTGAATTCCACCACATTAACAGTCTAGTAATATTCCTTATATGGATTAATACAATTTCAGCCCTTACCTGCAGGGATGTCATATAGTTATGTTCTTATTTTGTTCCCCTACCCCATTCCCACTAAAGCTATGAGTAAGAGAAGTGGCATAACAGTAAGAGAAGTGTGAGGAATTACACAGGAAAAGGTAACCAGCCACCTTGGCATAGGAAGTTAAAGCTGTGGTGTCACATGGTAATGCATGAAATTTCTGAGATTCAGAGCTAGAAAAATCAGGTTGATTACTGTTAGTCTTGAAGCAAGTCTGGTCCTGAGAGGTTAGGGTCTGGATTCTATTCCTTACTTGAATGATAATGACTAAAATCTACTTGTTAATTTTATTGAAAGGCTTTGTCATCATCTTTCCTCTTAACTGCACTGTATAATATTCATGCACTGTGTATTTTAGGGTGCTCGTGGATTCCCTGGAACTCCTGGTCTGCCTGGCTTTAAGGGAATTAGGGTGAGTACATATACACTTTTGCCTGAATATTTGAGACTAACATCACTGCAGCATATTGAAAAACCCTGGAAATCCTCTGAAAGTGAAGAGTGCATTAACCTCTTCAAAGTTTTTAATATTGCCTGATATAAAAGGCTAATTATTTTTGAAAAATCTTAAGATTATATTAGGAAATAATTTTGTGTGGGAGGAAGGTTTTGTGTTATAAAACTAAGAATTTGCATAAAGCTATTTGAGAGAAAACATGTATCAATATTTATTTTTCTACTCAATATAGGGACACAATGGTCTGGATGGTCAAAAGGGACAACCTGGTACTCCTGGCACTAAGGTAAGGAAAAAATCTAAAAATGTAGGATGCATTTGTAGCTCTTCCTAGCAAAAGAGATGTGCAGAGGTCCAATCAGTCTTCCATGTTGCCATTAAACATTGCCCAGCTGCAGTAATCTAGGAGTCAGTGGATCCATGTAGAACAAATGCATGCACCTTGTCATGAGAAAACATTCCTGGGGCCTTAGTCTTGAGCCCTCAATCAAGTCATAAGCAAGTTAGTGCTTTCAGTGAATAAAGGCTGTAGAATTCGGCTCTTAATGGTTGGCTATTTAGCAGCACTTCAGGCAGATTTTGCTATCCCTGCTCTTCTCTGGATTGTATTCTACATTTGGCTATTTTTTTTAAAGCATACTAAAATGAAAACATCTCATTTTTTATAAAACCCTACTGTGTGAGACGTGTGATCAGTGTAAGCCTTCCTTCTAAAAATTTGGATACATGCAGTTCTTATCATCTTTAAATTAGAGCACATTTGAACACTAACCTTAAACAAACCCTTAATAATTTGTATTCACAGACTCCTAATATAACAGTGAAAAACTCGAATACTAATTCTCCATCTTGCTTTTTTCTAAGAGCTTAGCATTTAGTAGCCTTGATTAAAGGGTTTTTAGTTGTAACATAACAATTTGTTAATTTGCAAGTTGTTAACCTTCAGAAAAAGTTTAGCTGGCAAAGTCTGTCCAGTCATTGGAGATTAAAAGCAGAAAGAGCACATAAGTAAAGGACAGAACAGTTACTAGTAAGAGTGCAAGAAAACACCAGCATATTAAATCAAGTTTGTTCATTATATAACCGCGCTGAAAGCAGCAATGAAGGCAAAAACTTTCTCTCTTTGCAGCATTTAAGACTAGGTGCATTAAGGTATGTTCAGGCTACAAGCACTTGTATCCTGAATGTACCTGAATGACAAATCTTGACACTGTAGACCACTGTAGACCTTCTGTTGAGAAGGCTGTTGAGAACACAGTACTGAAGGGAGAGGAGCCAGGTATTCATGGCTATTGCTCAAATACTCAGTATTATTGTTCTTAAGTTAAAAATACCTGAGGCAGATCCTTATTTTAAGCCATTTGAGAGAATTTTGTCAACTTACAATAAGGCAAGAAAAAGCATCATTCTGCTTCTGCTCCAGCTAAAAACAGCTGCTGATTGATCTGGATTTGTAGTTGACTATCCAGATCCAGTCTCTTAAATGTGTACTACAGAGTAAATGTCAGCATAAAGAAAGGGGGTGAAGAAAGCAGAGCAAGTGGCACAACTTTTTCTGCCCCTCCTCTTCTAAAAGGATTCCATCTGGCTGTGTTCCAGTGTATGCAGGGACAGTTGCAGTCTCTGCACCCTCAGGACTTGATGTGCTATTATTGCATAGTGTGATGCAGGAACATGGACAGTGCTGTGTTATAAAATGCTACAGAGGACACAGAAAGTGGGATCCGGTAGCTGAAGATCTCTCTGATAGTGTTAGACACTCTGTCCAAAGCATCCTTTAAGTAACTCATGTCTCCAAACTTTCTTCTTCATAGGGAGAGCCTGGTGCCCCTGGTGAAAATGGTACCCCAGGACAACCTGTAAGTACTCACTGCTGCTGTGGGAAAGTATAATCTTGATAGAATTAGTTCAGCCAGCATTTTCTTCAATATTTGTCATTATTAACACTCCAGATACCCAGATACTCTAATGTAATAGTAATAATGACCTAGCAGAGGGAAAGATCTCCACATATCTATATTCAGTGAAAAGATATAAATGAGTTCATTTGATTTTTCTTTCAAGGGTGCTCGTGGTCTCCCTGGTGAGAGAGGAAGAGTAGGTGCCCCTGGACCAGCTGTAAGTGGCTTCCCATCTGTCTGTCATCATGAACCAGCCACTTGCTGTGGCTTCCTCTGATATTCAATTCTCTTTTTTAACTGTTTATCATATTATTCCTCACAGGGGGCTCGTGGAAGTGATGGCAGCGCTGGCCCCACTGGACCTGCTGTAAGTTTCAGTCTTCCTTTTTGCCAGCCTGGTTCCATTAGGCTTTGTGCTTCTTTTCCCGTTTTTAGAGGATTTCTTGGTCTTTTGAGAAGTTGATTGTATTGATGTTTTTAACATAGTTCTCTGCTGCTTATCAGAACATCACAAAGAGAATTAGTGATAAGCCCTTTGCAGATAAAATCATGACATTCTCAGGATTTATATTAAACACATCCATATATAAGGAACCAAATATTCTCTTGTTTGCACTGGTGATTTCATGAGAAGGTTTTCCAGCACATCTCACTGGGAAATACTCAGTGCACAGAATTCCTGTTTCCAACAGTCTAACAGAATAATTCCCATCCAAAAGCTAAAGAGACTTTCTGCTTTTTAACTGATGCATACTATGTATGTGTTACAGATGGCTATAATTATATACATCCTGTAAATTATAAATGCACAACAGGACATAGCTTTGCACCTGCAGGCACTAACCTTTTTCATTCACTACTAATACCTGAGTTGTGAGCTGTTGTGAAAGGCCAACAAGATCCAACTCTCCTAATCTGACTGTAACTATTCTATTAAGAGCTAATCCAGTGCAGATTTGTCTGTTTAAAAGGAGTTAGTGTTTCCATAATTTACCCCTGACTTCATTAATCTCATTTATCTCAGCCACATAAATATGAGTACAAGGATATAGTTTTGAAACTGTGAAAAAAATCTGGAATGCATCAGAACAATAGTAATAACAATTAATAAGCTTTTTTTCTTCCTACCTTTAAAACCTCAATAGTCTATGATGAAGCTGTACTTGGTTCCATTTTGCCAAAGTTGATTTTAAAACACCTTGTCATTTCAAATACCTGCTGTGCTTTAACAGAGTAGAATGTGCACATGACTGTGAATATCTCTTATGTTCTCCCATGTGGTGTATTTAAAAAAAATGTTATTGGGCAGTTAAATTGCAGGCAAATAAAAATATTACAGCTAAGATCTGATGTAGTAGAACCGAAACATTTTAGCTGAAGACATTTTGAATTAAGGCAGTTGAGTTGCTATAGGAGAAGTCTTCTGAAGCTGTCGATTGCAGGGATTGTTATTCACAATGGGCAGAGTGTTGCATTATGTCCCAGTGTCTGTCCCAGACTGAAGTTATTTGTCACATATTTAGGTTATGATACCTTAAATATTCTGCACAGCAGTTACTAACACTCATTTTTAAAAACTAAAACAGAAATAGTGTTTTATCCTTCTTTCCGCTTGAAATGTAAAAGGTAAATAAGTCATTGCAATGAAAATTCTGGAAGTCTATGCTTTCAAACATATCCTAAAGGGAATTTGGTATTTTTTTTTTAGTTATGCAAAACTAGTGACAATTCCAGGTATCCCCTTTATAACAGAGTAAATTATAGAATGTCTGAAGCCAACTCTTTCTCATAGCAGCTGACATTTATTACCTTGGCTTTGTGAGGCAGTGTTATTATAAATATTTCTAATTGAAAGATATTAGCTCGCAAAAGATGGATATCAATTCCCAATATGAGTTGGATTTTTAAATTAATAATTGAAGAGAAACTATCCCTGTTTATTTCTATGACTTTAAAAATTAAGGCTATGAATCCATCAGTGTATCTTCTCTTGTAATGTCTGGTATGTTGGAACTTTGTCCCAATATAATTATAAATCTCACAGCAACAGGTAAACATAGGAGAATCAGTCATCTTGCCTTGCAGATGCCTGCCTCTGCTCATCCTCTGTTTGTTCTTTCTCAGGTGTTTGGCCTCAAGGCAAGGTTTTACCAATTCTTGCTTAATTTGCACTGCAAATGTTGTTTAAGCATTCACCTGGCTCTTTCTGTTTGTAGTGAACCAAGTCTGTCAGTTTTGAACTGCAAAAGGCAACCAGTGTGCTGAGGGGATGATGTGTGGAATAAGTAAACGTGCATTTTTTTAATCTGCTTACTTCAACAAGCAAGATGTTTCTGTTGTCACTGAATGCCTTTACACAACATTTTTCCCTTTCACTTCCCAGGGCCCTATTGGTGCTGCTGGTCCTCCAGGCTTCCCAGGTGCTCCTGGTGCTAAGGTATGAACATCTGCTTCTGCTGGTGCATTTGTTAGTGAAGATGAAATATGCTAACCAGAGTTTCTAGGCAGCAGAAAAACCCCATCCTCAATGAACTAGGAGTGCTTTCTTAGTAGTTACTCTAGGGATTCATCCTCATCCTGATCTGTATTTGGAGAACATCATATATGAATGCTAATTTAAAGTCAGCACTTACTTCACAGCTGAAGATTGAAGCTGGGCAGGTTCAGGAAAACAGAACCCTTTTACTGCTTGCTAGTTGGTGCACTTATATACACTTTCCAAGGGTGACATGAATCATAATCAATAAGTGAGGCAGCAGTTAAATCACTTTACAGAAATAGTGGAGGACAAAGAAGCAGCATTTGAGTATTGGACTACTTCTGAGTCCCTGAAATTACAGAAATTGCATTAAAATTTTTCAGGTTTAGGGCAGTACCATTTTGCTCTTGCAGACTATAATTTAAATTATTCACTTTATTGCTCAAATCTTAGCATTTTTTACCTGAGGGTAAGAGCCTCAATATTTTGAGTGACCAAGGAAGGACAGAGCATTTGAGGAAAGAATATTACATATATTTCATTTACAAATTTTGCTGACCATTTGTCACAAAATCCATGTCATTATATTCAGGTTCTTGTAGTAAACTTACAGAACACAACTTTCTGAAAATAAAAGCAAGATCCTTTTTTTTGTCATTTACTCCATTGTGAACACTATTGTGTGCTTTCTGGTCAGGCATAATTTTGCATTTTGCATCTATGCAAATGGCATCCAAAAGTGCAAGATAATGGCCAATTAGGTCTCATGCACTGTGGCACCTCAGGCCAATTCTGGAGGCACATGGATGCAAATGAGACTGGAATTCTAATTCTAATTTTTTGGTCAACCTTCTCTGTAAGCATCTGGTTTTCCTGTCTTAGCCATTACCTTAGACAGAGCCTAAATAGACATTCCAACTTGAGTGCCTTTAAAATCCATTAAAAGCTCTCAGCTGCTTGGTTTCCTGCTGTCTGAAGCGGAAATACTCAAGTATGATAGAGGCTGATAGGGGATTGCTTCACTCTTGCCATAAGGCTGTGTACACTGATGGAGGGTTCTGTCCTTCTCTCCAACAGGGTGAAATTGGACCTGCTGGCAATGTTGGTCCTACTGGTCCTGCTGGCCCAAGAGGAGAGATTGGACTTCCTGGTTCTAGTGGTCCTGTTGGCCCTCCAGTGAGTAACTTGCCAGGCTCTATCTGTGAGATGTGTGCACTTTTGATTCTGAATTAACCAGTATTGTTACCTTTCTTAACAGGGCAACCCTGGTGCTAATGGTCTTCCAGGGGCTAAGGGTGCAGCTGTAAGTACAACTACACTCACACGTTTCCTCTAAAAAACCCCAATTCGGCTAATGCAGCAGAAAAGACAATGGGTTCACAATACCTTTTTCCCCTCTGTTGGACAGGGTCTTCCTGGTGTTGCTGGTGCTCCTGGTCTGCCTGGTCCCCGTGGTATTCTTGGTCCTCCTGGCCCTGCTGGTCCTAGTGGTGCTAGAGGACTTGTTGTAAGTGACCTCCTCCTCCATGTATTTGAAAACCAGACACAGTGTCCACAGTTGTAAAAGATCTCTGGATACATTTTTGTTATAGTGCAGACATCTTTTCTTGATGCACTATAATTAACATTGTAGTTAATTTCTGTGTCTCATTACTTGCTTTAGATGCTGAGGCTGAAAAGGTTCACTTTGCACTCCCTATGAGTGCAAGGAGTAGTTGATCCTTGAGGGTCCCTTCCAATGCAGAATATTGTGTGACTGTGAAGCTCTGACCATGTTGATAGCACTGAGAGAAATGTGGCAGCAATCTCCCAACTAGGCCCTCGGTGGGTATCCTCAGTAGAGGAACCAGCCCTAAATGTGTCATTGTTCAATTATGTCATTTCTAAGCACCTTTAAATGTTTGGTTTTGTGCCTTTTAAGTCAAAAATACAGTCATGCTCATTGGCCATTTTCACAATAGAAGGAGACATGCCATTAGGTGATAAAAGAATTTTTTGATTCATGAGTAAGCTCTCCAGGTAGAAGAGAGATTTTTGGAATGATGCTTAATTCTGTAATCTCTTTTTGTTTTGGACTCTAGGGTGAACCAGGCCCCGCTGGTGCCAAGGGAGAAAGTGGAATGAAGGGTGAGCCTGTAAGTATGGCAAAATGTGAAGGCTTTTTCAATCAAAAGCCTGATAATATCTGCAACACAGTGTTTGATACCTTCTTTTTCCCTGTTTGTTCAAAATAGGGTGCTGCTGGACCTGCTGGCCCTCCTGGCCCCAGTGGTGAGGAAGGCAAGAGAGGCAGCCCTGGTGAACCTGGCTCTGCTGGTCCCCCAGGCCCTGCTGGTCTGAGAGTAAGTTTTCTTTTCATGTTCCACACTTAGAAGCAAAAAGGAAAGTGGAAATCAATCTAGAGTCCCACAGGCAAATTAAATAATTATGAGTAATTAAATTGACATTAATGCTGCTAAGCAGTGATAATTTTCAATTCTGAACCTTTTGATTAGTTGGGACCAAACCCATTTTCACTTTGCATTAATTCTTGTTTACTCTCTTATCCCTGAAATATTTAGAAATGGCTTTGATTTATCCACTGCGTAATATTTAGTGAATTATCTTTTGATTATTCTTAAAAGTTTGTGATAGGTTTTAACTGCTTAAAGTGGTAATAGGCTCACACATCATGGGGGGAAAAGCTTTCAATTCAGTGTCTTCAAGGATGCCTAGTAAACTTTTCACTGGGTGAGGAAGCTACTCCATGAACTTCAGAAAGCATGTAGCTTCATGAAGGAAGAGAATTCACAGGAAAATAATAAGAAAAAATGGCAGCTCTTCCCCCAGTTTTTTTTTTTTTCCAGAGATAAAGATTTCAGAGTCAGTAACTCTCTACAGAGAACGTGGGACTTTGTGGGGCAGGTTGTGGGATCCTAGCTGCTGGCTAGAGCCATTGTTAGTTACAATGAACACTGAAAATTACACAAATTAGAATTTAAAGAAATCTAGAGGAAATGAGAGGGATTTCTTTCACAATAGCTATTTACACTGAGGTGTGTGTGCTTAAAGCTGCACTTACCTCAAATTCCGCAGACCTGCTTGGAAGGCTGAAATCCAGCAGGCATGATACACCTCACAGGAACAGATTTATTTCTTTCCCTTTCTTGATTTGTTTTGTGTTGACTTGCAGGGTGTACCTGGATCTCGTGGGCTCCCTGGAGCTGATGGCAGAGCTGGTGTCATGGTAAGACTTTTGTCTGGGTCACTATTTTTGAACCACCTTTTATATACAGATCTGCAATGCTTTTTTGCTACCTCTGCCTAATTTTATTTCTTTCTTTTGGTAGGGACCTGCTGGTAACCGTGGTGCTAGTGGTCCTGTTGGTGCTAAGGGTCCTAATGGTGATGCTGGCCGTCCTGGTGAGCCTGGTCTTATGGGTCCAAGAGTAAGTTCGAACTCTGTGGATTAAGTTTGAACTACATAGGAAGAAAATTACTTACAGTTAATGGACAAAATTATTCAGAAATCCCACTGCAAAACTTCAGCATGTGTTAACCACGGTTAGGGCACTTCCACCATTCAACTGAAAAAAACCCTATTAGGAATGATAAAGAAGCGTCAAAATGTTTATTGAAATTAGTTAGTTTTGTTAACATAGCACTTGATGGCCTTGGGATGGAGCAGTTTTCTTGTACTGGATACTGCATTGACTTCTGTAAGGGGTTTCCACTTGTGATTATTTACAGAATGTGATCATTATGGTCACAATTAAGGTGTGTGTGTTCTCTTTAATGAACTCAAAGGAAACCAGACCCTACTAAAATGATGTGAAATGGCTGATCTCAATTATTTCTTTTTTATTTTGCAAATTATTTCACTGAAAACAGCCATTTACTTTTAGTGGTGTGGGCTGCAGCCAGATTATGATCATCTCATAACATTTACACTCCTTATTCTTTCTCTTCCTACCCTACCCTGTGAAAAGAAAGTTTGCAATGCACGTATGAGTATTAGGCATCTGAAAACATGGAAACACACTATCCTCCAAAGCAGAGCCTAAATCAGTTCCTTTGAGTAAAACAGGTACTTCCCTGTACTGATATTCAACTGGCATGGGAGCACACACCACCAAATTAAGAGTCAGTGTGCTTCAGGTGGAAATGTGATAGCACCTACAGTCCTGTTTAAACAGTGTACATTGATATCTTGGCACATCTGTGTGTGCATGCATGCATGTAGAAAAACTGGTGGCTATGTGTTGGGTGAGTAGGTTTCCTTCTAAATCATGAAACTTTTCCTTTCTCAGGGTCTCCCAGGTCAGCCTGGAAGCCCAGGCCCTGCTGGCAAGGAAGGTCCTGTTGTAAGTACCTTGCTTTTTATTCTGTTACACCGTTGCATGGGAAAGATTGACATAAATAGTACAAAGCAGACATCTCAGCACTGAGCTCCAACACAACTGTGTAAAACCAGCAAGATTTTCTATTGTATTACTCACAAGATCAGTGTGAAGATTTCCTTTCATTTCTGTGGGTCTCAGATTAGGCCTGTGTCCTGAAAAGGGAAGAAGAAATACAGAGTTCTACAAAAAGGATGAAAAGGGAGGGATGCATGAGCATGTGATGTATCAACAGTGGTGAAAAGTTAAATGACATTTGCTTCCTGTCAGTACATACTTCTCCTAAAGCTGAACTCTAATTAAATTACCTCAGCCATTTAAGAGTATGATTTCTTTTTCTAGGGTTTCCCTGGAGCAGATGGTAGAGTTGGGCCAATTGGTCCAGCTGGTAATAGAGGTGAGCCTGGTAACATTGGATTCCCTGGACCAAAAGGTCCCACTGTAAGTACAATACAGAAACTTTCTATTACTATGAAAGTATTTCCAGACTAATCTGTAGGGTCCCAACTCTATCAGTAATCTAACACATTTCCCAGTATCCTCCTCCTCAGATGGCATCCACTTACATTCAAGAGTTTTGTTTCAAATTATTTTCTAGTTATCCAAAATATGATTATAGAAATAAAAAAAACAGTTTAATTAGCTTAGGGATATTTTGAAATTGAAGTGATTAGAATAATATATGTCTATTATATTATTTCAGCATGTCCATTTTATAATTTCTCTGTATTCACATCTGTAAAAGTTCTGTCAAGTTTGGCCATTAAATCAGTTCTAGAGTACTGTTATTTATGGAGCACTATCCAAAGCTCACTCAATTTAGAAGAACAGCTACCAGTGACTTCAGTGGAGTTCTTTACATGTCCCACAGAGGCCACAGATAACAATCATGTCCCGGACTGGGTGTTGCTGTACACACACAGGCAAATATAGTGTTAGGATACTACATGGACTGCCATGAATTACAATCTCAAAACATAAAGGCATCAAGTTTTGAAAAGACATATATTTTTGAGCTAATCTAAGTGATCCAAAAAGACAGATGGAGCTTGTGTATGTTTTAATTTGGGTTAAAGAAATGTTACAGTAAATCTTCTGGCAATGAGAAGTCTCTGCTTAGCAGTTTAAACTGAATCTAATATGAAGTGTTGGTTAACTTTTATATCTTTTTCTTTCAACTTCAGGGTGAACCTGGCAAACCTGGTGATAAAGGCAATGTTGGTCTTGCTGGCCCACGGGTACGTGGTTATATTTTCTTTATCACCTTCCAGAGAGAAAAAAAGTAGATTTTCCAAACCTCTGTAATAAGATAGCATTGGTTTGTGCAAGTATGACTAGATGATGAAATTAGAAAAGCCCTTAGGAATGCATTATTTTTAGCCTCATGTCAGTGGGAGCTATGACTTAATGGATAAATGAAAACTTCCCTTCTTGGGTATTAGTGGCATTATCCTATGAACAGAAAAAAATAGCACTCCCTATCCTTAAATCTTATAGCACAGTGTATGGTTTCTAATTAATCCTGTAAATTTCCACCTTTTAACTCATAGTTGAAACTTAGTAATTCTCCCATTTAAGGGAACCAAAAACAATCTTGTCTGGGAAAAATGCTATCAGCAAGATTTCTATAGTTCGTAATTCCAAAAGAAGTTTTCTTAACTATGAATGTGCTGTAATAACTAAAATTATGATAATTTAAAATTTTAAGCACCTTTAGTACCTCTGGCTGTGAAGTTCTTGCAAGTAAATGGTTAAGTTCAAAATAAACTGTGAGAGACATTTGGTTTTGGCAAATAATAATTTAGAGATATTACTCATATCAAATTAACACTTTGATAATAGCTTTCTACTTGAACATATACAGGGTGCTCCTGGTCCAGAGGGAAACAACGGTGCTCAAGGTCCTCCTGGAGTCACTGTAAGTAACAGCTTCCACACAAATCCAATTTGTGATTTATTTTTCATTAATGGGAATTCCCATTTTAAAATCCATTTCCCTGTATTTCAAGTTAATCACTTGTTTTTCTTTCCACCCAGGGCAACCAAGGTGCAAAGGGTGAAACCGGTCCTGCTGGCCCTCCTGGCTTCCAGGTGAGTAACTGTGTGCTCTGCTCCATCTTATCCATGGTTCCCAAAGCATGAAGAGCTTCTGCCTTAACTGTATTTGTGTTCTTCTCTCTTTACACTCAGGGTCTGCCAGGTCCCTCGGGTCCTGCTGGGGAGGCTGGTAAACCAGGCGAGAGGGTGAGTGACAGACACAGCACTCCATGCATGGGGAGGCATTGCATGAGGGCTGGGTTTGCAATGGCACACGTGCTGGAGCAAGAGCCTGGTGAATCTGTTTGCCAAAACAAAGCAATCAGGGTAACATGCAAACTTTAATTTGCAAAAGTCCCTTTTGCCTTGGAGCTTGCATCATACTTCCTTTTTTAAAGTTTTGGTTTGAAACAGAGCAAAGATAGCCCTTTGCTTTTGGGACCTTAAGCAGTAATAAACTATGCTTCTTCCCCAGAAGAGAGAGTACATGAAAAATAATTTACTTCGCATTTCTTTCAAAATCTGCAAGGTTCAGTCTAACTTGCACTATTCCATTTATGTTTTTGCACCTCAGCTGATTTCAGGGAATGTACAATGGTATCCAGCTGAGGTGGTTCAGTTGTAATTCATGCTCTAGCTGCTGCACAGTTAGTGTGAGATGTACTCTGCAAGTTGTGCATCCTTTGCGTCATAATCACCTTTAACATTTATAGTTACATCTGTCCCCGTAAAAGAGTTTACATTGCATATACCTGAAAAAAGAGCTTTCAATTTAATAACTAACTCTTCAGATGAAAAAATATTATCTAATGTCTACCTTGAGATACTGTGTAGCTGGAGGAAAAGGGCTTATTTCCATGTATGGAATAGATTGTCTGAAACTTTCCAATATGCTGTTGCAATTTGAGAATTTCCATTTGTTGCTAAGAAACAAAGAACAATTTAAGCAAGTAAAATAAACTTTACCTCTATATCTACTTTCTTCTAGGGTCTTCATGGTGAATTTGGTGTCCCTGGTCCTGCTGGCCCAAGAGTGAGTAACTCATTTGAAATCTGGTACAGACTGTCTTATTAATGTGATCAGTAATAATAATAACTATGTACATTTCTGAAATCAGAAACCAGAATAGTCATTAGAAGGTATTGCCTCCCACTTCCCTTTAATTCTGAACTTTCAATCGACATCCTCCAAGAGCTTTGTGTGGATGCCTTCCTGCCTGACAGGAGGATCCCATTTATGTAGAGCAATGAGTAGTTTATAAAGGACTCAATTAAGTATTTGCTTTCCAAATCTGCCTCTAAAGAGATTGATATTTAACCTACTTCTGTTTCTTCTTCTTTTCTTCTGACTTGCAGATTAAATGTATCCAGTGACAAATATTCCCATTCACTCTTAAAAGTTACTCCAATCAGCTTAAACAGCAATTTTGCTCCCTATGTTTCAGTGCCCTGAGTCTGTATCAAAAACCACATGCTCTAAACACTAATTTTTCCATTTCATTCAAGCCAAGTTCCCTTTGTCTTAGCAGTAGCAGGTATTTTCCTCTACTCTAGCTTGCCCTAAGCATCACATATTGAGCTCCCAGTGTATTTCATCCAGTATTCCAAATTAGGCCTTACTGATGCTTTATACACAAAACTAACACTTCCTAATAGTAACCCACTGCTTGTGCCAGATCATATTTTCCTTTTACATGTGTGCATCATATAGTTAGCTATTACCTTTCCCTTTCAGTCATTTTCACCATTGAAGCCTCCATTTACAGCAAAATTTGCAGTTTTGATGCCTAAATAAATGTCCCGGTACTTGCACTCTTGATTTTTATCTCTTTGCTGTGATAGCTATCTAGCAGGTTGTTCACTTCTTCCTGTGTAGTCTGCCAGTCCTTCTTCCTGTTGACAAATCCTTCCTTTGTGATATCTGCATATTTCTTCTTTTTCTGCCTCTTTGTAATTAACAAAATGTATGAAAAAAAATTAATTTAGGAACATCTCTACAATATAAATTAATCTGTTGCTCATTAGTACTTTTTACTGGTGAGCTAACTCCCCTTAAGTCAGTTCTTTAACCACGTTATAGTTCTTACACAAATTCCAAATTCTCCAGCATAACTAAAAACACCCTTATACCTTATTAGATTATTCACTGATATCCAGTTTGATCACACCGAGATAATTTGAGATATCTTTAGTAAAACTAGTGTTTCTATCTTTGATAGATCTATTGTGCATTTAAATTGAGTTTCTGGCTACTTCCATGTGTCCAGATCTATGATTCAGAATTTGACCTTATACCTGTTATAATGTACAGGTCACATTAGCAGGCTTTAGGTGTTACCTTTATTATTCTCCTATCACCAGGCGCTTGCCACTGTAAAAATAATTGTTTGCCAATTACTATCCCTTTAATTTCATTAGAATTCATTATTTGTCCTAAAACAGAATCTCCATTTGACAGTAGGATGCCTGTTAACAGAACAAGCACAGTAGCCAAAATCCATGTTCAAGAAGTATCAATACTTTGTTGTCAGCCATTGTCATGATGCAAGAATTCATTACTCCATTCTGATACTTTTTTGTCAAAAGCTAGAGCCAGTTCTTATGACCAATTTATTTAATAGCTGCACAATCCTAATTAAAGGTTTGTTCAGATAAAAATGTGCCATGCTGTCACTGCTCCCAGCCAGTGGTTTCAGCAGAGAGCAATCCAAGGAAGCCCTCAGATCAGTCTGTCTCCTTAGGGTGAGCGTGGTCCTCCTGGCGAGAGCGGCGCTGTTGGTCCCGCTGGTCCCATTGGCAGCCGTGGTCCCTCTGGCCCCCCAGGCCCCGATGGTAACAAGGTATGACTTCTCCAGCTGCCATTGCCTTACTGCTGAATTCCTGATCAATACTGTCCAAAACCTCTCTCCAAGTGGTGAAGTTTCATCCCAGCTCATCCACACTAATATTAAATGGGTTTATATTTAGTAATATGGATGATGGGAGGGGAAGTCAGTTTGAATACAGGTTGTCAGCTGGAGATGCTGGTTTTCTGTTTGGAGATAGGATCTGAGATTCTGACCAAAATTCATGCTGACTTCTGTTTATATCCACACCTACTTTACACAGGAAGCTCTTGTCTCTAGTTAGTAATATTTTCCCCCAGATATTAGGTCAATAATAAGTGATCATCTAGTAAATTATGATGTTGGCTTGATGCTAAATGAATCTGGGTCTTAGTTTTCTAGATTTCCATGGCTAGTCTTTCTACAGAAGTTTAGTTTGGAAAATGGACCTAAAACCACAGGAGCCCACAGAATCAGTGAGAGCATTCGCATCTAGCATCTTCACTAGCTGGAAAAGTAAAACATGTACAATAGCTTGAGACAAAAATGTTACTACTCACACTGTTTACAACCAAGTAGAATGGTGGGCAGAATAGTAATGATGATTTTGTTCCAAATTGTGTGAGTGACTTGACCCTGACTTCCATGATATGCTGTTGCTGCTAGGGTGAGCCTGGCAATGTTGGTGCTGCTGGTGCTCCCGGTCCTGCTGGCCCTGGTGGAATCCCAGGAGAGAGAGGTGTTGCTGGTGTTCCAGGAGGCAAGGGTGAAAAGGTAAGATGGACAACTGGCTTGTTACTGCATGCACAGGTTTGAGATGACTAAATTTCATTACTTGGAAAAACCTGCGTGTTACCCCAATGTGACTTTTATTTACTGTGAAACTGTATTACTCAATGGTCCGCAAGTAGAGGTTTTGTTGGTCTAAGGGACTGACTGTCATTTCCAAGGTGCTATCCTAAAACTTTTTTAAAAACGCTATGTATTGACATGCAGAATAATGACAAGCACTAGACTGTATTAAGAAAAAAAAAACAGAGAGAACAGAGTGCTGATCTGGTTTCTTGACTTTAGTGATGGTCTGAAAATAACTTTTTGTTATATGAAACATGTGGCATTTTATGTGTCTGCCTATACGACATCATTTTAATAGCTGTTTTCTTGCTTCATATAGAAGGTATAATGTTAATAGCTAGAAGAACTTTTACAGATGGCTATCTCTTGACTAAAAGAAAAGAGATTTTGAGGGGGATTTATATTCATCATTTGTAATATACATAGACTTAGTTTTCAATTTCTAATTCCATTCAAAATTCTTGGTACCTGAGAGGAGCCAAAAAGGCTTCCCATGACAGAAGCAGGTTTATTCTGAAAAGCATGCCAGTCCCCTTTCCAAACATTCACTTTGCCAGTCAGTACCTACTCAGCAATAAGAATAAAATAATCAACACTCATTTCTCCAGGAAACCTAGCATAAGGTTTTTGTATGATGTCTAAGTAATGCACAGATAGCAAACAGCTCAAGACTTTTCATACAAACTGTTGTGTTCACTACCAATACAATTTATACAATTTTTGCCACTGTGTGTTCCAGGGTGCCCCAGGTCTGAGAGGTGATACGGGTGCAACAGGAAGAGATGGTGCTCGTGTAAGTATCTTCTGGTTCTACTCCACCTTACCTTGCTACACCTCAGAAATTAAACAACTGAGAAGAATGGGAAATGCGTGTTCCGAACATTGTGTTGCGTTACTGTTTGTAGCTGCTCATTTTTGATACAAATCAATGTAATTTTGTTGCCCCTTGTCCAAGGATGATTGAATTCAGGAGGAGAGAGAGAGAAAAGCGATCACTTCTCATGCATCCAAGCAGAGAAATTACATGAGCAGAGTATTTTACAGACATTGCACAGATGTTCAGTGTGATAGTGAACTTTAATTTCATGGGCTCAGCCCAGGCAGCTAATTTTAAAGGCAGCCTACAAAGTTACACAAAACGATCCTTAATTTGAGATTTCAGGTGTCTTTCTTAGGATTCATACTCTGGGAAGGAAAATAACAGAATAGGTTTTGTTTTATAAAGTCATGTATCCTTTATATTGAGAACATCTGAAAGAAAGTTAGTTACACATCTTTCTTCAGGGGGAAAGGGAAAGCCTATTTAAAGTAGTTGGTCCTACTTACATTTTGTTTGAAACCATGTCCTGTCTCCTGGCCCATAGGGTCTGCCTGGTGCTATTGGTGCTCCTGGCCCTGCTGGTGGTGCTGGTGATCGGGTAAGTCTACTCTTTGAATGAAAAAATGCCTTTTTGCTACAGTTTACTCACACATGAATATTAAAGATGAGTTCCATAAAAAACAATTCCATCTTTCTAGTTTACACCAGTTCTTTAAGTTTTTCAGATTCAGGAAGCAAGGGCTTTTGGGAATATTCAGTGAAGCTTGCCATAGAACCTCAAAACTTTTTCTAAAAGGGCAGGGAAGGGAATGCACATCTCCATGGCAGTGGGTTGTATCTGGAGAGGATTCTGAATCAGCCTTGGGCTGAATTTTTCCCAACTGAGGTTAAACTCCACAATCCTACTTGCACTGTGAGAGGAGATTTTGATACAATGATGAATAACCCACATGAGCTCAGAATGATACGTTATGCTGTCTGAGAATCATTCGATACTATTAATACAGGGTGGATCAAAACCAGAAGCATTTTCAGTAACATCCTCTGTAGTGGAGCTCCAAGGAGACTCACTATTTGTATCTGTACCACAGGAGCATTCCTGTTCTGGCTGCAGACATTTGGCTCTGACATTTCCCAGTGTCAAAGTGTTTTGTGTATCTTTTAGGGAGAAGGAGGTCCTGCTGGTCCTGCTGGTCCTGCTGGTGCCCGTGGTATCCCTGTAAGTTGCAATTTCTATAATTATTTCTGTGTCAAAGACATGATGTTCAGAAAACTGCTCTTTTAAAGATCATTCTAACCAGTCGTCTCTACTTTGTCCTCTCTCTAGGGTGAACGTGGTGAGCCTGGTCCTGTAGGTCCCAGTGGATTTGCTGGACCCCCTGTAAGTTTTGTTTGCACTTTCCTCATATTGATGCCATAACCTTCCTCTATTTCCCCTGCAAGGTTTTCAGTTCCTCATTTTGCCTGTTTTTCTGCCCACAGGGTGCAGCTGGTCAGCCTGGTGCTAAAGGCGAGCGCGGGCCCAAAGGACCTAAGGGTGAAACTGGACCAACTGGTGCCATTGGCCCAATCGGTGCTTCTGGACCACCAGTAAGTGAATTGTGTCTTTGTGAAATGCATCGTTCCCAACTCTGCCATGCAAGCAATACATTACCCTGAAAGCCTTGAATTCTGAAAAGGTAATGAAAGAAAGAAACAAAACTTCAAGCTAGGCTGTGAGAAAAGTTAAACTGCTGATTTTCACACGTTATGTAAAATTTTATCAATCTATTTATGTGGGCTCAGATCGTGAGTCTGGAACTGAAGTGAAGAGAAAATAATAACTAATTTTCAACTTGCACTGAAGATCAGCAAAATCACTCTATCTTGGACCATTCAGGGGGTGATTGTGGGTAAGTTCTGAGCTGAGGATGTTGACACTTTTCTCTCAAAGATGGGATGAGCTGTCAAAGTCGAATTTTCAGACTCAGTCATCCAGAAGCATGTGTGCAAATTTGTCTGTGCACCCATTTGCACACAGGCTTTTCATGTGCTGGCACCTTTATAGCCCAAAGTTGTATACTGCCTCACATGCATATTACTGGAGAACTGGTTGAAATGATGCAGAAAGTCAGACCCATGTACTTCAAATACCACAGAGTGTTGCAGGATATCGTGGCTTGGGTTACTTATTGTATGATTTTAATACCAATACCAGGCTCTTGCACTACGTGACTGTATTAGTCACACAGTGCAAACAGAGGATTTGATGATTTTACCCTGCTTTCACATTTTGACTTACAGATTTGTTTAGATGCATGTAACATTTGCAAGGAAATTAATCTGAACCATAAATGCCTTATGCAACTTTTCTCAGGCTTTATGATACCGATTTAAAATGTGTGTGAGAATTTAATACCCTATTGTTGGGATAGGCGTGGTGTAAAAGTCACTTTAGTTTTCACAATAGTGAGACTGAGCCCTTATTCTAAGCAGGGAGCATTAATTGCCTTTGCTTGATCCCTCTCTCTTTTTCAATCCTTCCTGCTTAGGGTCCCACTGGTGCTGCTGGTCCTGCTGGCCCTCGCGGTGATGCTGGTCCTCCTGTAAGTCTTCAGGCTTTTAGAACTGACATTGTTGCTTTCAGGAAGTTATTGTTTCCTTTAAACCTAATCTTCATTTTCAAATTTGTTTTTAGGGCATGACTGGTTTCCCTGGTGCTGCTGGAAGAGTTGGTCCTCCTGGCCCTGCTGTAAGTAACTAGTGAAGAAATGTAATGGGGGATAAGTCAGAAGCTGCTTTGCTTAGTGACAGTCCTAACTTTTGTTTCATTGATGTGGATCATAATTGCACTGGAATAACCTCAGATCCTAATAGAACTGGATGAGAAAAAAATCCAATTGTTCAAACTCTCAGAGTACAACCTATGCATTTAATTTGTGAGTTTTTATAAGCCATAAATCATCCCTATGCCTCTTGAAGTACCCAACCATTTCCAAAAATCAGTGTTTATTTGCTTTTGTTCAAACAAATGGCTATACAATTACTCATAATGGAGTGAAATAAGAAGGTCATGTCCAATCTGCAGAATGTTAAAGTTATTGTATGTCTACATTTTCTAAAGTACCTGCAGTTCTAGTGCCATTCTTGAGCAGGGCAAACTCACTCTGTTTTGGAATGTGAATATTTTTTATTTTTCAGCAAGAAATTCTCATTCTAGACTGACATTTGTAGTCTTTCCTTTTCAAAGGTGTTTCCAACCTTTACCAAAAGGCACTTCTTTTCTTAGATAGTCTAGATTTAAATAAATTTTAAATCCCATTATCCAAAGCAAATAATCCTCTTGAATCGGGAGATACTAGGTATTTTTTTCTCATTGCAATTAATGCAAAAAGAAACAGGTCTATATTTTCCCACCAAATTTTGCTGCTTTTGCCTGCCCAGAGTTTAAAAAAAAAAAAAAGGCAGTGAAATTATTCTACTGCTTCCAGCTCTCCACTGCTAACAAAGCAATAGGAATTGCTGCTTTGGAGCAGCTGATGACCTGTTTGTTGCAAGGGACTATTTTTTTCACATGGACTTAAAATGAAATTTTATCCCCAGGTCTATATTGTAATGGTATCATATTCATACTCAATCCTAGGGCATCACTGGTCCCCCTGGTCCTCCTGGCCCAGCTGGCAAGGATGGTCCTCGAGGTCTGCGTGGTGATGTTGGGCCAGTTGGCCGCACTGGTGAACAAGGTATTGCTGGCCCACCTGGTTTTGCTGGTGAGAAAGGTCCATCTGGAGAGGCTGGTGCTGCTGTAAGTTACTGAGTATCACATCTCATTAAAAATGTTTCTCTTCATGTGAATGTTATGGCTTCTGAGATACTTCTGGTGTTTGTGAAGGGCTTTTCTACTTTTTCCACAAATTTAGCAAAGCCTTTAAGTAGAAGCTCCACTGAGATGCAAGAAATTGTTCATATGCATGCTTGACAAATATGCCATAAAAAGTGAGCCTGATCCCTGCGTCAGAGTTTTCTTTCTCTTTTTCTCTTGTGCTGAATTGTATCTTTCTCTAACTACAGAAGAAATAGATATTTAGTCTGAGAAATGGAAGTACATCTTCTGCTCTGAAATTGATCCTCATGTATAGAAAAAGAAAGAACCTGTGAATGTCCATTTAGAGCAATCTCAATTCATAGCTGCACCATAAACTCTGATTTGTGGGGATCACAAGGTTAAAGTTGTCTCCGCACATGTTGACGTAGAATTATGTAAATAAATTAATTACTTTTGACTATCTTTAAGCTTTCACATCCAGAATTACTGTCTTTTTTTAAAAGTCATACATATTGAAGTAAGCACTTGTGTGCAATACCACAATTGTTACTCAACAAAAAAAATTATAGAAATTTCTTCTGTGATCTGCAAAAATTGTATCTGAGAACGCAATTTTCAGTATCACTGATGCGTATGTTACATTTATTTTTGTCTATTAATATAAATATTATTCCCTTCATGTCACAGGGTCCTCCTGGTACCCCAGGTCCTCAGGGTATTCTTGGTGCTCCTGGTATCCTTGGTCTGCCTGGCTCTCGGGGAGAACGTGGTCTTCCAGGCATCTCTGGAGCAACAGTGAGTATATGATTAGTAAACTGCTTTAAACAGATAACATGTAAGGAAAAAGAAAAAACCCACACACACTTGAGGTCCTGTCTTATGGGAAACCAGGGAGATGCAGATTACGCTGTTTCCTTTGCTGTTGGAAACATAGGATGTGGACCTACCCGACGTAGATCAATGGAAGAAATTATGGCTTATTGCAGCCAAGCCAGTATTATCTGCAAGTGAGCAAATTTCTGAATGTCAGAAATGTTAATAAGTTTCTGGTAATAACATTTAGAATGTAGATAACATTTGATATAGATAGGTATGTTTCTTGTGTCCTGATTCTTTTTTCCTTCCCAAACTCATTGCAGAAAAATGTTGCTCTTAGATAAAGGCTAAAAGTTCTGTTAGACTGGTTTGTGTTGTATTATAATGTCACATTTTGTTACATTTTGTTCCTGTATTAGGGTGAACCTGGTCCCCTGGGTGTTTCTGGTCCTCCTGGTGCCCGTGGTCCCTCTGGTCCTGTGGGTTCTCCTGGTCCAAATGGTGCTCCTGGTGAAGCTGGACGTGATGTAAGCTGTCTTTTATCCTCTTCAGGTTTCTTTTTCTTCATTCTGATCCAAATATCAATACTCATAAAAAGTAGACGGAACTGGAGGCTGTTCTGCTAGCAAACTTGTAGAATGTCTTAAGAGAAAATTATATCAGGATCTTTATAGACATGGATTCCTATGCCCAGCTAGGTGACAGAATTTTTAAAGCAAAAGTTGTGTCTGAAGTACGTCCTGAAGGCACTCTCAGAATATTTTCACTTTTTACTTAAATGCCAAGAAAGATAGAGTGGGGAACATACATATCTTTCATGAAAGTATAAAAACTGCAGCCTACAGCCATATCAGGGAAGCTTATATGATAACCTGAAACATAGTTAATACAGTATGAATAAAAATCTTGTAGAGACTGCAGAATTTGAAGGAGAACAGAGAATAGTAATTTTAAAATCCCAAACTTTTGTTTCATTGGAATTTTCTGAATGAAAATGGGGGGTTTTGGACACAGCCTAAGTGCTGAAGTGAAATTAATATTCACAAAGGAAACCATTTAACCTTCTGAAGTACCACAGCAAAGTAATTTAGTTGTGGCTGTTGTTTCAGGTCTTTTCCCTCCACTGGCATTTTTCTTCTAAAAAGAATGATGAAAAATATTTTAAGAGTTTTAAAAGTTTTAAAAATTGCAAGCTAGTGAAGACCACTATTGTCTTAGCCTTTTCATTTAGAGAAATGTTGCAAAGCCCAGCAATTTTTTCCTTTACTGAACCTAAAACATTTGAAGATAATTTTAGTTTCCTGAGAACGTTAGGCATTTGAGAATGACGTGTATAAGGAAGAGGTTTTTTCTCTTTAAGATTTATACTATCCTATCTCAGTATCTTCTTACTCTCACTGTAAGCAATTAGACTGAGACGGTGTTCTGTGTGAGATGAAAGGTGATGGAATTTATTAATTTTTTTCATGGTATTTTAATAGGGCAATCCTGGTAATGATGGTCCTCCAGGCCGTGATGGTGCTCCTGGCTTCAAGGTAACTTGTTTCTTTTTCTTGTATTTCATTGTCATGGAAGAAATATTCCAATATATGTAAGTCAGTAATAACACAATGTGTCTCTGTTGCATTCCTTTGTTCCCAGGGTGAGCGTGGTGCTCCTGGTAATCCTGGTCCCAGCGGTGCTCTGGGTGCCCCTGGTCCTCATGGCCAAGTTGGTCCTTCTGGAAAGCCTGGAAACCGTGGTGAACCTGTAAGTCAATGAGATTATGCTATACTTTAACTTTCTGTATTAAGGTCTAAGAGGACTAAGACTTGTCTATCCTATATACAAAGTACAACCCACCTCTACTATGCATAGATAACTACTTCACTTTCTCCAGAGATGTGTTGACCATGGAACCTTCATTAGAACAATATACAGCAGTGACATTTATTCTGTGTTCTTGTTTCAGGGCCCTGCTGGTGCTGTCGGTCCTGCTGGTGCTTTTGGTCCAAGAGGTCTTGCTGTAAGTCTGATTTTTAAATACATTACCACATTACCGAATACATTACATTTCTCTTCTTGATGCAAGAAGAGAAAACATGCTTTATCAATAAGGACCCATAACTGCGATCAAGGGGCCCAAACAATAATGCTTAAGGATCTGAAAATATTTAGGAACTTAGAATCTCAGTTAGCATTCTCTTTTGTAGGATAAATGCTGAAGCTTTTAGGATTTGCACTCTTCCTGGATGTGTTAGGGAGATGTCCATTATATACATTGGGATGTGACTTAATGTAGAATATTTACACTTAATTCTGGCTTTGACAGGAGTATGTTCTTGAAGCTTTCTAATTTATTCCTTTGACACCTATATCCCTTCCTAGGGCCCACAAGGTCCCCGTGGTGAGAAAGGTGTGCCTGGTGATAAGGGGCCAAGAGGTCTGCCTGGCTTGAAGGGACACAATGGATTGCAGGGTCTTCCTGGTCTTGCTGTAAGTAAATGATTTTCTGGGTTTTGAGTATAATGAGCAAAAAAACCAAAAATGGTCACACTAGCAAGGAATTACATATGCACAACATGGTATGTTAATACCACTACTCCACTCTGCAGCAACTTCAAAATGAAGAGCCATAAATAGTCTCTTTAACATTCACTGGTTTTTGTACAAAATTGAAGATTCTGGTATTGGCATTAGACTGTGACTACCATTAGTTCCCTTGAAGCTCAATTGCATTTGGCTAATGAAGAATTAAAAAATCTTCTGCCTTTGTTTTAATATTATTTCTTATTTTGACCAGAAATTGTACAACTTTTATCTCAGAAAAGCCTAAGTAATTTGTGGATTTTCTTCCCTCTAAACTATCAACTGTCTATCAACTTTAAGGATTCTGACTTTTCTTTTAAAACCTTCTCTGAGGATCAGAAGAAACAATATAAAGAATTTTGTAGGTTATCCTCTTAAATATATCTTGACTGCCTCTCTCCTCTCTTCCCAAAACAAGCATTTTATACCCTAACTCCTCTCATAAATGTCATAAGCCCTAGATTCCCATTCTCTGAACCCAGATACACATTACATACATTTCCCTCTTGAATCAAGCAAGCACAAACGTGTTCCACTGCTCTTTTTTTGATGACGGTGTATCTTTCCCAATAGGGCCAACATGGTGATCAAGGTCCTCCTGGTAACATTGGCCCTGCTGGCCCAAGGGTAAGTGAATTTCAGGATATATTCAAATAACTCTCATTCTCATTGTGCAATATATATGTATGCTCCCATCCATATGAATCCCTATTTGTAGCATTTTTACTGTCGAGTAAACTGTTCAAATTTCCTTTTAGGGTCCACCTGGTCCTTCTGGTCCTCCTGGTAAAGATGGTCGCAATGGTCTCCCTGGACCTATTGGCCCTGCTGGTGTGCGTGGCTCTCACGGTCACCAAGGTCCTGCTGTGAGTATAAACTTTTTGTTGTTGTTGATTCAACACATTTATGTTACACTATAAGCCTAGTAATCACATCACTTCAGAAGCCTAGCAGTTTAATAATGCGCATGGTTTTATTTCTTAAAAAAGATATTTAAAATTAGGGAAATGTTTAATAGACCTGAACTTAAAGGTTTTCTTTGCTCCTTATGGCCAGAGTGCAAACGCACAAAGGAGATGTGGTAGTCCTGCACTGTGCGTCTTCCACTGCTTCAAGCCATAGCAGTCACCATGTGTGCTGCCTCCAATTAGAGCTGAGAGTGCCAGGAGTTAACTAGGAGTATGCATGTGTGGAAGCATTTCTTTAAAAGCATATCTCTAACAGAATCTTTTTGTCTTCTGCTTTTAAAAAACTTCAGGGCCCTCCTGGCCCTCCTGGTCCCCCTGGGCCCCCTGGTCCCAATGGTGGTGGATATGAAGTTGGCTTTGATGCAGAATACTACCGGGCTGATCAGCCTTCTCTCAGACCCAAGGATTATGAAGTTGATGCCACTCTGAAAACACTGAACAACCAAATTGAGACCCTGCTGACCCCAGAAGGCTCCAAAAAGAACCCAGCTCGCACCTGCCGTGACCTCAGACTTAGCCACCCAGAATGGAGCAGCGGTATGTTAATGCCAGATGTTTGCCCCTTCTGGCTCTGGGAGCATTTCCAGGGCATTAGCTTTCTTCAGTGAAAGGTATCCTTGGCCACGTGGCAAAAATACTAAATGAGCAATGAAGAAGTTCTTTCTGCCTCCACTGAAAATAGATACAGTTACAACCTGAAAGGCTCTTTGTAGATATTGTCACACATTATTGCACTAATTTTCCAAAATAACACAAAAATATTTAACCCTTGCTTTTAAATACAGTTTCTTATACACTAACAATCCAAAATACCTGTTTCCCACTTATCACCTTAATATTGCCCCTAGCTGTGATATTTATGGCCTGGGTTCGTATATCAGATGAGTGAATATGAACTGCATGGAGAGTTTATGCTGAGTGAACCATGATTTACGTTTCTTCCCTCAATGGCAGGCTTCTACTGGATTGACCCCAACCAAGGCTGCACTGCAGATGCCATTAGAGCATACTGTGATTTTTCTACTGGTGAGACATGCATCTATGCCAACCCCGACAATATTCCTGCTAAGAACTGGTATATCAACAAGAATCCCAAGGACAAGAAGCAGCACATATGGTTTGGTGAAACTATCAATGGTGGCAGCCAGGTAAGTGATGTATGGCAGGGTGATTATTTCCTTCAGCACTGTCTGAAGAGTTCTCAATTCGCTAACACTCAGAAGCAAGCAGATAAATTAAGTTCTTAGGGGAGAAATATGAAAAAGCCAGCTACCTTTTATCTGAAGGGCAAAGAGCTCTGATTCTGATTTAGGTCAGTTTGTTAAAAGTACTTCTCAGTATTGTTCTAACTCTTCTTGATGTCTGCAAGTGATCAATTCAGCTTGACTAATGGTTATTGTTAAGGGAAGCCTGTACTGTAATATGGTACATATAAAGACAGTCCAGAAAATGTCTGAACAATTAAAAACATCAATCTTTTTATCAATATTTTTGTACAACACTGTTCCTGGACAGATATCTATATTACACATCACAGATTCTGAGTGTATGCCATGATGACATTCAGAATTTTAGGTGTAAGTGAAAACAAGAGCTACTACTTGCATGTTAGACACTTTCCCAGCAAATTGCAAATATATCACTTTCGTACAGCTAAGGAGATTTAATTACCTAATTCTTAAATGAAATTGAGTTATATTGTGGTGAAGTGTCTAAGATGAGATTTAATCACATTGGATCACAACAGTCTAGGGTCCTGTTTCTTAGAGTGGCTAAAAGTACATGTTGTAGAAAGAATATAAGAGTGAAGAAAACATTGGTACTATCCACAGACACTAGTGTATTAAAAAAAGTTTCAAAACTCTATCAAAAAAGATTTCACAGTTTTATTGAGACAGACATTTTTCATGTGTAGCTGTGGGAACAGTAGATTGTCTTCCTTGAATTTATCTGATCTTGTCTCTGAATCCATATAAACTGTTAACACCATACCTTGGAACAGAACTCTACAGTTCAACTACATCCACTTCTGTCTGGTTGTCAGTCTAGCTCCTACTACTTTTATTTTGTGCTCTTTAGCTCTGGAATGGCAATAGAAAAGTGATTGCAGACTTGTGATTAGTTTTTTGTCTTTTTAAAGCTCCTAGCTGTCATGGTTTAAGCTCAGATAGAAATTAGGTACCATTGCCACTTGCTCAACTCCCTCTTTCTTCCCCCCAATACACCCTAGTAGAAGGGGGAGGAGAATCAAAGTAAAACTGGCATCTTAAGATAAAAATAGTTTAATATTTGAAAATAAAATATGGTAACAATGGAAAATAATAATGATAATAAAAAGGAAAACAATAGGTGATGCAAAATGTCATTGCTAACCACCTGCTGACTTGTGCCAGACCCTTTTGCTTCCTGAACCCAGACTAGCTGCCTTTTTGGGTTACTTCATCCCAGTTTATATACTGAGCATTATTTTTTATGCTGTTGAATATCCCTTTGGTCAGCCCAGCTCACCTGTCCCAGCTATGCTCCCTGCCAGTTTCTTTTGCACACTTCCTCACTGGCAGAGCCTGAGACAGAAAAAAAAAGATAAGTATTCTTGACTTAGCAAAAATCTGAAACATCAGTGAGTTTTCAACACCATTCTCATTCCAAATCCAGAACACAGCACTGTATCAGCAACTGAGAAGAAATTAACTCTACTCTAGCTAAAATCAGGAGACTAGAGCAGCTATCACACATTTTCATTACCAACATCCTCCTTTCCCCCACAATACAGCTGACTGGGTTCCTCTCTGTTTTTCAGTTTGAGTACAACAGTGAAGGAGTGACCTCCAAGGATATGGCCACCCAACTCGCCTTCATGCGTCTGCTGGCCAACCATGCCTCCCAGAACATCACCTACCACTGCAAGAACAGCATTGCCTACATGGATGCAGAAACTGGCAACCTTAAGAAGGCTGTTGTGCTGCAGGGATCCAATGACGTCGAGCTGCGAGCTGAAGGCAACAGCAGATTCACTTTCAGTGTTCTTGAGGATGGCTGCTCTGTAAGTAACACAGAAACCACGGGCATGGTGACTGCCCAGGCCTAAGCATGTGATTAGGGATAGAGTTGTGCTTTAATTTATAATTAGATTATTGGTCAAACCAGCAAAATTTTGCCTGGTGAAGATACATAGCCTAAAAACCCAACCATGGCAGATCCTTAACAAGTGGGAAGGAAGAGGTTACAAAAAAATTATACCTTGTACTGTACGTGTGGCCAAAAAAACAGTTTTCAGAGGGACCAGATCCAAGTTCTGTGTAAACAGAAGATTGATAAGAAAACAATGCACATGCTATAGAAGGGGCAGGATCTTTAAGTCCTGAAACAATCAGGCAGAGTTCTCTTAGGATCTAATACCATTTTGAATAATATGGTAGCTTGTATACAGCATCACATCAGACTACAGAAGATTCAAGTAAATAATTTTTCTATATTGGAGATCTAAATAGTTGGATGTGGGTATCTGATTTGCAAACAATACAAGCAAAATTATTATGAAATTATTTCAGGAATTATCCATTCAGGTGAAATAATTCTTAATACTGTGAACAATGCGATAACAACTGCAATGAATCTTCTCTTACAGAGAAAGAACAACGAATGGGGCAAAACAATCATTGAATACAGAACAAATAAGCCATCCCGCTTGCCCATCCTTGACATTGCACCTTTGGATATTGGCGGCGCTGACCAAGAATTCGGTTTGGACATTGGCCCAGTCTGTTTTAAATGAATGAACTAAAATTAACTTAAAGCCTCTCCCAAATTATTCTCTTGTCATTTCTTTTATAATGAAAGCTGACTCCTTCCATTTCCTCTGTTCATCTACTTGCTTAAACTCTGGGCGAAAGAGAAGGAGAAGAATTGATTGGAGCATTGTGCAATGAAATTTAATACAGCCCCAAATGGACTTGGAAGTCTTTCAAGATTTAACACCTTGTTTTGGGAAATGTCAGCCTTTGTAAAGAAAAAAAAAACAAAATAAAAAGTCATGAAAGTTTGCACCATTTGTGGCCTTTGAATATCTTCCACAGAGGAAGTTTAAATCCATGACTTCCAAAGGTTTAAACTACCTCATACACTAAATGAAGAGTGATCCACATCTTTTGTAGGAACTTCTCCATATGATCTGAGGTACTTTCAATTCCACTCAAAATACAGTGGTGCTAATTGCATAATTACAGAGTATCTTTCCAATACTTGAACTTTGATGGTGCTAGTAGCATTTAAAGTATTGCTTCTCTGTTTCTTTGAAGTCTGTCTTAAAACTTAGGATGCCCTGTCTCACCCACAGCTTAAGCATGTGGATAATTTTTCTTCCTCTTTGTCTTCTTCCTCCAAAATCAGGTGTTCCCACTTTCAAATTTCATTTCAATCTTCTACTATGGGTAAAAAAAAAAGTCATCATTTCTCAAAAAAAGAAAGAAAATGTATTTTGTATATGTGAGATGTTTAAATAAATTGTGAAAAAATGAAATAAAGCATGTCCCGTGTTCCAAAAGAAACTATTTAATAAATTACTTGCTTAGATGCATTGGAGAATCTCAGACCAAGATTTTAGCACATTGCTATAAAACATTTTGTTAAAGCCTCAAAAGGTTGCCTACAACTCTCTTAAGGGTGTAATTGTCTACTTGACTCTTCATTTCAACACTAACTTCCGAGAAGTTCTCAAGAAACTCAGTAACTCTGTGCCTCATAGTATGAGAAGTTCAGGAGCAGAAATAATTCCATCCTTTTTTCCAACTACTAAGTAGGATTATTGGGTGCAGAAGGATCATCATCTGACTTGAAGGTGGAAGGAAACTGAAGCTTCCCTCTTTCACTTGAGGACAGAAAGCTCCTGGCTGTTGATAGAGCTGAGCTGGCTGATGCTGGGCTGTAACCAGCAGAACTGTACCTGTGCACTTTAGAAGGATGTGCAAACACCTATGCCAAAAATTTCAAATTGAGTTGTTTTGTCAGGAAGGTCAGTATTAGGCCCTTACAGCTTGTTCAGTTGTGTATGGGACACAGAACCATATGCTTTTGCTATCCTTAATAATTTACTGTCACACAAACCACCATGAGAAGCAAAGACTTCTTCTCTGAGACCATTTAGAAGACTGCTGAAAATCCTAAATGAACTGAAATTCCAACAGCCATGTTTTTGTAATTGGGAAGGTGCTTGAGAGAACCCAGAGAGGACCATGAAGACAACAGCAAAAGCATGTAAGGCAAGAGGTGAGATGGCCAGACAGAACCCCCGAAGAGTGGCATGAAGGAAATAACCAGAGTAAAGTCCCTGTAACCTGCAGGAAGCACCACTCCAAAGATTAGCAGCTAAGAGTCTGAAGGCAGCTCCAAATGGTGCAAGGGGGAATAAGCACTAAAATCTGTTTCTAAGGATTCTTTTTTTGTTTCTGCTTGCAATGAACTGATTAAGGAAAATAGGGCAAATATCAAAACATGATCTTGGGTACAGCTGCTATGTGCCTGCAGCTGTGTGCTGAATTAGTAAAAATGGGAATTTCCATTATGAAATATAACTCATTTTTTCTTCACTGAGTAAAACATACTGTAGGTAAATACCTGCATTTACTCACTAGACCATGATGATTCTTAAAATATTATTATTATAAGCATTTTTTACCGTTTCAAATTAAGTTTGTTGTTGTAAAACCAGTAATTCTAGATTTGAAAACATTAAAGAATTTCTTTCTTTGTATAGATTGACTACAAGACAGGAAGTTTCTACAAGGACTGAAAAGCTAAAATTTCATCCCTCGGGTGTTGCAATTCACTGGAAGGTATGCAAAGGTTATTGCTAGGATAGGGAGGAGGACCTTTGCTGCCTGGAGAGAAAAAAAAACCCAAAGCACAACTAAAGGAACACTTGAGCTTGGAAAGGAAACTACACCTAGCAAACACTGTCCCCTTTTGTTGTCTTCTGATTCCTCCTTTGCTCTCTGTGATCTATTCCATGGCATGTCCTGCTAGGTAGAGCACACCTTCTTTCTATCCGCTCGCTGATAACATCCAAATTACATGTTTTCAGATCTTTGCTCCCAAAACAGCCTCATTTGGAAATTAAACCTGAAAAAATACATAGTGTTTACCTCACAAATTCCAGCCCCATTAGCACTGGACAGATATTCAGTCTGCTTTGCAGGTTTTCAGCTTATCAGAACATATTGCATGATCAACTATTTTGCTTATGCTACGTACAATATTGAAGAAACTATCTTTCAAAGATCATAGCCGTAAATAAGAGATAAAGGTCAGACAGGGCAGAGAGCTTTAATATTGTCTAGTTTTGGGAATATAAGATGTTGAATAAACTTCCGGTAAAATGATCTTAATTATTTTTCAGAGTACTCTGCTTTCCTATAAGCATTATCTTTGGAGAATTTCATTATCAGCAGCAATACTTCTAGAGCATTAGCATAAATTAGCTGAAATAATAGATTAATGTTTACATTTGTAACAAGAGAGAAGGAAAGGAAAACAGCTGGAGTAACTAAGTGAAAGGCAAAGTTTGCAGCAAGCCCTGGCTGTACTGTGCCAGAACAGAATTGCTGGGGAAGCTCTGTAGAGCTGGATGGAGAGAAAACTGATGTGTAGTCCTCGGTTGTGACACAACTGTGCAAACCGAAGTCCTGCAGCATTCAGACCATTTTCCTCCCTGGAACATGCAGGATTAATAACCCTCACCTATGTGATCAATAAATATGTTCTGTCTATCAGCTTCTCTTACACTATCCTCCCAGGAGATGGACAGAGATTAAACATCTCCTGTCAGTATGTGCTTCAAATTGTATCTAAGCTGACTTCTGATGTCTCCAGTGCAAATATTCCTTTTTGTATCCACGGTTTCCTATTACAGCAGGCTCAACTGGAAGCACATTGGGCTCCCTGTAGCATGTGCTTTTGCATTAATATGACCTAAGTAAGTAAAAACTAGAGGAGAGGAGAACACCATCAAAGGGACCAACACTGAGCAAAAAGAAACTCAAACCATGTAGCACGGTTCTAGCAGGGGCAGTTGTAACTGTACAGCCCAGTAGGGGCTAGCCACTAGCAATTATCTTCAGTATCTGAGATCGTCAGTCTAAAATATGAATACTGTGCTACAGACAAATATCCTTTAATACAGGTGAGCGACAAAACAACATTAACAGACAACATATCTACACTTCCACCATTCAGGTTTAAGTTGAAGCTTTTGACGTGACTTTTGATTTGTTTTCTTGTAGTAGTTTCAGACAGGATCTCCTAGAATCTGCCTTCCTACCACCCTCTTGATGCAGTGTTTTACAGTATTAGAATCATGTATCCAATTCCAATGACATATTAACACGCTTAAATAAAGTCATGCAAACAGAAGTAACCCCTAATTCATTTGGCTTTACTCGTGTCTCATTCTGAGCTTATTGGAAATCCACTGTTTTTCTATAGGGCTCCCCCATGAATGTCAGATGCATAATGAATGCAATCTACGGTGCATAAACAAAGAAATTACTGCATGTCTATATTCTAAGGCTGGAATACATTTGTCCTTTCCTGGAAAACGTGTGGTTGGATATTACATGAGCAAATTTTCCTACACATGAATCCATGCATATGCATACACTCCAACTACTCAGGAAATGATGATTCTCATTAAGGCAAATATAACTATCAAAACAAAGAAATAGATAATTTGAATATTATTTTGAACACAAGCATTTGAAATACATAAAATAAATTCCAATAATTAATATCAATATCTTACTATGTTCATGCTACAGAAATTGGACCTTCAGATAAAATGAAAGCTTTCCCAAATGCCAATTCTGAAGACCAGTCAAATAGCACAGCAATTCTCCAGCATTTTCCCAGGCATTGTGCACCACCTACTGCCTCACATAGTGATTACCAGCCCCTGAGGACTGTATTTTAGGGCTTTTATTCCCAAATTCACTGTCATTCACAGAATCACAAAACATTCTGACTTGGAAGGGATCTACAAGGATCACCTACTCCAAGTATTAAGTAAACAGCCCATAGAGGTATCAAACCCACAACCATGAGGTTATTGGCACTATGCTCTAAGCAACAAGCTAATCTCAGGGCTGTTGCTGTCTAAATCTTCTGTGCCAAACCTATCCTACAGGCTATTTCTTCAAAACATCAGCTTCAGAACTCATCCTAAATATGCACTAACGTATGAGAAGAACATTCATCCAAACAGGAAAGCTCTTGGAGCAAACTGCAGGTTCACTCAGGGCACAAAAAAAAAGGCAATAATTAAATTTACTCTTTTAGTTGTTAGGTTCTGTCAATCTGAAATTATCTTCTCTATATAGCAGTATAAAGGACAGGGGTTTTTCTTAATGAAATCTTTCCTCCATAATGACTGTCAGTTTATCTGTTTTTCAATTTAATCCAAAGGGATTTAACACTGCTTTTTGGTTGAGGTATTTAACATCTCAGGGTGTAAGTCTCTACTCCCAATATATCCCAGTATAGTCTCTACCCAAACACAGTCTGCCTTAATTTGGAGAAAATGCTTTTCATTACTCTTTCCAGTTAATAATGAGCTATCTTCTCATTTATTTTCATTTTTCAGCATTTAACAGGGAATAAGAAATTATTTGTTCCCCAGATTCTGCAATGAGATCCAAAGGACCTTTGCCTATTCTTCTCAGGAACAGCAAAGAGAAAACCACACCCATGAAGAGCACTTGCCTCACAGTAGAAAAAAGCAGAATTACAGTTTTATTCACTTCTCTAATCTACTTTAATTCTCATATGGATACAAGAGATGCATTAGGTACAATAGACACAGACAGGTACAAGAGGTCCTTTGAACTTTATCAGTTCCCTATGTGATTCTGGAGTACAGTTTCAAATACTTTATTTCATATTGTTCCTATAACTCTCAGTTAGAACGCTCCAATTTTTCTGGAGAGATTAAGAGCCAAGGTTGAGAATTAACCCTGTGCAGGATGAGCTGGTGGTTTGTGCCTAAGTATGACAGTGTCCTTGTCTGGCTCCAGGTGAGAGGAACAAGCATTTCATCTCCCTCCTCCAGTGTTGGGATGCCCTCAGCTGCTTTGGGAGTATGAGCACTTTGATTGTCCGGGAGATTCAGGAACTACATTCCTACCCCCACTCACCCACCTCCCACAAGTTAATCATTAAATATGTATTTTGAAAGCACATCCAAGAATGAAAAATACTGATTCTAACACCTTGCTCCTCTTTAAGGTGGTGTTTCTCTGGTGTTTCTCTATATACAATATTACCAGTGCTATAGCTTTTAATGTTGTCTGTACATCAGGATCTTATAGATCTCTATGTTGTAATAAGACTTGGGTATCCATTCCAGGTATGACACCCTGATAATAAAATTATGGGCCAAGGACTGACCTATGGATTAACTGAGTTTCTCTCACACCTTCTTTCTTGGTCCATAGCAATGTTCTTACATTCTACTTATTCTCTGCTGCAGAAGCTTAGTCTAAAAATCCATTCTCTATGTTAACTTTTCATAAATACTGTGGAAATTTAATATGTAACAACTCAGTAGCTGTTTTCTGTGGGCCTTGTGTGAAAACTCCTTTACCTCTTTTCCTCTCACAGGAAAATGCACTGCTCAGACACACTATGGAGACTACTTCAATTGATTTCTACTGACTCCTTCATCTGTTTCTTAGCATGTTTACAAAGTTTAATAGTTTTGGTTTTGTTTGGGTTTTTTTTGTTAAACTCACACCCTGAAAGTCTGAAATTTAGGACAGCATGGCTCCTAAAAATATATAAATTTTAAATTCATTATTTCATATGATCTGGATCTAGTGTGTTGAAAACTAACTGGGATTTGCATTTCATTTCTAAGTTGCTTTTCATGTACCAGAAAAACAGGTCTGAGGAAAGAGAGCTCTGTGAGAGAAAGGTAGGCTTATAAAATAGAATCATAGAATCATTGAATTGTAAAGGGTGGGAGTGGACCTGAAAGTTCCTCTAGTGTGGAAACCAGGGCACTGGGAATATTTCTCTGTCTGCTCTGGGGTGCCTCAGCCCCAGGGGAGCACTGACTTTGACCCTCATTCATGGAGAAAGTTTTGTAAATTTCAAGATAGACCAGAATCCACTAAGTGTGAAGTAGATTATAGAGAGTAGTGAAGGTGTATCACTTAGGTGAGAAATTTAGGTTTTGAGATTTTTAGTATGTTGTGGATGGAATCAAGATGGAGGGCACAGGGTGTCATCCTGGGCTTCTTCTTCATGCTTCATCTTCCTTCTTCTTCATGGGTTTGGGTGGCATTTTGTAATTGGGCAGAAAAATCCACATTGAGGGCTCTGTGGGATCAGTTATTGGGTTAAAAGGGGAGATAATCTAGGTGCCAGCTCTTAATTGGATATTTCAGCTTTAAAAGACCTCGTAACTAAAGATTGTTAGCCATTTTTGAGGTGCTTTTCCAGTGTGCTGAGCCTGGTGTGGACAGTGTGCAAAACCTTAGATAAGATAATAAAGAACCTGAAGACCAAAAAAATCAAGAGCATCTCTCTTTCCTGTCACAAGACTGCTCCAGGAGGGTCTCCCCCAACAGGGGAGCCCCCAGGGAGGGACCAGCCTGAGTCCCAGAAGTCAGGGAATTGGCAACAGGTACCCCAGCAATCAAGTCTTGACCACGCCTGGCAGGGGCTCCTCCCACTACACCAGATTGCTCAGGGCCTTATCCAGGCCTTGAACATAGCCAGAGTTGGGATACCCACAATCTTCCTAAGCAACTGTCACAGAAATCTTTTGCGAAAAATCCCTTCTTTGGGATTTTTCCTTCTGGGAAGCTGACGCCCCAGAAAAAGAATGTAAACAGTGGTTGTCTGCTGCTGTGGAATGCAAAAGGTGCAGCTGTGATTGGCCCATGTTGGATGTTTACAATTAAGGGCCATTCAAAGGCCGAGCTCTCTGGGACAGAATCAGAGGGAGCTCCTTTGTTGATTCCTTCCTTTTCTATTCTTAGCATAGCAAGCTTCTGAGACTTTCCCTCTTCACCCCTGAAAGACCCTTGTGAGCCCGGTAACAAGCAACATGTTCCAGTGTCTAACTACCCTCACAGTAGAATATTTCTTCCTAATATCTAACTTAAATTCTCCCTCTTTCAATTTATACCCCTTATTCCTTGTCCTATAACTACTGCTCCTGAAAAAGAGTCCACAAGAAAGTTGCTGAAGAATAATGGGCTCCAGTGGATTCACTGCATATGGATTTGTTCTGGTTTTGGGCTTTAGATAAAGCCACACACTGTTAATTAAACCTTTCTGTTCGAGTATTTTTAAAGCATAAGAAAAAACAACACAGCAAAGAATTACATCTACCTGCCAGACATCTAGCAATAATTAAAGTGTGCTATCCACAGGAGACTTAAAGCTAGGGGCAAAAAACAATAGCTCTCCTGTAGATTCCAACTCACCAGTCACACAAAACTGCTGGAAGTGGCACAACTATTCAATTTCCTGTTAATTCCTAAATGACAAATCTTTGCTAAGCCTGAGGTGCACAGTAGCCCATGTTGATATTTTGTATGTCTGTGTTTACATTTCAACATCATAAAATAACATAGATCCTTTACAGCTCACAAATAACACAACGGAGCTCCATACAAAGAGCTCCAGACAAACAAATTTGACAGAATAGGGAATGTTGCAATGTTCAGCTAAAATGAAACTATTTCTATGCAATTTCATTTTGAAATAATGATGCATGGAAATATTTTAGTCTATTAATCCATTGCTTCGTACTTCAGCAAACAAGGGTTTTGGTGAACCTGAGGCTTAAGAGAGAATTCCAAATTTCTAAAATTTCATTGAATGGCTAGGTTTAGGAAGGGACCTTGAGGTCATCTGGTTCCAACCCCCAGCCATGGCAAAGGAAAATCAGGAACACGTCCCTGGGTGGGCTTGAACCACCAGCCTTTCAGTTAACAGCTGAATGCGCTTACCAATTGCGCCACAGAGACTCCCTGGGTGCTCAAATCTTCATAAGAAAAAATAATTTCTCTATCCAAAATAAATTTATGTTCCTAAAAACATCAATTTCAAGTAGCAGGGATTTAGTACAGAGATGCTAAAAGAGAACATGGTCATCACATGGCATCTGTATTGCTGGCAGCCAGAAGGAAAGGCTTATAATGCTGCACAAACACAGCAAAGCCTGCACTGTGCCTGTGTAGGCTTCCAAAGGCTGCCCTATAAATATAAAGAATTCTGAATTTTAAGAAAGCACAACTGGGAGCACAAGGGAGAACCATGAAAAAGGAAACAATATAAAACAAAGTCTTGATGAAAAGAGAATAACTCAATTTGAAAGCAACTAACAGTGACTGCCATTTTTCCTCAACCAGCAGTCAAGAAAAGAGAGGGGAGGGAATAAAAAAAAACTTAAACCTGCATACCAAAAAACTCATCAAAACCAAACATTCTTAACCCATTACTTTGATGGATACAAATCTTTGAGGATAAAAAAGCAAGCAGCTGAAAGAAACATAATTTGTATTAATGAGCTGAGCTGGGTCCCAGCCCCTTTCACAGGACCGTGTAGCTGCACAGCAATGACACACCCCATGAGGCACAAAGGTGTGGCCCCCTGACTGTCCTTAATTAAAGGGGACAGATGACTAAAATATTTGCTTTCTGCTCATTTCCCTTCCCTGTCTTCATCTGATCCATCTTTGTTTCAGACCCACAGAAGCCTGAAAGGAAAACACTATTAAGTCTCATATAGAACAGCAGATGCATTTTTCTCTTAGTGATAAAGCTAAATATGGCCTTTGTACATGTGATTTCATAATTACTTCACTTAATATCAGTCTGATTTTAGTACAGAGTATTGAGAAACCATTTTTATAACTGTTACAAAATTAGAATTCTGTAAAAGCAGTAATTGCTGATAGAAGTACCAGGATCTTACAGGTTTGGGGGCATATTTGTTTCAGCATTTGGCTATCAAGTCAGTACTCAGGCTACATACACTGGGTGATTGAACAAGTTCACTGAGAAAAAGATTTCTTACACTTTGTACTCCCTCTTCATTAATGCAACCAAATATTTGCAATGGGTGACTACCATGCATACACATGCCACATGGAAACTTGATTCTTAGGGAAAAATTGATTATCACTATGAGGTTGAAAACCCAGCAATTAAAATGTCTGATGCCATCATTTGGCAGGTACCCAAAAGCTGCCCAGGCAAAAGCTGTATAACTGAAAACACTACACCCCCCAGGAATCATTGGAAACACAGCTTTGTTTCTGGAATTAAAATTTGACCAGAGCAATCTGGCAATGCTGCACCATTTAAATTAAGAAGTGATATGGTTTGGGGTATGGCAGATCCTACTAATTACTTAGTCAACACTTAACATGTAAGTTAATGTAGGGGATATTCTACTTATTATATGACAAACAGAATGTTCCTTATGAGCATGTGATCATTTCCCTTATGAAACTTCAAGATTACAGGCAAGTGAAATTTTTTTTCTAACTCTGGTGCTTATATTCCTTGCTACATTATACTCTTATACACAAACTCAGAGGGGAAAATATCACATGAGAATGCCCTACTATTCCTCTGAGAATACTTAAATGTCAGGTCTTTGTTACATCTGACTTTATACTACAGTAGCCACTTCATCTTCTTACATGCTCCCAGTCCTTGTGATTACATTGTGCCTTTGCCTGAGGACAGTAGCTCCAAATCAAGAAGCTACACATAGCTGTAATACTGAAAACAGGAAAAAAGGACATCTCCTGCCAACTCAGTTTATCAGCAAACTCATATGTGCATGCCAGATTTGACCCACGGCACAAAGTTCTCCTTCCATTTATGCTGAGCCTGCCAAGAAAGATCAGGAAGCATTAAAAGAACAATTACCCCATCTAAATTATATCTGTGTAAATGACATGTGTCCAATTTAAATTTGTTTTCCAAATTGAACAGTAAGTCACCATTCTTCACGGTAAGTCATTCACCTTATTCTAACTTACAAGTAAATTACCACCTTACTTGCTCTCTCAGTTCTGCAGAGGGAGAGGATTAGTTTAAAATAGATTGGTTCTCTGTGAGTGAGTGGAATTAGGTGGGATGAACACCTTCATTCCTGACTGTTATTAGATTGATTCGTAGAGGAAATAGAGTAGCCAAAAACCTCAGTAATGACAGCATCAGTCATTACTGACCATAGAAAACACCACAGCTTCTTATGAAAATAATTAAACCAGTTAACCTAAGGCTACCCCTGTAGAAAAAACATATTTGAAATTCTTCCAGAGGCATTTTACTTTTAATATTCATACACATTGTCTCACATGCACAGCAGTGTCATATCTCCTGTGCCTCTCAAAGGAAATACTTTTCTCTTCTCTGGGTCTTCTCTCTGATCTAAGTGTTCCCCTCCCACTGATGGCCCTTGATGCTTCCAGCAGAGCAAGCAGAAAGCCAATAGGAAGCTGTAGCATTTGCAAACCAAAAGCTGAGGTTTGACTGATCAGAAGGGCTTGCAGCCTTCTGGTTTACTTTCAGCACACTAAGTTGATCAGCAGCAGGGAAATAAAGAACACAATTTACAAAGCTGCTTCTAGCTAATAATAGTTCATGTCTGGAGTTAGTTTGATAGGGTGCTTTGCAATCCCTAATTAGCCTTTTCTATCAGGCCTTTTATACATAGTGGTTTTGGTGTGAATTACTTAGGTATATGTCATGATGCCAAATTCAATTAGCTTGTGAAAAACAAGGAGGAACGTGTTAGAAGGGAGACCATATGCAAACCACTTCCTAACTTACAGCACTTCAGCCAAAAGCTTCTGACTGAATGAAGGGGATCTCAATTATGAATCTCCTAAGCAATGTCTCCAAAGAAGCATGGAAGCAAAAGCAGATGTCTTGTTTACACCCATATAAATATTTAATATTCACAGGGGGATTATCTTAATTAAGATACTCGACCTGCAACAGTATCAGCATGTATTGCTACAATCCTAAAATAACACATCGAAATCCACACATGGAGATTTCCACACATGGAGTTTTTTAGGAATTACTTAAGATCAGTGTTAGGTCTTCATGGCAAGTGAGGAATGCCCAGGGACTCCCAGCAGCAGGCAGCAGATCTGAAAGAGCCCTCCAAATGCTGCAGGACAGAATTACTAGTTCTAAGGGTTGCAATTTTCTGAGATATATATAAACAGAAGTATGGTTGTTTTGATAGCATTTTAGTTCCTGCTGCTCTTTTAGAGAAAGAAGACGATTTAGTTGAAAATCCCTGAAATTCTCCGGAGACAGCTTTTTTGTGGAGACTTGAATTCATTTTTTGATTTTGAGAATAAAATAATAAATTAAATTTCCCTGCTTAAGAATTGTACCCACACTAACTAAGAAGCTGAGTCAACATCCCAGGAGCTGTGGCAGAACCCCAGGTGCTTTCTGCATCTACACTGCTTATAGTAACAGCAGCAATTTGGGTAAGTTTTGAGGAGCTGCACTCATGGTCATAAATGGACCTTGTCCCATGGCCCTCAAACTTAACATATTTACATTGCAGAATGAGACAGGCTGAAGTAAATATGGTTTTGGTTGGATGAAGTCTCACTTGTTTGTGAACAAACGTTACATAAACAGATGAAGAAGAAGAGTATCTGTGGTCCTCAATGACTGCAGGAAAGATATATTTCATAAGACTGTAAAGAATCATTAATGAGCAACAATGCAAAAAGCTACAAAATGCTCTAGCTAGAAAATGTGTTTAAAAGTGTTTAAGTTGTTTCTTAAAGTGTAAAATGCATATGAAATTAAGACAAAGAAACTGAAGTACTAACAGGAATATTTTAACAATTTAAACAAACAATGAGGTTTGTTCACAGTAAGAAGGCTTTGAAAATTCCTGGCTTTTTGAATGAGGTATGAGAAAAAAAGAATGCATCAATGATATTTTTTCATTTATGGAGTAAAAGAATCCCTACTACAACCAGAATTGGGGGGTTGGTTTGTCTGGATTTTTGTTGTTGTCATTGTTTTAGTTTGGTTTTGTTGGGGTTTTTCTGGAAAAACATAACCAAGTAACTACCCATCTGTATACTTGGTACCATTTTTCTCTCTCCCTAAAAGAATAAACCTGAGAGAAAAGAGTGAAGTGCTTTTATTATTTAAAAAAATACTGAAAAGGTGAATGACTCAACAGACGGACTTGAATAGAAAAGAAGTATAGACTATATGTTGGCAGATAGTAAAGACATTGGTTGGATAGAAATGGGACATATATTGAATATATAGTAACAGCACACATCAGAATAATACTTAGAACTCAAATTTTGTATGTACATAACATTATGTGACTACATACTGCACACATTTTCTAAGTTTTAAATTTATTTATACGGTTTTTATATGGTTACTTTATTTTGTGTGAAATATATTTCCTGTGACAGCCTGCCCTGCTCTGGGCCTGCAGAGTTTGGTGGTGGCTTCCACCGCTGATGAGGGACTGGATTGGGAGCCCAGATTTCCTGCCCAACTCAGATAGCTGCTTGTGGAGGAGCAGAATTTCCCTTTGGTAAATCTTAGCAAGGTTTGATTTCAGCAGTCAATTCATACATCCCTCAAACCCAGGTAAATCTGTGGGGGTCGGCCTCTTCTCCCAGGCAAATACCCATAGGATGAGAGGACACAGTGTTGAGATGCACCCCAGGAGATTTAGGTTGAACATTGGGAAGAATTTCTTCAGAGAAAAGGGGATTATGGGTTGCTGGGAGGTGGTGGAGTCACCATCCCTGGAGGTGTTTAGGAACCCTGGAGGTGTTCCTCACCATCCCTGGAGGTGTTTAGGTGTTTAGGAAAGACTGCGTGTCTTTCCTTAAACTCAGTGACATGGTTCAGTTGGCAGGGTGGTGTTCGGTCACAGGTTGGACTCGATGGTCCCAGAGGTCTTTTCCAACCTAACTGATTCTGGGATTCTGTGATTCTGTGTGTCAGCTTGCTTGTACAGTTACCCACCCGCGTTCAGAGGGAGTGAGCGTCTCCCAGCCTGAAATGGCCATTTCATTATCAACAGAAGAGTGACAAGTGTTTAAAAACCGCATTATTTGTAATGAAGCCATCACTGTCCAGTGCCCGATCCGGACCGTGTGGGGCACAGACCCTGGCCCAGCTCCTCATTCACGGAGCACAGTCGTCAGGGGGTCTCCGCCTCGCCACCGCCCCCTCAGCTGCGGGGCTCGGGCCGAGTGCGGTGCGATCCCGTGGAATCCACCGGGAGCCACCGCATCCTCACGACGCCGCGGGGCGGGGAGGTGAACGCTGGGGCCGCCCGCTGGCGGCCGAGGGGAAGCGGCGGCGCCTCGAGAGAGGCGCCGGCTCCGCCCCGTGGGCCGGGGGGGCGTGGGGCTGCTGTCGGCCGCGGCGGCGGGGACGGCGGCAGCAGCAGCGGCGGGGTCCGCGTTGGCCGCCGGCGGGGACCCAGTGCTGCCCCGCCGCGCCCGCCCGCCCCATCGCACGCTGTTGTCATGGAGGAGCCAAGATGGCGGCGCTGGCCTACACCGGGGGCAAGCGGGAGATCAACTACTACTTCAGCGTGAGGAGCGCCAAGGCGCTGGCGCTGGGCGCCGTCCTGCTCCTCACCGCCTGCCACGCCGCCTCCCGCCGCTACCGAGGTGAGGGGGCGGCCGCGGGCGCTCCGCGGGGGACCGCGGCTGCCGGGCAGGGGAGGCGGAGCCCGGCGGAGCTCGGGAACCGCGGCCGTGCAGGGAGGGCGGAGGTTCCCTCCGCCCGGGGCAGCCGCGGCGGGCCGGGGTGGTCGGGCAGCGTGGCGCGGTGGGTCGCTGGTTGCCGAAGGACGCCACCCTGGGGGATAGCGGGGACCCGGCCCGCGGGGCCCTGCGGGCCCGGCCTGGGGGTCGCCGCAGGCCCCGGCGGTCCGGCGAGGCCCCGCGGAGTGAGGCGGGCGAGCGGGGCCGGCGGGGCTGTAGCTGTGCGGTGTTTGCACTGAGAGCTCGCCGCAGCTCCGGGGCCCGGCCTGCGGCAGGTGAAGCTGCAGGGGTAGAGGGTGACTTCTTCCCTGTCACTGGTTTCCTTACGGCATGATTAATGGCCAATTACCTGGCAATTAGTGGTTAAAGTCTTAGTTGGTACGAGATCTGGTATATATTGTTTCACTCTTTGAACCATCAAACGTAACGAAAGCGGCCGCTTTGGTGGATGGAGCGCAGTAAAGAGCTGCTGGCTTCACGTGTTGCCGGTGGCCGCGGCCAAGCTCCGGGCACGGAGCGAGCCGGTGTCACTGCGGCCGTGACCGCCGCGCACGGCGCACCTCGGCCCGCTCCTCCTCGCTAGGGCTGGTTCGGCCCTGGAGCAGAGAAACTTGGCATGATCCGTAAATGCAAATGCAGCCGCTGAAGGATATATTTACTTGTTTCTGTGTCACGCTGAAAAATGCGGTATGTTTTTGTGGGTAAATGAAAAAGTTGATCTGCAGGGAGATGACCACGGCTCTGTTTGTTGTAGCACAGCTGGTGTCGTGTTCTAACGCTTGGCTGCCAGCATTCATGGGAGACAAGGCTGAGCGAGGTAGTTCATAGTGGAAATGGAAAAAGGGGTAGGGATCTCTATGTTTACAATTCCCTAGATTCACCCTCTAGCTGGCATGTCGGTAAGCCTGATAAACTGACTAGTATTAAATTGGAAGCATTTACTGAATTCTAGGGTAGATCAAGCATGAGATAATTGAACTTGCCTGTTGTGCAGTGTTCCTTAAGGCACAAGAGAGTCACAAAACTACGCAGAAGGAGGGTGGCAAATTTTTTAAGAGGGATTGCAAGACTAAGCAAATGGGAGCTGACATATCAAGCAGGTTACAAGGAAAATAAAATATGCATAATTTCAGTATATTCTGTGAGAGTTAACGAGGGGGATGAGTCTTAGATTGAAAAATGGTGATAATCTTCTGTAACAATTCAGTATGAATTGTTACAAACCTTTGAAGTTTTTTACCTAAGGCTTTCAGTTTCTTGAAGCAATTAAATGGTAAGGGAAAGGTTTTCCCCTAAGTGTTTAAAATTTAGGACGACATGGAGTCATAGTGAAAAGAGACTTACCAATTTGGGCTTCTATGAACATAAAATGTTCAAAAGAGAAGTTTAGAAAAGGAAGGTGGAAAAATTACAGCAGATGAATTTTTAGGATAGATAAAATCAGAGGTGCTTTAATCGAAGAGATCATTCTGCAAACCTTCAGTGATAACAAACAGTTGAAATTCAACTAATGCCACTTTTGACAAGTAATGAAAAAAGCAGAGGTTTTCACTGATAGTGCACAGCTAAAGCTCACTGGCACCTCACTCATTCTCAGTGGTGTTGGTCACCCACTCTAAGTAGTGGTATGGTAGAACTTGGAAAGTGTGTACAAAAGAGCAACATAAATGGCAAAAGAATAAAACAGCTTCTCTATGACAAATAATAAACTAAAATTCGGTAGCCTGAACAGAAACCAAGTAACTTCTTAATGTTCTCAAATGTCAGGAATTACTGGGGGAACGTAAATTGATTTTTATTGTGCCATAACACAAAAATATCAACTGACAAATGAAATTGGGTAATGCATTTTAAATGATCTCAAGAAGGCACTTTCTTTTACACGTGAGACATTTTACACCAATATTTTTATATCAAAATATCCCAAAAAGGGTCATTATGATTTCCAGAGGGTGTTGGAGGTAGGGCTGCAAACAGGTTCAAAGTAGCCAGGCCATGTCATGTAAGTGATTGCTGTGTTTGTTGTGCTTTTATACTTCCCCTTTTGTCTGATTGTCATTACATGGAAAGGTTTTAGCTCATTTTGACCATAGCCATGCAAGTATCTACTATAGACAGGAGCAGCCCAGTGTACTTCCAGTCATGCTTGCCTGTATAAAATTTACTTGTATGGAAAAATGCTGAACTGCAGTTGTGGAAGGTCAGATTTATGTTTAGGAATACTGTTGTATTTAGGGGTCACCTACATTTTTTACAAAAGAATGTGAATAAAGAGAAAGTACAGGCTGTCTTTAATTTGGGGAGAGTTAAGTGGGTTCAATGTTTACATACTATCCAGTGACGTTAATGCTTTGTGGTTTTCAGTTGTTGTATTTCAAAGGTACAGTTGTAAACTGTTTTGGAAATAAGAATTTATTTAAAATTTCACATTCTTGAAATCAACAGTAGTACACTCTGTTTAAAACTACATTTTTTACTTTGAATAATACAGAACAATTGAATTTCCAGCTCTTTAAGAGTATGTATTTTAGAGAAAGCTTTGTGAAACAGCATGCCCTGGTGCTGAATGAAGACTTTGAGATTTCACAATTTCAATTGAATAGCCATGATTTTGAGGAATGATAAATTAGAATAATGAACATTAAAAAAAATCAGAAAAATTATGCACTTTGTATAACTATAATGTTGTGTATCTAAGTGAGCATAAAACTTAATTTGTTGGAAGGATAATTTACACAAAGAAAGAGTTGAAAAAGAATGGTCTGTGTTTTGTGTATACATTGGCACTTGAAATTCTTTTTCTTTTGGGTTGGTTTTTTGGTTGGGTTTTTGTTGTTGGTTTGTTGTTTTTTGGTTTTTTTTAAGATCTCACTGATGGCTAAGAAGTTGTGGTGTATTAAAATGAGCATAGTTCTTTGGCTGCTGTTTCACTTGCTAAATCCAGAGTTGAGCTTTTCTGGAGGCACTGTCTGGTTTGCAACCTCCTCTTTACTTTCTTTATTTCTTGGCTGCTGTTTCAGTTTTGTTTTATTCCCCTGTGTCATCTTCTCTCCTTATTTTCTACAGTTATGTTTAAAGGAAGATCTCAAACTTCAGTAATAGCCTGAATGAGTTTCAGGAGCTTTCTAGTATTGCTCAGGGCATTAGTAAGATAATCAGTACCTGGAGTTGGGAAAGAAGCCTAACCCCTTGACATGCATTACTGTCTCTCTGTTTGAAATGTATGCAGTGTTTGGGATGTTACTTCAGTGAAGGTACTGTAGGATGTTTATGGGCAATTATTGTGGTGGGAGTGCCATGGAGTACAGGGGTACTGAGCTTGGGCCATGACCTCTCTGTAAGGACATCCTCCAGTCTTGAAAACTTGATGGAGAAAGGGGTGATAGTGGTCTACAAATCACGGCAGATATAAGTCCAGACTGCCTTGTCCATTGGAGAACCAGGGAGTGCCCCAAGTAAATCTAGTAGAAACCATATTTCAGATAAAGGCAGATGATTCTTCAAGTATCAGCTCTGGATATAGAAAACTCTAGAAGGATTCTGTGGGTGCTAGGAGCTTGAAGACTGCTTGTCCATTTCACTAAATCCTTGGAAAGAACATAGTTGGGAGAATGTTAGACAAGGATATAATGTTTATTTGCCCTCTTCTTATTAATCTGTGAGCATCTGCTTTTTGCCCCTGTTGAAGATGGAACACTAGGCTAGACTGACCACTGGTCTGACCATGAATAACTGTCCTGATTTTCTTACACATCTTTCTCAGCAAGTTAATGGATGTCAGAGTGAGTCTGATTAGTGGTGGATATTCTTTTACAAAGTTCACTCTTACATCACTTTCATACATCTCCTAGCTGTCATCATCTGTGAAGTAGAGGCCTTCCTATCAGTAATAACTCTAAACCACCTCATTATCAAACTCATGTTGCTTTTGATTAGATAGTTTTTTTATTATTCCTGACAGTTTCATTTTTTATGCAACTTACTTGTAATTATAGTTTTCCCTGATACTCAAAATTGCAAACTCATGCAATTGTGTTGCTTGAAAAACAAAGTATGAGTTGAGCTTAATGAAGTGAAGGTTTCAGAGAAAGTGTTAGGTATGGGCAGTGGTACATTGGTCCTGCCCAAGCTAGAACTAGTTCCTACCACTTCATTCACAACCATTTCCCTGTTTGTCAGTGCTGGGAAATGCCAAGAATGACAAAATTGTTGGAGAGCAACTTCTCTTGCAGTGAATGTGTTCAGTTGTGTTCAGTTATAAAACTGCAGCATCTGACACGGAGTTGGGAAGATAACAGTCACTGGTTTCATAACAGATATTTGAAATTTAACATGACCTGAAACATCAGCACTTGTAAAATGATTAATCTTAATTAGCATAAAGCTTATTGACTGGAAGGGATAAGTGCAGTTAGAATCATCAGCAAATTTATGTGTAAATGTTTGGGGTTTTTTTTTTTTGTGTATTAACCCATATCACCTGTTCTAAGGTGACCACATGACTGTATGTCTTGCAAACCTTGTAATGAGTTTTATGTTCTATACAAGATGCTGTACATGGTGATTCTGTGTAGAAGGTTACTTTATTCAACAGTTGTATTCTTTAATTTCTTATTAGTGTATTTGGGATAGTAGATAGCAAAGTGGATTGGTGTCTCTTAAAGGAAATGCCATTCTAAGTCACAGCATCTTTCTGACAGCAGAAGTGGGATCACTAACATTTTGTGGCTGGGGTGGGATTTACAGAACAAGTATTCTATAATGAGTGAGAAGGCAACTTGCAGAAGCTTGTGCAAGATGTATTTACAATCAGTTAAATTTGTTTACTGATTATTTCAATTTCTGTTTTTCAGAAGTTGTCAAATTATTTTTTATGATGTCAACAGGGCTGTGTTTTACATTTCATCTGTATGAATTCTAATCTTAATGTAACATTTCAAAGGTGGTGATACATGTGAGTATCTTCTGTCCAGTGGGAGATTTCTTGGAGAAAAAGTATGGCAACCTCACAGTTGTATGATGCATAAGTATAAAAATAGGTAAGGAAACTCATGTATTCTGTTCATCTGTAAATAAGCATCATTGTTTGATTGCAGCTGTAGTAATTGCTGTAATTGTAGTAATAATTAATCTATTGTTCACTTTACATCTGATTCTCTAGGCTTTCAAAAATGTACATTTATGAGAAAGAAGTCTTTTCCAAGTACTTTATCTGTGTACAGTGTTTACCATAGTTGTATTTCTGTATAAAAATACAAATAAATGTTGGTGATGGAGGTACTGGCACAAGTTATGGAAAGCCATATGAGGCTGCATATGTCACTCTCAGATTGCTGACCTCACATGTCAAATTGAAAACAAAACTATCCCAAATAAAATTACCTATGACTTTTTTCACTTCATAGTAAGAGAACTCTTTTTTTTTTTTTTTTTTTTTTTTTTAGAGTTATGCTGTATGTTACCTTTTGGAAACAACTGTATTTGTAGCACACATAATAGGAAAACCTGCTTAGTTTCTTGCCTAATTACAGTAGCAGGAGAGTTCATTTTTAATTCTATGCAAATTGCAATAAATTGGTTATTAATTCAACATGTTAAAAAAATTTATCATGCCTTAGAGTTGGATATAATGTTTAGAATTATCTATATAACTGGAGATTTTGAGAATACTTCTTTCCAAGGTATGTATTTTCTGTAATGTTGCTGTTTTGTTTTACAGTGAAGCAAAAAATTGCCTCATAGACAAACATGTTGTATTTATAGGAGATTCTAGAATTCGACAGCTGTTCTATTCATTCATAAAACTGATAAATCCTCAAGTCAAAGAAGAGGGAATTAAGGTGAGATAGCTTGGTTTTGTGGTTGATTTTTTGTTTCTTTCTTTCCAATTTACCTCATAACTCTGGTCTGAACTTCAAAAAATCAAATTATACTGTTTGCTGGCCTTGCCATATGAAAGGAGAAGCACAGAAAGATCTTTTGAAGAAGAACAAGATTAGACCAAAATAATTGTTTGGGTACACATGAGATAATTGTGAATCTGAGAAGAGAACTGGAAGCTCAAGAGAAAGCTTGCAGCAGCCTGGGAATAAATTAATGAAGCTGACTTGTCCCATAGCAATTTATGCTTTGTATTTGGTTTCTTGATGAGAAAATGATTGCTCCTTTGTGTGTTTTTAAATAGTAGTAATTCATGCCTTCTAATTTGTCATTTAAAATGTCAGTTAAATTGCTGATCTAATCTGTTCATAAAAATCCTTGGGGCAATGACAGATTTCCAGGTCTAACTTGAAGCTGAAACTAAAAATATCTTCAAGTCTTACCTTCTTTTTGATCACTGATGAATAGCTGTCTGAATTTTATAGTGTTAAGTATGTAAATTGCAGCCAGGTGGGAGGAAGAAAGGATTTAGTTGTATCATTTGTTGAACAAAATGCTGATTTATTTTGCTCTGTGATACTTTTTGGGCACATGTCTTCATAGATGTAGTACATATGTGATGGAAAATATGCCTTTCAACAGTACATCAGATTTGTCAATTATTTAGTAATTCTGTCACTTAGAAGTGCAAGGTGGCAGCTTGTCCAGCATGCAGCATGCAATCACTTCCACCTGTCAAAACAAGATCTTTGATTGATCCAAGAACTCTGGTTTTCTTAGTCAGTTGGTTAGGTCACTCTTGGTGCCCAAAAGTAATGGTGAGATGAGAGAGTGCTGTAATGGATCTTGAGAGTGTTTTTTGTCAAGTTTTATTGAAATCAAGATCTCAGTTTGAAGAAGTACACTTGTTATGGATCAGTACCAAAATTAATACTGTGTTTTATAATTTTAAAGGAGTATTGTGATTGCATATCTGACTCCTTCCTTTCTGGTTTACAGTTTTCACCCAGAAAATTTAATAATGCATTATAGATTTTATTTCTGCCTCAGACTATTTTCTTTTATTCTTTAATTAAAACTGTATTGGTTGTTTTGTGTAATGGAGATGGGCAGATGAAAAGGAAGGCTGGAATAAGGCAGTGTAAGAAAAAAAAGAGGAAAAGTCATAAGTTTTTCTTATGTTGGGAAGCTAAATTTAGGAAAACATTTGATACCTTTGTAACAGAGTGAGCAGAAAGCATTTCAGACTTTGTTGGCTAGATTGCTTCCAGGAAAAATAACTGTTTATTTTAGTAGCTTGTTTTATCAAGAAAGCAACATAAATATTTTGTGTGAATACACTGACAAGTTTATGCAAGAAAAATCCTCTCCACTGAAGATAAATATTGGGTGAGAGCAAGTTAGCATAGGTATGTAAATATTTTGTTTTCATTCTGAAAGTTTCTCTTACTTTGTTTTTGTTGTTTTGGGGTTTTTTGACAGCATGGAAATATCCCATTTGAAGATAAATCTGCTTCAATTAAAGTGGTAAGTTTTTATCTAGTGTAAAAATGCAAACCATAATCATGTTATTATTTCATGTAATATAATTGAAAATGCCGTCAGAGCTGAAGAGTTAAAAGAAGGTTAAGACCATCAACATTCTTTATAAATATTTCACAGATGTTTCACAGTACCTCTTAATATGCTGTGTTAGGAGAATTTGGCATGGAGTATTTGTATTGTGGCTTAGTTTTGGGCATAAGCTCTGGAGCTGTGTATAATTTTTGTCAGATCTTCCAATTTGGCTTTTCCAAGCATACCTTTTGCCAGGAAGTTTACTCTTTCCATGCTGTTAAAATATATATCTGGGTCTCCCTGGATTGGTAATTGTAATTGCCATTGAGTTTTCTGTGCTATCCCAACAAGTATTGCTTCCACTGTTTTTGCATGGAGAAATAAACACAATGCTGATTACAATGTGGATATTTAAAAAAAGTAAACAAGTACTTGAGGCTAGTTTTTCTGAAGGGCTGTGTTCTCCTCTGCCCTGGCACTGCAGATGCTGTCGTCAATAGCTTTCTTTGCTTCCCATGACCGCTGTCAGCAGTGCTGGCATTGTGCTAGTCATGTATTTATTTATGCCCTGAAGAAAACTCATTCTCTATTCACCAAAACCAAAGAAGCAGTGTGTTTGCTGAGTTCTAAGAATATGGGTTTTCAGTACTTGTTTGTGTACATGGTTAAGATTTAGGGTACAGAATAACATTTTAGGGTGGTAAGCCCATGGCAATTTAAGCATGTGCTGACCTGCTCTGTTGGCCTTCACAGTATGTTCCTGTGTTTGTGCTGTAGCTAGCACTGGGGAGCTGTGGAGTGGGTTGTTTCAGGAGTCAATTCAGCCCAAAAGTTACTTTGTAGGATTCCTTTTCAGTCAGGTCTGATGTGGTTCATCATGTTGTTATCTGAATGCTGGAAAAGATGGGACAGAACACAAGGCAGGAGGAAGAGGCTGGTGCAGCCTGATTTGCATAGGGCTAGCCTGACAGGGCCACATCTTCAAAACCCCTTAACCACAAAGATTTCAGATGGCAGGTCTGGGCTTTTGGGAGATGTCTCATAGTTAATATATTCCCAGTCTGCTGCTTCCTTGTTTTGATGCAGTGCTGCCCTTCGACATTATTGGCATGATAGCTGAATTTCCGTATTCAGACTGGCTGTGACCCAATAATCCAAATGTGGAAAATACTTGACCACAAAAGAGAAAATTACTGGGAACAAGTGGAGAGTTTAATTTTGCCCTTTCTAGTCATCACAGTAACTCTTCTGTCCTTCAGCCACTGTAGAGGACTGCATGATTGTTCACAGGTTCCACAGCCAAATAATGAATTGACAGTTCTCAAGTGAACTACCAAAATGTAACAACCCAGAGGAGTGGTGATAGAGCTTTCCTCTCTGCTGATAGTGTTTCAGCATTGTGTTACAAAGTTTCCTCACAATAGTTTCTGCAGATGTTGTCTCTGCTATTTCCCTTCAATGCATATTTTTTGACTATTCAATAGTGCTGTCCTGAGGAGTAACTGAATGCTAGGAAGTCATGGCTTTCCCTGGGAGACATAAAAGCACTAGTCTACACTGTCCTAGATGAAAGCTGAGCACTGCTCCTGGCATCTAAAAGAATTGTTAGGTTTTGATTTTGTTTGAAAATCATGATTTCATGCTATCAATTATTTTAAACTTTGAAACAAAGAGAATCTGCTGGTAAGGATGTGGAAAACTGAGCAAAAAGCAAGTTCTAATAAGTTATAGATGTGACCTTTTGTGGTCCCTGATTGCAGTGGAAACTCAAGGACATCTCATTTGGCAGACATAAAAAAAAACCTTCTTGGTGAAATTCTGACTCCTGAACTACAAATAAAAATTTGTTTTTTATGAGGGAAAAGTTTTGTGGATTTGTTGGCTTCTTCTCTTTTTTTTTTTTTCGTTGCTTTCTGTTTTCCATGCTGAAGTAAGATATCAGGATTTTCATGCTAATTATAAGGAAATCACACTGAGCCAAATGTTTTTCCTTTAGAATTGAATTAATGGCAATTAGTTTGGCTTTTTTGCATTTTTTGGTTTTAGTCTACTGATTGTCTTTTAAGCTTGCAGAGTAACTCTGCCTTTTTTTTACAGGATTTTCTGTGGTATCCAGAAGTTAATGGCTCTATGAGGCAACGTATCAAATCTTGGGCTGAGGTTTGTTTTAAGAGATCTATAATTTAACTTCAGAGTGGTGAAAGGAGGATGTTTACTGGTGTATATGTTTCTGGGTATCTCCTGGTCTTTCAAGCATGATATCACTTGGACCTTAAAAACCCCTAAGCAAACTAGAAAAACCCTACTTCATAGGAGCAGGTTAATTAATCCTATTAAGAGTTAAAGGAATTTCAGTCTGGTTTGGTATTTTACTTCTGCTGTGGCTGCAATGACTCCACTTTAATGTGACCAAATGTTTTGATACTTATGAGTCCATTTCAACTTGAGATATTCTATTATTTTGTATATGTATGTTAATATGAGTGTTTCAGAGTGAAGGGCAAAGGTAATTTGCAAAGTCAAGAATTCTTTGATTTGATTTGTTTTCAATATCTCCCTCAATTAGCCTCCTAATTATTTTATGTGTTTCAGTTATGATGCAGGCTGTCTTGTTATTCTGTGTGTAACTCTGATGACAAGTAATACATTTACAGATTAGCAGCTCATTTCTTCTTGTTTCTTCCTTTGTTGACCTTTCAATAGCCTGCAGTTATTTAGTAGTAGCTCACAGTGATTATTTTGCTATCCTGTTAATCTTTCTTGCACGACACTTTCCATCAGGATAGCTGAAGTTATCATTTGATTTTCTTTTTCTGTGTTTCTATAAAAATTGAGCACTGCTGGTTTTCATTGTGGTGCTGGGATAAAACTGGTTCTGGGGTGGTTAGGACTGTTTGTTTCCTTGTGCTGTTTTGTTTGAGTACACTGGCCCTTGTCCTTGTCCTGCACAGAACTGTCACACGCCTCTGGGGTGACAATGGTCAATGCAGAAGCTCTAACAGATGTTTGACAATGCTGAGACTGAGATAAAAAGTTCAGTAGTGTGATCTACAATTTACTTGACCTTAGGAGAAGATGTTTTAAAGAGAGCTTATGCTGCTCAGTTGATCAGGATTATAGGTGCTTATTGATACTTCATGCTTTTGTAGATTTTTATTATGTGAATTCTATTCTGTATCTTACAAATATCAGGTGTATGTTCTCTGCAATGTATCTGCAATCTACTCTTTTGTAACCATTAGCTGATGGGGAAGTGAGTTATAGTGAATGTAGATATGAGTCTTAAAATAATTTAAGAATATTTTGAAACTAATTCCTTTTTTTTGTTTGTTTCTTAGGGTTCTGTGGCAAAACCCCATATAATTGTAGTAGGAGCTGCCACGGTAAGTTAGTGAAGAAGGAAGTTCTTGTAGGATAACTTTTAATGTTCTCAAGTTGGTTACATGAGCAAGTTGTTAAACACAGTTTGGAGTAAAATATCTATTCTCAGTGAATTTGTTGTTACTAAAAGTAGTTTTAAAATATCAGGTATGCTTTATTATACCAGTGTGATGTACAGTACTTGGTTTTTGTCAGCAATACTGGTTAATAAGCATTAATTTGCTTTAACCTAGCTAATAAAATGGATTTAGTTAAAAGCAGATTATTAATTTTAAAAGTTAAAGTATTTGCATACTAATTGAAGTGTATTTTTAATACCTTTTTCAGTCACAAAATTCTGCTTTTGAGTATGGCCCAATCTGGAATGGTCTCTTTCCCCACATATATTTCATATATATATATATATGAAAAAATCACAATTTTACATGGATAATTCAAAAGTTAAAGAGGTTGGAGTTCTGGAATCTTGTTGCACTGGAAGATTCCACCACTGATATGCATTGCAGCATCACAGGAAACAGGGCTGACAAGCACCAGAAGAGGTGTCCTGACCCATCAGTTTGCCACCAGGCAGGATATTTCTACTTATCTTACACTTGGCAAGAGTGAACCAATTCTTTAAAACTTCCAGGGATGGAATTCAGCAGGCCCCTTAATTAGTCTGTTCTAGTAACAAAGTCAAATCAAACAAACACTCATCTCATTATTTCCACGTTTAATGTCCCTTGCTTCCAAATATTTGGGAATTGGAATTTGGAAAGAATTAGCTAATTTATTTTCATAGGAGCTGAAATGTAAAGAGAGAAAAATGTGTTGGATTTAAAGCAAAATCCTTCAAAAGCAGTTTGTTTTAGAGACAGTTGAGGCACTCTACCAATCTGGAAACTTGTGGACATGCCTATTTAAGGACGAACTCCCTCACTTTTAAGAGGAGGTCGTGTGTATGTAACCCTCCACACATTTCCTGAGGCATCAAAAATTCTCCTTTTCCTTTAGGTGAACCCCTAAGTTCCCTTCCTCTGTAGGATGCACATAAATATTTGAGCTTTAGGAATTGTAGTAAGCCTAGAATATGATTTCTCAGTCTGAGGCTGTAGCATTTATTACCAGGATGAGTCATTGTATTCCATAGAGAAAATGGCATTATATATGAATAATGGTCTGGCATGCAGAAGGTCAGGTTGCAAAGCTGCAGGACACTTAGCTAAATAATTCCCTTTACTTGCATGTGTATATTAGCTCTAGCTTGTTGCCTTTTGTGGACAGCAGGAGATAGAAACTAACAATATGCAGGGGAGGCTCTGCTCTTTTTAACACTACTATATTTGTACAAAACATTTAATATGATATCTAGAGTTGAACAAAGATAAACATCCTCTATTTTAAGGGACTTCCAAAAAAATAAAAGCTTCAAAAATCAGACAGTTCTGCAACCTCACCATAGCTGACAGTGGTGTGGTAACCTGCCACTAGATTAAACTTGTTGCATTTTGAAATTTACCTTTATCTTTAACTTAGCTCTTGGGTGGGTCATGCTACTTCAGCCTGGACATGTCTGTCTTAAGATGGCAACTGCATAACAGTTTATAAATAGAAGTCCTATAAGCTGGAGGGGCTCCAGCTCATACAAAAGTCAGTTGCTTTCTTATTTTGGGAAAAGGAGCTTCTCTGAGAATGTCATTACCATGCTCTGCTTCTTAATTCCTCACTTCCTGTTGCAAGGAACATGCTGCTTTAACTGTCTGTTAAATATGTTGGTGTTTCAAATTAAGTATTTAGCTGCTGGGAGAAACTGCTTCTTTTTTTCCAGTGGGAGTTCTCAGAGCAGCTGTATGTTGTTTGGCTTCACAAAGTATTAATTTATATTGAATAATATTTTCAGGAAGTGCATTAATCAGTGTACTTGTCTTCTGATGAAATTTTTATGTGGCTATTTAGAGATAAATAGAATTTGCTACATTTAGGCTAATTGTTATGGTTTTGCTTTTTTTAGTTTTTACTAGGTCAGTAGAGATACGGTAACACTTAAAAAAAAAAAAAAGCTGCCTCCATTTTTCATACAGTGTGGGAAATAATTTTCAAAAGTTAGGAGGAATTCATGAGTGGGTATAGCATTCTCCCAGGGATTTCCTATAGAAGATTAAACCAGAAATTAAAATTGCTCTTGTTTGGTTTTTGAGGTTTCTTTCCCCTTTGTGGATATCTGTAGAACAGATGGAAATATTGGAACTTGATACCACTGTCAGGTTTTGTTTGCATGCATCTCTTGCTGTAGTCAGTCTAGAGAGGAATTGATTGAACTGGCCAAGATTTTTCAATAACAAGAGTGGCTTTGCTACTTCATTGTTGGATAAAGCCAGGAGACTTTGAATTAAAATTTAATTTATGAAAAGTCAAATATACACATAAGGTGGATGTTAAATACTCTTGTATTTGGATGATGTGTTTGAATGTAATTACCTGTCTGGATAGCTGCTTGGTCTAAAAGAATTTTTTTAGCGCTTTTGAATAGAAAGCTGAAGAAATCTAACTGTATTGAAGTAATGAAAAATAGCTACAAGTGGAGCAAGGGAATCAATTAATTAGGGATCCTCAGAGATACATGTTCTGAATTTATTTCTTTTTTTCTCCAGTGGTCTATCAAGATTCACAATGGCAGCAATGAAGCTCTTGCACAATATAAAATAAATATCACTTCAATTGCACCTCTTTTGGAAAAATTAGCAATAAGTAGTGATGTTTACTGGGTCTTACAAGGTAAAGTAATGAACAGTAGGTAACAATTTTTAACTTTACTGTCTGTTGAATTAGTTTGTTGTAGGCTATGGAAAACTTAATCCATACTGCTTACTTGCAGATTGAAAAAGGTGTTAGTTGAGCTTCAGTATCTCCTTTCTTGCAGTCATAACTAAGCTGATACCTAAATAGCTGCTACTGCTGATAGAGATTTCAAAGCTGTAGCATGAAAAGCTTTTGCCTTATGAACTCTTAATTCTTTGTTGGCTTACTCTCAGACTCAACATGCCAGGTCTGTTCTCTGTGTGCTGTGCTCCATACATACCTCTTGGGAGTCAAGAGTACAGGTGCATGCAACAGCAGTATTCCAGTGGTTTTTTTCAGGTTATATTAATAATAGAAGAAGTTGAACAAGTGCATCCTCTGTGTGTGTCTACAATGACTACACACACTCCTGAGAATACAGCGAATTTAAGTCCCTAGAATGAAATTTGTTTCTCTACACTGGGATGAGAAATCATGGCTCACAATGAATTAGTGAGATTTTTATTGTGGCACCAAGCTTACATTGTTTTGCTTTTCTTCAATAAAACTAAAATATTTCCCTGAAAGTGAGCAGTGAGCTCATAGGTAGAATGTTCTCCTGGTTTCTCTGCCACAGGACATACCATTTTAGATTGTCATCACCTTAGTTACAAACACAGGCAGATTTTGAGCCCTGTTAGCAATATATCCAGCTGTACCCTTACAGTCATGTCCAAGTTCCTGTCAAGGATGGTTCTAGAGGTAAATCTGAATTAACAAATCAGTCTCCCATTCCTTTCAAAGCCATGGATATTGACACCAGAAGCAGTTAGCTGTCAGACTTGTCTCACCTTGGTACTGCTGAGGACCTTGTCCATTTACATAATCTCTGAGCTCTTCAGTAGCCCAAGTGGGAGGAGAAGCAATCTGTACAGAGTTGTCAAGACATTGGTTATCCTGATATAGGCATGATGTATCTAAAGTAAATCAATCTGCATCTCACAGAGTGTGTCACAGCAGGAGCTTTTCACAGGAGCTTAAAGACCTCTGGCTGACCTTTTGATCTAGAATCACTTTCTTTTAAGCTTTACATAATTTCTGAAGCCTGTAGGCAATCAAGTCAACCTTTTTCTCTGTAAAACTGAGATTCTGCTGTAAGTTGAACTGGAATCAAGAGGAGCAAGTGGAATATGTTTATGGCCTATGAGAAGTGAGGAGCTGGGGTTTTTTCCACAGAAGAAAAAGGGTTTGAGAAAGTTTGGTTTATTTTTTTTTTTCATATATCTGTTCCGCTGCCTGTCTTCTGCCCTTTTTCCTTTTGGAGTCTTTTCTTGGGTGATTCCATTGCTGAGAGAAAGCATAAGCAGCTCTGCACTTTAGCATTATCTGCTTTTCCTGGATTCAGAGAAATTAAACAAGCATTCATTTCTAACCTGCAACTACATATGCATTAATAGGGAATGGTGATAAGAACATTTAGTGATAAACAGCTCTGGTAACTGTAGCAGTCATTTATTCCTTGCTGTACATTTTTTCTGTACAATTAAACAATTGTGACCTCTTAAATGGAAGCAGCCTGTGCAACTTCAGCTAAGGAAATCCGTTGATAAGTCTAATATTAATGTGTTCATTCTTTGTCCTTTGAAATTCAGATCCTGTTTACGAAGATATGCTGAGTGAAAGTCGGAAAATGATCACTAATGAGAAAATAGATGCTTATAATGAAGCAGCTGTTCGTATTCTGAACAGCAGCTCCCGAAATTCCAAAGCTAAAGTGAAAGTGTTCAGTGTATCAAAACTGATAGCACAAGAAACTATCATGAAGTCTGCAGATGGCCTGCATCTCCCTGAATCAAGCAGAGATACAGTAAGTGTTTTCATCACTGGTCAACATTGGAAGTATTAATAGTAAAACAAGATCTGAAGTGAATGTTCTGAAACTGCAAACAGTATGGAAGTAATGAGGACTGCATTTGTCAGGGAATTTTGTTCAGAAAATTCCAGTGGGTGGGAGTGCAGTCAGTTTTATAGGCATTTTAAAAAACATAATAGCAAAAACATTAGTGCATAACTATTGTTAAATAGCTGTTAATCCACTAGATCTTTTAGATCCTGAGTGCAAACTTCATGCTTTCATGTGTATGAATGTGTTAAGGTGATAATGACTTGTAAAGCAGTGCTTAGAAGTAAGTCTTAAATTTCCCCCTATGTGTCCAGAAAATTTGGTTTGGTAAGGAGCATGAAGAAGCTAACAAACACATAGTATAGATCTTCCTGGTTGCATGGAGTGCCTCTGGCTTTATTTCTTCTCTTTTAGTAACCAATATGTATATGCATGCAGTGAGCCCCTCTGAGCTTTTCAGCATGCCCTTTTTGTGAAAAACTCTCCCATTATGTCACTTTTGGTTCCATTTCTTTGCAGATTTAAGTTGCTTTAAAGTGCTGGATGAACTAAATGCCATCTTACCACATGTTTCAGTCTGTCATGTTTCAGAGACTTGCATTACTGTGCCTCTTTAGAACCCAAGTTTGTGAGCTGGTTTTCATTTACAGAAATAATGAGAGGACCCTCCTGTTCTAAGATTAGCCATTTTTGCTTACCTGTAGAAGTTCAAGTATTTTTTTTTGGAAGAAGTGTTTTGATTGACTGTTAGATACAACTGTGTATATGGTGGGACTGTAAGATTTTATTTTTGTAATGATAAGGGAGAATTGCATGTCTGATGTCAGCTCATGATGCAGAAAAAAATTTCTTTCGATGGAAATGTTAACTTTCTTATTAGAAATTAATTACCAAAATTGTTTATTTTTTTACAGAATGCAATGATTCTTATGAATGTCTACTGCAATAAAATAATGAAGCCCATTGATGGCTCCTGCTGCCAGCCTCAGCCTCCTCTCACTCTGATACAGAAGATAGCTTTCTGTTTCTTTACTTTGTCCATTTTTGGATATTTAATTATTAGCTTAATTCATCGGAATAATTATCGGAAGAACAAATCATGCACTGATTTGGAAAGTGGAGAGGAGAAGAAACCTGCCATCAGCACACCTAACGTTTCTACTTTAGAGATGCTCTTACACTGCTTTTGCAAACTTGGTCTAATCATGACCTATTTTTATCTGTGTGACAGAGCAAATCTTTTCATGAAGGAAAATAAATTTTACACACATTCATCTTTCTTCATACCCATCGTCTATATCTTGGTTTTGGGGGTATTTTATACCGAAAATACCAAAGAGGTAATGATCACCTTGACATCCCACTTAAAATGTTGTTTCCCAATTTGTGTGTAAAATAACCCATTTCTAAGTATTCGAGGTTAATTTTTCAAAGTTATTATAACTCACCTGCAAAAAATGCCATCTTGAGCAGTATAATGTCTGCATAGAATTAGACAGAGGCTAAGGCTTTTTGAAGCCATATGGATATCACCACTTTAGTCATTCTCACTCTTCCAAACTGGAATTGATCAGAACTCAGCTAAAAGAGAATTTAAATAATGTTAAATCTGTGCCCATTAGACAAGACTTTTACAGTTGGGAGAGACCCATTTACCCATAAAGTGGTTTATTGTTTGAACTTTTTCTCCTCATTTTGTAGATGTTCCTTGTTCTTTTTGGAATAGCAACACTCTTGTTTTGTTTTGCATTAGACTAAAGTGTTAAATAGAGAACAGACTGATGAATGGAAGGGCTGGATGCAACTTGTTATTTTGGTTTATCATATCTCTGGAGCAAGCACTGTAAGTGATTTGAATTTCTTTTGCTTTTAGGGGGAATGCAATTTGAGTATTGTATTTCAAAAGAAAGATAGTGTAAATGGACATTAGAACTGAATAGAATGAGTCAGTAATGCTATTGTTTCTGTTGTTTTAAACATGGTATTAGCAGAGTTAGTTTTTCTAAGTGTATTTTTGACTGACAAAAACATATGTTACTTGACCAGTTTAAAAAAAAAAGTGTCCTCTGTGTAGAATATTGCATTAATTTATTTTTAATTGCTAGCAACTTGAAACTGTTGAAGGTGAGCTTTCAAAGAGCCCTTCTTAAGTCTCTCATAACTAGTAACGGAATATGGCAAGTGTAGAGCAATAAATAGAAAAAATTGTCCTAACATGAGAAGTTAGGACACCAAAAGAGCTTAGTAAGAAACAGGGCAAGGTACCCCAGTGTTTCTTTTCTTGGTTAAATCTGATTTAGTGCAATGCAGAAATAGCATAAAGGAGAGGGAGCAAAAGGAAAGCAAAAAATATTTACTATTTACCTGGACATTTATAAAAAGTACTTTATTTTTCTCAACAGTTTTTGCCTGTGTACATGCACATTCGAGTTCTGGTTGCTGCATATCTGTTTCAAACAGGTTATGGGCATTTCTCATATTTTTGGATAAAAGGGGACTTTGGTGTATACAGAGTCTGTCAGGTAAGAATATCTCCCTACTATTTTTATAAATAAATTTTTCAGATAGCAAAGTATCCATAATATATCCATACTCTCTAAATAATGTGATACCAGCTCATTTAACCAAGGTTTAAACAATAAAAATGGCTGTTGTGTCTATGTAATCTGAGCTGTTTAACTGGTAGTGTTCATCTAATACAAACTTAAATCACATAAATGATACTTAAAATGTAAAAAATGTAATTATGTACACTCTGAAATTACAAGACAAGCATCTTCTAATAAATAGCAATGGAGATTCCATTGCAGTACAATTTACAGTAAATAGCAATAGGTAAATAAAGAGCCAGGTAGGCTTCCAAAGACAGTGTATTGGAGCCTACATTTATTAATAAAGAAAAGTAATTTTCACACCATAACAACACTGGACAACATACCTGGTTTTGTAGCTTTCCTCCTAGGCTTTGCAGCATATGCTGTAGTACTTTAATTTTTTTCTAATGCATATCTTTTATTGCAATTAGGTTTTACATTGTCCTGTAACTCAGGTCATTGTGCTTAGTAAATGTACATTTACAGTCTGATGATGGCAGTACCCTGGCTCTAAATGAGCTAGCCTAGGTAGCTTTTGAGGATGAAAAAAGAGAGACATTTAACAGCATCCAGCAACTAGAGCACTTGGTCCCCTGCCTGGGAAATAGTCAGATAGGGTTAACCTTATTTTCATCACAATTTTTACCCAAGCAGGTCAGAGCAGTACAGGTCCAGAACCACATAATCAATCTTACCTTGCCCTGCTGATGTTCCCTGTGCTACTTTATCTGTGTTTCAATGTAAAACACGTAGATATTTTTGTACAGTGCTAAAGGAACATGTCCTCATCTTTCTCAGCTTTGCTTCCCAGTTTACATATCCTCTGTCTTCTCTCCTCTGACACCCCCCAGGTTTTATTTCGTCTCAATTTCTTGGTTGTGGTACTGTGCATAGTGATGGACCGACCTTACCAGTTCTACTATTTTGTGCCATTAGTCACTGTCTGGTTTATGATCATTTATGCCACTTTAGCTGTATGGCCTCAGATTGTCCAGAAGAAAGCAAATGGTAAGATTTCTTTTTTTCTTTCTGCTATAAAATATGTATGTTATTATAATGATAATCATACAGAAATGGCATTGTTAGTAGATCTCAGCCTCTTTGTTAGTCAAAATATGCTAAACAGCTGCTCACAGAAATACAGTTTGTCATAGGTGAATTAGGTCAGTTGAAAAATATAACAGCTGATGACTAAACTCTGCCTCTGGTTATAGTCAGATTAGAATACTTTTTAATAGGTTTTGATCATCAGGAATGTGTTTTACAAGAATTGTAATTTTACTGGATGAAATGAAAACCATAGGTTGCACTGTGTGTGCTTGCTGGGGCTGTGTCTGTCGTGCGCTGGGTGCTGTGTGAACAGGGAATGTTTAGACTTTCTCCTTCTGTGTTGCCAAGGTGTCTGTCCATCCTGAGCACCAGTTCTGCCTTAGCTGGCCAAATAAGAACATGGGGCTTGCTATCCTAATATCTTAGATTAAATAAGCTATCAGAAGTATGTCTTGTGGTACCAATATTTTAAATAAAAATGGAAGTGAAATCCCAGTTTATGTGTTGTAATTCCTTAAAAAGCTGCAAACCATGTGGTAAATGCTTATTGAGGAATATCCTCATTTTATAGCCTGAAGATATGACTATGAAATATACCAAATATATACCAGGAATAGATGCTGCAAAAATACACTTGAGTAGTTTTACAAGTTATCTCAAAGGCAAATATCTTCCTGCTTTTTTTTTCTTTTCCCAGAAACAGAGAAATTACTCAAATTACTCTTGTGTACTTTGGACCAATAGTGTACTGTGAAACTGGAAAATCTTTCAATGATAGCTTTCAGTTGTTTATGATCCTCTTTACAGCTCCCAGTTTATATGGTTGGAGGGGGAAATGATCTCTGTTGCAATGCTGCGGTTTGGATAGAGCTTATTTGACAGCTTTGAGGAGTAGTTTCTCAGGCTTGTTTCAACAAGATACTTGTCCTTAATGAGCTGCAGTTGAACTTTGGAGTAAAACTGATATCTCAAAGTTTAATAATATTTACTCATTTCACATGAACAAAAAGAAGGCATTTTTATGTATGTATTTATTTACACTCACCTGGAATAAGGACTGCCTGTGCAGAGTGTTTGGGAAAGCAGAGGTTTTAAAACAGTGTTTCTGTTTGAACACCTAAATTCTCTTCTTTATGTATTTTGTCCCTGTCTTAGAAATGAGGCTTAGTTTAGGCTCGAAACTTTTTAGATTTTTAGTTGCTGTGAATGTTTACTTTAATGGCTTAAAGTAAAATTTAAATGTAGATAGTGATAAAATATTGCTGGCAATATTTGAACATTTATTTATGAATGGATTACAAAGCATAGCTACACTAAATAATTGGCAGTTATTACTTAATGTGTCCTGGGGCTTGCTGTTGAAAAATTAATGACAGTATAATGATTAATTTATTTCTTCCTCAGGGAGCTGCCTGTGGCACTTTGGTTTACTGCTGAAACTGATTTGCTTACTGACATGTATATATTTTCTGTCATATTCTCAGGTTTGTAAATCCTGGCTATATTTATCCTTAATGACCTAAGAGTATATTATTACCTGTCTTTACTTTTTGATGTGCTCATAACTTGTATATTTGCTCCAGTGTCATAAATACAGAAGAAAAAAAAATGAACCTTTTGATTTCTTCTCGTATTTGAATTGGTTTGGGTGCTGGAAAAACCCACAACTATGTGTCTTACTCATTGGTTTGTTATGTTTGACATATTTTCAATGTACTACTGTGAATGCAGTAAATACAAGGGCCTATGCTTTGGATTTGGGGTGGGGTTTTTTCATGTGCTTAGTTACTGAGTTTTGCCAGCATATGGGGATGCATATGGTGATACAGTGATAATGAAGTTCTGTGTTGGCCTTGATACCACATCAAAAGATTGGTTCTCAGGCTAAATTAGCAACTCCCTGCATGCTATAAGTACAGCTGACAGAAAGAAGTCAGGGTAGAGCTTGTCCCTCCAGGATCTTACAGGGGGGTTGTGTGGTTTTTATCCCTCACTGCTTTTCAGCCTGTTGAACTGTAGTCTTGGAGTGCATATTCCTTATCACAACCTGTTAGTGAATCTCTCTCTGTGAGGAGCAGTACAAACTGGAAGGCATGCAAATACCTTAAGGGGAAGCAAAACTCAAGCTCTGTCTCATGTGAAGTTTTTCCCTTTCCCCTTTCCCTTTTCCTTTCCCTTTTTCTTTTGTGGGGGAAAGACTTCTAAGGAACCCTGTTGTTTTTCTAGTGCCATGCCATGCAGCTGGTGAAATAAGGGTAGAATAATATTAAACATTTTATTGATTTAAATTCAGTAAATACAGTTGATGTCAGTGTTAATGCTTCTCCATGTTTATCTTTTACAGGGTGCATTTGAGAAGATATTTTCATTTTGGCCATTGTCCAAGTGCTTTGAACTGAATGGGAATGTCTATGAATGGTGGTTTAGGTGGAAGCTGGATCGCTATGTATGTAACATTTGCATAAATTTTTACTTGTCTTTTAAATGTATGTTTTAATTTGTGGGAAGAGGAAGGGTTGTTTTCCTGCCCTCCAGAGAAAACAGGAGTTTGCCCCAGTGTTTAATAAAAGACAAAGCTGTACCCACTTTAGTACTGCAAATGTCTATCTGAGCCTTGCTTAAAAGATGGAGGTTTATTTACTTGCTTCTGGATTTTTAAAAAAATTAAGTATCAAGTATCCTAGATCTGTCTTTTCTCAAAAATTTTACTGTGAAAATGTAACACCTGTAGCACTTCAGGCTGTTGAAAGACAAGGAAAATTACTGTGGTAGCTTTTTTAATAATACTTTTTGCAAGCTGTATCAATTAAGGATATATTTCTTTTAAGGTAACATATGAAACATTGAAATCAGGGTCTTGGTGCCCAAACTGGACTACTCTTGTACCTATTTTTAAATTGTTTTCCATTGGGAAAGTGCTTTCCTTCCAGTTATTGACTCTGCAATGGGGGGGAATAGAGCAGGGAGACATTGATCTTTTTTCCTTTCCTTCTTGGCAAAGGTGAGTGGAGTTTCTAAGATGGAAGCCTTGAAGTGCTGAACTTACCCTTAACGGGATCAGTCCCATGTGTGTCCCCTGGGGCAGAGCCTTGTCACACCCGGGCACAGCAGCACACCCTGCCTGGCAGCCCGTGCTCCCTGCTGGCTCCTGTGAGCACTGTGGCTTGGGTGGTGCTGCTGAGGAGGAGAGCTCAGAATAAGTACAGAGAACAAGCACTGTGTGGGCCTGAAATGGCCTCATGTTGCCAGCTGATGAGAATGTGGCTTAAGATTCTAAAACAGTCGCTTGAAGAATTGTGTCTGTGAGAGATGGAAGCACTTGTCCTGCTTCTCTGGAATGTTTTCACCTGCCAGTTTGGGAGAAAGCCAAAGACTTGTGGTTTTTCCCCAGAGAAAGCCTTTTCAGTGGTGACATAGATTGCAGAGGGGATAGTAGGCACTCGAAAGCTTCTTGAAATTTGTCTTGTCTTTAATGCTCTCTGAAGTATTAGTAAAGGTTCTTTATTTGTAGGTTTTGAGTTGAGTTAAAAATTCAGTTTATGACTATGTTGTGTCATAAAACCAGAAAGTCTGGTTTCATTTGCTTCAGTAAATCTGGGAAAGGACCTTTCGAAATGTAGCATTAAAACTACTACTAAATTATCTGGTAGCATTTCTAGTAAGGGTTTATGCCTGAAGTACTTGTAAAAGCCATGAAATATAAATTGCATTCTGTTTGTCTTTTATAGGTGGTTTTTCATGGGATGCTGTTTGCTTTTATTTATCTGGCATTGCAGAAACATCAGATGATATCAGAAGGAAAAGGAGATCCTCTTTTCTCCAACAGAGTTTCAAATGTTTTATTATTTATTTCAATTGTGTCTTTTTTGGTAAGTATCTATTATAACCTAGTATAATCAGGTTTGTAAATATCTGAAAAATAAGTTTTCTGAAGTTGTTGTTTAGTCAGTATTATCTAACAAACCTTGAAAAATCAGATCTTTATCTGGAGATATTTTAGCTGGATTTTTTTGTACAGCCCTACCTATCTACTCACTAAAATATTTTCTGTTCAGTCAAATGTAGACAAAAATATCATTTCTCTTTCAGTTTATTTCAAAGCTTAAAAGAAAATTGGATCAAAAAAATAACATGGTAGATAACACAGCTCTTATCTTCACACTTGTTTGCTCATCTATTTTGATGAAAAAAGGTTGTATTAAGAATTACTCATCAGATAAGTATTCATTAGTTGCAAAAAAAATTTAAGAGAAACACAAAGGTTAAGTCATGTAGTTTTTTTCTGTTAGTGTCCCACATCTTAGTGAACCTACTAATGCTAAAACAATTCAAAATATCATACTCTTGTTTCATTTTTGTATGTCCATATAATTGCTACACAGACTAATTTTTTAATGTCTTCTAGACCTACTCTATTTGGGCTAGTAGCTGTAAAAACAAGACAGAGTGCAATGAGCTACATCCTTCTGTTTCTGTAGTGCAGGTAATTATTAGTCCTTTTTGAGTACTGTGATAGAATCTACTCTGTTCTTATTTGAGCTTTTTAAAAAGTTGTTTTAAAATATATTTGTGCTTTTGCATGGCATGTCAGATATTGAACTTCATTCCCATGTCTGAAAGTGAAAAAGAGTTTAACAACATTAGTCAGTTTTTCATTGCCTTTAAGCCCTGGAATTGCACACTGTGATTGTGGTTTTGATTTATCTGGATGCCCTTAAGGTAGGTTTCATATCCACCATTTAAGTCCAAACCCAACTTTTGACTATTTTACATAGCAGTGGAAAAGAAGAAAGCTGTGGAAGAGAAGAAAGGTGTAGAAAAGCAGGAGTGTTTGGGAGGTATTAGTGTAGGAAGCAGCCTATGGGACCCTGTAGTCACTTCCAGACAGAGAAGATGTGGGCCACAGAGCCATGCATGTGGTTTTCTTCAATTTAGATGCTCCTCTTGCTGTGCGCCCTGCCCCACTATACCCCAGCTGTCTCATTCTGTGCCCTGTTTCTTCTCTCATTATTTTGTCCTGCTCTCTTGAGGGGCAGCAAGAGGGATAATATTGATTTTTAATATTATTTTATCCATCTTGACACCCTCTCTTTAAAAATTGAGGGTTAACTCAAATTTGTGGCCACTTTTATTTTAGGCTGGCATGGTGTTACATGTTTTGTGACCATGCCTAGGAGGCATGTAGTAACACCTGTCAGCATCAAGGCCATGATTCTACTGGAGATGCAAATGTGACCTACTATACTGTAAGCATTTGTGTACAATATTTTTAGTTTCAACACCTACTTTGTTAAGTATAAACTGCATGGATTTTTGTTTGGTTTATATTTTTATTTGCTTTTAAAGAAATTTTAATGCATGATGCCCTTCACTTAGTGCAGTGAAAATGGATACACCTTTTATGTGTTGTTTAGCTTGTCATCCACAGTCGCTTCCTTTATTTTACCTTTTTTTTTTTTTTTTTTTAAACCCAAAGATTTTAGCTTTCATCCTCATCAGGAACATTCCCGGATATGTCCGATCTGTGTATAGCTCATTCTTCGCCTGGTTCGGCAAAATTTCTTTAGAGGTAAGTAGAATCACCAGAAGTACAGTGCATTAAATCTTAGAAATGTAAGGTGGTGTTAGGTGGTTGTTGTCTATGGACTATAACATAAAGAAAAGATGTATTGGCCTACTAAATACCATGCTGTCATGTTTGACCTCTTTTAGCATTATAGCTTTTGTTGCACTTAAGAATCGTGGCTGAAATAGCAGTCTCACAGTAGCAAGCTTAATTCTTGTGCTGTTATAGGGGATGGGGTGATTTAAGGTGGTGGGAGTGGGGATTAAATGCTAGAGTATGCTGTGAGGTTTGTGCAGTTGGAAGATAAAAATTTAGGAAAAATTTGCATGAATTTTTCTTACTAGTGTAAGAACACTTATAAATATGTTTGCCCTAGAAAGCTTTTTGTGACTAATAAATAAATTTACCATTACAAATAAACTCCTTCTTAATGCAAGTTTTACCTTGTTCCATTGAGTGTATATTTTCAAACAGTAGGAATTATCTTCCTTCCCATGTTATTTGCTGTTCAGTGGTATTAACTGTGACATTTTATTGTATTACTAAATTATATTTCTAGGAGAAACTCATTGCAATACAGTGTGTATGGGGTACAGGATTTTGTGGGTTTTTTAAAGGATCACATTTCACTCTTCCACTTCCTGGTGGGTTTTAGGTGCTGATCAGCTCCAGGGAGCTGTGCATTTATCAGCAGGTGAAGCATTCTCTGTTACTTGCAGGCATGTCAGTTCAGAGCCTCACTAGGGAGACACTAACTGGGGGAGGCAGATTCCTCCCTGCTCTGATGGGATGTATCCAGTGCTCCCCTGGGCTGTATTTGGTTTAGGGCCAAGCAAACCCTGTGTGGTTTAACAAGTTCATGGTTTTGTTCTGTAACAAAGTCATGTGGAAAACAGCTTTCAACTTAAGCAGCAGTGTGTCAGTTGATGCAATAGTAATAATTCTATGGGTTTTGGTAAGTAAAAATATTTACATGTATAAGTACTGCTAAACACTTTTTGTTTTTCTTTTAGCTCTTCATTTGCCAATACCATATTTGGCTGGCAGCAGACACAAAGGGGATCTTGGTGCTCATTCCTGGATATCCAATGTTTAACGTTCTTGTCAGCACTTTCATATTTGTGTGCGTGGCACATGAGATTTCTCAGATCACTAATGATCTAGCACAGATTGTGGTTCCTAAAGATAACTCAACTCTGCTGAAAAGGTTGCTATGCATAGCTGGATTTTTTTCTGGACTACACTTCTTCTCAGCAATGCAAGATCAGTCAAGGCATTAACTTGGAAACTTTCTTCGGGTTTACTTTGTGTCTGCCTGAACAAAACTTCTCAACTGGAGGTACAAGAAGACATTTAAATTAAACGTGTAGAAAATGTATATAGTGGAAATGTACATATTTTGTGTGGAAATAGCCTTCGCAAATAATCTGAGAAACAAGAGTGCACTGTACAGAATTGCATGTGAAAATGAGTCTTTTCTACTGGATGTTTGTTTCTGTTTACATATGTGTTGAAGCGAGGCAGTGCGGTGGTTGAGCAGCATCATGGGCACGTCCCGGGGCTCAGCCGGGCTGGGCGAGCCCGGGGCCGGGGGCTGCGCTGGCGCTGCTGTTCCAGCGCCCGCCGCGCGGAGCAGGCGCTGCCGCCTCGGCAGGGAGTGCCCAGCACGGCCGGGAACCGCCGGAACCGCCGCCGAGACAGCCCACCGGGGCAGCGCTGGAGCAAAGTGGTCATTTGCTGGTTAGAAATTAGTGTTTGGGGTGGAAATAGTAATACATGTTATATGAAACCCTTGGGATGTGGAAGTAAAAATTAATCATCAGTTCAGTGGTTGAAGATTATATACAAGTTTACATAATACTTTGTGAGGGTTTTTTTAGAAATTTAAGATGTGTTCAGCAAATACGGTGAATTCAGAAACAAAACTTTTTTATAAAGAGAATTTAGGTTTTCTTCCTAGAATTGTTTGCTTTTTCATAAATTTTTTCACTAATTAATTTAACTGTGTGTAGTTCTGTGTACAATCCCAGTGAACAAACAAATGAAAATTCAGAGACTTAGTTCAAGATGGGAAATTTGTGGAAGACTCTCCAACCTTTTTCAGTCAGATGAAATCCCATCATATCCACTCCATCAGATCTTAGGGGAATGGTGATCTTTGACCCTCTCCCTGTGTTTGTAGATGACTTTGAATTAGGTCTCGCTAGGGAACTAAGCACTAGAGTGCCATATTCTATGCTGTAATATCATTTTCACTTTAGAGGATGCAAGTCAGTCTGTTGGCATCATGAGGAGCAGGGATTGAGTGGTCCACTTTGTTGCATGAAGATGGTTGAGTCTCAGAATTACAAGTGAAATGAGATTGGAGCTGTCTGGAGAAAACTTTTTTCCCATCCTTTTCAGGAGTGCCCAGTCTTTCTTACTAATTTCTTCCTTTAGAAAAACCTTAAAATTGAAAGAAACAGTCCTTCAGTGTGGCAGTGGCAAGCTGTTGTTTACATTCTACTAATCAGTGAAGTTATGGACATTTCTTGGTTGGTTGTGGGTTTTGTTCAAGTAATAGTTTGACCTCTGGTTGCTTTTTCATTTTATTCTTCTTCTGATTATTTGTTAGCAGTCAAAAACATGAGAGCAATATTATTTTCCAAGCATATGTGCAATTATGTATGATACTGAACAATATGAATCTAATTTGTACCATATACACTGTCACATGCATGTTTTTATTCTTATCCCAGGTAAAACATTGAATTCAATCTTGCAGCCATGAATGAATGCAAAACAAATTTATGAAAATAATTACTTCAATTTTCTTTTTTTTGTGTGTGGTGGAGAACAGTTTCTTTTAAAGAATGAGCAGTCATTCATCACAAAAAAAAGAGAAATCATTCACTTCCCCCAAATTCAGCAATTTTACTAAGCCTGACAGCTGTTTTCAAGATACTGAAAAGATACTCAGCTTTGTGCATATACAGTGCTTGGGAATTTAACCTCATTGATCAATACATTTGAGTGACTGAAGGAAAGAGTGTTGGTGGACACCACAGTGGGGAATAGCAAGCATAACCTTCATCTATGCCAGTATTATGAGCAGCAGGAAACTGTGAGCTTGAGGGATAATTTTTGTTTTGTTCTTCACGACATAACTATTGTAGATATAACTCTATTTATCTGTTGTACAGACTTGGTTAAAAGATTTATTTTTAATGTTTGAAATAATGCACTTGTTTACTATTACTGTATGTGGGATAAATATATTTTCTTTTCAGGTTATGTAAAAATATGAAGTAATTTAAACATTAAATAAAAGTGCTGTGGATGCTTATTTTTGTAATGGGGCCAGCATCATTTAAGTAACAACTCTATTGCTTGTCTCTCGCTGTGCTGCAGTTCACTGTATCAAACTAAGGCAGATGCAGTGCAGGAATTGCTCATCACTAAGTGGCCCTGTCCCTGCTCTGATGAAATTCCAGCTCCAGCAGCCAAAGCCAGCATGGAGCTCAGGGGCTCTCAGCAGAACTCCACAGTGGAGGCATCAGATACTTTTCCCTGCCAGGAACTCTGCAGCAGAGCTCTGCAGGACAGCACAGGACCTGACTTGGCTTCTCTTTGGTCTGGCAACATCAAGAAACCAAGCCCAGCTTGAAGACTTGCTTGAGTTATGGAATTTGGATTCTACCTGAGCTACTTAAATCCCACTCTCAGTAGAAGGGGTTCTTTAAGCAAAGGAAGTACCAATCTCTTTAATCTTGCGACTGTTGACAAGACAGAAGGAGATGGCCTGGAGTTGTGTCAGGAGGTTCACGCTGGATATCAGAAACAGTTCTTCACCCAGAGGTGGCTGAACAGGCTCCCCAGGGAAGCAGTCACAGCACCAAAGCTGCCAGAGTCTAAGAGGTGTTAGGACAATGCTCTCAGGCACTTGGTGTGACCCCTGGGGATGGTCCTGTGTAGGGCTGGGAGCTGGATTCTTGGTGAGTCCCTTTCCCAACTCAGCATATTCTGTGATTCTGTTCTCGAAAGCTCCTGATTTTATCATCAGGGAGAGACACAGTTCATGTCCACTTTTGATATTAAGTGTGGCAAATCCTCTCCCTCCTGTCCAGTTAGGATATCTGTTTAGGCATAGTCCCGAGTTAAACAAACCCTGCACCATTAGCTCTGCCCCAGGTCTCAGACCTGACCATGCAGTATTGTGGCTGGAATATTAAAAGCTGGAACAATGTTTTTCAGGCACCCTTTTGTAAAATAATCAGGCAACAACTTCACTACTTGTGTTTTCCACTTTATTAGATCATACATTTCATGTATGTACAAAGAGATGTGTAGGGCTTTCTGTTTAATTTGGCTACAACTTAATACAATATCCATTCATATTGCCATCATATAATGTTAAAAGAGGCTGTGAATTTACTGTCTAAATTATTACTAATTCTTTAGCCATTAAGTGTCTTTAACCAGCTTTATAAATCTATGTTTCATAGTAATTGTTTTAATAATTAAAAATAAATAATTTGTTATTAAACTTACCTCAGATAAATGAAGATTTCGATCATAAAATAGTTCAGGTATTCTTAATACCCAAGTGACCTACACCATTAGATTCTTTCCAAAATAGGTGGAGCCTGCACTGCTACAAAGGAATTCTTTATGCACGTATGTAACAATTTATTTCCTTAAATATATTGACACTGTTACATTAATACAAATAAGGTGGGAGCAGCTCAGCTGGTAGATCCATTGATTGTCATTTCATCCTGGAGTTATCAGAAATTACTATAATCCACACCCAGAATTATTTACAAACTTTAATCTTACATTGCATTAAAAATCATTATTTAAAATCCATTCCATTCATTTTGGTTTCAAAACCCTGACAGCTGATACATCTGAAAATAGTAGTATAAAGTAACAGAAGCCAAATGCTGATTGTACTTGAATTTTTTTTACAGCTTGGGTAAGAGATGAAAATGTTTAATTTACTATAAACATCAGTGTGCAGTTTTGAGATTTGCTTTTCATTGATAACCATCCAAGCTGCTGGAAAGAAGGGGGGTATCTCTGAGGAGGCTGATTTACTGGTGAAGTCTCTTTCCTGGTATCTTTTGGATGAGGTAGGAAGGCATGATGGATGCCACTCGAAAAGTGAGTAGGAATGGCTCTTTATTCCACCTTTTTCGGGAACTGCCTTTAATTTCTCAGCTTGAATGCCTGTAGCTTGAGCTACCTCTCCTGGTCTAACAGCCACCAGCAGGATTTGCTGCCACGTGCTGTGGGCTGTGCTGAGCGTGCAGAACAGCTCTGTAAACTGATACTGAAGGTTTGACAATATAGTACCACGTACTGAGCACTGCTTATCTACTTTGCTGCCACAGTGATCATTGTTGGTGCTCAAATTTAGTCTAAAAAGCAGCTCAGGATTTGTTCTATCTGCTGAAATCCTGCATTCAGGTCCGAGCCCACAAACACATCATTGATGCTTAAAAATTAATGTAAATCAAGGTTCTGTGTTTTGACAGAACTGGGTCATAACTGTAAAAAGAGAAAAACAAAAGACAAACCAAAAACCACAAAACCAAGAGCAACTACTTTGGTCTTTTTACAAAATGACCTCATTGTAGAGATTCCTTTTATCCTCAGTCTTAAATTCCAAAATTACTCAAATTTCTCTTAGCAGAGACTTCAGGAACCTCAGCTAAGGAAATGTAGCCAGCACTTGGCCATTTTAAAGCAGACGCAGTTTTCTGCTTACAATGCAATGTCCTGATGAGCATACAGCTTCTGAAAGAGAAAATATTACAGAAAAAAGACAAAGCATAAGTGTCAGCTTAAAACAATGCCATGCTTTGAGGTAAAACCCCAAAAACTCTTGGTGTCAGCTGTTACAGCTGCAGACTCTGAAGTCCTGTATAATGTCCTTAAATTGAAGATTTAAAGAGGCATCAGAAATTCATTTAAAAGCTGGTGAAAAGTGTCAGTAGATGAATTATAGTTGTCTATTGAAAAACATGGAAACCCCAGTTCAAATCCTTTTAGCAAAGTCCATATATAAAAAGCTTCAGCTGCATGGACAAATGCCTCTCAAAGAAACCACCTCCCAGCAAAGTATGCCTTTAATTAAGTCCTTTCTAGGATGTGAAAATGTTAGCCCTGGTTTACTGGATAAGTAATTCTCCCACAACAGTTTGTGCTCCAAAAAGAAAAAAATGTGGAGGATATAAAAAATAAACAACACTGGGGCTCTTTATTGTGAATACCACAAAAAATTTAGAGTGTTTTTAAAGAGTTAGTCCAGGTTTACTGTACCAAATTAAACCCTTGCTATTTGCAGACATTAATTTTTGCCTTCAATAGCTTGTAACAGTTTCTTCTAACATAACCAGGTGAATGAATGGACAGATTTTAAATGCTTTATTGCTTACAAGTTTTGAAATAGCATAAATATCTGTTAAAAGAAGAGAAACCCAATTTTTATCATGAAAAGTTTAGTTATTTTCTCTGGGGGGCTATTTCTTTATTTACTTTCAAAAAATAACTTTGCTCATTATATTTGGTAATCTCTAAAAAATTAATACCTAATATATGTGCAATACTACTTCGGAGCCTCATCATGTTGCACAAGTTTTCATGCTTGTACACTACTTCTTTTCCTGTGCAAATGTTAGGCAAGTATATCATCCCATTAACAGTCTGAAATCCTTTGAAGGTTTGATTTCCCTGTTAAAACTTTCAGGAGAGATCACAAGACAGAATAAAGCTTGATATTTATTAATACATATATATATATATATATACATACATATATATATATATATAAAAATATATGTATGTATATATGTATGTATATATATACATTAAAGATTACTTCCTGAATGTAACAAATATAAAAAGTTATCAGTGTTTACAAATTGTCAAAAATGTCCAAAGTACAAAAGGATACAGTACATCAGTTATATGGAAGTGATTGTACTCCTGGCACTGAAAGCATCATAATAGTGTGGGCATGCACAATATACACCAGAAAAACTCATGCATCAACCAGAGCAAATAAGGAAGTGAGACAATTTGCTGCCTTCTTTGATTACAAATTCATTGCTTCTGTTAGTTTTCTTTCCTCAGGAATACCATTTACCTGCAAAGAGATGAGAATTTATATAATCCATCACTGGCACATGATGCTTCAACAGTACTGAACTGTCAACTATGAGGACAGCACATAAATAGTATTTATTATTCCTTTATCAACAACCACATTGGAGAAACACTGCAAGTACAACATGGATCAAAAGACAACATATACATGACAAAGATTTATTATGGGAAGGGAGAGGGCTGGGAAAAGATTGTTAAACTAAAATTTATCTTTCTAGTTGGGATCTAACAGACTTCATAGGGAAGCTGAGGCACAAAACAGAAAAGTACACGTGCAGAAAGGTACATGATGTACACGCCGTACTTAGTCTTTTATACTACAGGAACACCCTATAAGCTTTTTCATCCAAGCACCTTAAACAGTCCTTGTGAATTCTGCCTATTGACAGAGAGACAATTATAAAACCTAATGTATCTGTTCATCCTGGAGACCAGTAGCAATTTTCATCACTGTAATAAACATTAGATGTGAGTGGTCACATCTCACACAATTCTTTCCCAATTAACGTTTAACTTTGTGAAATAGTCAAGTATTATGTCAGCTATTAAGTCTGCCTTTTTATATAAGGTTAAAATAAAACTATTCCTTACTGGGGATTCAAATAGTTCCTGAAGTGGACAACAGTTATTATCCATGGTCTGCTCTTCAAATTACTAAATATGGTCTACTGAAGATTTAAAATAGAAATTTCTTATTCACAACTGTGACTGACAGTATGTTAAATTCCCCAAGTATATTACTGTGAGTTTTCTATAGGAAAAGAAGAAAATTTAACTATTAATGCCTTATTCTAAAGGTTTTTTGTCTTAGATGTTCTATTTCTCTAAATTTCTTACTTGAGCAGATCAATAAAATCAATTGCTAAGTTTGTACTCACGCCACTAAAAACTCTTAGTAGTGGCTGAATTTTGTTTTAAATCATAACTTTCTAAAATTCTAACATTCTGGCAACAGGAGTTATGAATATCCTTTCAGAAAAGCTGCAAAAGACACATGCCATCATGTCATGGAAGTGCTTGCAGGGTCACCTGCACACCTGAGCTACAAAGCACGGTGTCATTATAAACCAAGGGAAGAGGAGGAAATGCCCTCTGTCCCAAATTCATCCCACCATCCACCCCCCTGGATTTCTGAGAGCTTGTCACAGGCAGCATCTGTGATGAATATGAAAGAACAGTTGTATTCTACAGAAATAATGTACTGCAGAAAATACAGACACAGGAGAATTTTTAAGATCTAATTTTAGGGCAGTTTTTCAGTGCTACTCAAAAGTGACAGACCTGTGCTAGCTTGTATTTCATACCTTTGCAAAAAAGCCTCAGTGCTGTCACTGTACAGTATTACCAGGTGATTTTGCATCTCATTTGCTGCAAGACAGACTGGAATTCTTGAAATGAAACAGTCATAGCAGAAGAGCAGCACTTGTGTAACACTTTGATTCTGCCTTCTAAACAGTGTGAGTGAGAAGAGCTGTACTAAATGTCACCCCAACCAGTGCTGGAGGCTCTGGATCAAGGGTTTGACTGCCACAGTCATCCACTATTTCCAGCATATGTACAATGAAGAACACAAATGGCAAAGCTACCAGAACTGCTATCAGACTTTTTATACCTGTGTTTTTAATTTCCACATAACAAAACCCACATGGAGAGAAACATCCATTATATACTTGCCTCAAATCTTTGAAATGTTGTCATACGAAATTCTCCTTTAATCCCCGAAAGCAGTAATGAAGAAGAAGCATTTTCAATGAAAAGAAAGAGTAGCTTATGTAACTCCTAAGTTAAAACAAATCTGCTTGGAGCTGTAGTTCCCATATTATGTTCAAAACATATGAATCTCTCTAGAGTTTTGATTTTGCTATCTCTTTGAACATTTAAAAATTACACTTGGCCTCTACTTTTTCCCTGTGTGGTCTTTACCCCCTCTCCCATGGCTATGGCTGTAGGTTTTTATCAAACCTGAGATGCTAAGTAGAGAGGACAGTCAGCCTCAGTCTGATGGGTAATTCCTGACCTCAGTCAGTACTCCAGCATTTGTGAGAATGTTACAAATGTGATGACTACAACAGAGGAAACCAGAAGCATGGATGTGCCTCACCACAGATTCCCCAGTATCAACACTTTGTCTAGTAACTGCAGAAAAGAGCTCCTTCTTCAAAGCTTAACTAAAATTGGTGGGAATTAGAAAATTACATTTACTATCAAGTGTCAAAATCTGAACCATGTAACTGCATTTGGGAATCTGGCTGCAGCTTCATGTAACAGAAATTTTTTTATATGAGGTTTCTAAGTTAGCTGAACCAAATTTCAGCTTCTCACGCAGAATCCTAACATAGCATTTCTTCCTTGTTTAATCAATTCCATGCCAAAATTTTCACTGATGTATCAAAAAAATTCTAGAATGACAATTCTGTAATACTTTACTCTATTTGAAAATTATTTCCACTGTCCACAGACTGTATACATTTTGACTAGTGTTTCCTCCACACTGGTCACTTAATAATTACAGTATTTTCTGAGTACTGACCTGCACTCTGCTGCTGTGGAATCTGAGTCTGATGTGGCAGGTTCCTATAAAAAACCATTTAATATCTTTAATGCTTCTATACAAAGTCTGAAGTGTATTATGATGAACACTCAGTATTTACACTTCTTTTTTTTTTTTTGCTTATGAAGCAATAATCTATTTTCACTATGCAAATACAGATGTCCAAAGGTTAGCCATGACCATGAAATAAAGACAATCAGTGCTAAAGTAGTTCTTATTATTTCACTTGTCAGCCATGTTCAAAGGCTCAGACTTGGTGAAATGCCAGAGGCAACAAGAGTCACCATGGCTTTCTAAAGTTCAGCAAAGTTTGGTTTCTGTAAGTGAATATTCCATATGCCATGGATACAGCAAAGGTGACAGCATTTGCAATGTAGTTACTGGCTGTGGAATGAATGGTCAGCCACCTCTATGTGTCAGACCAGTTCACTTATCAAGGCAAAGTTGCATTTCTGTGCCCTGCTTAAGTGTCCATTTTAACAGCTATCAGATAGAGGCGTTTTTACAGAAAGGAATTAGGGGGTACAATCTAGGTGAAGCAGATAAATACCCTATGTACAACTCAAGAAAGCTTTCGGTACAGGATTTGGCACGCCAGTCATAAAAACTGCCATTCTGAATAGAGAAGAAGCTGTAAAAGATGGGGCAGGGCACTTTGCAGCACTTGTACAAGGAATAATTTATACAGCTGTCCTTTCTGGAGAATTTAGCTTCTGGGACAGGGAGAAGAAAACACTCCTGCAGCATGGATCTACATTGTGAAGGGGATTTAGGACAAGTCAGGGCTGAGTTAGAGCTGGTCCAGGACCAGTGCCACTGGGGCCATGCAGGCCTGCCAGCAGAGGAGGCACCAGCAGGAGCTGGTGTTACAGCACAGCACTGGAAAATGCCAGCCACTCCTGACCACTGCCTCAGATCTGCTCAGTACCTCAACCCAACCTTTCCAGAAATGCCTCTTTGCTAGAGCTCTATGGAGTTATCTGATTTAGAACATGTGCAAGCATTGGTCTGCCTCACTAGTTTCACTAAGTTACTGATAAATGAACTCTAAGGAACAGGAATTAATTATTTTTCTGGTTTCTGTCATGGAAAGTGAGTGACAACAATGGAAACAGGAGAGAGCTAGGAGCAATTTTCTTGGCAAGCCTGAATTATCTGAATAATGGAGTATGTTCTTCTGTTCAATGTCAAGGTTTCAAACACAAACCGTGTGTGACAGGTACATGACTAACCACTTACAAAGTCTGGATTTTCTGGTATAAAATTACCACAGATTTGGTGGTTAGTTTTATACCAGAACCTCGAAGGGTGTCTAAAATAGAACAGTTTTAATTTAATCCTCTGTCAAAAGTAGTTTTTCTCCAAAACATGCAGAAATCTATCTGTTCCATGCCAAGCCTCTTGCAATCCTGCAGCCTCTTGCCAGCCATTTATTCTTTTAACAGAAGGCCTTTCTTCCTGCTGGAAATGCAAACATCAGAGCAATCTTGAACTGGAGAGTCATTACTGAATCCTCCCACAAAGAACACATTTCGGAGGACAAGCACAGGGACCTGCAGTGAGGTCCTGCAGGGCATTAAGAGCCAGAGCTGCGTGTGCACACTTACTGCTGTGTCTGCATCAGGGGCATGCTGGTGTTGTCGTAGGTGTCGGTGTGCAGGGGCGGGACGATCTCGCCCGTCACCGGGTGGAACACGGGCAGCGTGGACAGCGGCCACGCGATCTCCCTGTTCTTGGACATGTCCCGGAGCTCTTTGGTGGATTTCTGAATAGCACTGTGGTGCACCAGCTGGATGCTGTGTCACAAGGAAATAAAATAGTGAATACATACTTTAAGTGCTTTATCAAAACAGAGAGAAGTTTGCAATTATTATTATTAAAGTACAAGGACTTTGAATGCATGCTACAGACTACAGTGCAACAATTACAACCTTCACATAGTTAAATTAATAAATATTTATTTAATTTTTAAGGCAGTAATTATTCCATTAGATTTTTCTGTCTGAATAGATATTTTTCATAGGATTCAAGACTGTGCAGTTTGTGGCTGATGTTGCAATTATTTGCTGCAATTTGGTTTCATTTTAATTTCGGTTAACTCCTGATTCCTGTGGTAGATTCATAAAAGCTTGTAAATTAATTTTAAAACACTCCATATTATAGGCACTGGATACCTTCCAGGCTATTTCTTCTCCTGCTCACTGCCTTTAAGAGACAGGCTGGAAAGCCCAATAACCAGGAGTATTAATTGCATGTTAACATATTTATTCTAACAGCACTATTTTATTTTGGATTACAGTCTTTAATTTCAAACCCTTTTTATTGTGGTCTTCTATCCTTGCCAAGACTGATTTAAAAGCAGCTTTCACATTTATGAATTAAACCATGAATTAGAGAGAATGAGAGAAGATTATGACACATATGTATGAAGAATGGCAAGCTACTGAGAATGAAAATTAAATGGTAAAAGAAAAATAACAGGAAAGAAGACACTTACTCTGGTGTTTGCATGTTTCTCTTTTCCCTAAAAACAAAACAAAATTTATGAATTAAATAATAGCATTGATAGTTGGAACATTAATCTATCTGATGATGAAAACAGTACATGATGTAGAAATGCTGACAAGGTTATTGCCAAACGCAACTTGGCAGCATTTGCAACGGGGTTTATGATGAGGCCTTGATGGACGCACGTAGAGAGATGGGATAGTGGTGACAGACACACACAGACACACACACAGGGAAATGAAAAATGCAGGTTAAAGAACAAGCTTCTGGCTAAAAGAAATTCTGTGACAAAATGAAGTTGTAGTTTGTGTAAGAAATGGCAGAAATCACGTTACTTGCTGCTTTCCTTTTATGTGTTTTTCTTTGATAATATGTCTAAATTCAGTTAATTCCCTTAACCAGGTTTATACTATGAAAGTTAGCATTTTAGAAATTACTTAACATTCTCCTGAAGCAATGATCCTTTATTACTATTTTATTTGCTGGAGGCATTTTGGAGAGCTGTGCACTTGTGGAGATTTTGGGGAGTTTTGTGCATAATTTGAGTATTTTAACCCTTTCTAGAACAACTGAAGGCCCTACATCCACTTGCTTGGAAATCAGTGCATGTGCTTAAGTGTCAAATAGTTCAGTATTACAAGCAGATACCTTTGGGCCTGTATTAAATGTTTATAATGAACTGAATGGAGATATTCTAACAAATAACCTTCTATGCATTAAAATCTTAGAAAAATCAAGAGTTACTTATTAGAATGTTCCAGTACTCACACTCCTTCCCGTCGGCAGCACATGATGTAGGCAAGTATTAGAAACAGCACCAGTGCTATTGCCGAGGGCACTGCCAGGGTAATTAGGAAATCCGAGTAATAGTCTCTGCTTTTCAGTGTATCAGAAGGTGGCTTGTATTCTCCACCATCAGGTAATATTCCCTCTCCACGAACCACTTCCTGAAAGGTGGAAACTTGCTTTGTATTGTCAACCTAATACCCAGGAAAAAAAATAAGAAGAAAAAAGGACTATTAAATAACAAAGTAACATAAAGTAAAAACAGGCAGGTATTTAACTAACTAGAATCTAAAAAGATCCATATTACTTACTTTACAAATTCCAGACAATTTAATCCAACCACTTTTTTTAAAATACTAGAAGCCTACATTTTATGAAGCTTCTGATCAGTGTGATATGTAATGTTACAATATTACTATTCTCTTTTGTGCCTAGCAGAGATACAATGTCTTTTACAGATTATTTTAGGCATATCTCACACAAACAGTATTTGAGTGAAGATTTGGTAAACCTCTTTAGTGCCAACTAATTAACTGATTCTGATTTCTTTTTGATTAATTAATCCATTTCTTACTAGTCTTCCTAAATTACAATACTGTCCTCTCTTGTATAATGGTGGCAAAAAATGAAAAATCACATGGCTAGAGTGTTCTTCCTCCTCCTTCTCCTTCATATCACACTTTACATCCAGTGCTCAAAAACCAACAGCCATCAACTGAGCCGTTTCAAGGACAGCTCATTGTCTCCCTCACACAAATTCAATTAGCCTCCAAAAGCTGCGTTCCTGGTCACAATTTTTGTGTGTGTGTCTGTACCCAAGGATCCCAGAAATACAAACCTATTTTGCTGCTAAATTTCCTATTGCTTTTGACTGCCATTCCCAGATGACTTAATTTTCTGCATCCATTTCTTTTGTAATCTTCAGTTACATGTTACTGTCAAATTTTATCAGTGCTAGCTTTAAGATCATTAATCTCCAGATCATTAATACAAATAAAATATATTTGCTTACATGCTTGACCTTTTGTCTGACTATTCATTGAGAAATCTTGAAAACGATGGTCACTTCTTTATTGTTTACACTTCAAGTCATAAAATGCTGTATTACAGCTTAGGCAATGGGTGAAGAGATTTTTATGAAATTCCAGAAATCCTGCTGAGCCTCAAATGTGTGCATGCACACACACACACACATACATGTAAGTGCTTGTTTAACAAAAACTGATGTATTCTCTGCTCATTAATTCCAGAGTATCTTCTGTGTTAGGTACACTGAGTTCCACCTGACTGCTTAGCTGAATCTCAAACCCTAACAATGCACCAAAAATATGTATTTATTGATGTGACTGACAGGAGTCCATACACAGTGTGAGAACAAGCTGTCAGAGAGCAGCTTCAAGTGGAGCATTTATTACATTGCCCATCCCTGCAGAATGTGGGAACCCCAAACTTAAATCCACTCTTTGACTGGGGGCTAACTGCCAACACCACCTCATCAACAGTGGCAGGATGATGATATGATGGCTCTGTTTTCTATCACTCCTTTAAACTGTGGATATAGGAAACAGAGCTCAACTCCCTCCCAGCCCATAGATCTGGGGAGAATTCCTGTCTCTCAGCTTGCCTTGTGAAAAGCAGACTGATTAAACAGAGGGAAGCTTGGCTCCCTTTTCCCTCTGATGCAGCAGGTTCCAGCAGAAATGCTGCTGGCAACAGTAAACACCCCTAAGACAGTTTAAATTCAGTTACTGTGGCACACAGCCAGAACAAGTGCTGCATTCCAGAAGGTTGTGTTATAGCTGCTGCAGAAAATAACATTTCTCTGAAAGCCTGTTCCTGTTACACATCCCAGGGTGATCTCTGCTTCTCTCAAACCAGCGTGACAATGCTGCTTCCTGATTAGTTTATGAGCCACTGCCACTATCAGGCATTTTTTTCTGAAGAAATACTCCTAACCAGCTTCTTTTCCTTCTCCATGGGCACAGCTGACTGTTCTTGCATTAGTGCACAATCCCTCTGCTCCTTATTTTAAAATTCATCCTTTTTTCTAAGACTGTTTCTCCAATTTCTCAAGACCCTTCTGTCCTTCAATGCACCTGCACACCCTTTCACTTTCATGGGGAACTACAAATCTAATTAAGCACATTCCATCATCCAGGTATTAATGAGGAATAGGTCAGGAATTATTATTAATTCTGCTATGATCATGGCTACCAACCAGCTCTTCCTAGCTTCACCTAGGCCATGTTCCTGAGCTTGCTTGTGAGACAGTATCAAAAAATCTTACCAAGAAGAAATGACATTTGCTGCTCTACCTTGGTTCTACTTCTTCCTTGTAGAAGAAAATTGAAGACTAGACATAGTTTGTTCTTGCCAAAGACCAGCTGCCTTCTGCTATTTTTCAGGTTCTGGTAAGTAGTACTGTGTGTAAACATGGGCCTTTTAAATTTTCTCAACACAAAGCCAATAAAAAGCAAATAATCTGGGTATTCTTTTGAAACAAGTATTTGCCAACCTTCTAGAACCTTTCCTAATTTATAGTGCATAGGTAGAAAGACTGGAAGTTACCTAATCAGTTTTGTGTATGAATACCTTTCATTATACTCAGTAAGTTTTTTTTCCATCCAGTGCTTAATATCTCCCTTTCAGCTTCCTCCTGGGTAATGTCTGAAGCAGCTCAACAACCATCTAAGTTTATTTTATATACCTTGACCATCATTGTTCAGATTTATCTGCAACATTATCTTCCAATACTGTATTATTTCTTGATTTTCCTTACAGGAATTAAAAAACAAACAACCTTAAAAAGCCTCTCTGGGAATTATTCCCCTTTCATGGCAAATAGTCTAGTGTTTGGTTATCTTTTTTCTTGCATTTGACTGAGAAGAATATTCCTATTTATTATTTAAGTAGTCAGCATTACTTTCATTCATTTTCTATTTAATTTTTAACATAAAATATGTTTTAGACATTTTTCAGAAATAGTTTTTTAACAGCATAGTATTAATTGGCCAGTGTAGAATCAGAATCTGAGAAAACATGTATGTATGCACACACTTTTTAGAGAAGTGTAACTAGCAGCATTCTGAATGAATGAACTACACCTCTCATTACTTTTATTTTTTTAAGCCCTGGAGTTCTCTGGCCATTTATAGAATTCACTGCTAGTGAGAACAAATACAGTGGTTTCACTGGGGCTCAACTCTAACAGAGTTTAGCCTACATATCAAAATCCTTCCACAATCTTAAGAGTGTCTGCTAGGTGGAAAAAATATCAGTCACAATGAAGTGGAATTGGCAACGTTGTCTGACCAGACTGGCAAAACTCTTACCTGTACTTCTACAAACATCACTTTTATGCAATAATAAAGTAACTCACCAGAGAGATTTTACACCAGTCAATATGGAATTGAGTACGAAATTTTTTATCACAGGTTATTACAGGCTCCATTTCTTGACTGCACCTCAGCTGATTCTGTGGGTTTTCCACTTCTCGTAAACACGAAGAGAAAGGAACATCTGCCCCAACCATCACATACACACTGCAGAGAGAGATGAGTGACAGACCAGCAGGATGTCTCACAAATCCCCAAAGGACAATGATGTACTCTTCCAAATATTATTGCTGTACATAGTAACATTCAGCTGTTATTTAAAGATTGAAATTACTTTCTAAAATAATTTTCCTTCACTGTATACTTTTATCTCTTTAAGCATACAAGTAACAGACTGAAATCAAAACAACTTTCCTAGCAGCTTATTACAACATGTTCTGGTTTGCTTGTTAATGTAAATGTTTCAATACCATCAGCTGTGCCAATTTCTATGAAGTCAAAGAGCTCCAAGTGTGGCTTCCTCATGTAAGTAAATCAGCACTATTTTTGAAAATTGTATTAAAATACATAATTTTGTTTTAAGGAAATCTTTAATCTTACTCATCATAGACTTTTTAGAGAGTTTCTTCCCATGCTTTCAAAAGAAACTCACAATGACTAGTTACTGCTAAACCTAATATAGATCTGAACATGCTAACCCCCAGCTGCTTCTGAAACATTCCATACTGTAGCTATGCATGGCCAAGAAAATTTGCTTCAGAACACTGAAAGCTGAAGGCAAACCTAATACTTGCTTTAGCATTACCATACCTAAAATAAGAGCTACTGCACTGATTGTATTATTCATTGTCATATTTAGGTATATGGAACGCTGCTATAAAATACGGCTGCTGCACCAGGTTATAATGTACCAATGGATTCTGAAACAGAAATTAAGTCCCAGTTGCCACTTGTTACAGTAGGCATTATCTAACTAAATATTTGAAGTGTAGCCATTTGTATTAAGTGACTCTGCTATTACTCTGGCTAGTACAGAAGTCACTTTACTTCTTTCAATATGCTCAAAAACTTCAGAGATACAAAGGGCTCTGAAAAAGCCAGTATTTTTTGCACACATCTTGTATTTTGAACCTTCATCCCCTTCTTAGATACTATTTAACTCCAAAATATCTAAAATTATCTAAAAATAACCAGCATCTTCATTTTCATCAGGGAAAAGCACCTTCAGAACCATATTTGAAAAAACTGAATCCTTACTGTTCAGAACAGTATTTATGGTTCCAAATCACAACTGGAACCAGTCCATTCCAGCAGTTTGCACTCAGTAACCTGAGCTCCCCAGACACCTTACGACTTTCAGAAGAAAGTCAACAGTGCTCTTGAATCACTACACCTAGAATAACTAACTCACTTAGTGAGACCAGCTAAAAATTACACTGTTACATGCAAACTGCTCTCAGAAATTGAAGTGTCTCTGCTCTATCATAACTTCCTTCAAAATTTTGAGTTTAATGAATTGGGAAAGGTTAAAAGCTTGAAAAGCATGCCAAGTGACTACTCAGAAGTAAAACTGGGATTACAAAAAAAACATATTTACTACCAACTCATTTATAATTAATGGAATTCATTAGTATTCCTTGGATTATAACATCCATATATAGGAACTGTGCCCTGTCATAGTGGTATCTAACACAATAAATTCCTAACTGGGGCTCAAAACATGAGTAAACTTTTCATATCTAATTCTAAAACATAAAACAGCAGTTGCAAAGTATCTAGAAAACTTGAAAAAATATTGGGCTTCTGAGTAACAAAAAAAAAAGTGAAGCAAAACCATCATACTGACATATGCTTACCCCTCCTTCATGTCATTAATGGGAAGTGGAACTCTCCCTCCCCTGTCAAGGGCTGAAGTAATGTTTATGGCATTCAAGCGTTCTGGCTGCCACACATTTTTCACTGCTCCAAGGAAGTCCCCCAGAACTTCACTTGCCAGCATTTCTTCTACATTCATGTTCCTTATGAAGAATTCCGCTTGATACGGTAAAGGAAAATCTACCCGTGATGAAAAAGAGTGTTGCATTAAACAAAGGCTCCATAAATCCAAAAATAAATCTTCAAAATATCTGGAGTAATGATTAATGTAATACTACTTAAGATTGATTCACCTTCCCAAAAATCTTGTGTTTGAATTTGCCAATTTTGAACCTACTGTGATTATGTTAAATTCAATAGAGAGTACCATTAGCTGCTACTTGAGCTGAAAACCTTCAGTTATTTATAAAACAATAGGGAAGAAGCAGACTAGAGGAAAAGAGTCTCAGTTGCTAAAACTTCATTAAACAGATATAACTACATTCCTGCTAATTTGGGGGTCAAAACCAATCCGCAGCAACAATGGATTCCAGCTCATGACACTGCAGAATGTAAATGTGACAAAGAGAACTAATTTTACAGTCCAAATGTCCATATATGCCATAAACTGCTGTTTTCTGACTCTGCCTGCATATGTGTTCATTGCATAAGGTACACATAGAACTAAGAAAATTAAACAACAGAAAAAGAGTGAAATCCTTCATGTAAGGTCTCTTTGAAAAGACAAGGGAAATTGGAATCAGAACTTTAATGAAAAACAAAGATGCAAACATTTTACTGTGAGTGAAAAAAAAAGTCCTGAATGACAGAAATAACCTGAATCAAAAAATCAAAATGAATTAAAGCAAGAAAAGTTCTCTTACTTCTCCCCTGTGCCTCTATGTTTAGTTTGAATACCAGACAACTATTTTACAGTGTTTATCTTCAAAAGCAGGAGCCCATAAGAGGGTTTTGCTGATTCAGTTAAAAATACAATCAGCTATATTCTGTACATACCTTCTGCTGACATTATATTAATGATCAAATTGTGTCTGGCTGTTTCAAAGGTACGCCTGTTATACGCAGTGATCTAGAGTGAAAAAGATTACAAAACAATGCAAAAATGAGAATTATATAAATGAAACATCAGTGAAAGTTAAATTGGTAACTTAGAAATACTTATCAGTTTTTAAGTACTTTGCCTCCTCATTTTGAAACATGTGAATATTCATTCACTAACATAAAATTTAAAGGTAAGGTCAAATTATTTATTGCAGTACTACCCTCATGTCAGGATATTGGAATTTTCTTGGCCAGTCTAGACCCAAATAAAATTAATGAATATGTGAAAATAATATATTTTGGTCCTGATAGAAGTGGTCTGCCATACATGTGTATTCTTTCTCTTATGTTATCTTTAAGAACCACCACAAGGACAGATTGGTTTCTCCATTTCCCCAAGCAGCCTCCAATCCCCACCTCCATCAACACTGTAACATTAAATTCATTGATAGCTCCTAGGAAATAAACTACATGGAGAGGTTTTTTTGAAGAAAAAGTGTTGTGATGCCAGGAATTCTCATCTTTGGGACAGCTATTTAGTTTTAACTCTGGCCCCAGTGAAGTCTCACTCCACGAATGGATTCAAAATAATGCTCCAATAGAAGTAGTTTTAAAAAAAATCCTGTTCTAGAACCTGCAAATGTAGGGGAAGTGAAAACTAGAAGGTAGATGCAAAATTTGCGACTCTAATATTTTGAAACATACAATTTCATGAATAAAATAAGCAAGGATACTAATCTAAAAGTTAGTACTAATAGATACTAATCTAAAGTATCTAGGATACCTGAAATGCATGCAAGTGGTTACTTCTCAGTGGTGACTCTACTCCAAGGCTGTACTATGATTAAGTGATCATTCATAAGAAATACAGAACAAGGCTGGCTATCAGTATAATTATGTATTATCTTCTCTATCTTTTTTATGCCTGCAAGGTGATAAATATTTCATGAAATAAACGGAAAAAAACTAATTTTCTTTCTAATTTTAGCCTTCAGTTCACTCATTTCAAGAGCAAAGGAGAGGCAGAGGAGTGACAATAGTGACAGAACGATATTGCTTCTCAGCAAACAGAACCACAAACCATTGTGACACTGGCTAATAATTAAAAAAAATAACAGATGTTGCACTTCTTTTAAAGGATTTGAATGAAAAGGGAAAATGCTGTGGAGTATCTACTGCAGGTTTGTTTCAGTTGAGAGAGAAAAGCTTACCCAACACAATCAGATCTCATTTAACGTTACAATTTCATTATAAAATTAACAGAAAATAAATTTGATATTTCACTAGCTCTAATTCTGCTAATTTTTCAAAGGGTTTCTTCAACACAAGCTGAACCACCAATACCCAGAAAATCAAAGCCCTGGTCATACAAGCTCTGTACAGGAGCAGGGCAGTAGCCACTGTGAGCCTGCACTCCAGCATGGCCCACACACCACAGGCCAGCGTGGCAGAGGTTGCCTTGTCCTGAATATTCATTCAGACACAAACTGTCCTTGCACAGCTTTCAAAGGAGCTTGAGCTCAGAATGTTACCTGCTCTACTGCAGTGCTGTGCATAATGCTAGGCTCTCCTCATCATGAGGTCTCCTCCAGTTAAGTGAGCTCCCCATGACATCCCCTCAGGAATTATAACATGATGGAAGTTCTATTCAGGCCAGGAATATGCAATCAATCCTCTCAGAGGGCACTAGGAAAAGGATCAAATGCCATCTGCCCTTGTCACACACCACAAAATTAATTCAAAAGCCGCATCTAAGACTGAACTGCAAGGAATTAATTTGTATGCTAGACAAGATTTACTTCAAATTTGGCTTGGGGTCATGCTTAGAATGGAGGTCTTGATAAAGATGCTAGAATCTAAAAGCACATGCCATTTAAAAACTGGCAATTTTAAATAATGGCTTCCTCTAAATAAAACTAAGTAAAGCCTGCAAGAACTTCAGCACATGATCAATTCTCAGATGGTATTAGTCCTGCTGAAATCAAAACAGAATCATGGGTACAAAATTAAACATGGGTGAAACTATCTGAAGTATAATTTAATATTCAGAGCTATCATTTTTGAGGAAGAAAAACTACATCAAATGAAATTTAGAAAAAAAAACACTCATCAAGGGTTTAAGACAAATATACTGCTGAAGCAGCAAAATGGCTGGAGCAAATTATTGTGCAGATTTCTTAACACTGACAATGCCTGACTCAGTCTGCTGTCTATGAAATACATGGTAGAAAACATTGTCCCTTTTCCCTTTTGAATTGCTGCTCAATGAATAATTAGTGCTTTAAAATATTTGAATAGCTATTTCTCAAAAATACACTTTTGTCATTGTTACACTCATATGAATTAAACTCATAAAAGTACTAAATAAAATTAAAAAAAAATATTAATAATGAACGAGGGGACATTAGATGAATAATAATTGAAAAAGCCCCAAAACAATCAAACCAAAAACTCCCATCAAGCAAACAAAAACTAAAAGGCAAAAAAACCCACAACTGCTTATTGACTGAACACTTTCATCTAGTGGGGAAAAGTCTGACCCATTCAACCCATTTAGGTTGAATGTTACAAAGTTATGATTAAGTTTCTTTTTGCTCTGTATTTTGAATAAAACTGGAATATGAAATAGCAATTAACTCTTAAAAAACAAGGAGGAAATTGTTGACAGTTCTGAACCTTACACTCTAAACCAAAATATGTATTTTTGAACTTTTGAAAGCAAGTACCTCAATGATGGTTGGCTTGCCCACGTTTTCCACAGTTGGTGAGCCATAGAGCACTCCATCACTGTACGGTGTCCTTTGGATATAGCGCAGCCATCCAGGTCTGTCAGGGTAACCCATTAAATTGGTATTGAACGTTATAGGATCATTACTTATTTCACCTAGATAAGAGAAATTATATTAGAATATTTACAAGAAAATGTTAAATGCTTTGATTTTAATTTTTCAACTAGGACGTCATATTCTGCTTTCACTTGTTTTCTGAACCTTTCTAAGAAGAAAAAAATAAAAAAAAAATTGCTAACCTTTACCATATCAGAAATAAGTGAACTATTACTTAGCACTTCTAGGTATTAAGAAATTCATACCTGGAAAGTGTAACCAACTGCAGACATAAATGTGCAGGTGCTTCCTAGAGTTTTGGCTAACTGGATGCTTATGTTCAGTAACTAGTGGGTCTGGTTTATAGAGCCCAGTTCCACCTCAAATTGAAGCATCTAACCTCCTTACAGACAAAAGCACAAAAGTTTCAGTCCTTTAATTTCCCCTCCCAACTTACTTTTACTGATGTTTTTAATGATGGATCCAGGTACTCAACATACTGGAGAGAGTACTCCGTAATCAATAATGCCTGAAAGCTTCTGTTAGCATTAGGATACACATACAGGTCTTTGGCACCCACAGCCTGGCAATCATTTTAATTTAGAGAACAAATTAATTCAAAAAAGGATCAGACATTCCTGTGAACTGGAGCCACTGATGGCTAATAAGTACAGTGGTCCAGCTGTAAAAGCCCCTCAAGTCAAACCAGTACATTGGTTCTTGTGGTTCTTATTTATACTCTTATATGTCTGGATTTTACTTCTGTATTTTACTTATTTTATCTTTTGTAAATGAGATCAGGCCTGAACACTACCAAATCCTCACCACCAAGGCAGTGTCCAGCTGAGGCACAGAACTCAAGTAAAATCATTAATACAAATAAAATATATTTGCTTACATGCTTACATACAAATCCATTCTGAGCCTGTACAGACACCTCTGCCCTACACTCCAACTCACCTCTGAGAGGGCAACAGCATCATAAGGACAGGTGATGACAGGAGATACCAGCCAGGCTGGCCCAGAAAGCAGAAACCGAGCCCAGTGAAGAATGAACAGCTCTCATCTCCTCCAGAGAGGGACAGAGAGACTGAGATGTGTTACCCAGTCTCCAGGTACACATTTCCACATCTGGTTGAGTAAAATGAACCAGAACCAGACCAAACCAGTACTTGGTCTAACACAACTACCCTCACAATTCTCTCAGGACATTCCAGTAATCTAATCTATTGCAGTCAGAATCACAGATTCAGAATTACAGAATATTCTGAGTTGGAAGGGACCCACAAGGATCATGGAGTCCAACTCTTAAGTGAATGGCACGTACAGCTTGAACCCACAACCTGGCATTACCAGCACCCTGCTCTAAACAAATTCCCAGCACCACAAATGATTTGAGGAAAATTCTGAAAGCAACCTGTGACACATTCTGGTTTGCCCTTCCTTTGTCAAGGTAAGCCATGACAATGATCCAGCTCAGCAGACAAAAATAAGAGTACCATGACAACACCTGACCTCACAGTGAATTTCTGACATAATCACAATTGTCTGTGGGAACAGCAATTTCAAAGGATCTGAAACCAGATTCCTATTGCCTTGGAATCACATGAATGTCAAGAGGCTGCACCTGTAAGACAAGCCATCATTAGTAAAACTTCCAAGTTCCTTCCACCTATGTGCCAAAATGGAGAGAAAACTGGAACAGAGGCAAACTTCACTCTGCCAGTCACCATGGCATAAATTAAGACCCAGGTATCTGTGTCAGGAAAAACACCCATTTTACAAAGAGATGAAGTTTTTAAAACATTTGGGTTTACTCATGTTTACTCAAAATTTAACCAATGCTAACAGAAGCTTATTTTTTCTTTAAAGTGAGTCTTAGTAACAGCACTCCCAAAAAAATTCAGAAGTTTATTAGTGAAACAGGCTTTAATTATGTACGCACTGTGCATAGGTTTTTCCTATTATCCTGTTATAGGAAAATAGTCATATTTATATAAACTGGATACAGTTATTCCTTTTCATTGTTGATAAGCATGTGTGGCTGAATACACTCTCTCTTCCCACCCCTACCAGACTGCTCACACATATTCTAACCTGTGGCAACCAGCCTTTTAGCTTTAGTGTATGGCAAAACCATACTTAGGAAATCACAGCTCCTTCTCTAAAACCAATCTGCTTATTAAAATTAAACTGTTTCTAAATATAGGAAGAAGGCTGAAGACAAAGGACTATTTTTAAAAATTAAAGAAAACAGTATTATGAAATCTCATATTTGATTTAATCTTCTATTTTGTCTTACATTTACTATATGCTTTCAAATTGCTCCTTCATACAGCCTGATACATACTATGTCTCAAAGAGTAACCAGATAAATAGCATTTTTAACAGATGTCAATTTCCACAATTTCATATTTAATGCAAAAGCGATGAAACACTTCTTAATATCAGATATATATAATGGGTTGCTACACCTTCCCAAATTAAGTACATTTTTTCACAATATACAATTATATGCATTTTTTCCCAAACAATCACAAACTAGAATATTTTAGAAGTGTAGGACTACATATTTTACTTAATTTTAAGATATTTCAGTAGAAACTAAAACCTTATATGTTGAACCACAAGGTTTGCCAAATAAGACTTCAACTTTTTATAACAATATTTTTTCTGTATCTGCATATAATATGGAAGATCTTAGCATCTCATACCAGGCTTTGGGTAAGGAGGAAATTCCCCCTTAAAGTACTCTCTCTCCAAAACATGAACAAACAGAACTCCAGCAGAAGGGTATACATTCCGATCAGAGTGCACCTTAGACAGAATTGTGTACACTGAAAAGCAGAAGGAGAGATAAGAGACAGAAAAAAGGCAAAAATGAGACATGCTCTAGGTAACTTCATGCATTTCAACAGCAATGCAGGCATCTGGGAGAAGGAGAGCAACAAATATTAGGCACCTGTTAATAAGATTTTTAAAAGGTTACATAGATTTAAGAACAGAACACAGAGCAAACCCTCTCTTTGCCCAACAGGATCCTTTCCAAGACTGCAAGAAACAAAACTGCCTATGTCAAGATTTCAAAATTTGTACGAGCTCTTTATTTTTATAGTAAATTAAAAAATGAGGAAGGCTATTGTAATTTTATAGTTGGTTTATTTTTAATATTACGTTAATAAAAGTACATTAAATGAGTTACACAATCATGTTCTCCTAATATTTTACATCGAGAAAGCAACAGAGGAACACACGGGAACCTTACCAATCAACAGTCGTCATTCCCCACTGAACAGAAATGGCAGATTTTTCACTTCTTGTGCAGAAAAGGACATAGCAATTCACTTCAACTGATTTCTATGAGTTCTTACAGCTAGACTTTCTCAGACCACCAGGGTAAAATACAACTCAAACTTTTGGTTAGAGAGCTCTTTACTGAAGATGTTGGGCTTGTATTGAAGGATAAAATGAGAGGAGAAGGGGATTTATAGGCCAGTCAGGTGAAACTGATTCCAAACAAAAAAGTGAATCCATGTTTTACAGGACTGAGGATCAAAAAATTAAAGAAAATTCAGAACAATCCGCATATGAGAAAGCAATAAGGTGGTTTTTATTTAGTACAAAATTTGCTGACAAGGGCATAGCTTTTTAGGTATAACACATTTGATGCAGGATTACATACACATTTTAATGAATCAGAAGAATGAAGAAATCATTACAATAAATTAGATGGATAAGAAGCCACTTTATCAACAAGTCTCAAAATGTAAGTATAAACAGAGAACACTGATTAAATAGGCATTTCTCAAGGTGTCCTAATAAGATTGATTGTAGCTCATATTACTAATTTTATTACTACTGAATTTTAATTTAATGCCCTAAAAGAATTGATCACTGGTAATAGATTTTGTCAGTGAGATGAAGATTACAAATGTAGAAGATAAAGACGGTAAACCACAGACAACCACACACAGCTACCAGCCTTGCTTGCCAGCCTGGAAGAAACTTCATGAGGAATCACATCTCCAAAAGCAAATTATAGGCCATACAGCCTGGAGGTGCTGTCACTGGAAGACAGACTCCAAAAGACACTTCAGAGACATTGTAGCAAACTGATAGGAACAAAGTTGTAGGTCCCAGAGGTGCTAATTTCAACTTGGGATCAATAAGCAGGACACATTTGAAATGTGGATAAAGCCCATGTAATTCTTCAATGCTGGTGTAATTTTTTATTCCTGGTATAACTTCTCCAGCCTTATAATTATACCAACTTTCTTACTTGAGATCTGCTTAAAAAGGCACCATTAATTAGGCATTAATCACAAGCATTCCAGCCCTCACACCACGTACTCTGAGTGGAATCTCTCTCACCTAATTTTAGATGCCTACAGAAACAACATCCACCACTAAGTTAGTGAGGCTCCTTTTATAGTCAGTGGAGAAGAAACAGATGCTTCTAGGGGTTGATTTATTTGATTTCTCCTGTAAAGTGAGATGAATCATGTCCTAGATTCCAGGCTACCCTGACTAGTCCTCCATGGACTGCAGAGGCATCTGAGAGGAGATGCAAACATCTGTAATGCAGACCTCCACTCCACATTTACATACTCCCCACTCTTCAAGCTTAATGTTGCAGAATGGATAACTCTGGATATACTACTGATCACATTCCACAGCATCTGCTTTTCTGAAAACCACTTTTAACACAATACTGAACAGAGTATCTTTCTAATAATTTTATCTTAGTGACAAAATTAAAATTATCCTGAAATTAGAATTGTTACAGCTCTGTGTGGTTAATAAAACAGTGTCATTTTCATCATGTAGACTTATGTACAGTAAGATCATTGATTTACCTACTTAAAATTAGTAAATTATTATCCAAAAAACCTCTGTACTCAATTCTGTGAATGAGCCATAAACAGCACAAGGAAGTTAACTAATTTCCTTTAAAATATTTTCAAGAAAAGCTGAAAAAGTAACATTAATAGAACAAAGAGCTGACAAAAATATGGTGGCTGGCTGAAGGTGCATCAAATACCTAGAAAAGATAATTTTTCCATTTCTGATGCTTTTCCTCTACAATGCAAATCCATTTCAAACAGGAAGAACAGTGAAAAAGAAATGTGCATTTTTTCTCAGTAAGCAATTCTTTCAGGAAAAAAACAAGCATAATAGAATCAGCGGTTACTGAAAAAAAAACATATAACACTTATTTTGTCTGCTATAGGAAACCTATTACCACCACTAAATGCCTGCCTGTCTCATTCCTAGCAATGAGACATTCCCTGCTGCTGAAATAAGTATATCAGTAAGGATTTGATGCAGCTATAAAACACTGATCTTGGTGGAAGTCTAGAAACATCTCCCAGAAGAAAAAATCTTAGAAACCTGTTCTATCTTGCAATGACAAACACATCATAATGACACAAGTATGGTGATTAAAAACTCAGAAGTTCTTGCCCTCATTGTCAGAGATGCCCTCCTTGTTTTCCCCACAAGAAGTTTCTTCAAAACCTTCAAAAAGAAGGAAAATGATGAGTCTTCAGTCTGCTACAGCTATCACTAGCTTTTCAATAATGAAACAAGTGAAATGCTACTTTCTTCATGAGCTTTTAAAACCCATTATTATTTTCAGGAGACAGACTGGAGATGAACGTGTAATCATCATCATGGGTGATCTAGGGACAAAACTTACTTATACACTTAACATATACACTTAACAAATAGATACTAATCTAATGCAGCAGACTGTCAGCTGTGAATTGTCTGGGCAAATTCCCTGTGGTAGATAAAAGTCTCAGGGACTGTGAAAAGCTTCTGTAAAACTAATCATGGGAAATTAAAAATCTTCATCAGGATCACATCAGATCCCTGCTAGAATTGGCTACCTTGGCAGCACTGCTTTCTTCTTTCTTGTTTCCAGATCACTTGGAGGACTTTCTGTAGATCCCAAGATCTCCTTAGACATCTTGAACACAGGCACAGCCAGGAATCCAGACAGGATTTTATCAGCCTGCAGCCCTGGCCCTGTTACCAGAAGCAGAAAACCCCTAACTCCAGAAATTTCAGCAGTTTCACCATGTTGGTTGCAGCCTGTATGTTGATGATCCTTAGGAAACAATTCACCTGGAAGTTTTTTGGGTTTTTTTCCTAGAAATTTCAATTGGTTCTCTCCCCACCGATATTTAGCAGATGAAGAACAATTCCAGAAATAACTTGATTTGGAGGCCAATCCAGATTGCCTGCCAAGATGAGCAATCAGTGCAAAGCTTCTCCTCAGCCAGTGTGCACTAGCTACAGTATTTGATGTGTATTTGCATAATGACAGTAAAATAGTCTTTTTACATTCATGTGTGAGAAGACTTTTTTTAATTGTTACAGAGAAGTTACTGTATTAAGCAAACTGCAGAGGTATCTTCAAGCAACCAGCCATGATAAGAAAATGTGCAGTATTAGGTATAAACACAGCCATTATTTCAAGCAAAGCTACAGGAACACGAAAAGTCAGGGAAGACTAACAAGAACACACAGGTCTGTGAATATTTGAAGATTGAAGAAATGTAAAGTTTTCCAAATTACTTACCTTAAAATAGCACCCTACTCCTAAAACAAGGACATGACTGGAAAAGCAAGATTAACATTAAAAGCAGGTTTGCTTGAACCAACAGGGTATTTAACCTAAACTCACCATTCTTCTGAACAGCCTTTATTCTGCTGATAACATAACTGTGGGCTCGCTTAGTCGTCCAGTTAACAGTTCCATTATTGCCATCAGCAGAGCTTAGCAAAATAGCTTTTCACAATAAAACAAATGCAAAAAAAAAATTAGTCAGATCAACAGACTACCACAAACAATCTGATCAGATGGGATCAGACACCTTCTACATCATGTTTTGGTTTCAGTCAAAGTTTAGGAACCACAGGTAAAAAAAAACCAGAGGTGGTTGAGTATATAAATATATAATAATATTTCTAACAATAATCTTTTGGACTCCATTTTTCCAAATAAGCTAAGTCTACACTAAATACTTAAATCTCTGCAGACACTTCTGCTGACATAATTGTACTGATAACAAAGATGAAGAAGAGCATTGTCTAATAAATCTATTTGCACAGACAAAACCTCACATACAGACAAAAATATATAAAGTAGCTTTCACTGGAGTGGTATCTTTTGGTTAAAGTAGGAAAATTAAACTAAGCAAGCTTTGCTTTTATAATGATGCTTATATAAAGACACATGGGGCTGATTGCCTTGCAGCCACAACCAATAATCAATTTTGAAAAGAGAACCCATTAAAAATGGCTGCCTACATCCCACACAACTAGAACACAGCCTGAAATCAGCTGGATCCATGCAGCTGAAGGTGGAAGTTTTAAATGCAGTGAGGAGCAAATGATTACTGGAGACAGAAAGCAGCTGTGGAGCTGACAGAAAGATTCCATCTCCCCAGCAGCAGAGGTGCTTGAGAAAGCTCCCTCCTCACTTCCCACTTTTTGTTCCTGCTCTTCTGGGATGAATAATAGGTATGCCAGCTGTACAGTTACATGCCAGCTGAAAGTGCAGAGGGAAGGAACTGCAGTCAGATGCTAGGAAAGGGAAAGTGGCCATAATGAGTAGGTATTTTTGTTTTGAAATAGTTTGGGAGTAAGAATTCATGTCAAACCCTGGATCAAAAATGGTTTTGGTCTAGCATCTTAATACCCTTGTAAAAAAAGCAATACCAGAAATATAAAGGAGCAGTACCTGTGTACAGATACACCAGTCTGCAGGAAGAAATGAACACTTATTGGAAAACATGCACAGAACATGAAAGAAGCCTAAATATCTGTGGAAATTTCTGACCTGCTACACCAGGCAACTATTAAATTAGTGATAAGACATTCTTCAAACAGAATTCAGGAGGCCAAACAGATCTGGCTTAAGCAGTAATAAAGATTCACCACACTCAATCTACACATGTAGGACAGATATCTATTATTGATAATTCACACAAAACATCTAAAACTGAATTGAGGATGAAGTGTAATTAAATGAATTTTAATGCACTTTTAATTTTACTTATTTATTAAATTTAATAATTTGATTAATGCAATATTTGCCATACCAACACAATAACATTTCTAACAACTTTTTTCCTGCTGGACTGATCTGCATATATTGCAAGTCTTAATATAATCACATCCTAGGGACTATGAAATTTAGTACTGCATAGGACTTTGCATAAATTTCAGTAATTCTTGAAAAACTCAAGAAATTCCTAAAAAGATAAAATAAAGTTGCTCCATTATTCCAACAGGATGAGCTGGGCAATCAGAGGCTTGTCAGCTACAAACCAGCACCAGTACCAGACAAAACAATTAATACAAGATTAGATAACTGAATTATTAAATGGAGAATAGTATTAGAGTTGTCAAAATTATTATACTTATCACAGTCCTTATTTAATCCTCACTAAGGATTTCATGTATCTTTTTTGACACTTTTGGTGAGCCCACAAGTTTTTCCTGATAAAGACAGCAATAATAACATTACCCTTAGCTATACAGCTTGTCACTTAACAGTTCACTGGAAAAGTAAATACTAAATCATTTTAGCACATTTAAATGCAATTAAAAAAATAAAAAAAATAAAGGCAAGTTCCACAATGTGTTTTTCAATATAAATGGTCAGTAAGTCTTTCATTTGGGTTCCAAGTTGTGCTAGGTTTGGCTGTGTGGATTGAAGAAGTCACCTGTCTACCTCTCCATGCTATGCTGCATTTCATAGGGGAAGTGGAAAAGCAACCAGTATGCTTGTTTTCAGATCCTAGAGTTTATAGTGTGATGTTTTCATATACATCACCACTGAATTGATTTCAAATGACAGATGTGAAAAGCAAGAGAATAGGGCTGCTAAAAAGTTAATTTGTTATATGAGTTTTCTGGTGGGTATCACAAAGTTTTGGCATTAGCCTTATGTAACTGGGGTGGAAGAAAGAGAGGCAGGAGAGAGATGGGGAGAAAAAGAATGACTTGTATGTATCAAATATACTGATAGAATTTGCAGGTAAAAACAAAGGCCAGGAGACTGACAAATAATAGAGATGACAGAAGAGTCTGCATTGTCTGTGAAAAGATGATCAGTGATGTGCAGTTCAATAGAATAGAATGTAACTGCACAGCAGGAACTAAGGCATCAGCATGCCAAACACATACTGTGAGCACACAATTCAGGGATCTCAGCTTGGGTAACAACCTAGAGATGTAAGTCAGGTTGAACAGAGCTTTCACCAGAACACTGGCTAGAACAGCTGACATGTGAACAGCTACATCAAGGAGGAACAGGCAGACTTTATTTTTGTACTTGACACAGATATGATCACTGCTCAAATGCTCTGTCTAGCAGAGCCTTCAAGAAGCAACTGACAACATGAGGAAGGCTCTGGGAAGATCTGAATATGATTAAAAGATGACAAAAGAGACCTTATACTACAGAATGCAGGGATTCAAACTATGCATTTTATCAAACAGACAGTTTAGAATTATTTTAATCAGCCTTGTACTCACGATGAAAAGAATGTTAATAGTGTCAGGCGCTTCAGTCTGTTACACATGTTGCCACAGTTGCTGGAGAAGCCACCACTGCCTTCAACAGCAGGAGCATTTCATAGCCCTGTGCCTGGGACTTGAATATGCCCAGGTGAAGCATATCACAGCTTTTTCTTCTTTCTGCAATTATGTTTTCTTTAAATTATACATTAATTATAATTGTGTTGGTTATAAATAAAAATCACATTTGTATTAATTTATGCTCTTTTCTTCCCCTTTTAAAAGTATATTTGCATAAGATTTAACAACCAAATATTTAACAGAGTGGATACTCACAGCAATTTCTGACCACACAACAATCATAAAAGGACACAAGTATCATGGAGCAATTTTACCTTCCCCATTCCTTTACCTCACTCTGACCTCCAAGCAGTATCCTGCACCTCCACCTATCCTCTTATTCCTTCTTTGAAGTAGGATCTCAAGCCCATCTCTCCTACTATTAAAGCAGCACACAGCTCAGGCTATCAAACTCAGCCACTTCCCCTCTCTCCTACACCTCCACCTTGCCCTGGGACGTGACATAAACTCATGCTTGCTACTTTGATGCCCCAGACCAGGGCCTCTGGCCACGCTTACACTGCCCCTCACTCTCTTACAGCACAACCCCACTGCAAAAAGCTACCCTTGCCCTCCTCTACTGTATATCCCATCTGGCTCAGTCCTCCTTCCTCTGAATTCTGAGCTGGAAGTGCAGATTCATACACAGCACATTCTTCTGAAGGACTGCTGGGAACCACACAGCAGAACAGTTCGAAAATGACACCATAAGTTGAAGTGAAACATCTGCGAAGAGAGAACCACCTCCAAGGTGCATAGCCCACAGCTGAACTCAGAGCTTGTAGCCAGGCAGTTACTGAGGACCCACTGGATACTTGCCCAGCTGGTCACATCATCCACTAAAGGAGGCAGAAGTTGCAGCACCCACCTACTCTCCCTTCTCTTCCAACTTCCACGCACTGTCCTCTTGCCTACTAGCTAGAACGTGGCAGAAATTTACTATTAATTAGAAGGGATTCTCTCAGTGGAAATTCACATTGAAACCGGATATGTTCTAACCCTTTTCAACAACAGCTACTATGTAAGAAACAGGAATTAATTTGTATCAGTTCTCCACCACAGATTGCTCAGGTCCCTCTACATTGAAACTGTTTAAAAGTCAAAATCAACCCCAGGAATGTTTCTCGGCTCTATTCTTATTAATCTTTGTTCAGTAGGCAATGGTTTTCCATCTGTTCCTGTGCTATCCACTGATTACTGCAACATCTGAACATTTCTCCTAAATCATTGAAGTAATGTAACGAAATAAAGCATTTATCAGTCTCACTGGTAAAACTTCAGCATTAGCATTCATGGGAATGCTACAAATTAACTACTTGGAGAACAAAACCCTCATGATTTATTAACAGTAGCATTTACCCATCACCATTCTCCCTCCTACTGCAGGCCTGACAAGAGAAAAATTAGGTTAGCATTTCCATGAAGGTGAGGAAAACATTGTCAGTTCCTGTGGTTCCAGCCTGAGTGTAACCAAGGGGGTATGACCACGCCACCCTGGTGGCCTGCTATTCCAGGATGTCTCACATATTTCTATTATCTTTTGATATGAACTATCAGGGTATCCCTGCAATTGCATTCCAGATTTCAGAGGTAGCAATTGTACTGAAAGACAAGGAATTCAGAAAAGTCATTGGTTTCAATACACTAAGATTTCTGCTTGCTCAGTAGGTTGTTCTTTCTAACTTCTCATTTTCATAGTTTGGACTGTCACTAAAATAACCTACAATTAAAAGACATTTTGGCTGTTTGTAACAACATACAAGATACAGATTCAAATTCCTATGGAAGTAATCAAAAGTAGCAACTCTCTTCTTTCATCTAGAAGTCTGCCAATGAAGATACTCTACACTCATAGTGACTACTGTAAATTTATCACCCTCTATTCAGGAAGAATTCAAAAGCTCTTCAGATACTGAAAAAAACCAGATACTCTTGTCTAGGCTTTAAATAACTTTTTTCTTTCATTGGAAATAATCTTTCTTCTAAAGAAAGGGTTTTACTTCAGTGGCTGCAATTCCTGAAGTATTTTAATGAACTTCCAACCAAATCTAAAAACATTAAAGAGCAAAAATAAGCCTCTCTACACACTGAGCAGTTACATCTCCTGCCATAAAGCTGACTTCTTACTGTCTGGCTTTAGGACCTCCAAGATGTCTCCATGTACTGCCTATAAATAATATGTTTCTGTAATGAAAAGCATATTAATGGAACAGCTACCTTTCCCCCTCCTGTAATTACTTATTCAAGTAAGTACCTATTGACAGTAGATTGTATTGACCTGGCTGAGATTAGTAGTGCAGGCAGCATCCTCATAGGCAGGCAGACTTCCAGAGGCTCTCTGAAGGAAACCTGCTTCTCTGCCCTTATGCTTGCACCACAACAGGAACAAGGGCAGGTGTGCTGTGCTGTTAGCTGGAGAACACCAGAGCATGTGGGAGATGTTCTGCCTCCTTGCACAGGGCGCGGCTTAGCAGAGGAGCGTTGCCAACAGCACTCCTGCCGTCAACAGCAGGGCAGGGATCGGGCTCAGCCTCCTGGGTCCCGCCCCAGGCAGTGATTTCACAGCTCTTCTAAATGGGCATGTCTGCAGTTCTGCTCAAAAGGGGCGTTCCCAGCACATTCTGCATCACCCAGCACACACCAGTGGAAACAATCCCAAACCAGTCCTGGGCAGCACTTACACTTCAGTGAACTATTCCTGTGGGTCAACTAGTTTTGAGCCAGGTGACCCAATCCACACTGTCACTGTACTAGTTTATTTGTCACCAGGGAAAGCAGCAAATAATCCCTAGCTGAGCAAGGGCTGGAGAATGCTTTCTGGCAGCAGTGCAGCCTTATGACAAATTAATGTGACCACATAACCACAGCTTGCAAAGTGAGAACTAATGAGCTTCTTCCTCATTTTGACCCCTTTATAGGGAAAGGAGAATGCAATTCCATTTCTCTACGACAAATAAACCAGGGTTCCAGGGACAACATGGGCACTGACAATTAATTCTAAGTGCAGAAATACAGGGCAAAACCACCAGCCACAGTCACTCAAAAGAAGTTTTGATAACTGCTCTCTCTGCAGATACACAATATGGGGGCAACTCATTGCTCTGCCAAACTAATATGACAGAGAGCTTGTTAGTGTAACTGAGCAAACTTCTAGGAAGTCTGTTATATAAAGCTAGAGTCAAAGAACACCTGACTAGTTTCTAGTAGAAATGCTTAATCCTATATATGACTTCTCACAATGAAGTCCCATGTTTTCCTAGCAGGGGAGCATCATCAGCTTGCTTCAATATGAGTACTATACTACACCCCTAGGAGCAACTGAAATCACTCTTACAACCTTTAAAGTCTTAATTCTTGTGAAATATCTGGATGATGAAATAATGTTTTGCCTCAAGGAGGATAGGGATAAGTGAGAGGCAGACAACCCTTCTGAGTTCTGACAGCAGTCATCTTCCTCCAGAAAGCCTTTTGTCATGCATTTTTAAGAAATGCAAAAATCATAAGTAAACTTTCTTTGGTAGATCAAGTGCTGCAACACAAATGGGGAAAAAACTAATCCATATTAGTTGAGGAAAACAAAAAGAAATCTATTTACAAGTCCTGTGCTACTTCTCACATGCCATTTTGTCTGTCAGATATCTCTTGCCTTGTTAAGTAATGCTGCAGTACTGTAAAGTTTACAGGATTCAAAAGAATGGATTTTCATGCTGGGCAATGCATCTTGGAGCAGCAGACAAGGCTGGAACTTCTTTACTTAGGGAGAATAGAGGGGAGCTCAGGTGAGCTCCTGGGACAGCTTTGTTCAGATCACGAACATACGACAAATCTCCACAAATTTTATATAGATATCTCTTAAAAGAATGTAACTGAACTAAAAGAAACATGAACTAAAGCTCATGCCTCCTTTTTTACATCAGTTTCAAACCACACATTCTTCTGTTTTAACTAATGAAATCTCACTGAACCAGCCTTAGAAAGGTCTAAGTGGAAAAGTTATCATGAAAGACCTCTTCCCTTACCATGTAGCCTGGAAAGGACTTGTGGATTAAGCTCACATTTCAGTTTCTAGAAGGTCATTTAGTTGACCTTTGTAAAATACATTATTTCAGTTGATACTGAAAGCTTATTCTCAATTGTCCTAGTTCTTCCTTGGCTGCTATCCCATAATCAGTCATGAAGGGGAAGGCAGAAGAGGTAGGAAAAATTTCCTCGTAAGGGAAAAGGAGTCTTGTCTTGCATCTAACAAATGAAGTTTTATCCTCACATTGAACAAATTCACACTTAAGTTCTCATCACATGTTTAATATATCCAGTGCCTCATGTCAATTCTGTGGCTAATAACCTATGACAAGTATGGTCATAAGTAAAAGAAGTACTAAGAGGGTACCTAGATACTATTCAAAAGGAAACAGAGCAGACTGCTTGCAGAAAACACACCACTGACCTCTCAGAACTCAAAATAACCCAAACAGATCTCTTGCTGTTAACTTACTCTTGGTGTAACAAGCCTCACAAAGGCAGCCCTGTGGCTGGGCTGCTATTAAGTGTCGGTTGTTTAATGTATTTCACTGTGAAGACACTGCAGGTGAAGAACCTGCATGAAAGCTATTATTTAGCTTTTAGGGACCAGGATCAAGACTTTTTCTGAATTCCTAATTTTGGCTCGGTTGGACTAAGTGGTCAAGAGGGGAAGTAACGGAGAAGAAGGAGAACACTACAGACAGCCCCGTTCACACCGCAGCCCGTCTCTCGCGTCAGGCACCAGGTCGAGGCACCGGAGGAGCGCAGCGGGCCCGGCCCAGTCCCCGGGAGCGGAGGCTCCCGCGCCATCCAGCGGCTCCGAGCCAGGCCCGGCTCCCGCGCCCCCCGGCACTCCCGCTCCGGCCTCACCCACCGCCCCCGGGCTCCCTCAGCCCGGGCCCCGCCGTGCCGGGAGGGGCTGCGGCGGTCCCGGGGCGCGCGGGCCGCCATCCCCGCGCCGCCTGTGGAGCGTCCTCCGGGAGCCGCCGGAGCCGCGGCACGGGGAGATGCTGGGACAGCCCGGCCCTCGCACTGACAGGGAGCACGGAGCAGCGGGAATGGGGCGCGCAGCCAGAGCAGCCGGAGGGCGAGGCGGGGGGTGGTTCCGCCGGGAGGGGACGCGAAGCCCGAGCAGAGGCAGCGCCGCGGCGCAGGCCGGCCGCTGCCGGCGGGGCCCGCCACTGCTCGCCGCGGGGAGACGCGCCGTGACCGACCTGTCAGCAGGAGCGTGGTGAGGGCGCTGTGCGGCCACGGCCCCGCCGCGCAGCACCGCATCGCTCCCCGCTCCTCCGCCTGCTGCTGCCGACACCACCGCCGCCGCATCCTCTACGCCGCCAAGTACCGCTTCTCCTGCCGCCGCTGCTGCCGCCGCCTCGCCCCGCGGCGGCCGCAGCATCCTCCCCTTCCCGCCCCGCTCCTCCCCGCCCCGCCCCGCCCCGGCCACCGTCTCCAGGCAGCGCGGCCGGGAGATGCCGGGCATGCCGGGAAGAGCCGCTCGCCGCCATGGCGGGGTGGCCGCGGGGAGCGGAGGTGCTCTATGTGGGCTCCGCGGGGAGCGAGCTCCGCGGGACTCCCCTCCCCTCAGGGCGGGGGCAGAGCGGCTGTGGCCGCAGCGGAGGCTGGGCTGTCCCGCTCGCCCTGCGGTGCAGATGTGGCGGGACGAAGCCGTGGTGCCCCGGGTGGAGGGGCGCGGCGTAGGCTGAGCTGCCCTGCCCTCCCTGCCCAGCCCAGCCCAGCCCTGTTCCGCGCCGTCCCTTGGAGAGCCAGCAGGGGAGGGCGGCGTCCCACACCCCACAGGCTTGCCTGGTGCACGGGAGTGTGCTGTGCTCTTGGAAAACAACGTGGAGAAACCTCCCAACAGCAGCTTTTTGAACACCTTACCCTGACACACTAGAGGGGGCCCACCAGAGGGTCAAAAAGGTGATTACTGGTCTGCAGCATCTCTTATAAGGAGAGACTGCAGGAACTGGGCCTCTTCAGTCTGGAGAAGACTGAGGGGAATCTCATCAATGCATATAAATATCTCAAAGGAGGGTGCCAAGAGGATGGTGCCAGGCTATTCCCAGTGGTGCCCAGTGACAGGATGAGGAGCAATGGCCATAAATTAAAACACAAGAAGTTCTACCTCAACAGGAGGAAGAACTTTGTGCTGAGGGCAGCAAAGCACTGGAACAGGCTGTACAAGGAGGTCATGGACTCTCCCTCTCTGGAGAGGTTCAGAACCTACCTAGACACATTCATGTGATCTGCCCTAGGTGACTTTGTCTTGGGAGGGGGTTGGACTGGACAATCTCCAGAGGTCTCTTCCAATATTAACAATTCTGTGATTCTATGACCCCAGCAGTAGGGTACCTGGCAGGCTTACCCAGTGCACACAGATATGGCATGCTCTTGGAGGACATCACGGCAAAAGCCCTTGCAACTGCAATTTTCTGACAGCTTACCCTATTTTAAGCCTACATCCTTACTCCACACAAAGTTGGTTTGTTTTTTCCAGTGTTCAGCAGCTGTTCTGCAGCTGGTGGAGTTGTGAGTGGGGTGTCTGGAGGGGTTGGTCAGGGTCCCAGCTCCAGGCTGACCTGTGTGTGGAGGCTTGCATCCAATTTCCTATTGGGTCTGACCATTCCATGTTGTCTCTCTTCCACTGTCTGCATTATACTTTCTGGACTCATTACTGATTTTTGACTGTCATTTAATATCTGTGGCATAGCTCAAAAGCTAGGGCAGTCTTTGCTGAGCTGTGAAAGCAAATCTCCCTGTGGAGGATGGAAGAATATTGTCAAATGTAGTTCTTGGCAATGGTAATGTATTTTGAGAGTAGGTGTATGTATATGTCATATATAACTGCTTAAGACACAGTGCTATGTAAATACTGCATTTTCTTTTGGGAAGCTACTCTCTCTCAGCTTTCTGAATGATTCATATAGGAGTAGTCCCTGTACTAGAACTACATACTCCACAATGAAAGCCCCATCTCAACAAATAGATCAGTTTTTACTTTTTTTTTCTCATTCTAGTTTGCTATTTGAAAATAGCAGTAAGTCTTCCATTATCCATGAAAATAACCTTCTTTCATTTTGCATAGAGAATTTTGATTTCTCATGAAATTTCATAAGCATTTCCACTCTAGCAAGCCAAATGTATTTGCAAAAAAGTAATAGTAATTGTATGCTTTTGAGATTTGGAAGAAAGAAATATAATCTGTCTTACTCAAATTGTATTGACCTTATTGAAGTCTTTATAAGCCAGAGAAAAAAGACAACTGTAGAAGACTTCATCCTATCCATCTTTAGTCTTGTTACACCTCTAAATTTCCATTAATCCATCTCATGAAGGAGAACTTTACATAGCAGGAGGCTCTTCAGTATAAATATTCTGCCTGATATTAAGATGCAAAATAGTCTGGTGTTTTAGTCAGCCAGCTCATTATCCTAGATAAAGGACTTTTTTTCTTCTCATTCCACAGAGACTTTCAGAATATATTTAAATTTTAATTTGACTACAAAGATATTTAAGAGCAGAAATCACACTCCTTCGCTTACCTGTGCCTAGAAGTACTGTTCTGTTTCGTGACACTTTTTGATTTTGAGTAGGCTTATTTCCTCTCTGAAATTAATGTGATTTTTTTGCTCATTCCCTTATGTAAGTATCAAAAGCCATACAGATGCATCTGTTCCATAAGAATCTTGAATAGCCAGCTCATGCCATGATGGTGATGTTTAGACTAACAAGTCTATATAATATAATGGTAGCTTTCCAACAATAACTTTTATGCTAGTGAAGTGTATGATTTTTGTAAACATCTGTACTGTTATCAGCTTATTAGTTACCATTTTCTTTCCAAGTATTGCATGTCGAAATGTTATCCACTATAAGACAGTCAACATCAATTTAACGTAGTAGCAGCACTGTGATAGTGTTCAGTGTTTTCCCACCTTTGCAGAGAAAGAAGTGTCCATTTGTCTAAAACATGTTTGTGAGATGTCCTGCCTGAGAAGAAAAGGTCATGGACATGGAAAGAAGTGCCACAAAAGCCTGCCTTGTCCCACTGCTTCCTTCCTGGCAGCACCAATGTGTGGGTGGGTATCTCTGTCTTTTTTTGAGTGTATCTTGAAGCTGACATTCCAAAACACACATCACTGACCCAGCCCTGCAAGACAGACTGACTCACCTGGGAAACTTCAGCTAATGCAGTGCACTTAAGAATCCTACCCTTGCATTCCTAAAATGAAGTGATATGAACACCACAGCTTGTTTAAACCAGCCACCAGTGATTTGATATTGATTAGAAATACTCCCTCTGTAAGTATTTCTTTCTCCTGTAATTTAACAGACTGCCTGTATTGAAACTAATTGAAAGGGAACAGTGATAAGACATTTTTACAGCAATTGTTCTGTATTCCATATTTACTGCATTTACTTTGGCGAGGAGAAGAGCTGGCTTCTAGCACTACAATAGTTTTTAGCTAAAGCTTTTTAATTCCAGAGTATATACCCCTCATTTTTCAGGGATGCAAAAGTAACAATTACTGCTTCCCCATGCATTTTGCAGACTTCAAAGGTTTATTTTGTTGTTCAGACACATTTGGAGGCTGATTTAACTCAGAAGGAATCCAACCTAATCCATTTGCCTCTTTCTTTTAGAACACAGGCTCTTGGAGCTTGATCTTTATAGGTACTGAATGCTTGCAAGTGTTTGGTGTTTCTGGAGATCAGCCCACATAAACAAAAGAAGAAAGGGCAGGGATTTTTTCCTTCCTGTTTTTTTATGCATTCTTATGAGAAAAACATATTTATATATTGTTTGTATTTTTGCATTGAAAAATATTGTTGTATAGCTTTCAGTAAGGCTAACAACTAGTATATAAAGTCATTATGTAAGACATAAACAGCACAACTGCAATTCTTGTTCAGTTTGCAAGTCCTGAGGAGTTTATAATACCACTTTTCATTACATTCCAAGGATTCTTATTTCCATTTGTACTTCTGTCTTTCTAATGTTTACTGGAAGCCTTTTGGCATGTTAATGTAGTAATTTGTGACCACAGTACACTATTTGTTTTCATGCAGTGTATAACTAAATATTTTATATGCAGCCCTGCTACAGGATACTATATACAACAAAAATTCTTTAAAAATTAGGGAGTTAAGAATTTTGGTATTATGTCAATTGCACCCAACAGATGCTTATTGAAAGCACATTATTCAAAACTTCCAGAGTTGAACAGAAATAGATTTATGAGCTGTGTTTTTAGCTGATTAGGCCATGTGTTTTATCTTCTACTAGAATTTTAAAGTGTAAAGAGGAGCTCAGAAGATCAAATTATATAATATAGTAGTTATCTCTAGAATCTGGAGTACATTTTGGAAAATACCATGTGTTTGGAGAAAGAAGGTTATATCCAAATAAAGGAGTGATAAACAGGAACAAATTTTAAAAAATAAGAATTAGGAAGAAACAAGAAGTGCACTGTAAGTTAAAACAGCCCACAAGTGTCTTCAGTTTGCTGAAGCAACACTTGTATAGCCAGCAGCCCTATGTGGCAGTAACTTTGGCCTTATTTTAGAGGTTATAGTTTACATGTTAATGTAGTTCCTCTGGCTTTTAAGACATGCTCTACTGCATCTAAAATACTGGTTCTTGTCAATATTATAGCAAGCTTTACACCTTTGTATGTAGAAATAACCCATATTTGCCCCTCTCTCCCTCTTCAGGGCACTGTCAGGTAGCAATGAATAAAATAATATTCAGGTGTGCTTTTCTTTTATTAAAAGCTTCCATTCCAAACATACTTGCTGCTGGGTGCTCACTGATGGCTCATACTATAGATTTTTTTTAAAAAAGTACTAATTGTGGTTTTCATCACAATTTTTCCTGTAGTCAAAGCTTTTAGGGAACATATTGGTTTAAAGCATTATTATTGGTATCTGGGATTCAAACTGCTATTCTAGAAAACTACAAACATAGCTAGACAGTGGTAAGTTTGATTTTTCTTTTCTTGCTCTGTATTGGGAAAAGTTGCATCCTGTAAAATGGCACAGGAGTAAATACTGTACATAAAATGCTTTATCATAGCATTATACATATAATGCATATATTATACATATAATGTTTTATCATAGCATCTATGCACACATAGATGAGAAAAATAGTACTAGAAGCATCATCTGAATCTCTTTAAATGTCTGTCTATAGAAGTCAGATTAGTAGGCTTCTTAGTCCAGTATAAGTAGGATAAAATTAATATTTTCCTCATCTTTTCTGTGAGCTCTGCCATTCCCTAACTGCTAGGTTTGGCTTAATTTCTTGTAAATTCTCCATAGAGAAGTTAGTTTGATGACTAAATTAGTTAAAAATTCTATTATTGTGTCTTCATTGTTCAATAGTTCTAACAAAAATTCCTTGTTTCAGCCTTTTTAGTAATCCTCAGCAAGAAAAATCTCCCCCACCTGGGAAGGTAAATGTGAGTGTCTGTTCAAAAGCATTTGTGAAATACAATTATCAGAGTTAATGGCTGAAAAATGAGAGCTTCTAAATTCTGCTAACATGTGTCTTACCAAAGCTATACACCTTTTGTGGATAATGTAACTAAGATACTCTGTACTTCAGAGGTCTTCTGTGTAGAAACAGGAGAATATTTATAGCTTGAATTAACTTTTTGTTGTTACTGGTTTTTTTTAACAGAGCATAGGGCCTGGAGTGCAGCTGCATGATGATGCACTCCTTGGCTACACAGAAATAGCTCAAAAAGAATTATTAGAGAAAACAATGGGCTAGATGAGCACACTGACAAATGCAGAGTGAGTAAATCCTAATCTCTGGCAAAGATGTCCATTTCTTCTCCCTTGACCAGATAATTAATGACAGAGTTTACTGGAAAGGGCTGGCATTATCCTAGAACCAGTATTTGTGGTGAGAGCAACTTACTGTCTGTGAGATGTAGCTAGACTGAAGGTTGCACGTTCTGGTTGGGGGTTTCTTGTGCATCCTCATAGGTGAGACTGTGTATGTCTGTGAACTTAAGTCTTCTGTTATGTTTGGTGCAATAAATCAAAGTGGTGTTTGGGAAAAATAGTTCCCATGTCAAGATGGTATCTATGAATAACTTGGGGAATGGAACACACCTAGCAGGAACTCCTGCAAATGCCAAACCTTGGATGTCAGTTGGCCAGGTTACATAACACAGAGATCCAGCTTCATTAGGGATTCCCAGCCCAAAGAAGTGGAAACATGGGCCAACACTGAACAAGGTGTAACTCCTTCTATGGGAGTAGTCAACACCCAGAGCTTAAGGCAACATCTTTGAAAAAAACAAGTTAATCGTACATCCTAGATGATGAATGAAGGAGGGTGTTGGATTTTTACCTAGAATGAGCTCTTGCCAAGAGTGTGGGAGTTGCAGAAACATCTCAAAGGAGCAGAGCAGAGTTTGCGACTGGTGTGTTATATGCAGATTTAAGAAAACAGTTTGATGAAAAATAGGATATTTTCAGCCTGAAGGCATGAAATTTGAAAGTGATGTTAGGAGGAAGGGCCAAAGTTCGCACAGAACAAAATCAAGTTTTTTCTCTGTTCCAGAACAAGCTTTGCTTGGAGGAAAAGTGAAATACTTGTATGTTTTCTTTTAAATAAGTATCATGTGCTCTCCAATGTGTTTATGTGAGGTATTACCTTATATGGAGAAATCCAGGCTGAAAGTGGCTCTTTGAGGGTAGCAGTTAAGAAAGACTAAAAAAATAAAGAGCATGCCACAGAGTACAATAATCAGATTTACATGCAGAAGAACTGGAGGGTGGAAGGGTGGAATGCAGCTGTAGTTTCAGGATTGTTGAATGTGGTTCTGTCTAAACTGGGATCTGAAGGCGTGCCTTATCTAAACATATCAGAACTAGTCTTGAGTAGTGGAGTTCATACAATCTTAGCCTAGTTTTTTGTCTTGTATGGATGTGATTTTGTGAGATGTGTACTGAGTCAGAGCAGCAAACATTATCACTTTTTCCCCAGATAATAAGTACCAAAGGAGACAGATGTTTTCAGTTTTCAGAAAAAATGCCACATATAAACAAGACTGTGCTCAGGTGGCTGTTGTTTAACTGCCATGTCCTCACACATGGAATGCTTATGTCTTTTGGCAAGTAAGACATGTTTTGTTTAGGAGAAGCTAATCCTGTATCACTGTGTTTTGGCTTTCAAATCCACTATCTAGCAGCTGCCAGATGTCTGAGTTTATGAAATATTACAGATCCTGAGGGGGAAATGTAACAGAGAGTTACTGAATTGCAGTGTTTCATCTGGAGAGGTGGAGGACCAGCCAGCTAAAGGCAGGTGATCAGAGAAACTAGAAATTCATCTGGGAAGGAACAGCCCAGAGAGTGTCTTGTCCTTTGTGAAACTCATTAACTTTAGAAGGAATTGAGAATTTGACACCCTGGAAATTTGATAATTTTAATTTTGTGTGCCTAAAGAGTTAATGCATTAGTCTTTTTCTGAGCATTCACGTTTCAAGATTTTCACTTACCAGTCTTAGACAGGTTTTTAATTTTCTCTCAGCAAGGTTTCTCTATCTGATAATAGTAAATCGTGTGAATGTTAAAATATCCAAGGTAGATGAAGAGTGTAGTTATTGCAGTAGACTGTAAATAGTGCTTTTATCTCATGAATGAAGGTGGGCACTACCACTGTGAACTGGGAATGCTGTTAAATGTATCCCTGTAATCATAGGGAGGTGGAGAAGAAAGGAGTGATGTGGAAGTCAGAAGTCCTGTGAGCCTCACCTTTGGAAGGTGTTTGTGCAGTACTGAAAATTTGGCAGAGCTTTCCCTAATTGTCAGATTTCTGGGTCTAGTCCCATGCTGCTGGCATGTTCTGCTTCAGATCAGTAGAATTAAAAATTCTTCTTTTCAGCTTCTTCTGCAGTAGGAGAAGGAAGGTGATTTCTGACTCTTCTAGGTTTGTTCCTCTGTTTGTCATGTGGAAATAAACTACAGCTTTCTGGCAGCCCACTGTTTTTGCCTTCATGCAGTGTTTGGATTATGTGAACCTATATTATTATACACCATTTTCCTGTATTTTTTTAATGCAAAAAGCTGAGTATTGTAAGTTCTTACAAACACATCAGGTCAATAAATCTGACCACGAAACATCCTTAGTACCTGACAGTTCTGGTTTCACAAGTCTTGCAAAAAATAAGCCCCATAATGTTTCCTCAGGTTTTTATAATAATGTTTTTAAGCATTCACATATTATCTTTCAATAAATCTTAGCTGTCTTTTGATTTGAAGTACCTGGAAAGAGATGGAATTTAAGTGCAGCATTATTACAGAGTTTTAAGTCAAATTGTGGTTGTGATCTGTTATTTCTGTAGTTTTTCTTAGGTACATATATCATTGTTGGCAAATCTGCATTTTAAATATAATTGAGTTTCATTGCTCTGATGTGTTTTTCTGCAAAATGAAAATCTTAATCTGTGCCATTTTCTCCTGCAAAGAAAATTCTATGTCAAATACAGACCACAGATATAAAACTCCTTGATTTAATATTATAGATTGTATCTGCTGGCATTCTAAAAGTTTTCATGTTTTAACCAGTCAGACCTCCATTTCTCCCAGCAACTCTGAATTATTTTGAAGATTTTTTTCAAGTCTTTATTTACCATGTGTGTATCTTCCATCTGATTAGAACTTTTATCTTTAAACCTCTCAGTTTCTTTTGTTCAAATGTTTAAAATGCAACCTTAATCTATGTGTACAGTTTTACTACAGACAATTTTACAGGTTGAAAATAATTTTTCATTTTTTAATTGGTCATTTGGCAGTCTCTTCCTTCTTTAACTCTGCAAGATTGTGTATGCATTGTATTTCCTTACATGTATTAAATGTACCCTGCTCTCTCCAAAATGTTCCTGCAGAAATGGAAATGTTCCTGGCTCCTTTGAGAGCAGTGTTGAGACCTCTCTGCTTGTCTGTGTGCAGTCTCTCATGCTCTCTCTTTCCACATGATGTAGTTTGGCTGCTGGGAAGAATGAGTTGTATGCCCAGAACGATGGCAGGAAGGATTAGTGCCCAGGTTTGGGGGGTTCACCTGACTTGTTTGTCATTTTCATCCTTTCTATGATATATTCCCTTTCTGTATCTTCTTGTGAATACATGTTGTCACTCTGGTTAGTTAGGCCTAAAGGGGAAACTCAGGCAAGAAAAGTCTCAGGCATCTTGTGTATACCAAGACAAAAGTGGTTATTTACCTTACTGAAGGTGACAATTCTCTTTATCTTTTGGAGAAAAGATTTTAACCAGCAGACTTGTAATAACCTTGCTAATGAAATAATTAACTGTACACAACCAGTGGAATATTCTGGAACTCAAGGAAAGCACATTGTTATGAATACATAATTTTATAAAGGTTAAACCACTCCAAATTATCTATCTGGAGAACAAGTTTGAGTATTTTCCCTGAAAAGGTAACATTCCATTTTCAGCATGTGCCATCCCTTGAGTTGTAAAATTGTTACCACCAGACAAGCTAATGATACAAGTCCTTTTGTTTAATTAAAGGTTTGTTGATTGGCTTTTATTTGAGGGAGAGAGAGGGAGGGCAGTTTGTATTTTTGGCAGGAAGGGAATGGCAGGGAGTTATTTTGCTTTTACAAGGAATAGATGTCCTATATTATATGAATTGAAGACATGTGTGTTCTCAGCAAAGTGTCAGAACAAAGACAAAATCTCTGCATGAGAGAACTTACTGTGTAGGAGGATCTGTATGTAGCAGATCAGCTGTGTTAAGGTAGAAATTACAGTATTTAATTCCCTGTGAAGCTGTAATGTGAGCCTGTCGCACAGGCAGTGTGGAAAGCTGTGTGCAAAAGTTCTTGTTTGACTCAGGAATACTCAAACCAAACTTTCCTTGGGGGGGAAAAAAAATACCCAAAGGATGTATGTCGAATAATGATTTATATGGTAGTGATATAGTCTGGAAGGAGACAATGGAAATTGGTTTCAGGAGGTAGGATTTGACTTTGCATGAATGGAGTCAGTTTGGAAATGCCAATACAATTGAATGTAAGATTGAAAGAAAAGCACTAAAGATCAGAAAGAACAGGATAAGCACAACTGGAAATATTTGCTTGCTAGGATGGAGGAAACCAGTAAGGTAAGAGGGGATGCTTTTGTGAAAGGGTTTGTAGCAATTGTAGGAGTACCAAGCAGGAATTAGAAAAGGCAACAGGGGAGGTAGCAGTAGTTTAGGAACTTCAGAAGATAGACAGTCAGAACACAGGCAAGGGTTTCCCCCACAGGAAGTGAGAGAAAGAGCTTGCTTGTTTTTCAAGGACATATTATAAAGGGGGAATCAACAGGGCTTGACAAAATACCCAGAGAGGTGTGAGAGAAGAATAACTGCAAAATTATAGATGTGTTGTTCTGACAAACAGGAGGATGCTGGAGCTGTGAAAGCACAGAAGAGTGGTTTTGAACGGGGCAGCTGCTGGGAGATTATAAAACAGTCAAGTACTAAGTATAGTTGAACAGAGCTGAATATTCCCACTGAAATTTCCAGACTGAAGTTCCTGATATTTATGTAGGTGTAACTGCAAATTTCTGTGCCTTTCCTGTTTATGCTTTTGCAACAGGTACAAAGAACCTTTGACAATCGTATCAAAAGTTGGCTTGTAGGGAACAAACACATATTTTTTCATGTGTGCAGGAAGTATAGCAGATATATTTAGGTATAACAAGACAGGCCCTGGCTTGCAAGAAGAGCTCACATGATCAAATTCCTATTTGACTGACTTCAAGTGTTGGTTGTGCAACTGTCACAGTATAGCTGAGTTTTGTCTTAAAGCTTTAAATATTGGGACAGGAACATTCATGGAACATAGCAGATTCTCTCTCCATAAGATCTCACTGATTCACAGACTCCTGTAATTGCTAAAGAAAGAAAAGCAAGGAAATTATATTTAGTTTTACTTCAGCTGCCTACTTTGAATTCAGCTAGCCATTATTCATGAGAATATTTGATATTATACAGAACACAAGTCCTACAAGGAGCAGCTGAGGGAGCTGGGGGTGTTTAGCCTGGAGAAGCCCCAGGGGGGAATTTACTGCTCTCTGCAGCTCCCTGGAAGGTTCTTTAGCCAGGTGAGGGCTGACCTCCTATCCCGAGTATCAAAGGATAGGATAAGAGGGAATGGCCTCAGCTTGTGCCAGGAGAGGTTTAGATTGCATATTAGAAAAAATTTCTTCACTGAAAGAGTTGCCAAGCATTGGAACAGGCTGCCCCGGAAAGTGGCTGAGTCACCGTCCCTGGGGGTATTTAAAAGATGTGTAAATGTGGTGCTTGAGGACACAGCTTAGTGCTGGGTTAAGGGTTAGACTTGATGAAGTTAAAGGTCTCTTCAAGCCTAAGCAATCCTATGATTCTTCAATTTTTGGCAGAGAAGAAATATTTTGTATCACCTCCTTTTTAATGTCTGTATCTTGAACTCTGTGTTAAACATTTTAGCAAAGCTTTGGCTTTATGAGTTCACAGCAAGAAAAGCAACATAAATTATATTCAAAATTAGATTCTGTAGAATAATTCTGAGAATTATGCTGCCACCTAAGTTGTCCTTTGATTTTAAAATGCCATTAAATCTTGAATTGATATCTAGGTTGAAAAGCCTGTTTGATCTGGGGTTTTTTCCCTTCTACATTTTTATGAGAAATTAGACTCTCTGTAACTACTTAAATGTAAAGATAACTAAAGCTATTTAGTGAGTAAAATCATGCTTAGATATGGGTTAAAGCTGCTGAAACCAAACCTAAGTCCTGCCTGCCTCTTTTTGCCTCCTGCACCCTTCAAAAACAGATAAGATTTAATGCTTGCCAATCCTGTAGTTGCATTACTATAAAATTAAAAAGCACAGCAAGGTCCAAAAGTAATACCCTCTTTTTTATTAGCCCTGTAAGATGACTGCTATATATGCACAAAGTAGTTTTTGCACTGTTCCTTCTGAAATTCAAATGCAATTTAAAATATTTCCAGCCCATGACCAAGATTTTGCACATTATTAAATGAACGAGTTCTTGTTGGCAATCATCACAGATACTTCTTTTTTCTGAAAGAATAGTAAACACTTGTTCTCTCTCTGCATGACTGAATTTCACAACAAAGGAAAAAAATTCTCTCAATCTCTCTTACTCAAAATTAGCTTCAGATTGTGTAGAAGACTGTACAGTCTTGGTCAGCTTGTTGGGGAATAAAACTAATTTTTCTCACTGGCATTCTGTAAGTTAAGTTATATTGCAAAGGCAGGAATTAATTGCTTGGCTGTTAATCACAGACTGCTGGAGTTCAGCATTTTCTGTATCACAGCAGTCATCCCTTGTTACTTTTAACAAGTCTTTTCCTCACCCAAGCAGAAGTGTCAGAATACTGAATGCCATTTACAGGAGCACTTAATTACCAGAACTGTTGCAGTTAGTCTAGCACTACTTTCAGAGTCCTCAGCACAACTTTAGGTTATTGGTTCTACTTCAATTTTATCTAAGTTGCAAAGCATTGAAGGATATTTTAGAAATGCCTAATCCAGATTTTAAGCAAGTTTAACTGAAACTGGAAGAACTCAGTTGAGTGGCTTTTTGTGTTTTGTCGCAGCTTTACAGACTGTGATGACAAAAACAGTTGTTTTCTCAAAAAGCAGTGTCTGTGCACAAAGAAGCAGATGCACACTGGCATCTCCTCTCAGCTTCTGCAAAGAAAGGTAGCAACCAATAAAGCATAATACTGTAACTAAATCATATGAATGATGTGTTATAAGAGGTCTTGTATTACTCTCTGACATTTTGGGGGAGAAACAAAAGATGAGGTTTTGTTCAGGCCATCTAAGTAAACATTTTCCAAGCTACATTTCTACTGATGAGTGTGTAGATTTATCTTGTCAAAAGAAAGCCTTTTTGCATAAACTCAGCTGCTGAATTTTATGTCTCTATGCTCACTTTCTAATAAATAGAGAAGCAGGATCACACCAGGCTGAGACAAGTCTCCTGAGGTGAGATGAATGCCTGATGGTGCTTATCTGTTTTTCCATGAGGTCTCTGACAGTTAAATGGCTAAACTTAAGTGAAATTAATGTCTTCCACAATGAAAACCTTCTTGACCAAGTATCTAAACATGAAAGTGATAGATAATGTACTCTCTTAAACTTACATCAACGGATCAATTTTTACTGCTTGCTTTTATGATGGTATCTAGGAACACTAGATAAGCATTAGGTGCTTGAGGCTGCATATTTGCAGAATAAAAAGCCAGTCCTAGCTCTCAGAGTTTACACATTAAATATAAAACAACATGACAGAAGAGCACAGACAACAGAAGGAGCAAAAAGGGTAGTGAGAGTGCCTGGGTCAGTAGTAATCCCCATCCATCAACAACCCATTATCTGAGAGTTTTGCAGTCTTTGTAACAAGAGAATTACCACGTGACTTGGAGGTTGATGGGATTATAACTGTGAGGATGTTTCAGAGGAGAGCCTTTGAGGGTAAAGAATCATGGAGACATATTTATGGGAAGTAAATACATGGTCATTGTGAACTGATGGAAAGTTAGGACCCTAGTTTAGAGCAGCGTTCCAGTGTTTGGCCACCCTTACTGTCAAAAAGTGTTTTCTTATGTGTAGGGGTAATTTCTTATATTTTAATATGTGTCCATTGCTTTTATCCTGTTACTGGGAACTACTGAAGAGAGCCTGGCTCCATCTTCTTTACTCACTCCCATCCAATATTTGTGCACACTGACAAGATGCCCCTGAGCTTTCTGTTCTCCAGTCTATTCTCCAAGAACAGCCCCAGCTCTCCCAGCCTCTTTTATGTGTCTCAGTCACTCAGTCATCTTCATGGCACTTCACTGGAATTCTTCCAGTTTATTGTTTATGTCAGACTGTGGGGGCCAGACCTTGACCCAGTACTCCAGGAGTGTTTTATCAGCACTGAGTGGAGGGAGAGGGGCCTGTCAACCTGCTGGCAACATTCATCTTAATTTACCCCAGAAGGATGCTGGCCATCTTTGCCAACACCCTACAAAGTCTGGCTTGACAGAAGCCAGAGAGTTGAAGTAAGAATATAGTGAACTTTTGATGGTCTAGTCCCCATGTCATTCATAATCCAGTTTTCTCAGTCACCAGCTGTACAAGGTATATCCACCATGAGGTATTGGTAAGAAAAGTTGCTTTATACAGATGCAATTTCCATCACTAGAGTGGTGTGTATGACTTTTGTAGATGCAAATTTCATTAGGCTCAAGAGCAGCTCCTGTTGAAGCTGAGGATACGAACTGAACCTCGTGATTCTGGAAAACAGCTTAATCTGCTGACATTTTCTGGATTCTTGAGCTGGAAAGGAGGCCAAGAGAGGAATACAGGCTGCCTCTTGTCCTGTCTCCTGCACACTGGATGAAGGAGAGCAAAGATGGTGTCTTCTAGGAGAGCAGCACAAATTGCATGATATGGGAAGGCTGGAGTGCAGACTGGGACATGGAAGGGAAGGAGTTAGTAACTCCACACCAGAAGGGAGATGGGAAAGCTCCTGTGTAAACCCTGGGCCAGCTCTTATCCAGGATGAGGAAGAGGACACTTTAAATGAGCATAGAGACAAGGCAGGGGAACTGGGTGGAGGTTATAATAGAAAGCCATCTATTCCCTTCAAATGTAGATTCAGTGTCATTTCCATGGAAGATGGAGGTGGACTTGGGGGTCTTTCACACTGATCTGTGTTGAACCATTATTAAACTTACCTAGGGGATGTGAGAACTGATGACAAGCATGGAAATTTCTTCTGAAGTTGGATGCTACTAGTGATTAAAACACTTTGATGTAAAGACTTTTTAGCAGTATAGACAGTTTGTCTGATCCACTAAGCCACTGCTGTTTCCTGACCTCATGAAATGGCACTGCATGGGAGCTACACAATTCACATGTAATTCCAAAAGATGGCAACCTTAGGCTTCCAAACTGGGGCCTCTGCTAAACAGTTCTACAGCTCCTAACAGTTCACAGTGGTGAATGTTTGAAAATTCTGTTGTCCCAGACTGAGCTTATTTTGATCCATCTATTCCATTTTTCATATATTTCTACATATAAGACAAAATTTATGTGATTTGGTTGAAAAATGGGCAACTTCTGAAATGAATTTCTGTGCCTGAAGGAAGGGGAGGTTAAGAAACCTTAGATCTACAATCTCTGTTTCAGACTGTGACTTTGATTATATACAGGAGTGAGACTCTGCTATCAATCTGTGCAGGAGCTCCTGTGGCACAATAACAAAGCAGAGGCAGAGTGGCAAAAAATGAGAAAGGAACTATTTAATCTGATGAGCTTTAGTATACTTGCTCTTGTTTGACAGAATTATTAAGGCTTTATTTGCACAGACCACTAGTCTTGCCCATATCAGTGTATTTTTAATGGCAATCACTACCATTGTGAAACTCTGCATAACTGGGTAGATACACTCTTGAGACAAGATAAGGTAAATTGCCTTCATACAACCTTCATTCTCATACCTTAAAAGATTCATCCTTTCTCTTGGTTAGTACTTATTTTCTGACTTAATCTTTGTCTCCAGTTCCTGCTTTTTTGTGGTTCTGTGTTCACCATGAATCTTATTTATGAATAGTTAATGACAGAAACTTCACAGAGAAATTCATCAAGAAAGTCAGTTATTTTAGAAAATTTTATTAAATCATGTAGTTACTGAACTGAAGCTGCATTGACAAAACCAAAAAATTCTGATGCTGAAGTCTAAGTTCTGTGGCTTCAAGACAAATGCTGCTTTTTCATTACAGGATCATTGCTGGATGGAAAATCAAGCATCTTGCTTATTTTCCAAAAGTCATGTTTGGAAACCATCAGCTTGGAAAAACCTATCTTGGTTTGGCTTAAAGCCAGATTTTGAAATATCAGCTTTCATGAACCAGAAATTTCTTTCTTCAAGCAGCCCTAGCAGCAGGGTCAAAATCTGAGCCCCACTCCATTTTATGCAAAGCTTTTCACTTCTGCAATCATTCATCCCTCCCCAGTCCAGGGATAAAAAAATTCTTTTTTTGGTTGTGCCAGTTCCTCTGATTTTGCCTTCCTGACTTATCCTGTGCTGCTGTGAAGGGATAAGTATTGGCCTAAACTCTTACTGTTGTTCCTTCACATATGTAGCAGAACTGGGAGAGAATTTTGAAGGCAGTTTTGCTGCTTTTGTGCAGAAAGCTTGTGATTTTAGCATTGCCTACAAGGCTATTTTCCTCCCACAATGTTGGTTGATCATTCTACTTTAACCAACTCAGTATTCCAATAGTTTTGTATCACATTAATATTACTCTTCTTTGTTGTGTTTATTGCTTGCATAGGTAAGATTTCAGACAGGGATCTTATTTCTACAAGGTTTATTCTGTGCTACAACTCTCATTACTGAATGCCTGAGAACCTCAACGTTCACTACATTTATCCTTGCCAACCCAGTGGAATATAAAGCTTGTTTTTATCTATTTTTAACAAAGGGAAAACAGTGGTTTGTAGGGACTAGAATTTCATCTAGCCTTCAAAGGGAAGAAATAGCAGGCTCCTGTGCATAATTTCCAGGTGTTTGGCCCCCTAATTACCTCTGTTAAACAGCTGGGGTGATGGATGTTGCATATGGGGAAGAGTGATCAGAAAGCACCAGCATTCTCAGCAGGAAGCTGCTCTGAGCCAATTAGCAAGAGCAGGGATGTTTCAGGGCCTCCACCTCCTTCTGCAGCTTTGGCATTTCACTCTCTGTGGCACCTCCTTCCTTTGGCACACTGCCTCTCCTGCCAGTGCATGCAAGCTCTGAGCTTTGGTACATTTACTTTATCCTTCTACGTCTTTTATTTAAAAGAAAAAACCAAACCAACACACAAACCCCCACCAAACCCATGGTGGTTTCCCTCTTCCTTACCCCCCTCATACAGGAACCAGTGGCATAAGCATTGACTGAGAAGGGTTACTGCTCACTTGGGCGTGTTGAAGTTGCATCTCCCAGATCCTGGGGGAATGCCCAAGCTAGCAGGCTGCCTGGGAGGCTGGAGCTAGGGAGGGAGCTGTGCTGCAGGGCTGTGTGAGTAAGCTGGGAGTCCTGGGGCCTGGAGGAGGATGACTCGTGACTTGGCTCTCCTGGCAGGGAGGGGAGCAGAGTCCCTCCTTCCAGACTTGTTTGTGCATTTTAAACCCAACTCCAAAACAAGTCCAAGGGGTCCAGTCTGTATTTTTGTTATTCAGGTGATAGCCCAAACTACTCAGTGGTGAACATGTATTCTTTCATGTCTTCTGCTCCCCTCCCTCTCTGCTGTGTCTACCCTCCATTCAAGCATGTTCTTAAGGCAGAAGAAAGGAGGTGAGAGGAACCTCCTCATGCTGCAGAGGCCTTTAACCCAGGTGTCTCATGTTTTCTTCCAGCGAGTGCTCTAACCAGCAGGACACTGGATGAAAATAAACACTTGCAACATTTTTGTCCTCTCTGGCTGTGTTTTAAATGAAAATGTTTACCTGTTCATTTTGTGAAGTACTCTGAGCTCCAGCTGTAGGGTAGCTGTGTTGGGAGTGCAGGTATTGGCTCCTTAGGGGCCAGGGATTTTTGGGTCTTCAGTTGGAGTAGGCAAGTGATACAACTGCCAAGATGTTTCATTTTCAGCTTGTACAGAAGCAAATTTTTTAGAAAACTTCAGGTTTAAGTGAGAGATGCCCTTTGGAGTAGGCACTTGTAGATGCCTGGTTTATGGTTTTGGAATTGCTATACAACTATATAGATGTTTCAATTATCTGTTGAATATAGTCTTAACTGAGTAGGGTCCCATGTTAGTGTCCTTCCTCCTTTTCCTGTCTCTTTGCCTATTCTATTTCCATAGCTTAAAAAAAATATTTATAATAGTTACTAATCATAATTTCTGTAATACTTTATCTGATAGTCATGTCTCTATGATATTGCTCATCATTACAACTTCTTTCTAATATCCATCTTGTTTTAAATCTGTGTAACTTCTTTCTACAGAACATAATTAGATTAAATTATAAGGATACAGTTTTTTAGGAAATATTGTCATTATTGAATCTACTGCTTTCATTCATCTTATAAATTTTGTATTTAAGTCAAACCTTTTTTTCCTCCCATTTCTTTTTACTGTAGCATTTTACCTCTGTGTTTTTCTATTGAAGATGCGGGGCCAGTTTACTTCTTGCTCCATCAAATTAATTTATAGTAGAGGTACAGTGAAACAGCATCACTGTTTCAAGGGAGATGGTAGATACAACTCTCACAACAGAAATTTATCCATAAATTTAGCTAGAGCTTCTCTCAGAAAACATTTTTGGACTAATTTCAGCCCAACAGTGTACTCTTTATTTTATGCTGATCACATTGGTCTCTGTTCAGATAAAATATACTTCTTTATTCCAGTATGTTTTTTCCCTAAGAAACCTCATGAACTAAAAATCAACATGGCAAAATACTCATTAATACTTTATTATTTGGCAAAAGTGAAACTAGTGGATGATTTGCTGTCTAAGGTCTGGACAAAAATTGAAAATTACTTAAGATTTTCCCCTTCAGAAGCCTAATTCTCTCCATAATTATTGTTATTTCTGCTGCATACAAAGCCCCTCTCAAACTTCACTGGGGATAGTTTCCATGGGAACCAGAGAGTGAGAACTGATGAGTCTTGAAACAGTCAAATAATAATCTCCCTTTTTACCAGTGGGCAAAGATTTACTTCTCCACTGTTTAATGGAAGGCACTAGAGCTTATGTTTTGAATGAGGGGGGAAAAAAGTCTGCTTTGTATACCTGAAGGGTTCATTCTTGCTGTATTAAAAGGGAAAATCACTATGTTTTCCTTGCAGGATTGTATTCCTTGTATTCTGCTTGCAGACTCCTGAATGATAGAAAGGGAAACTCTCTGCAGTGGTCATGAGAAAGTGAGTTAATTATATATGTGGCAGAGATACAGTCACATCATGAATGCAGAATTTTAGAGGCTGTTGAATGATGCTGCAGAAAGCATCCCTGGGGAAGGCTTTCCAGGAGCTGACATTGATCTGTCTCCAGAACTGAGCTGTGCTGGTTTTTGCAATGTTGAGTGTTCTCTTACCATGCCTGAGTATTAGCTACAATGGGGGCTGTTTATTGCAATTTCATGGGAAGGAGAAGAGTCCCTCAAGAGTGATGTGAGGTAATGAATAAAGTCACTCTGGAGTCTAGTGAGATGCTCTGCTAAACTGGCCATTATTTGGCTGCCACAGTTATAATCATTGAGATTATTTTCCTGAAATACTGAGAAGGGAACACTGCATTTCATTCCTGTGAGAAAAAAATATGGAAAAAGATAGAGAAATGTCTGCCCCCTTTTAGATCTGTGATATTGTTATGAAAGATGACCTCCAAAAGGAGAAGAAAGTAGGTTCCACAAATCTTGCAGCCAAGTTGCAGTTCTCTAAAATTGGTGATGCACAGAAAAGACCAGAAGTGTTTCCTTACAGAGAATTAAATTTGGCCAATAAGCACAGTTTTAATATAGCCTAATTTAAGCTTGAATTATAGGAGAGTAAATGTCAAGGTATGTTTTTAAAAAATGTACTTTATCTTAAACTAATTTTTATATTCTTTACCATCATTTGTTTTTCCAGTGGTTTTGGGTTTGAGTATTTAATATAGGCCTTTGTGTAATTATTTTGATCTCCATTTCACAAACATAAAGAGAGAAAAAGGAAAAGTGCACATAGATTATCATCAGAGTGCCTAGAAGGTTTTTTTTTTCTCTTTTGCAATTAGTTGAAATAATAGAACCTGAGGGAGAAAATTGTTATTTTTGTATTGTGTAATATATCAGGTATAGATGTGATTAATGATCTAACCCAGCGATTAAATCAAGAAATTCCATTTCTGTCTCTTACCAGTAATTACTGTGTTGGAAACACTGATGGCAGTTACTGCATTGAAAAATGAGGACTCAAATTCTAAAATATTTTTTCTTAGCTCTGCATGAAGCTAAGATAAAACAAGATGTTTGCATTAATAAAAAAACCATGACAATTATTTTTTACAATAAAGATGTATTTTGGTGGGCTTCTGAGATAAAACCCCAGGTATACTACTGGTAATATTGAAGAATACAGGAGGAGGATGGGGTGGCAGATGAAGCACAGTTATGCTCTGTCTTTGGGTCACTTTATTTTGGCCCCCTTAGCCATGCACAGAGAGACTCTGCAAGCAAGAGCTGTGCAGTTTAAATGTGCAAAGTAGTGTTCAATTTCTCCTTGAATTCTAATGTCAGATTTCCTACTGCAGGTTTTATAATGTCTTCATGTTAAATACTGCCCTGTACAGCTCTGGTGATCAAAGGTAAACACAAATAAAGATTATTTCATGCTTTTAATGCCTAGAAGAGTTCATTCACTTCTTACTGCTTGTGTCTACCCAGTTCAATGCCTGCCTCAACTTTGAGGAGAGAAGAACATCACAAAAATTCTTTATTCCTGTGACCAGGTGAGCTAATTGAAGTTAGGCTGGGAAAGAGACTGCTCCTTCTCTTTCCTACAGTCTGTAAAACAGGGGTTTTGTGGATGAGGTGTGTAACAGGCCAACAAAGATAGTATTGGTAGGCTGCTTAACACTGTTCCCTACTGTTCTCTGAGCTGGATCCCTAGCTGCTGGCCACAGACAGTAGGCAAGATGATTATTAGAGGAGAAACTAGAGAAGACTATTACCACTGATGAATCACAAATTTCAATCACTTGTTCTTCTGGAGAAAAAGGCATCAGGGCTGCTGCTTATTCTGAAGGTCTGGGTAGTGTGGTGAGGAAGAATGTGATGATATTCATCACATTCACAGCAGAAATGGTGGCAGCTCCCAAACATCTGATAGGAGACAGTGGAACAAAGGACAGGGCTGACACAAGTGCCATTTCATCACAGCATGCCCCAATCCAACAGCACTGTTTCCTGGGAGATGGAACAACACTGTGTGCCTATTAATCATGAGAGCAGCTCTCTGTTGTTCTCACAAGTCCTCCAAAACCTGTCTAACTCAAGTGGGCGAGGATCAGCCCATCCATGACAAACTACTGTGGCTTTATCCTACATACGGTATATTATCAAAAATGTTATGTCTGCTCTGAACAAAATGTCCAAGTATGATAAATGTGGGCAATGTTCCAAGAAAGTGGGCTTGTCTTCGTGAGAAAATTGTTCTTAAAATCAAGCTTTAAGTTAATTTATCGTAATCAGCCAAATCTACGGACCTGTGTGAGACACTCATTTTTTTGTAAATTTTGCTGTCACACTCACTGAAATGAATGCTTTGCGCAGATTAGTGTGCTGCTAGCTAAATTGCTTTGAAACCTCATCAAATTTACTGTGAGTTTCTCCTGTAGCTATGGTTATATGCTGTGGTCTTCTTTATATTGAACTCATTCAGTTCCCTCTATTATTATAAAAATGTAGGTGCTTTAGGAAAGCTTTCAGTGAAGCAACAGGGATCTCCCCTCCCAGGAGAGCCTACATTTCTAGAGGTTACAGAAGGACTTGTGTAGTCCTGACTGTGAAAAGTAGAGCCATACTCTCCTCAAACTGCATAAGGTAGGCATCACTGTTGGAATTAATCGAAGTTTGATATGGTACAAGCAAGGGTTCATGATATAGCTCTTTTCATTGTTGAGAATCTTGGTAGAACAACGCTAAGGGATAATTCACTCTGTTGTAAAGTGTAGAATTCCAGCAGAAGGCAAAACCGTCAGATCTACATTGTTTTTCTTACACATCCAAGGAAAAAATGAAAGTTTTCTTGGTAAGTAAGCTTTTATTGTAGAAATACAAGCATCAAATACTTTAGAATCACTAAAAATCTGTCCACTGTGTGCTTATTCTCTGATATTATGCTTGATCATCAGTGATCTACATTTTATTGTGTTTTACTATTTGAACTGCATTATGAGATGAAAAGCTTGAAGGCACTTTTAAAATGTATGTTAGGTTGGAAAAAGCACTGTTCAGAATGTCACAAGAGTCGTTTAAAAGAAGCTTGTTACTGTGACATTCATGTCTAACATCAATGTGCTGGGGTAAGTTTTTATCTGCAAGGATAACGGTAGTAATTTTAAATTAAAAAAGAAAGAAAAATCTGATTCCCAGGGAAGGGCAGAAGCATGAAAGCAGAATTATTTTAGTGACAGAGTGAGAAATTTCTGCCAGCAAAGTCTTTGTTCCTTATTTATGTAGTCTTGTGTAAACCAAAAATATTTTGTTTATTTAAAAGATGCAATGTATATTTTATGTTGTCTCTTCCAATTATGTATGTTGAATGTATTTTACTTTACAGAAACCTTTGAGGCAATTATTTGATAATTTGGCAAGAAGTAACTTAATGACCATTAAGTAGTCCTCCAAACAAGATGTATCTTTTTCTGCAAGTTGTTAAATTTATGAAAGGAAAATCTAAAAGTGTAAGTAAGGTTAAGTAAGAAACAAAAAGAGTATGCTACATGTCAAAATAGCTTCTCTTCTACTTTTACAATTGTAAAAAATCTTCTACTTTTACAATCTCTTCTACAATTGTAAAAGTAGAAGAGAAGAATCAAGAATTACAGCTCAAGAATTGCAATCCATTTATCATTAGATCCATCTACTGCTTGAACTGCTACATTTCTTTTTCCTTTCTTAGGCAGCTTTACAACGTGTATGACATAGCCTAGGATTATTTTTACTACATAAGCATCATACTGTTTGTGTCTGAAATAATATCAGGTATTCCCTTTTCCATACCACTTCTTGAGTTAAACAAAAGAAGGGGCTGCTCGATCAGAAGATCCTAGAGCAACTGGCAAGGAATTTGGTCAGGACCAAGTAAAAGCAGCACCCAAAAAACAGCTATAATTCAGTATGTTGGAAACATAACCTTCCCCAGGACTGATCTGTTCCTGATTTCACTGAAACTAAAGGCTGTCTTCTGTTCAGTTTTTGTAGCAGAGGAGTTAGGCTCACAAGAACCTGGTGATACACGAGTTAGGCTGTTGCAGTGTGACTCAAGCAATGCTGACTTAGGCTAAAAGAGGATCTACTCTAATAAGCAGGGTTATGTTTTTGTCCTTGGTAACATGACTGTGACGTACACAGCAATCTGACAGGGATTTACACTGTGCTCTTTTCAAGAGGCAAAACTTTCCCACAATGTATTTGCTTTGCATGGCAAGTTTTTGGTAGCAGAGGGCTACAATTGTGACTTCAATGTGAAGCTGATAGAAGCTTCTCCTGTATTTGACAGAACTAATGCCAGCTGGATCCAGGATGGACTCACCACTGGCCAAGGCTGAGCCCATCACTTGTGGTGGTAGAGCCTCCAGGATAACACAGTTAAGAAGGGGGTAAAAATTATTGGTGGAAGCAATTGCAGGCAGATAAGACAGGAGTGAGAATGTGTGAGAGAAAAATCCCTGCTGACAGCAAGGCCAGGGAAGAAGGAGGGGGAGGAGGTGTGTCAGGCACTGCAGCAGAGATTCATTCCCCTACAGCCCATGGTGCAGCCCATGGAGATCCACAGTGGAGCAGAGATCCCCCTGCAGACTGTGGGGGACCCCATGCCAGAGCAGCTGGATGGCCAAAGGAGGCTCTGACTTTGTGGGCAGCCCATGCCGGTGCAGGCTCCTGGCAGGACCTGTGGCCCCCAAGGAGAGAGGAGCCCACACTGGAGCAGTTTTGCTAGCAGGGAAGTCCCATGGGGGATCCAGACTGGAGCAGGCTGTTCCTGAGTGACTGCACCCTGTGGAAGGGGTGCACTCTGGAGCTGGAAAAGGATGTCAGGAGTCCTTTCCCAGAGGAGGAAGAAGTGTCAGAGACAATGTGTGATTAACTGACCACAAACCCCATCCCCTGTCCCACTGTGCTGAGGGGGGAGGACGTAGATAATTCAGGAGTCAAGCTGAACCCAGGAAGAAGGGAGGGGTGAGGGAAGGTCTTCTAAGACTTCTTTTTTTATTTTTCATTATCCTACTTTGATTAGATTGGTAATAAATTAAACTTATTTCGCCGAGTTGAATCTGTTTTGCCCGTGACTGTGACTGCTGAGTGATCTCTCCCTGCCCTTATTCCAACCCACATGCCTTTTGTTATTTTGTCTCTCCTCTGTCCAGCTGAGGAGGGGAGGGATAGAGTGGCTTTGGGGGCAGCTGGTATCCAGCCAGGGTCAATCACCAGGGTCAATGCAAGCTCTCAAAAGACTGAATTTAGGGCAGTATTTTGGGAGACTTGCAGCACTATGTTTCAGGCCTTCCTGACCTCTCAAAACTGGCTTGGGGGAACAATGCTCTGCTTGCTTACCCTCCCTCAGTGGCCCTATGTACCTATGTACTTAACCCTTGCCTGTGTGCATGGGTAAAGAGAACAATACTGGGAGCTCTGCTCTGTCTTGTTTGGGCAAGCAAAGCTACAGACTCTGTAGTCAAGGGGGATGGAGTTGGCCTTCTCCTTGTTTTCTGTATCTAAACATGGCATTCTAACGTGGGAGGTGCTGAAACCTTTTGCATGCTGCTCTCCGCTCTGTAACCATGTAGAGAACAGACCACAGCTTGTGTTGTGGGATAGGATTATGCCACAGGAAGGGCTTAGTAGTTGTCTTTCCCCTATGTGTTTATTATGGACTGTGATTGACTCAGCTAAGAAACAGGGGAAAAGGAGAGTGTTTACATCTACCTGCTGTGAAGAAGGTTATGTAGTCTGTTTTGTTATTGATGGTGGGGGTTCAGTATACTGTAGTGATCTACATGGCCAGAACCCCCCAGCAGAACTCCTGATTTTAGTCTATAACTTTTTAATTCAGTAAGTTTGAAAAGAGTTTAAAAAGTAACTCTTAGAATTTTGATCTGGACTTCATTGAATTTGTACAGGCTTGGCTAAACAATGAAATAAGAACATAAAAATAAGCATCATCACAACAATTTTCTACTGCCTGGTATTGGTTAAATATACACAATCAACTTTCAAAATGTACATAGAAATGATTATGGCATAGCTCAATATTTAAGACTTCTGCTTTTTGCTTTTTTTAGGAAATACTACCTCACACTATCTTATACATGTAATTCTGTACATATTTGAAATTACGTAATCAATTACACCTACATAAAGTACAAGAAATAAATAAACAGAAGAACTCCCTTCTCAAAAAGCAACACAGAACAAGTGCTACTTCATGAGACATGAACAACTTTCTAATTAACATGAATTGCTGCAATTAGAACATTTTAAGGCAGTATAGCCTGCAACAATTTCTCTTTAAAAACAGTCTGGTTTGTGATGAGTTATACTCAGCCCTCAAAAGGCAAAAGGTTAAGTAAACATTGTCATAATCATGCCCAAGATTAGCATGCTAATTAAAAAAAATAAAGTTCTCTTCTGAAGCATCTATATTTCTTCTCCAATTTTGAGCCTTCCATGAAAAACACACACTGCTCTGTATGCCTCCTCTTTAAAATTTCTTGTGTTACAGATGAATCAGTTAGTGAAAAATTTATGATTCATTCCTAGAAAAAAATTTCTTGAACTTCCCCACCTATGTGGCCCGAGGGTCGTAGCCCTACTGACTTATGTCCTAGCAAGCTTTCTCATTTCACCAGCTAGAAGTTCTTAATTTTCTTTTTGATATTGCATCCACGAGGCTCTTGTTATTGAGTTATTGCTGAAATGGAAGGCATGATCAGACTCAAGATTTCTGGCATTGCAGTCTGACTACAAGCACAGCTGGTAAGTATCATGGTTAATCACATATTCTGTGGTACAAAGTATTACAGGGAGTTTTAGTCTGAGAAATACTGTGTATCTTAGTAATGCTATTAATTGCAGATGGTTGCATATTTAATTTCAAATTTATGCTTTTCAAGCTCACTACAAATGAAAGAGAAAAGGCAAAATGTTATACAAGGCTACATGGTCAGTGATTTCCATCAGTGCTGAATCAGATGGTTTACATCTACCAAGATGTAGATGTACAGTCTGACAAGGAAGGAGAAAGAACAGAAGTGGGCAGGAGGCTGATTTTCTCAAAGAGCAATGTAGCAGAAGTCATTGCTTGCAATTAGATATTTTGATAGAGCAAAGCCTTCAGTGAAAGAAGGCAGTAAAAAATAAAGGCCTCAGCTCTGAGATTCTGAATCCTTGAACTTCCTGCTGGCATTGTTTGCTAGACTTCAGACCACAAGGGCAAAAAGGGATAAAATGTATAAATGGAGAAAATAGTACAGACAATTTTTCTAAAACTTATCGGTATGAAAAGGCCCATAAAAATTAAGGGATTGAGGGGAGCTGATTAGTTGCACTGAGGTCCTAAAGTGACTTGTCCAGCCTGTCTTTTGATCATAATAGAGTATTTTATTTTTTCTTTAGTAACTTGAGATAATTGTCCTTTTTTACTTGCCCTTTTGTATCACTACTGCATCCCAATTTTACTCAGCATACTACAAGAAAGGTCTAAATGACAATATATACATTTATATTCCCCTAAAGTATCTTTTCCTTCTTTTGCCTTGCCCCCCACAGTGTTCAATATATTTCCCAATTTTTGTTCTTTTGCCAACATGTAGTTCTGCTGACTATTTATTGAACTCACTATTATAGCAGTACTGAATGCAAGCTTCAGCAAATCTGTTAAAAATGTAAAAAAGAAGTCTTTGGGGCATTTAAGAGTAATAGGACATGCTCTGGACAACAATCAGAAGGCCTGCCTAAAAATAAGTATTTTAGACTTATGCATGTGTTGTCCATATTTCTACCTTTACAGTTCAGGTTCAAAGTCCTAAACTTAACTATCAAACTAGCCAGTGCTTTCAGCAGTTTGGGAGATTTGCAGACATTTCATTTTCTAGTAATCAGGATACTTCAGTATACTCAGAAGGATATTTGCCATTCTCTTTAGTGATTCACAGTGTTACTGAGTGGCCTCTAATTTTTAAACATAATGAATTCAAGAAAGTTGTAACATAATTTGATGATTTAAGATTCTTCACCCTGATTAAACAAAACAGGATTTGGTGTCTTGATACAATATAAATTTGAAGTAGTTAAGGTGGCAGAATTTTATTAGTGTTTTCTCTTTGCAGTGGAAAAGAATTTTTTCCACTTTTTTTTCTGGTTAGTTGTTTCAGTTGTCCTTTTAAACTTAAAACAGGTAATACACTAGTGTGTCCTGTGTTCTGACACTTAGATGATTTTTATATTGAGAAGTCATAAGAAGTTTCCTCTTAACAAATGATCCATTCATGATAATGCCACCATCTGCTGTCCAGAGAGGATGAAGAGCAATGAAAACAAAAAATAGCAAAATCTCAAATTCACTTACTAGGTGCAGACTCCCTCCAGCAAACCACAAATCTTCAAGCATCTGGCACAGACTTGGCAGCTTTGTAATTGTGGGAAGTGAAAAATGATTGTACTTAAACTTATGCCTAGCATTCTCTTATTTTTTAGAAAGATAGTGAAATAGTAATGTGGGACCCATTTGCAGGCATGCATCTATGTATAGCTTCAGATGGCCTCCCCAAAGCACTTAAACTGCTGAGAACACCATGCATGGGCGAACTGTAGTGTTAGTGAATTTGGGATTTATTAAACTCCCACTCTCTCAGCTGTTTCGGAAAATTTGGTGCACTGTGTTCTTTTTCCTTCTCTGAATGGCACTGAGTATAACCAGTAGTAGCACCATGAGTTACTACTACCTCATACTATATTAAATATCCACTTTCTTTCTTTCCTTGCACTGAAATAATGAAAGAATTTCTTTTTCTAATGACATCAGTCTCTTCACTGCCTGTATATGCTTTTGTAGAGCAGTTGTGCAAAGCTAATTGAATAAGTTCTCAAGTACAGGATGATGTACTTGGAAAATGTTCTCTTGTCCTCCCCCTCTCCCAGCCCAGTTGCTTGCCTGTTGTTTCTTGGTTCCTAGCGAGTCCTCTGCACAGTCTGGGAGGAGCACTGCCATGCAAGCTAATCACTCCCTTGTTCCTCTGCCTGAGCTGCTTCCTTCCTTTTTTAAAAAAATTCTTTTCCTGTTCCAATTACAGGACAAGCTGGAGTTACTGAATTATAAAGCAAAACTGTTCACCTACAGCTGGGATTGTTTGGGACTGGTTAGATGGTGTCTCTGCCATACAACCTATATGAACTAAAGCCAGTGATTTCATGCCTGATAGGCATCACAGTCAAGGCACTGGTGGAGCCCTCAAAGTTGCCTATATAGAGGTGTGGGCACATGCAGCTAACTTCTCTTTTGTTTCTGTCATTTTATTCCCTATCTGAAAATTCCACTACATCCCAAATAAATAAATAAGGGTCAAGTACTTTTGGTCTTCATGCACTCTTTATGACTTCCCTTTCAGATCAGACAGGTTGTTGGCAGTTTTGTACTCACCTGTATTTCCCTTCTGCCTCTCCTTCCTTACCATCTAATCGTAAATGTGATTTTTATTTCACACTGCATCATGTGAACCTAATGCAGACTGCTGAGTAGTAGGTCTAAACTAGTTTAGACCTCTGTAATCTTGCTTCCCTTCATTCACCCTTCAGTTCAGTCCTCCCCCCCACCCCTTCTTTACTGCCATTTTTCTTAGATGACAAGAAAGTGCTTAGAAGAGAGGTTGGGCATTTGTATGAAGTGTGTTATGTAGAGTGATGCCACATAACACAGAGGAAAAACTAGTAACATGACCTCACTGCACAGAATTTTCCATAAATTGAATTAATCCTATTTCTTCTTGATTCTGCATCCCCTCCCATTCACTTGTTGTAGACTCTTGATTTTGGGATGCTTGCTTCTACTGAGCTATGAGGCGTCTTGCTTGCAGTACTTGCTTTTGCTGTTCAGACACCAGCACATAAAAATATTTATGTCCAAACCCTTCTATCAGCTTATTTACTAAGTGATCTTGTTATTCTGCTAAAGTGTGCATGATTCTACACCCGAATAAATGAAAACACCCACCCTTAAAAGGGGGCACGGGAATAATCCCTCAGGCCCAAGTGCCATTCAACAGATGCATCCCAGAGCTCTTAGGTACCTTTGTCATTTCACAGTTAAGATACAAATGACCAAATCAGACATTATTTGTTTAGTGAAAATGGATGGGCAGGTTGTATGTAAATATACCCTGCCTTGGTGGCAAGAATTCTGTTTGCCTCTGGTTTCAACAGAACCTTTTCCTCCTGGTGACCAGGTTCCATTACCGAAACCCACCACGCAAACACTTGCCAATACAGGTTACAGCTTCCCAGGGGCTGCTCCCCTTCTAAGAGAGCGTGCATCTACTTTGCTCTTGCCAGCAATATGCTTTGCATCAGAGCATTCCTAATCTAACACAGCTTTCCAGAATGCAGCCCTTTTCTCCAAGGATAGGAAGTGGAGCTTCCAAAAAGTGGAAGCTTTCATTTTCCAGCTGTCTTGTGTGGATTCAGCCATTGACTTGACAGTGAAATGACAAGAGGCTTCCCTTGTCTAAAGATGCATAATGCACTTGCAGAGCAGCTAACGGAACATAACCCTGCAGAGCAATAGAGAAACCCAGCACTTTTCCCACCTTTTTAACCCGCATTTTTCCCCCTTGGCGTGTCCAGGCGGCTCGGGCCGCGCTGTGCCGGGGGTGGCACCGTCCCTTCCAGCCGACGGGGGGCGCCAAAGAGCCGCTGGTCAGCGCCGCGTTTGGGCTCAGGTGTGGAAACCTCGGGTTTCTGTATAACATCCCCAAAGTTCGGGGTCTGACCCGCTGTAAAACATCCCCAAAGTTCGGGGTCTGACCTGCTGTCAGCACCTGGGCTCCTGGGCTTGCTTTTCTGTTACCTTCGCGGCTTGATGGCTCTGCCGGTGCAAAACTGGCTCCCTTATAGCAGCTATTGCTGGGTGGTTTTGTCCTGGGCAGTGGCCCAGACCCTTGTAAAGCTTTTCTCTTCTCCATCGTGCAATTGCTTGTTCTGTTTCATGCAAATGTTTATGTAATCCTTTCCCTCTATAATCCTATACTGATTAATGGGAGTTTCCCTTCCTTTCTTAAACATGGTGTAGTCAAATTTCTAGACTTTGATTCATTAATTCCTATGTTTTGTGTTTCAACCTGATGGCAGTGTTCTCATTTTTCTTTTCAATAGTGTGATCCCTTCTTGATTTCTCTTTCTCCTACTCCAGTGCTTTAGTGTTAGCACAGAACTAATGTAACCTCTACTTCTACAGTGACTGCAGCACTGTGATATTGTTTCTACGCTTTGGCAAAGAACACAGCTTTTCCAAAATAATGGAATATTTTTGGCTGGCCTGTGTTCATTATCTGAACAGAACACAATAATCAAGTATTTAATGCTTTTATGCACTAAATTAAATTGACTACCAAATCTAGCTTTAAAAGACAACTTTCACTTGATGGTGTGTTAGCAAGGTACTACCTGTAAGGTAAGGGAGAAGAGAATCAAAGTACATGACAGATAACCAAGGCATGGGAAACACTATTTGGGGTTACATTCTACAAGTGACAGCTGTTTTGAGATAAACAGCTGTTTTATCATTTCTATTTCTTTAAATTACTAGATTTTTGTAAAGGAAAAAGAAGAAACAAATTACACTAATGCCATTTTAACAAGCCTATGTTCATGTTACGAAGAGGGTGTGGAACACAGACTACTAAAATGTGAGCTCAAATAGAGGCATAAGCATCAACTTCAGGGTGGAGCAACCCAGACAAATTTTTCCAACTTGGCAATAGATTGCACGCTGCAAAGCAGCAGTGGTGTGCTGTACTTTGTGAACTCTGGGCTGTGTTTTTCTCTCCAAGAAGACATCTTCTGCTCTCTCTAGAATGTCAGTACAGGCTCCAAAGTGTCACTGAATTTGAGCAGTGAGTTGGAAAACTGAACTTGCTGTCTTCTCTTCTTGATGGCCCACAATGTTACCTGATTTGCCAAGGCAGTGACTCCTGAACTCAGTGATCAGATTTGCTTCTGTATTATTTACTGACAGTGTCAAGTACACTCATAAGCTCTGATCACCAAGTATATTTCTCCCTCCTATCTTACTCTCTACTTACTTACTACTTACTCTCTACTATCTTACTCTACTGTGTATCTTACAATGGATAAGAAATATTCTAAGATAATACTTTTGCACAGACTGCCAAACCCCATTATTTTCTGTATTCTAGGTTCAGACTAGAATCTAGAATAAAGAAAACTGCCTTTTCAATAGAAAATTATTGCTACAATAAGAAAATACTTCCACGAAGAGAAATTATTGAATTATAGTTTATATATATATATATAATTATAATTTATATATTATATTTATGGAAATATAATTTATATAATAAGAGAATTATTGAATTATGGTGAGGCTCTCAACTATCTCTTATTTCTGCTTTTCTGGTTTGAAATAGTTGAATTAGTCACATTTCCAAGTCTGAATCTTTCCCAATGATGTTGGAAAGGAGAGTTTTCTATACCATGTATCTACATATGAGACCCGGTGAATCAAGGTATGAGACAGGTATTACTCACCTTGGAGGATCTTACTCACTTTGTCAACTAATCTGTTTCATTTGATGCTTCCTAACAGTTTTCTTGCCTAATAGTTTAATATAAATTGAATTTTGCCAGGACTGATTCTTAAAAATCCTAGCGGGTGAAACATTTTGTCTTTTCCATGAAATCATGTTTTCTCTGCAACTAGCTGCCATCTAGTTAGGCTGGTAACTAATAGTTGTCTGTGTTGCGGTGAATATGCAGAGCTCAATATTGAGGACTCATGAGGGAAAGCTGTGTGAAACACAGCTTTTTTGACCATTCTTAAGATTTCTAGCTTTTAATGAAGGCACAACTACCATTTCAAAGTAAGCAGTTGTACACAGTGTATAATTCATGTTTTGCCTTCTTGAAAATTTGATTTTATTCTTGCCATAGATGTGCATTTCTTAAATAATTTAAAAGCAGAATGTTTAAGAATGGATGTGAAAGTCTCCTCAGAGTAACTGAGAAAAGGCTTTGCTAGTCTTAGTTTAGGCCTTCATATGCTAATATTTGCCTTTCTGATAAACTGCTAGAATACGCAGTTTTGTTATCATTAGCAGATTTTCTTCAGATCTTTCAGGACAAAGTTCTTTTTTTTTTGATGCTATTCTTGATCTTTCAAGTAGTTTGACATGTTCTATGTAAAAACAGCACAATCTTCTGAAGCTGCCAAATCACTGATATTAATGAGCTCCCATTTTTAACTATTAATGGCTTCCTATATAAAACAATTACAATTATGGCAATCACAGATTGCTCATGTTTGAAACTACAGGTTATCAACCTTTTATTGTAGCTCTTTGTTGTATATTTTAATCTCTGCCACTCTAGTTATGGGGAACCCTGACTTGAATGTATCTTATCTGCCAAAATGTAAGTCTTGGGTTCAGACCAGATATTTTTCTTTACGCTGGATTACATAATATGAATTCATGGGAACTGTGAAAAAATAGAACTCAATTCTGTTTATGTTGTGATATATATGTATAAGGAAAAAAATGGTTTGGCAGGATAGCAGAGAGGATTTCTTGGCCAAAGATCAGATGAAATAAATAGTTTCCATTTCTGCGTGAACAGACAGACATTATCTTGTAAGACTTGAAAGACACTGACAGGAGACAAATGATGGAATGACTTATTTCTTTTGCCTGAGCCATGTGGAAAAATCTGCATTGCTGTTCTGCTGTGCAAATAAATCACAATCACAAAAAAAGTTGAGTGGCTTAAAAGTAGAGAAGTGACTTGAAGCAACACATCAGTGACATCCAAAATAAATGTAGCAAGTAAAAATTCACACATATAGAGTAAACAGAAAACCAACTCTTTTCAGTATTGTGGGACTGCATCAAAACTGGTTTTAAAAGATACTTGGTATAATTTAAACTCATGCCAATAAGGTTAAACAACTCAGGTCTCTCCCTGCCAGATGTGAGAATTCAGAATCATTTGAATGGAGTTGTTACTGCATTGCAAGTAAAATGATTGTCACACTTTATTGCATGTAAATACTAAACTTAACAGATTTTAAATTCCCATTGGTTGGGAAATGGAGTAATTCTATAACTCCAGTGAAATTACTCTGATTTTATACTAACATAGTAAGGAGGCCCTTGGTCTCTTATCTTCTCTAAAGCATGCTGTGCAGCATTTTAATATTGCTCAGGAATTAACAGAAATATCAATCATACTTTAGCAAAGCCTAAAAATACTTTCTAGTCAAATGGATTATCTCAAAAGTACTGAAAATGTGCAAGGACACACAATTCTGATATTTATAGTTAGATATATGGCTATAGTAATAAATGAAGAGATTGTCTTAAAAGGCAACATAACAATTGAAATTAAATACAATTCATTATTCTAGACATAATAATAATAATAATAATAATAATAATAATAATAATAATAATAATAATGATGATGATGATGATGATGATGATGATGATGATGCGTCACGTGAACACTCTGTGAATAAGGACGTAGATTGAATTTTTTTAAGTGATTATATTGTAAGTTTGAATAACTTAGATGTCAGTGACCAAAGCTGAACATCTAAATAGGGTCCCAACTGTCTCTGATAAAGCAGCCAAAATTTCCAGTAGTTTCTGCACATTTTGGCTGTAATGAACCTGAGGTGATATTGAAGGAACATGACATTACTTAAAATAATTTGGCATTAGATTCTGTTTCAAAGCTGCACATTTATGTTTTCTACATTTAAGGAAAACATAAATGTAATATATTATCTCTCATTGTGGAAAACTTGAGATTTAATGTGCATTGCTTCTATAAGCATCAGTGAGATGTCTTATTTCCTTACTTTCTACTAAAGTATAATATAGAGGTACTTTGCACTATTCTGCCATGAAGGAATACAACTATTCCCTTGGGCATATTATTTCATGTGTATGAATTTCACATGGGTACGAAGTGACCATCTTGTTTGCACAACTTTTGTTAGAAAATGAATTTAAAAGACTTCACTTATGCAGTTAAGGTAGTGGATATTTTTCTAGTTATCTCTATATAATTAGATGTGAATTAGTCTCTTTAAGATTGTCTGAACTGTTTAATTGATTTTTTTAATGTTTGCTTGTGTCTCTATTTTTGGTGGTGTGTGGGAATTATAAAACTCTAAACATATATATCTGGTACATGCTAAAGTCTTCAACAACCCTACATCCTTAGCAAAAATCACAAAGGAAATAAAATGTTTAAATTTCTGCCTTGTGTCTCTATTCTTCTTCAATAACACCTGAAGTTCTGTTAACATGTTTTTATATCCAAAAGTCAAGAGGCTCTCTAGGTGTTTCTACAGCTTCATGTCTACAAAGTCATACCAATAGAAATACACTGAGAGAAGCTGTGCTGGTTTGTGGTTGGATCCAGGACTGCAACAAGGCTGGGCCTCAGATTTGTTGTAATACCTGATTTTTAGAATTTAATAGGTGATGTCTTGCCTAGTTGCAATATTTTCAGTCCTTGTGCAGTGAATCACCTGTGGAACTTCTTATTGCAAGCAGCTGCAAAAAAGTAATTCCTTCATTCTTCTGCTTTGGAACATGGTCTTGTAAGGGGAGCTTTTTGTGACTGCTTTGGAAGCTCAGGGGCTGCCTGTATCTTCTTGGTGCATTACATATTTCATCTATCTCCTTTTCTCCCTGCTGTGTTGGGTGCTTTGGCACAGCCTTGCTCAGAGCCTGCAGGACATCCAGAATCCCCCAGCTCCTCCCGAGGCTCCATGAGCCTGAGCCGGGGCGGTGCAGTGCGCCAGGACAGGCTCCTGCCAGCAGTGGGGAAAATTCTGAAACGCCCTCGCTTCTGTTCCTGGCCTCTGGCATATATATTTATCAAAATGCTGTTTCCAATCTATACGTTTTGTTGTTTGCCTGTCAATATTCATGCTGGTTATTTAAACTTTATTGAGGCAAACAGTCATGTGCTGCATCCCCATGGTACAAAATAGCTAGAGATTGACACCTGTGAATGCTTCAGTAGTATGGTACCAATGCAAAACTAATGAATTAAGTTTGTGGATTTATATGCCTCATTTTTTTTATTTCCAGTCACCACTGTCTTGCTTCTGTACACATAATAATTAGTTTTCAGACTTTGCATTGTACATCCCCAGGCCATTTTTGGATATTTATGCAGTTACTTCCATGAACTTTGCTTAGGAGTTGCTATGTGATTAACAGTCATTACCTTCCCGGATTGCCCATTTTACAAATTACCTAGAGATTCCATGTTCTGCAATTAAGTTTTCTTACTATCTTTATAAAGCCAAAACATCTTTGTGGTGAACTCGCCTAGCTAACAAACAACAAAGGCTTTGTGGTTGCGCTCTAAAGATGATCCTCGTCCCTGTCAGCAGCTGCCAGAACAAGCCATGCCCACGGAGCTGAGAGCATTTCTCCGGGGTTTGTCAGCAGCACGCTCCTCGCTCGGGCAGCCTGGGTGAGCGGGTGAACAGCGGGGGAAGGAGCACGGCGGCTCCTGATCTGCAGGGAGCTCTCCGTGCGCCCCGCGCCCCGCGGGCTTCCTGCAGCGGGAAGGCGCGGGGGCTTTCCCGGGACCCGGGACGCTGCCCCTCCCGCGCGGGGGCGGCCACGCTGCCTCCTCCGACACGGGCGGGTGCCGGGCGGGCCCGGTCCGCGGGGGTCAGGCTGGAAACGAGCGTTCCAGGGCAGAGAAGAAGGGGATAAACCGGGCCGGAGGCAGGCACCGGGACTCGGCGCCGGCGGCGTGGCCGCGGCCGGGCCCGTCCTCCGCCTCTCGGCAGTCACCGCCCGGGGCCGGACTGCAGCGGGCTGGCCGCCTCCCCCGCCCCGCCGGCGGAGCGAACCACTGCGGCTCGCCGAGGAGGTGAGGCACCTGTCACCGCGGGCGGCGGCGGCGGCGGGCGGCCCCGCGGCGGGCGGCGGCGGCGGCTCGGGGCGCGTCCGGCGGCGGGGGCGCGGCGGGGGCGCGGCGGCGGAGGGGCGGGCGGCGGCGGGAGCGCGGCCGCGGCGGCCACGGCGCCTCATCCTCCCCCGCGCCGCCGCCGCGGGTGTGCGCGCGGAGCCGTGTCCGTGCCCCCGCTGCCGCCGCCGCCGCCGCTGCCTGCAATGGCGTTGAGGCGACGCGGTGGCTGCTGCCTCCTGTCAGGCGGGCGGCGGCAGCGGCCGCTCTGCGCAGAGGAGGCGCGGGGGCAGCGCTGAGCCGGGCGGTCGGGGGAGTCCGTCGCGGCTGTCGGCTGGGTAAGGCGGCGTGCGCGCTCGGCGGCACGGGTACGGGGCAGCGCGGGGAACGGCGCTGGCACCGGGCTTTTGTTTCGCGGGGGCGGCGGGCTCTGCCCGGACACTGCCCCGCCGCAAGGTGCTGCTGCCCGAGGCCCCGCGGCTCCGGCCCGCCGGGGCGGCACGACCGCCCGAGGAGGAGCCGCCGCGGGGCTCCAGCGCTGCCCTCTCGGGTTGAGTTTATTGCGTCCTGCGAGGGCTGCACGGCTCGCCGAGGGTCTCTGCCGTGTGGCCTTTCCTGTCGCCCGTGGCGATCGGCGGGAGCGGAGCGGGAGGTGCGCGGGGACGGGCGCGTCGCTCTCGGTGCGGCGGCCGCGGGCTCCCGGTACCGGCACCGTGTGTGTGCCGCGGCCAGAGTGAGGCGTCCCCGCCTCGGCGGCGGCAGCGCGGCAGGGCGAGGGCTGGAGAGCAGGAACGGAGGGGAAAGGAGAGGGGATTGGCTCGGGAGACCCCCGGGGTGCCCTTCGCTGGGCTGCGGGAGCCGGGGATGAGACCCTGGGGCCGCGCCGTGCGAGCGGTCCAGCCCCCGGCTCCGTTTCCGCATCTCCGCGTTGGTACCTCCGGGGTTCCAGGCGATAAAACCTCTGCCCGTGACGAGGGGTAACTTTCTCTAACGGGATTTCACTTCCATTACCCTGTCAGCTGTTAACTTTGGGTGCAGTTTTTGTATTCCCTCGAGCTGATGTTTAATTTGCCTTTCTAAGCAAATTATCTTTGATCATGTTTCTACCATTATGTTTCTCTGAGCGAGCAAGGATTGTCTTGCAGTGCCTCATATTTCGTGTCACATTGCCTTTCCTTTGCGTGCATATTTGTGCCATGATACTATACTTGTGAATGGAAAGCTGTGATTATTTGTTCTCTCACTATGATGTTATAGATTATAAATTATGCAACAGTCAATTTGAAAAAGTTGGTAATGGCAAGTTTTCACATGTCTGTGCGGTGTTGGTTTGTATTTTTTTTGCTAGTTTTTTGTAAACATATCAGAAAATGGTAAATGGAAATTGTGACAGACTTAAAGAACCTGACATGGTTTCAGAAAACCCTCCTTTCTATTGCAGGTTAAATCAGCCCTTGTTCTTGAGAGTCCTCAATCGTGCTGCTTTGTCAAAATTGACCGTGTGCATTAAGACATTTGCCTCCAGATCTGTCAAGTATGGTCCTGCTGAAGGGCAGTGGCCTCTGAGGAAAAACACTCCTCAAGCAGAATCTGCTGTGGCAAACTACTGAGAGCGGTACCACAGAAACTATGCAAGCAGGTTTCACACTCCTGAAGTAAACATGATGAAAACAGAGTCTTCGGGAGAAAGATCCACCCTCCGAAGTGCCTCTCCTCACAGAAATGCTTATAGGACTGAGTTCCAGGCGCTGAAAAGCACCTTTGACAAACCGAAATCCGATGGAGACCAAAAAACGAAAGAGGAAGGAGAGGCCTCACAGAGCAGGGGAAGGAAATATGGCTCAAATGTCAATAGGATCAAGAACTTATTTATGCAGATGGGCATGGAGCCCACTGAAAGTGCTGGAGTTGCCCCTAAAACCAGGGGAAAGGGTGGCCCTCCATCACCTCAAAGACGAATTAGGCCCAAAGAATTTGTAGAAAAAGCAGATGGTTCAATCGTAAAGTTGGAATCGTCCGTGTCTGAAAGGATAAGTAGATTTGACACTATCCATGATGGTCCTTCCTATTCCAAGTTTACTGAAACTCGGAAGATGTTTGAGCGAAATGCTCATGAAACAGGACATTCAAATCGCTATTCCCCAAAGAAAGAGAAAATCATTTCTAATGAACTTCCAGATGAGTGGTGCAGCTCTAAGTATAACAGAGGCAGCATGGATTCACTGGACAGTCTTAGCCCAAGGACAGAGACTGTCTCTCCAACTGTGAGTCAGCTCAGTGCAGTTTTTGAAAACACTGACTCACACAGCGTAAATGCAGAAAAGTCAGAAAACAACGAAGAGTACTCTGTAACTGGTCACTATCCACTAAACCTCTCATCTACTGTCACAAATATCTCCTCTCCAGTTGCAAACCTTGAGGGTTTCAGTCCTTTGAAAGAGGCCAGCACGTGGTCTACCCCAGCCAAACAGAGTACAGGTGTGATGTCTGTTGAGAACTCTCAGCAGACTAACACTTCTTCCACACCGAGACAGAAAGTGTCCACAGGCACTTCGGCAGGTTCAAAAACAACTGAAGAAATAAAAAAGAGCACAGAGGCAAGTGCTGATTCTGTTGAGAGTTCTGCAACAGGTCAACAGGATTTGGTTGGTGTGCTTGACAGCGACAGATCTGTGGACAGCTGTGCTAGGAGTAAGTCAACAACAGAGACAGGAGTTTTGGTGCAACAGAAGGAACAGTCAGAACACACAGAAGATACCTTTGATCGGCTTGAAGCTGCAGAGTTAACAAGAAATGTAGCTGCAGGTGGTGATTTTGCCACAGATGCTACTGAGTCCCATTATGATGAGGAAAGTGAAAAAGATGGGCATGAAGATGTGAATAATTTTCAGAGTTCCCATGTGTACATGCATTCTGACTACAATGTGTATCGGGTACGATCCAGGTATAATTCTGACTGGGGAGAGACAGGTACAGAACAGGATGATCTGGATGACAGTGATGAAAATAACTGTTATGAACCTGATATGGAATATTCTGAAATTAATGGATTGCCAGATGAAGATGAAATCCCAGCCAACAGAAAAATACAGTTTAGCCGGGCTCCAATTAAGGTACAGTTTCTTATGTTCCTTTTTTTTTTTTGCAGTTTGGTTTGTTTTCAAATGCAGCTTTATTTGAAGGAGATTTTGGCATTTGATCTTGGCTTCGGAAAGATTTCAGAGGATCTTTTGATACATGTCTTTATTGCAGTCAGTGAACATAATCTTAAATGAAGTAAGGCTGGTGAGCTCTGATGAGCTCGTCTCATTTCCTAGATTTTCTGATGGCTGACTAAACCAGCAGAATTTGAGCATGACAGCTGGGCTTGTGAAGTTCAAGAATTTTGCCATGCATATTTTGACTTCTATGACTGCACTGTAACCATTATGAAATGTCAGTGTGGGTATTTGGTGACTTTTAAGCTGCTTGTTTGATTTCATTTGAAGTCACTGCTTCTTGAGATTGAAAGGCTTTTCCTCAGCTTTCAGCAGATTCTTAAAGTACCTGTCCTGAAGTACAGTGTGATCCTGTAGCAGAGGACTGTTAATATTGCACATCTCAGTTAGTATCATCTTTTGTAGTAGCACTCTTATTTATTTAAAACTTTTAAAGCACTTATATATCTATAAAGAGAGTACTGTATATCTTAGTGCTACAGAAGGGTGAAATCAATTGACTGAAATATCTAGTGAAGGTTGTGCTTTTTGCAGAGCTGTTATGGTTTGTTTTTAAGTACCTCAAATTACCACTAAGAATGTTGTTTCCAGTGCTTTTCAGTTCGAGAAGGAATAACTAGTTAATGGCTTGTTAAGTTTTGTTGTACCAGCTTTTCACTGCTGAGTCTCAGGGTTAAACATAAAAGTATTTTACTTCCAAGTTGGTTTTAGTGCGTGTGTGTGAGGGTTTGACCCTGGCTGGAGATGCCACATGTCTGTAATGGACAATTCAAAACCGTAGCAATTATTGCAGAAGTGGCTTCTTGAAGCAGAAATATATCATGGAGTACTTGAAATGTAAGAATTTTAAAATTAAAAATGTGTAATTGAAGTTGACTGTTTTCCTTCTGTGATTTTAGCAATGAAAATTACTAAGTCAATGAACAGAAGTGCCAGTGTTAAACTCAAAATAATGTGATTTACAAAATCTGCATTCACACTGCCTATGGTTTAAAGTAGAGTGGGATGTGTATTGTGATATGAAGTTTTCATCTGAATAAAGCACCCAGATTTTCATATCTGTTTATCATGGGGTGGAGTACAAAGAACTGTCTTGCTTCATGGTTTGAAAAGAGGATTTTTACACTGAAAGAAAGAAAATATTCCAAGGCAAGATATGGATTTTTTAAATAATTTTAGTTTGTTAGTGTTCTATTCAGGCTTGCATTGTGAACAAAAATTCTAAGTATTTTTGTTCCTTCTTGATTGTTCCCATAATTAAAGTACCAGGTTTTCTTGAACTCTTGGAGGGAGGTGCAGTGGGGAAAACCTTGATTACAAAGGAAGTTGTCTCCTCCACTGCTTTCCGGCTCAAGCTAATAGACAAGGTGTACTAACAGACAAGATGATGTTCTCTCTTCTGAAAGATCTGCTAGTTGTTTATTATGGTTCCAACAGATGAAAATCCAGAAAGTGATTTTATCCTTGAGATGGTCAGACTTTTCTGCTGTTTCTGAAAGAGCTAATAGTGACATTTTTACTTCAGTGTATTGCTGTTTGAATCATGCTGTCATGCCAAGTGCTCTAAGAGTATTTTCTCAATTATTTGTTCTTTTTCTTTTTAAGTTTTTCATGCTATGTTTATTTCAGATTACACATTGTACAGTAATAATAATAGTCCATCAGGAAAATGCTCTAGAAGTAATTTTTGTAAATAATTAAAAAAGCACATTTGTCATGGGTTTAAGCATAAAGCACTCTTTAAAAGCTTATCCAAAGTAAACAAATCACTGCTTTAATTATTCTGACATCTTTATTGTAGATAGGAAGAAAAAAGAATAAAAGCTGTGCTGGGAGACAACACTGTAGGAGGGTTTGGGAGATCCCCTGCTTTTTGTCCTGGTGCCTCCAGTGCCTGCAATCTGTTCATCATGTGGGGAAGCAGAAGTGAGACCATGTGGAAGGCTGGCCCTAGCAGGAAGAACTGCAGCTAAAGTTGTGGAAAATTAAAAGCTGCCTCTGGAGCAGTGCTCCCTTCTCTGTGTGATTCCCTCAGCAGAGTGAAGCAGTGTAGGCCAGGGCAGGCTGCCAGGGCCCCCAGGTCTCTGCCAGGGCCCCCAGGTCACTGCCAGGGCCCCCAGGTCACTGCCAGGGCCACCAGGTCTCTGTCAGGGCCACCAGGTCACTGCCAAGGCCCTCAGGTCACGGCCAGAGTCCTCAGGTCGCTGCCAGGGCCACCAGGTCTCTGCCAGGGTCCCCAGGTCTCTGCCAGGGTCCCCAGGTCTCTGCCAGGGCCCTCAGGTCTCTGCCAGGGCCACCAGGTCAGTGCCAGGGCCCTCAGGTCACTGCCAGGGCCCTCAGGTCAGTGCCAGGGCCCCCAGGTCTCTGCCAGGGTCCCCAGGTCAGTGCCAGGGCCCCCAGGTCAGTGCCAGGGTCCCCAGGTCAGTGCCAGGGCCCTCAGGTCGCTGCCAGGGTCCCCAGGTCAGTGCCAGGGCCCCCAGGTCAGTGCCAGGGCCCTCAGGTCAGTGCCAGGGCCCTCAGGTCTTTGCCAGGGCCACCAGGTCTCTGCCAGGGCCCCCAGGTCACTGCCAGGGCCCTCAGGTCTCTGCCAGGGACCTCAGGTCACTGCCAGGGCCATGAGATCACTGCCCGGCCATGCCGCCGCGGGCAGGGACCCAGGAGGGGCAGCTGGAGAAGCCCCTGGAGGGTCCTTGTGGCTCCTGGGTCCCTGGGCTCCTGCACTCCTCCTGGGACACGCTGCTGGGGGGCTGGAGCTGGCTGTGGCAGGAGCTTTCTGAGCAGCCCAGCTATCAGTGCAGAGCAGTGCAGGCGGCAAGAGAGACTTGTGTTCTGTCCCCTCGCACGGTGCCAGCAGATGAACTTACCCTGTCACTCCCTGTGCCCCATCTGTTACACTGGGATGTTGCATCTGACTGAATAGGCAGCAACTGTTCAGGGATTTTTCTGTTCTACACAATTTTTTGTTTTAGTGGGCATGACTGGTTTCATTAATACTTAGCTGAACATCCTCTCATGCATGTCATGATTGCAAGAGAGGAAAATAAAAAGCAATATAGGAGTGTTTTCTGAACTGTTGGAAACTGATTTGTCTGTATGAAAATGATGCAATTTGTACTTGACTATTTTGCTAGATAGTGGTGTGCAAAGTCCAACCCAAACTCTGGATGTTTAGCGTTGATTTCAGTATTGTACCATCACTCTCCTCCTACAGGAGAATTCTGAAATAATTAACAAAGTTGGCATTTGAATGTGTGAACTATCGAATCAGTGGGTAGTTATTGCCATAAAGTTGTTACTTGAAGATCTCAGCAGGTTTAGGTAAACGTCTTTGGACTATTTTTCTATGTGATTTCTTCAGGCAGACATGTAAGAGACTTTTTTGTTGCTTTAAGGGTAATGCTGAGGACTATGAGAAGCAATGAAATATAGGTAGAAGGATAAATAAATAAAATCTTACCAGACTGATAAAGACTGAATTCTGCTTGTCTCCCAAACAGGAAAATGACTGATTTATTGAGAAACTCACTATCAAGAGGAAGACTCGAATCAATGCATGCAGGAAATTCTACTGTGTTACAGTCTGTAATTTTGCTATCACAGATCCCATGCTCCATGGGCCATTTGCTCTGCTCTAGGATGATGGGATATATTTGTGATTTCATCTCTGTTGAAAGTCCCTTTAGGAGTGGGTGACTGCCCAGAGGCTACTGTAGGCTTGGAGAGTTTCTAGGTATTTGGAGTGAGGTGTTGCTTGTGTGAGCAGTTGTGTGTGTCTGTGGGAGCTTAAATCAGCTTGGTGCTGTTAATAAAAAGGAGTACAAAAGGGCCCAAGAGTGGACAGTGGGCAGTGGACACTGCAGTGGAGTGTGTTGCTAAACAAGGGATGTGAACACTTCTGTAGCTGTTCGTATGATTGTTTATGTAGTGATATAGAGGCCTTTATCAGCGCTGGCCTGCTCGTGTTGAGGTATTGTGTTTGTGCTCAGGGATAGAACTGAAGCTCTCCAGGGCAAGTGTACAAGGTGAAAAAGTTAGGTAAATGTGATAAAGAAAAACATACCCTGGTTTTTCCAGGGATACTTTGCTACCAAAGAAACAAAACAACATCCCCCACCCCACCTACCCCTGCCCCCAGCACCCCTAACACTCACTGTTTTGTTGGTTTTCATTGGGTTTTGCAGGGTTTCCTGAGGGGTGGGTCATGTACTGCTTCCCAGACACTGTGGGCTAATTGGGCAAGGTTTGCCTGTAATGCAGAATTCATTAGCTTGAGGCTTTCCACACCCTAGCAAATGGAAATGTATTGATTGTCCAAATCATAAGTTGTTTTTTGAGCTGTGTTTTCTCCATACTGGGTAGAATTAGGATGAAGAGTAATGTTCACCTTTTCCCTTTCAAGTCCATAGTTTCTGCTGCCCTGATAGGCTGAATCTTCAGTTGGTGCCTGATTCTGGCACCAGGTACACGTTAAACCATTTAAAGCTCTTAACAGCAATTTGTGTCTCCTGCTGAGCTTCCTTTTGCAACCTTCTGCTCCACTGACTCTGTCCCACCAGCCAAGGGCCTGGGTATTATGTGATCACACCGTATGGCAGACAGCAGGGGACTCGTGCTGCTGCAAGGGGGTTTGGCCCAGGCTGCTGCTGCAGTTTTTAGCATTCTGTAAAGCTTCCTTAGGGTGCAGTAGTGAAGGGACATCTCTGCAGACCTCTCTTGGGTTTTGGGGGGTAGGTGGAAGAGAGGGGAACATGAAAGAAGATAAATAGCAAATGGCTTTTCCATCCTTCTCCTAATTCCATATGAAGAGAATGTAATCACTAGTGCCCATGCCTCCTACTGTGCTTCCTCTCTCTTGTCAGGCAGCATGACTGGATTTTATACCCCACAATATTTCAGTTTTCTAGGTCATGTCTTGTTCAGATGGTCTTCCAGAATTGGAACTTGTACTTCTTCTCTCACCTTTGAAGGAAATTTACAAGTGCTGTGTTTATAGTTTAGTGTAGAACATAAAAGAAATTTGTATTTAACAGTTCCTTTGAAATTTTTTTACAAACTTCTTATAAAAATAATTTAACAGAATGAGTCTTTCTTTCAGTTATTCATCATTTCTGAGGGGACCTGAAAGATCATTTTGTTCCACCCCCCCTGCCATGGGCAGGGACTCCTACCACTAGACCAAGTTGCTCAGCTCCATCCAATCTGGCCTTGAACATTTCCAGGGTTGGGGTATCCACAGCTTCTCTGGGCAGCGTGTTCCAGTGTCTCACCATCCTCACAGCAAACAATCTTTTCCTAATATGTAATTTAAACTTACTCTCTTTCAGTTTGAAGCTATTCCCCCTTGTCCTGACACAACAAGCCCTTGTAAAAGGTCTCTCTCCATTTCCTTGTAGGCTCCCATCAGCTACTGAAAGGCTGCAATTTGGTCACTCCAAAACCTTCCCTTTTCCAAGATGAACAATCCAAATTATCTCTGCCTTTCCTCATAGGAAAGGTGCTCCATCACTCTAATCATCTTAGTGGCCCTGCTCTGGACTTGCTCCAACAAGTCCATGTCCTTCCTGAACTGGGACCCCCAAAGCTGGGTGCTGTGTTCAGGTGGGATCTCTCTCACCAGGACACGTTTGGCTCTCTGGGCTGTGAGTGCCCATGGCTGGGTCGTGTCCAGCCTCTCACCCACCAGCACCCCAAAGTCCTTGGCAGGGCTGCTCCTGGTCTCTTCACTCCCCCAGCCTACATTGATACTAGGGGTTGCCCCAAGAAAATGTGTTCAGAAATGTAAATAGTGGCAGAAAAAGAATCTGAAACAATCTGCCACTAATTACGTTGGAAATATTTAATCTAAAATATCATTATTCTTTATATAATAGCCATCATAAAGTACGCTGAAAGCACTTTCAAGTTTTAGTGTAAAAAAGAAGCATTTCTGTGCTTGATGCAATGCTCCATATTGTATTTATCTGTTGTTAAAATGTTGATGAACTATTTTGGATCATAGGAGAAGGTTACCCATCCACAGGCACTCTGCAGTCCAAACTTGTCACTTCTATGTATGTTTTACTTAAATGAATACTGAGTTGGATTTTGGTGATCTCCACATTTTCCACCCCCAGTGAGCCTGTGATTTTATAAATAAAATAGTCACAGTGCACATTAGGACACTTGTTGTTTAAGGCAAATATGGAAGACAGGAGTTGCAGAAAGACGCTGAAGCTTTGTTAGATTGAAATCGTTACAGAATCTGAGAAATTCATCCACTTTTTGAATGGGTTAATTATGAAAACTTACAGATAAAAAAAGATGCATTGCTCTTTCTGAAATCACTGAGAGAATATTTTGTTTTCCTTAAATTTGGTTCACTACTTCAGCTCCTGTGTCCATGCAGAAGCCTAGAAGATAAGAGAACTAATATGTAACTCAAACACCGACAGCTGGATAGCTGTGGAGCCAACCAAGGATTGTTGGTAATAACATTCTGTGAGAAAGATAAGGATGTTTCTGAAGAAGGGACCATACAGAGGAAGGGCAGCACTTTGCTGAGATTGGTTTTGGTTTGGGATCCTGGAGATAGGCACAACACCATACAGCAAAGTGCAGGAATGAGGTTGAGAATTGGGCCTGAAATGTTGACCAAAGGCCAACCCAGTCATCAAGACTTGTCATCATTTGGTGGTTATAAAGACCATCAAAGCTCTCCAACCCTTTCCAGAAGGATCTAGAAGATCAGACTGCCCATGATAGCTAATTGGCATTGAAAGTGAAAAACGTATCTCCTGGGTGGGCATAATTTACTAATAAAATTTTGTGAGCTCTTGTAGACCCTCTGACATTTGTCATGAGTATCTCTGAGTCTTGGGTGCTCCCTTCCCCATAAGGATGGGATGCCACAGTCCATGCTTTGTTTACAACATTAGGAGTGGGTGATAGTTTTTGCTAAAGCATGAAACTAAGTATTAGGTAGACTTAGTCTCTAACTTCTGTAGTGTTGAATATATCACTGAACTTTCATGCTCATATTCAAATTTCATAAAATGGACAGCAAGCTGGTAATTAATTTCATTCATCTCAATGTGTGAAGTAGTTTGGCATGCAGAGCTATTGGCTGGGTAGCTTGGAACGTGTCTGTCCTGCTGCATAAAATGAACTTAGCTTTTTTCCAGGTATTGTCAAGTATGGGGAATTCTACTGACTTTAATATTAAAACGTGTTGTACTGCAGGGATTGTCCTGCTAATTTGGATTATTCATAAAAAAAATAATAGTGTAAAAAACCAGGTTCTTTGCTCTGGTAATATGCTCTTAGGGAAGATCTTTTTATGAAAGGCAGAGCCTTTTACACGTGTTTGTCAAGGAAAGGAATGAGAAGTAAGTATTAAGGATTCAGAGACTGGATGCACTCAGATAACAGATAGTGAAGGGATAAAGCACGTCAGAAGTTACTATTTTGATTCAGTCACTGCGGTGAACAAAGATACTTCATAATTGCTGTGGATTTTTATGCCTTCACCTATGACTCTTTTGCACTTTCAGGTTTTCTTGTATTAAGTATATATGGAATTACTGGACTACAGTAAATAGAATAAAGTTATTTCCCTGTTTCAATATGCTGTGGAGTCTTTAACTCTTATATAAAAGTCATAATTTCACTACTAATTCTAGGGATCAGCAGTTCCTGGGTGTAGTGTTCACACATGTAGCTCTTGAACTAAAAAAAATAATGTCGCCTAAAACCTGGGTTTCATAAGTATTGAGGGCATTCTAGAAAGACTGTGTGTAGAAACAGAATTTTGATGAAATTATTTGCATCAGAGGTTTATGTGGTTTAAATTGAAAGGGTTTTCCAATTAAAGGTTTTGAATTTCAAAAATGCAGACTGAGAAACTGTAGGGAAATGGTTTGAAATTAGCTGAACCAAAGAGCAAAGGGAACTCTTTGATTCAGAATTAGAAAAAGTGCGTAGGATTTTCATCCCAAGAAGAAAACAGACTATACAAGCAGAATGACTGCAGACCTAATCAGAAGAAAAGTCAGCCAAAGAGAACATCATAAGTTAGCCAAGAACTTGGAAGGAGTGGCAGAAGTGGTTGTTGAAAAAATGAAGAATGTCATTAGAGTTCAAAAGTCTTAAATGTGACTAAGAAGTTGCCAGAAGTCAAGCTGAGTTTGACCTTGTAAAGGAAAATAGTCTAAGTAGTAAAAAGCTATTCATCCATTAAAATTCACCAAGAAAGGAGGGTGGGTGTTATGCGGTGAGTATGAAGTTATGGTCAGAGTTATCACCCCTAGTTTAGTGTGGAAAGTCAGATAGTGAAATGAAGAAGAAACCTGCAGGTTCCTAGGGCTCAAGTTTGTATGGGGCTTGGTTAAAGAAGCTGTGTTTTAGAAAATCTTGCAGCATATATTTAAAAACTAAAAGAGCACTATCAAAGTAGAAATGGTATTTAACTGCAGAAGAGCAAATTTAATAGCTGTTTTTCAGAAAGTAGAAGAAAGATGGTTCTGGCTGCCTGAAAATTACTAATTTTTTTTTCCCATAGCAAAGCAATAGAGAGCACTTTTTGAAGAATCAAAGGCAGAGAGGCAAATGGAATACATGTAAATGGATTTATCAGAGGTAGTATATGCCAAACTAAATTAGGATCTGCCTTTGATAAGATAAAAGACCTTGTTAAAAATTTCAGTAGCTCTGTCTCAGGAAGTTGGAGCACGCTAATGACACTTGCTTTTGGCAGAAAGTGGGGAAGCCTTATCATTGCATAGGATTACAGCAAAATATGGGGACTGTGAGGACTTGAGTGATGGGGATGGATTTATGAGCTGAAAACTTTCACAGTGAACTTGTGACTCATTTGTAGGGGATGGCAGCTAAGGAGAAGGCCACTCTGACGTGCTCCCACAGAATGACAGCAGCAACCCGTAATGTGATGCAGCTGTGAGGAAGGCAAATGGCATTTGAGATAACATGAAGCAAAATATTTTAGAAGCAGTAGGGAATTATGGGTGTCATTTTATAACTCACCAAGGAGACTTCATCTGGACCATGTCTGATGGATTCTGCTTCAGGCATGTGGGTCTGCAGGGAGAGCTCTAGCAACTTGCTGCTCTTATGTGTCTTTTTCTTGGTTAATTCTATCCTAAAACACGGGCCTTAAGTAACTTATCTTGCTCATTGAGTGATGCACAAGGCCTGAAAAGGACCATTATTGCATTTCTGTATTCAAGTGAAAAGGCACCTGAAAACTAAGTGGCAGCATTCCACTTTTAAGATGGAATTGAATGTTTTCCAACTAAGATTAAAGAATTTTAATAGAAGGCACTCTTCCTACATTTCTGATAGACTACTGTGTTGTGTAGTTGTGTCTCTTAATTTTTTAAAGTGTTGCAATTACCTTTAGCTCTGTTAACCTTGAAGGCCACAAATAATCTATTAAAAAGAATACCAGACATTCCTGTAATTAAATGGTACAAAGTAATGGATGTTATTCTGTGGTGTCTTTTTTAAAATAGAAAGTGTTCTATTGGGAGAGGCTAGTTTTACTCAAGTTAGTTACGAGAGTTGATTCAAGAGACCCATCAGATCACTCAGATAATTCCATATGATAAAGTTAGTGGAAGGTGTGAATGCAGAATTTATCTCCAAGACCTGTTTGCCTTGTGCTGTTATACATAAAGCTGTGCTTCTTAGTCTGTGCACACCTGTAACTTCTGATGTTCCACTCTGCAGTTTCCATCTGCCTTAATATTCAGTGAATAATCTCAAGGGCATAAGATGCTGGTTCACACTGAAAGGATATCTTCCAGTATTCAGTCTATGCTGCATGTAGACCCAGGGACTTCCATTTGATAAAATCACTGTATTTCACATTAGTTGTTTGAAAGCAATAAACTATAGAGGCTTTTAAAAGTCATGCTGTCAAACTCCTCTCTAATTTATCTAATTCATGGCCTTTATGATAAAGCATTAGGATTTTTTTTTATCTAGCTTGTATTCATCTTTAAATCTTTATAAGCTTGCAGTCATCTTTAAGATGGATGGTGATATATTTAGGTGCTGACATACTCTAGATTCCTTAAATGTGTAGAATCTGACATACCTATTAATTCTTACTTCTTAAAAGCCCAAAGATACTTTCTCATTAGTGTTGGCTTGAGTGATTGCCCAGTAGATTTCATTGTGCATAGACCGTTTAGATAGAATATTCAAAATATGTTAGTGCTGTATTTTTTGCAAGGGCAAAAAATGCAGAGAAAACACATTAATCCAGAGGTTTAGAGAGAGTCCTCTTGAAAAAAGCTGGTAATTTAGTAGTGTGGCAAAGTGCACTAACACAAATGAGAATGTTTCAGTATGACATTTGATAGGAAGAGACTACCAGACCATGTAGCTCTTTATTCCCCTTTGCCCAGCCATTTTCCTCTAAAGTAGTTGCTCACTTTTATCTTTCTTAATTTAGTAGGTTGATTGAAAAATGCTTCCTTGATGTTTTGTACATTTCTTTCATGTTAATATTTGAGTTGGAGGGGAGGTAAATACCATTAAAAAGAGGGGCTCTTTTTTTCTTCCTTTTTTTTTTCTTTTCACTCATTCTTTGTGTAGGGCCAGTGAAAAATTTTAGTTTACTGCAGTGCATGACACAGTCATTACCAGTAAGTCTTGACCTTGTGGCCTAAAAGGGGAAAAAAAGGGGAAGTGCCTAATCAACCTCATAACCATCTACAAAGAAATAACTGGCTTAATAGGTGGGGGGAGAGCTTGGCTTTGTGTACATTCACTTCAGTAAGGCTTTTGACACAACATATTCACAGAGAAGCTTGTTAAAGATGGGCTAGATGAGCAGTGAGGTAGGTTGGAAGCTGGCTGAACAGAGAGGTGAGAAGCCACAAAGCTCATGAAGTTCAGCAGAGAGAGGTGCAAACTCCTGTGCCTGGCCCTGTGCCTCATTGTGTTCTCAGCACCATCCAGAGGGTGAATCCTCTTCAGCTGTGCAGAAGAGGCTCCAGGGTGCTGGACAACAGCAAGTGAAATGTGAGTCAGCCATGTGCTCGTGTTACAAGGAAAGCTGACTGTGTTCTGGGCTGGGTTAGCATGGGTGCTGCCTTCAGGGCAAGGGAGGTGATCCCTCCTCCATACCACTGAGGCCTCGTGTGGAATTCTGGGCCCTATTCCGGGCTCCCCAGCACAGGAGACTGGAGAAAGCCCAGGGAAGGCCCATTAAGATGATGACAGGTCTGGAGCATCTGTCCTGTGAGGAAAGGCTGAGAGAACTGGGACTGCTGAGCCTGGAGAAGTGAAGACTCGATGGTCGTATTAATGTTTATAAATACTGCAAGGGAGGGTGCAAGGAACAAGGCAGCCTCTTTCCAGTTATGCCCAGTGGCAGTGTGGGCACCAGCTGACACACAGGAGGTTCCTGTGAACATCAGGAAACTCTTTCCCTGTGAGGGTGAGTGAGCACTGGCACAGGTTACCAGAGGCTATGGACTCCATCTTTGGAGATATCCAGAAGCTGTCTGGCCATGGTCCTGGACAAGGAGTGCTGTGCTTCAGCTGGGGGATTGGACCAGATGACCTTTGGAGATCCCTTCAATTTTGAGCGATCATGTGGTTCTGTTGCTTATTTAGATCAGAGAAAAACTATTTTCCTAATAGTGAATTTTGGTAAAGGAAGCAGCTAAATTGCATCCAAGATAAACCATCTTAATTTTATTATTTGTAAAATATACTTAGTGACTTATTGAATTATTTGTCAGGCTTTAAGACTGCATGGTTTTGCAAATCCAAATTGGTGCAGCAGCTCCAATAGGTTTGATTGTAATAGTTAATGTTGTTTAAATCTATATTACTATTTTAGTAAGATTTCATTGCATAAAGCTTAAATTCTTACTTTGTAATTACAGATAGTTAAGTTTAAATATTGATACTAGACTTCTAATGCTTCTTATTAATGAGAAGCTAGGCCCACCACTGCTAAGAAAGGATTTTAAGGGGTTTTTCTTGGACATATTTTGTTGTATGCATAAGCAGATTGACCTAACCTTTTAAGTAACATTTAATAAGGCAATAGATTTTGGGGAAATATATAAACAAATATTATGAGTTTAATTTTTCTGAGGAAAAGGAAAAATTTAAAACTGCCTATGCAAAAATAAAGCTGTTGAGGAGCAGTTTTCATTTGCAGCAGAGGGAAAGCCCACCAACATTTTTCATGTAGCAATAGCTGAGGTCTGGATGGCCAGGGTAAGCCTTTATTGGAGTGGGAATTCCTTGATTGGAATGGGAGTGTGATCTGATGCCCAGTTGAGTCCAAATACTCAAAAGCTGTGGTTAAACAAATAAATAATTTCATCCTGGGCTGTACACTTGAAGTGAAATCTTTGAGCTACTCACTTTGTAAAATGTACCAAGTTGCTGATTTTGTCTAGTGTATCTAGTTTACCTCCCCAGTAGTGAAGGAGAGAGGCATTTTGCTGCTCTTGTAAAGCTTAACAACTCCCAGAAGAGAGATCAGCGTGTGTGTCTGGAGATGACCAACAGTCATATCTGAAACATAAGAGAGATTAGTGAGAAGTTCTTTGAATACTTCTTTGAAAAAGGGGTATAAAAGATAGGGAATAGAATAAATTGTTTTCACTCTTGTGGCTTGAAAGTGATTCTTCTAAAGCAAGCCTCTTGTGCCCCTATATGATTTACTTTATTCATTTTATTTTCCTAGTGCAGAGGGTCACTTTGTGTCTCTAAGCCCCGAAGAACCACTGTAGTTAATCTGTTCAATTGAGAGCTCCAAGTTTGTGAGCTGGAGAAAGCTGGATTTAGCTTGAGGATGCTGTGCTGCTGGAAGCTCAGTCCAGCAGTGAGGAGCCCGGGGCTTGGCAGGGGTGCTGCGTGGGCAGGGCGGTCTCGTGCCCCAGCTGGGTGATGGGCTGGGGGCGCGGGCTGGGTCGGGGCCGGGTCAGTACCCAGCCCTGTGCCCCAGCAGGGTCCTGCTCCAGCTTTCGTAAGCCAGGGGTACTTGGCAGCACTTCACTCACAGCCTTTAGGACTCAAAGAAGCCACAGAGCAGGTTTTTGGCCTTTCTTTAGGAGCTGGCTGCTTCCTGCTGCATCTGTAGTCCTTCAGTATAGCATTAACCAAAATACACTCTTACTTCACCATTTTGCCTCACTTGACTACCTGATGCTACCTGAGCATTGAAAAGATTTTTTGGTTTTAAAATGTAGCCTCTATTTTTTCCTCTTTTTCTTCCTTCTTCCCTCCCCAGGCCCTCCACCCCCTCCCCTGCTGTTGATTCTGGACACTTCCAGAGCTGCAGTTTTGTGATGGCCTAGGACAGAGTTTCCCCTTCTATCCTTGGTTTGCTTTTTTTTCTAGCATTACATACTTGACATTTTGCATTGCATTAAAAAATTGAAAAGACAACAAAGAAGCTTTTAAAATAATTTCGTTTATAATTTTTTCATTGTTCTGTGAAGATCGTGTTCATCATTCGAGTAAAGAATTTACTGTGGTACTTTCTCCTCCAAGTTTTTGTTGCAGCATTATATGTAGGTTTTGTTTATTGTATTTTATTATTTATAATGAGTAAATGATGTGTGAAATTTATAGCTTCATATCCATGGAAGCTCAAGGAATGCTGTTCATTTTTTGGTTCATGTACTGTCCACAGATTGTTCTGATCTCAGGCTTTGCTTTGATAGCTTGATTCTTTATTGTGTGAGAGACAACAAAATCTAGATGTGCCATATGTTCTGTCACAGTTTTCCTTAAAACTGTGGCTGAGACCTGAGAGGAGAAAAAGTGTTTTCCCTGGTCTGTGTTGTGTGGAGTATCTGCTTCATCTGACCAATTTATAGGCAAATCTATTGCTATTATATCCTTTTTAGAGGATACACTTGTACACCTAGAAAAATAAGAATTGAAAGAACAAACTTGTGTGTACAAATACATATTTTTGTATGCAGATACTTGACTAATAAAATATTGTAGTGGTAGTTCATCAGAATGTTTTGAAAGATACATTTTTGTCTTAAAAATTCTGTAATTTATTCTTACATTATGAACATAATGCTCCCAAGAGTATAGGGCTTGCTTTAGCTGCAAGAATTTTTGCAGTGCAGGGTAAAGCTGCCAGGAGGATGTAGCAAAGGTCTGTTAAAGGTAAGTATGTCATGACTTCTCTCTGGTATTAGGCATTTTTTGTTCTCTTTTAAACAAGAGTGGAACTATAATAATGAAATACTAGATGAAATTTTTTGCCTTTTATTAGCACTGGAATCCAAGATATAACCTCGCTTGGTGGCTTGATGAATAATAGTTGTCATTTAATGACTGGCTAGGATTACATTGAAAATAAAGGTCAAAATTTTATCTTTTGTCTCACTACTTGAAAAAACCACTAGCAGAAGATGAAAAGGAGGACTGCCCCTCATAGCCCTTTTGGGGTTTGAGATTTTTTCAAGGTTTCAGATTTTATTACTTTTCTGAGGTGAAAAAAATGCAATTGTGCAATAAATTACACTTAAAACATCTTACTTTGAAAGAACTGCTTCTGCTTACATCCATACTTGTGTATTTGGGGTAGACATCAGTGTCACCACCAGAAATAAGATATTTTTGGGACTCTTAGACATTGTGCAGCCCTTCATCATGCTGCTGTCAGGAACTTGATCAGTAAATTAGTTCAGCAGTAGTGCTAATGGATTTCCAGGGATTATGCCACCAACTCTGATTGAGAGCACTGAGCTTGCATGCAAGGATTCCTGAACACCCCTGTACTACAGAATGCAAACTGTACTGCATAAGAATGGCAGACAATGCTGCTGGAAACCATCCTTACAACATCACTGAGTCCTGAGTTATTTTCTGCCCCATTTGAAATAAAAAATAAGTGATCAGTGTGAATTTGTAATAGGACACCTGGATAGAAGTGATTATGGCAGTGATCTAAAGATATGCACAGCTACTAATTTTTTTATCTTTTGGTGCATTCAGCAGTGTTGAACAGAGTGGGCATTAGGAGAGTTGCAAAACAGACAGTGCTTCCTTTTCTCATGGATGTGTGACAGCAAGTAAACTTAACAGAATGGGAAAGTTTGGAACAAACAGAACTTCACAGAGTGGTGTAATACAGCAAAATCAGGTGACAATGTTAAAAAGCTTCTCAAATTGAGATGACTTAGGGGAATTTTTCTTAAAACTGGAAACATTATGATTATTAGAAGGTGACGCTGAACCATTGCATGAATTGCCAGTGGACTTGTCACCTATGAGACTGTAGGATATTTTTTTAGCCTATTGTAGGATATGTAGCAGTGAGACTGTAGGATATTTTTTAGCTAAGATAATAACAACAATTTTGGGCCTTTATTCTGTGCTTTGACTTTTTTTTCCCAAAACAACTAGCCCTGGGAACTGTTGTCTGTTATGCAAGGAGCCTAAACCAGTGCACTGAACATGTAGTCTGCTGTCTAATTATATTAAGTACTGGTGGGATGGTCTCTTCATCCGCTTACAAGAATTCTGTCAGAAAATGTCTGCTTCAGGTAGATCTCTAATGAAACCATGAACTGATGCTTTGCTGGAAATAGTTTCAATATCTGTTAATATTCAAAGAGAGGCAAAGCTGTTTTATTAATAAAGGAAATTACTTATAATCCATCATTATCAGTAAACTGCATCGATAACAAAAAAAAAAAATCCTGTAGTTTTTGCCTGACAGTTTTTAACAAGTGGCAGATATTCATGGAAGAGGCTGTAGTGCTTTCAGTTGAAAGCAGTTTTTTAGTTTAATTGGTAGCCAGTGAGTCTCCTTTGTGTGATCACATCACACCTCTAAGCTGATCAATATTATGTTTACCTATTTGCTAGCACTTAATTTCTTACTGATCTTAGAGTGCAATGTACATCATCTCATGAAGGCTAGCAGCTTCTCAGGTGTGTTGAAAATCTGCAATAACACTTTAGTGAAAACTTTGGCTGGTCCATATGATTAATAAAAGAGCAGACAGAAGGGGTAACCATCTTTGGAAGATGTGCATAGGAAGGGGACTTGGACCTCCATAATTTTCTAGAAGAGCATCTACCTAAACACTGCACCATAGGTTGGTTGCGTTGTGTCCTTCCATCATTTCAGTTCAACCTGGGACCAAAAGAATTGTCTGTGCTGGATGATTTTGCAGGTCCTGGCACTAGAAGGAACACAAGGGCAAACACAACTGTGTAGCTTAATGTTTCACCTGTTTCCTTTAGGCACTGAGGAAGCAGCTTTGGGATCTGAGATGTGCTGAAAGACTTGTTAAAATGAAATGATAAGGAGCTGTTAGTTTTAAGAAGAGAATCTTTGATGTGAGGGGAATTAAATTTTAACTCCTATGTAGTGGATAAGCATTACAGGCACTTGGCCTTTTATATGGCAATCACTACTGTCATCTTCATCTCCTGGATAGGCTTTCACAAAGAGACATCTTTCTTGGGTTTTTGATCAAATGCAACAGTCACCTGCCTTCAGAAGGCAGTTGTTGGCCTTGAGCCCTGAGTAAAGGAGGCATCTGTTTGCAGCTTTTACTTGGGCTTTAAGCTGGAAGAAGTCAGAGAGACTGTAGTACTCAACACATTGATCCTTGACCCTAGGCAGGGCCTTGGTCAATGCTTGTGCTTACGTTGTGTAGCACCATCCCATCACAACTTCATTTCCCTGTGGATTTTGTGGGGGGTTTGAGTGAGCAACTTCAGGTTTTTGTTTTAGTGTGTACATAAATATTGTGTTTTTCTTTGACTAGCTGATAAGAATGTAAGTACTGTACTGAATTGGAGTCCCCAGTTAGTGATAGCAGATATTATTTGTGTTTTAAACCAAAATCCTCTTCTGGATACTTCTCCATCCTGTTTTCTTTAGTCACAGTATGAGTTGGAAGCTGCCTTTTTTTGGTTGTCATTCCCATTATGCTCTTTGAAAGTGGTGGCTGGGAGGTGAGAAAGGCTAACATTTAACTCCACTACTCTAAAGCAATTTCAGTGTGGAGCATTCCCCCAGGGCTAGGATTGGGGGAGAGATAAATAAAACATCAGTGAATAAGGAAGCTGGAATAATTTTAAAACCAGGCTAACTAGGATAGGCTTTCTTATTTGTGTCTTGAAGATAGAGTCAGGGCCTTATCAAGGTCTTCACTTTGTGGCTAGAATGTCTCTTTGTCTGCATAATGAATATAAATGAGCACAACAGATAGTAGGGAGAGGAACAGTCAGAGCAAGATGAAATAGTGCTCAGTTATGCAACAGGGATAAGTGGAAGAGGGAGGAGTAGAATTAAGACCTTTAAGTTTTAATGGAAAATAAAAACTGTAAAACAACTTTGGGGGAGTCTTATGATACTGATGAATGGATGTCTCAATACTACAGTTCAGAAGGAAGATACTACTCACTGTTTAAAACATACTTACAAATGTAAGTACAAACGTTTTTTATTTGTAAGTATGTGCTCACATACTTACAAATAAACTAGTACAAGTGAAATCTGAGGAAGGAACCTGGACCTGCAGCCCCCCATGTAGAGCCCTTGCCTCCTGCCTGCACTGCTGCTCTCTCCTACACCACTGTAACTTGAGAGAACTTCTGAGCAGTCCTCAACATCTCCAGAATACACCTCCCACTTTCTGGTAGCTCTTTACTACCTGTGAAACCAGGTTTCAGAAATGACAAAAAGGTAGTTAGTGTACTGTGGGCAGAATTGTACCTCACATGTAACTGACTGACAGTGGGCTTGTTGGCAATGGTATCTTCAGCAGAACTGAAACTGAAATTAATGTAGAGGAAGTAAAAGAAAGTGGCTTCAGCTCGTGCTTTGAGTTCCTAGTGTTTTTATGACAGTGCTGACTTTCTTCTCTGCAGCAGTCCAATGTGACTTGATACTTCCTTGAAAATACTATCTTTCATGGATGTAATTATATGCTTGGCCAATAAAAGTTGGCAACAAATTACAGTTCCCAGAATCTGTTCTCCTTTCATTCCTATAATGCTATTAAGTTGTGATCTGGAACAAGAGATTTAAGATGGGAGGGAACAGTCATGAGGAGTAGTTGTATATACTGCTGCAGGCAGCAGTATAAATTAGATGTACCTGGATTAAAATTAAATAAGACAGGTTGGTACCAAAAGCAGTGTAGTTGTAGCTGTTTGGTGCCCAATAAAAGACTCATTTACTTTACAATGTAGTAATGTATTTTTTATTATTTTATGCGTTAAATAAAATAAGCCAGCCTTACTGAGCCTGCCTCTCCAAATGCTAATTGCTGATGGATGATTATAGAATTTGCTTATAATTATGTACTGCTCACAACAAGAGATTGTGAACTTATTTGATGCTTTCCCAGAATTTTATTTATGGTAGTTCAAGGATGTAGTTTAGAAAGCTAGCACTTTGAAGACAAAATTCCTTTCATTATTAGATTGAGTATATAGGGTCCTGCATGCAACTAAATAAATGCCTGTTCTCTGTATATCACTGCAATAAAACCTGCACTGCAAGTGCAGGTTTCTGGTAAGCTGGTTTTCAGAATACAATATTTGAAGAATCAGAGGTTTTTCTTTTAAATTTGGAGGTGATGACTGGATCACTTTTATGTCCCTCTGTAGAGGCAGCTATATTTGTTTGATGTCATTTACAGATAGTGGCCTTTTCTTTTTCCTGTGGTGGTTTTAAGCATGTTTACACAGCATGTGTGATGACTCTTCCTGTGTTAACCTAAAACTGAGAGTGCAGGGAGCCTTGATGCAGAGATGTTAAGCTGACATAATCATCCCATCCCATCATGAAGCTCTTTGGACTGCAAGTCTTTAAGTGCCTTATGGGATGATACGACCTAGAGGGGGTTTTTTGTGCTGCTGTGTTCCACAGGCTTTGATTTGACTTTTTTTTTGCTTTGTTTTACTAACTTGTGGGCAGATAGAGAGATAGAGGACAGTAGCATCCTGCTGTTAGTCAGCTACACAAATTACCAGCTCTTCCCCAGTGCAGTGAATTCTCTCTAGCCAAGCTAAAAGTTTGAGGGCTGGTGTTGCCATTTTTTTTTTCTCTGTGTAGATATCTTAAGGAAGTGTATTCTATGTTGTTTTCTGTGAGTAGTTTTCAGAGGTATTATATAATGCGGAGGATTTTGTCTTGGAATCTGCACAAGATATTTTTGCTATGATGTGCTGTTATCTGACTACTCTGTCAAACTTTTTTCTGGCACTGCAAATTAAGAAATTAGTGCACAAGGAACTTTGTGTGATCTAGGACTATCTGCATTGAGTGCAAATCTTTTTCAGTTTCTATTCCTACAGAAACCCCCTGGATTTGTGCAGTATGTGATGGTGTTTCCAGCTGAGAAGCAGCTTACAGGATTGAGCTCTGAAAAGTATTTCAGATATTATGAGCTGGTCTTTCCTCTCCTAGGTTTTTTCAAAAGGTTTCAGAAATGCTATTTGGAGCACTGAAAAAGAAAATTCAACAGTTTCCCACAGTATAGAGTAACAAAAGTGAATCCAAGTGAATCCATTGCATTTAATATGTCACAGTGATGTATTTAACATAGATGAAATGAAATTAACTACCCAGTCTAGTTCTTGACACAAAGACAAACTGTCCCTCATGTGCCCACTCTGTTATGTCCTTGGGCTCTGGCTGTACATCAGGAGTTTCTGCCCCATCTGGGAAATAGCAGATGCTTAGCAGCAGCTCAGCATATTTTCCAAAAAGCCTCTCTTCCACCTTCACAGAAGAAAATTGTCATCTCCTCTCTGTGCAGACTGGGAGTAACTTGCCTGTTTTGCATACAAAATAATTTTTTTTCAGTCTGCTTATGTGCATATCTGAATACAAATTTATATTGATGGTGTTTTGCCTTGAGTTCAAATTTCATTGTGGATTGATAATATAAACGGATGTATGTTGTGCAATTTGTGTAGGAGGAAAAAGCAAACAACACCTAGAAGGTACCATGCAAGGCCAGCTATTTTTATTTCTCTATGTTATGTTTTAATTTGCTCTTAATTATGGGTTTCTCTATGGCTGAAGCACTCGTGCCTTCTAGTTTTCACAGATGTGCTGAATCATGACATCCAGATAAAAGAATTGCAAATATCAAGTACTGCATTTAAGTACTGTATTTAGTGATAATTAGGTTTTCATATACTAACAATAAACATCCTTTAAATAACAGAAATAATAAATATAAACAACTTATAAATGTTGCATTCTACAATTAGGGTCACCAGTTGTTGTAGTCTTATATCTCAAGTCCCACACTGTACCAAGCTGTTCCTCTCTGCAGCACAGCTCTTCTTGTCTTCCCAGGGGCTCCTCCTGGGCTCTCGACCCACCCCTACTTATTCCAGTTACCTTCACAAGCTACAGCTGCTGCCCAACTAAGGACTTTGCAGCTGTAGCTCATTTGGAGTAACTAGGACCCACATCCATAGATCTTACAGGGACTCTCCATAAGGACCCACTAATTTAATATATAGATCTTACAGGGACTCTCTCCACATATAAAGAAATAATAACAACAATAATAAACATAAATAAAATATTTTTCTGCATTGTTACCTAACTGTATTTCTAGAAATGGAATTGCCTAAAGCCCTAAAAAAAAAACCCAAACCCTTAACAGGTTTCTTAAGTTCAGTTTTGTTGAGCTTACCTATTTTCAGTGGCATTTGTAGTGGAACTAAACTGGGGAACCTGTGGAGACCTAAACCCCATACTTCTTCCATCTCAGTTGTTTCAAACACTGTCCAGCTCTCCTGTAGCTGCTGGGGTCGGTGTCCCTGGTTTCCTGGAGCCAACAGCCATGCAGCAGAGTCCTGGGAGGCAGCCTGGGCTGCATGGGCACTGAGCAGCTTGGTGTGCTCATGCTTGAGGTGCTCAGGGAGAAGCACCATCTCCTCTGCTCCCACATCAGGTGTTCAGGCACTGCTAATGAACTGCAGTTTAAACATTAGAAACACTGTTCTAATCTATCCTATTTCACTTGTGTTAAATAAGTGCATTTTAGGCTTATCTAAACAGGTACAGTTCATCAGGTTCTCTTCTATTTCCATGTGGTACCTCCTAAATGTTTTGAGTTCCTTATCACCCTGATGGCTTCCCCATGGTTGGCCCAGTTGCCTTGGAAACCGGTTCACCCGCACATCTAATCTCTCAACTGATGAAACAATATGTAGTGCTTGCAAATGAATTTGAGGAAAGCTTTCTCCTTTTTTAATTGAAGAATGTTAATCTCTTTGTTGCAGAAGTATCAGAATTTCAGAGGGTTTTTTTCAGGTTCAAGTAAAATGTTGTACTTGTTTTTTATTTCTAGTCCTTGAAAACCTGGCAAAGAGAATTAACCTTATCTTGTATTTTGAAGAAGAAGTAGGTATCTCATGAAACCAACTGCTTGCAAGTAAAAATTAAAAAAATATGAAGAGGCACAAGGCTGTTTACTAGTGGGTGAGGCTAATTTGTGCAGCTGTTGAATCAGTGTAGCAGAAGCATTTAACTGCTTGGTGATGGTTCAAAAATGTCTCCTTGTACCGTTGTGCATAGCTGCTACTTAGTCACAAAAACAAGATTTAAAAAAGTAACAAAAAGCTAATATTTTTTTCCCTTTATCTTCTTTTTTAGTTTTCCACATGTAATTGCTGGTATTGGGTTCATGTCTGTACTATTAAATTTTCAGTTTATGACTTATATAACAAACACTAGAAGTTGTATCCAGTTTTGTGAACACAACATAAAGCCAGAGATTTTTCTCATTATCTTCTGAAAATTTATTTTAATGATCAAGACTAATTTTAAGGTTTTATCTGGGATGTGGAAATTAAATAATTTTATTCTGAAAAATAATTTTATTCTGAAAAAAAACCCCAGAACAATATTTTATTTTCAGTGTGTACTTACTTATCAATTATTTCTGGGGACCTTTCCTGAAAATTAAACCATTCATAGGAGAAAGCACAATGTGAAACCAGAGTTCATTGTGGTTGTCATGTTTTCTAAGCAGAACTCAATGCTTTTGTTTTCTGGTGTATTTCAGATTTTGATGGGTTATATAGCAAAATCATACATGGTGTTTCATGAATGAGTTTTTAGAAAGTTATTCAATTTTAAGCGTGTATTGAATTGTGGTAAAAATACTCTCTTTGTAATGATACTGTAAGTAGTAGATCTACTGTGTTTATCATTCATGCTTTTTTTGTCAGTATGGTCATCTGCTTCTCCCTCTTTTTGACACATTCAGGTCATTGAAGAATTTCCTGAGGGTGCTGAGGGCTTTCATATATTGTTAGATATGTTTATTCCAGAGTTCAGGTAACAAATTTTTATCCTGAATATTTATGTAGACTCAAAGAGTTCTAGAATTTTAATAGGGTTTTTTTCCCCAAAGCTTTATCAAGTTTGCAAACTGCTTAATTGGGAGGAAAAACATGAGAGCGGGATTTATATACTTAGCTGAAAAGAAATGCAGTTTTTCTTGTTTGATTAGTCTACTTATGGTTGCATGCTAAGATTCTAATAATTAGAAACCAAAGATTTGGGGACAGGATTTTGGAGGGAATTTTGTTAGGGTTTGTAGAAAATCTTTTAAAAATGTAGGATCTTGATGGTAAGTGTACATGGATTATTTGTGATGAATCAGTTTCTTTATCTCCACATATCTCTGGAAGAAAATGTGTGTGGATTGTAAGACTTGTACTTTTCTGTTACTTGGGAAAAAACCAGGATGTCTGAAATCAGAAGAAAACCTGCTATACACTCAAATTATAGATTTTCAGTTGGTGTGGATTTACACTAAAGCAGATTTAACTCTGTTCATTTTTAACTACTAAAGTACTGAATATGAATGGTATGTTTTCAAAGCATTTAAAATGAGCAAGAAGGCCCTCAGGAGCAGTTATCATGGGTTCACCAGGGGAATGTCATGCTCAGCCAGCCAGATGCTGCCAGTGATGGAATGACTCAATTGCTGGGTGAGGGGAGGGCAGTGGATTTTGTCCACCTGGACTTCATTAAGGCTTCCAACAATCTTCACAAAGAAGCTGACAAAGTGTGGGCTGAAAACTGAACTGAACTCAAAGCCTCCTGTGCACCATCTTCAGGAGCGATTGGGATTATGGAGCACCATGCACCCTCAGGAAACTCGCTGATGGCACCGATCTGGGAGCAGTGACTGATGTGCCCTACGGTCATGCTGCTGTCCAGGGGCACCTCAGCAGCAGAAATGAGTGGACAGGAACCTTCTGAAGCTTAAAAAGGAAAAATGCAAAGTCCTGCACCCATGGTGAACAACCATGTGTAGCAGTTTATGCTGGGGGCTGCCCAGCTGGAAAGCAGATTTGTACAAGAGGACGTGGAAAGCACACATTAGAACATGAGCCAGTGATGTGTCATTTGTGTGTACCTAAGGAAAAAAACTGTTTTACTGTGAGGGTCACTGAACACTGGTACATGGTGCTCAGAGATCTTTTTCTCCTTGGAGATCTTAAATTTGGGATTAAATCAGCCTTTTTAGTGTCCCAAGGCTGCTTTGGTTAGATGGTTCATGTCTTTCTCTTCATTACGTCTTGGGCTACACAGCTGGACTATGTAGATAATTCTGGACTATGTAAAATAATTCACAGCTGCCAAGTGATCCCGTGTTTGTTGTAAAAAGTCAGGAAGTAGGAGGACCAAAGTACTACAGGAGATCTTGTGCCAAGGAATATAGAATTGCATGTTATGTTTTTGAATTTTACATATTAATTGTTTTATATAGGTGAAAGTCAGTTTTTAGGGCTGTATTTTGCATGGACTTCACTAAGGAAATTTTTATATTTATTCCTTTTTCCAGTGCTCAAGATTCAAACACTGTCAAACAGTTAAAACTATTGTTTGTTGATCTCTGTTACTGATTAGAGTTAAGCTAAGCTTGTGCTGGACATGCTACTTTTCTTTCTGGGACACAAAAATGTACACTGGGAAGATAAAACGTCAGGCACCAATTTAGATCTCTTTTGGGAGACCTTGGTGGTGCATCCTGGCCTGTAGTTTTGTGTGTATTTTGTGAAACTCCCTGTGCAGCATACTTCAGCAAGCCATGTATCAATGTTCAGTGTCTTCAGTGCCTTTTAATTTAAGGAGATATTCCTCAAATCAGCTTTCTGACTGATGCTCCATGCTTATCATGCCTGTGGATGAAAAGACTTGTGTCCCCCACTGTATAGGTTTCTCTCCTGTTGCACTGCCAATTTCGTAAGATTCAGGAGTTTTAAAATATTAGTTTAAGTTGAATTCTTTCTGTGTTCTGGCAGGTATTTTACATTGCTCTGACAACTTAAAATGCTCAGCAGAGCTGGCAGAAATGACCTGGCTTTGTAGATTGAGTGTGTCAGGTTCTTGCTGATGTAAGTACATTTGCAGTAATTCAAATATGAACTTTTTATTGCTACGAGTGGTTTTTTTTTCAGATTTTAGCAATGTACCCAGCTCTCAAATTCAGGTGCTAGCCTGGGGAAAGTCTTCAGTTCATCTGGGTAATTTTATATATCTGAGCTGAACATAACCTGGTTTTCTTACCCTATAATTGTAGTTCATTCTTCATTCAGGCATTTCACAGTAACTTTTCCTAACAAATTGCCTCATTAAATTTAGTAAATAAGACCTGTTCCACTTGGCTGCTTGCACCATTGGTTGTATTAAATAACTAATTAGATGCACAAGCCATTTAATAAAAAAATTACGCTCTCTGTGTTCTATAACCCAAACAATCTGACAGTTTCTTCAGCAGCTGTGAAGCGAAAGTAGCTCCAATCACCAGGAAGAAGCTGTATTTGCTATATGGTAGATTTTAATGGCTTTGTCAATGAAATATTTTGAAGCTGGGAATCCATCAGCATTTTAATATCTGCATATTATTTTATCTCTCTGCAGTTATTTGAAAAGCACACTCTGTTTTTCAATTAATAAATATTATAGCCTCAACATTTGAATTCTCATCATTTTGCTCATCTAAGCTTTTGTTTGCATCATTTTCCTGATGGATTAAGCAAGCAGCTGTTCTTTGATCATAGCATCTGTGCCCCTTATTTTGACTTGAAATTTCAAAATGTGCAGTTTTTTGAAAAGTCTAATCAAATGTATTTCTTTTGTTGGTCTAGTTCAATAGACAGCAGTTTGAAGATGGTTAAGAATATTACTGATCTGTTGTCAATGTTGTTACTGTTTAGGATGTATCATTGTTTTCCCCCTTCTGTACATGGATGCAGGATTCTTGGGAACTGACAAGGAGTATGACTACCTAAGAGAAATGGTTATTTGGTTGTCCATTAGTGAAGGGACTTTGGAATAGTTTTGCCATCTGAAATGCCAGTAGAGATTGGTCTGACCACTAGCTGAAAGTGACAGAAAATACAGGCAGATTGTGATGATGACATTCTTTTGATACTGACAAAAGAAACAAAAAGCAGAAGAAAAATAGCAGCCATCTACACATAGTCAAGTCTTGAGGGTAATGAAGATGAAGACTTTTCCGGCCAACTTTATAAACCTATATGCCATTGCTTGTTTTGTGTTGTTTTAAATGGTTCTAGACTGTGGTTTGGAACATGAAATTGTACCCCAAAGCAGACAGAAGCAGATTTAGCTGCTGATGTTTAAATTACATGATACACAAGTCACTGGCTTTTAGAATAAATACTGTAGTTCTCAGTACCTGTTAACATTTAGGGGTTTAGGTTTTCAAACTCCTGGGTTTGGTTTTATTTGCTGTTTATTATTGCCATAAGTTTTAAACAAAGCTGAATGTTGTTTTAAACAAAGCCTTTTTGAAAGTTTTAAACAAAGCCTTCATGTCTTTTCCAAAACTCTTTGTACCTCCTACACAGGGGTAGATAAAAATTAATTATACTTGGTTCATCCAGCAATGACTGAACTCTGCTGGTCTCAAAATCAGCATGAAGAGAATGGTGTCAGTGACCTCTCCATCCTTATTTCCCCAAAAAGGGAAGAGGAAGGTCTGAAGTGACAAATAGAGGTTTCTATTCCTCTTATGAGGAGTAGGAACAAAATAATTGAGGGGTATTAGGCAACTATTCAGCAGCTACCAAGGGTGGAACTGGGGAAGACCCAGGATGCCCTGGAGCTTACAAGGGACCAAGCTGTCCCTGTGGGAAGAAAGGGGTGAGTCAAAAAAATCCTGATTCATTCTCTGTATGTAAACCAAATGTTGCCATTCTTCTTGTATTCAGAGTTTGTTTCAGTGGTCTCTCCACTTCCTTGAAACCCTTTGCTAACTGTTCAGCATATTTTGCTTATGTTGCTTCATAATTCTCTTTGTAGCATTTATTAAGTAGACATTTTCATCAACGAGTAGAAATTTCTTTATGTTTCTTCCCTTGCATCTATTAAGAGAACGGTGCTGGTGAGGAGAAGGAGCAGGAAGCATGGCTAACCACCCACAAAACAGAGTATTTAGTTTTATAGTGAAGATTCACATTTGCCCTCTCCATTTCTAACCTTGATGCCAGTTCAAGTCAAATCAAGCCAGTGCTTATTGACTTGCCAGCGTTTCCTGACAGAAAACATCACTCTTGGCAAATTACAGGACGGCGAGGAGTATCAGACGAAATAATTGACGCTTCACTGCAGTAATACAAATGACCTAAATACCCAGTTCTAGTGGAGCCTTTGGGTGTGTTAAAATTTTAGACCTTTTGTAGAGTACAAATTGCACACAATGTAAAAATGTCACCCTAACAAAATATCTAAGAGTCTTTTAAGGAACTCTTTTAGTAAAAAGTACTCTCAAATAAACATGAAACCATTGTAATTACTGCTTTGTTGATGGCTACTGGCATGTCATCTGTGTAACCCCTTTGGAAGAATGTTAACTTTCATCTTTTCAGCATGCTGGCACATCCCCAAGGCTATGAAAAATCGAGTCTGGAGATGCAGGAATTCAATGCATTTTCAAATGCTGCTTTTTTCACTACATCTTTTGAATTAATTTTTCTTTCTTTCTTTTTTTTTCCTACTTTAAATAGCTCATTTTTTACAGGGTTTCTAAAACTGAATAGCACCTCTTAATTGTAGGTGATTCAGGTTTAACATTTTTCCTTTGCAAAAGTACTGCCATGGCTTGTTGAGATGTTGAGCACCCACCTCACTTGCTAATTTCCATGGGAGCTGGAAGCGCTGAGCTTTCATGGAAATAGCAGTCAAGATGTCTCAAGCAGAGGACTTAAAAGCTGTTGCTCTAAAAATGGAAGGCTGCTTTTGGAAATGCAGTCCTATATTTGAAGTGGGTTTTTTAGCTGCATTAATTTGCTCCCTTTTAGTTTGATTCTGAATCAGCCTCACTGAGAGAAGCAGGGTAGGTACACAGGGTAGGTGTCAGGCATGGATGCTCCAAGGAGGACGTGGAGGGTGGGAGAGGAGTGCCAGGGCCACGGCTGCTGGCTCTGGTGTCCCCCCTGGGGCTGAGTGCCCTGGCAGTGCCCTGTGCCTCTGGCTGTGCAGGCTGATCCACTGCTGATGGGGTTTAGCAGTGGCCTCACAGACAGCAAAGGTGAACATAAAGAATTGTTTAACATGGCATTTTTTAATATGGTGAAGTGTAGAGGTGATACAGGTTCAAATTAGAGGCAGCTTTGGTTTTCTTGGGGAATTGTACCTATCAGAGCCCCTGTGTATGTTAGGACTCTGATTCTGCTAACTGCACTCACAGTAGAGCAATTACAGGGATGAGCTCCTGGGCAGATTGACTTTGTCAGTGCAAAGCAATGTTTATTGAACACCGGAGTCTGGTAACGTTGCAAGGTAATGGCACCTCTTTAAAATCCTGCCTGGTGCTGTAGCATGCCTACCTGAGATCATCATTTAAGGTTTTTATCAAAAAGAGGATTTCAGTAATAGAGAAGAAAAGTAAGTAAGAAGCTGGTGTCCAGGATTTCCTGCTTTACTTACCAGATTTTCAATTATTAATTGTACAGGAGAGCAACTAGGCAAGAGCTCGTGTCTGCTAATTTTGCTTTGGCACTTAAATAATGTATTTAGATGTCATTTGAAATCAAGCAAATTTTAAGTGCTGAAAAGAGAAGGAACAAAAGGAGTGTAGTGAATGTAGAACTGAGAAATGTGAGGTTAGTGAGCAAGTTGAGGCCAGGGCAGTTGGTCTGATGTAGTAGCCTTTTTTCCTTCTTGAAGGTGAGTGGAGAGGAGATAATAGGACTAGTACAGCATCATGATTAGAGCATTTCTGAGTTGTGAACTGCAGTGCTAGCCATCTGGCTATTCATCAGTTTTGAAGTAATGGAAAAGGATTTATTTTTCCACAAAGGTTTCACATGGTTATTCTTTTTTCAGTTACTTCAAGTTTCAGGTTTTTTTTATTGAAACTCTATTTTATTTCTTTCTAGAAATAATTTATGCATTTTTACTTGGATTTATAACCTCTCTTAATGCTTGTTTAGCCACACATTGTATGGAAATTCCTATCTCTCATTACTTGTATGGAGTCATATGTATGCCACTGTAATGGGATTTTTAATTTGTGTTTCCTCCTGCTCTGTTCAGCCAACCATAATACCTTGGAGAAATATTCTGTCTTGAGGGAAGGAATAAAATTTATGAAATAAAATTGATATCTGAGACCTATTCTTGAAGGTCATCTCCTCTTATATCTGCCCTGTTTGCTGCCATGACAGGGATGTTGAAAAGGAGGGTGAAACTCTCTGACTGAATGCTTTCCTTTCCTCACACATCCTATTTAGCAGCCTGTGCCTGAACATTTTAAAGGCCTGCTGTGCTGCTTTACTGAAACTACGGGTCACAACTAACAATTATGCAAGCTAATTACTCTTTCCTCAATTGTGAAAGGCTTATATAAGGGTTTCTTTTTAAAACATGTATAGTTGGTTGCCTTGAAGAAAAAAATCTGCTATTGTTTGCAGGAGAACATATTGTATAATAGAAGTCAAAGCAAGACTCTACCCTAAAGCTTGTTCTCAAAGATAGTTTAGCCCAGATCCTCTAAAAATATAGTCCTTTAGGGCAGCTTCATGCATATCTGGAACTCAGCTGCATGACGAGGAACTGCATTTTCAAACATCTACATTTTATTTCAGGGACCTATGGTATTTGATGTTAAAAAAAAAAAAAAAGAAAAGAAAAAGTTATTTAGATATCCTTAAGCACTAATCTTCAACCAAAAGTAGTATTACACATGTAGAGCATTTGGAAATATTGGATAAGGAGTAACTTGAAAAATTAAAACCATTTTAATTTGGCTGCTAATAGATAGTAAAACATCTATTCTAATACAGTACAGGTAATTTAAAATACAGTTGTTTCCAGGTTCGGTTTTGAAAATGTGAAGTGATTTTAAAAAACCCACTAAATTCAGTACAAAACCAGTAATTCCATTCTCTCTGGAGCAAATCTGGTGTGTAACACAGCTCCTTTTGACTTTTACTATCTGTGGGTTTTAATGTAGGTGGAAAACTTGCCACAAAATAATAATCTGATAGTACTCGACATTTTTAAAAAATGTTTTTCCCCCACCAGATTTGCAGCCTACACAGTGAAGTTATGTACTTGAATCATGAGAAAATGTAATTTAGGAAAGCAGGAATTTACTGACTATAAAGTCTCAAATAGCAGAGGGGAATACATTTTCAATATTGGGCTTTTATATAAAAAATGTTAGTAATCACTTAGTTATTTCTTGAATATTTACAAATTCAAATAAAACAGGAAGTTTTATTTGATATACTATTTGAAATACAATGTGGATGTATTTTTCAGTAAAAATCAGTAGGTACCAAATTTACAGATGAAGCAATATAGAAGTAGAAGCTTTGCTACATAAAGGAAACTCATTTTTATGATCATAAATGGGATCCAAAATAGGCGGTGGTACAAAACTGGTGTTATACTATTGGCACAAAAGTCTTTTTACTCCCCTCTCTAGAATGACTGTAGTACTCAAGATATTTTTAAGTGTAAAACAAAACATGAGGAATCCAATTTAGAAAAATACATGTGTATTTAATGTAAGGTCTTAAAGCAGTATTTTGAGGGAGGCTATTTTTTAATAAACAAACAGCATTATTTTTAAAAAGTATCAAGACTTCTTTCTTTGGAGTATCCAGCTGGTTCTAGTTTGAGTTTGCATGTGTTTTAGCTCAGATTCTCCCTTCTGGCCTGTGTATGCAAATAGTTTCAGTTGTTTTATTAAACTTCAGGCTGACTGTTCTGTTCATAGGGCAGCGGGGATACCCTTAAGCTTGTGCAAGAAAAATAGATTTACTGTAGCAATTATAAAGGCTTTTTAAAGTGTAAGGAATGAGGAGTCTGTGATGATGGTTGCTGAATCTGCATGCTTCTGCAGACCTAGTTTGATGGCACTTTGTCTCATTAGGCCAGCATGCTTTCAAGCTATCTGCATGGAATAGTAAATAGTTCTTGAATTATGAGTACATGTAAATAAAAGACTGGGTATAAGATGTTATATCATGATTTGGTTGCTTCAAGGAGTTCAAAGCAGGGGCTCTGCTGCAGACACTATGAGAACTGGAGTGTGTCACTACATCTTGTTACTGTTTCAGCCTTGTCTTGAAGGTAACATGGAGTAAAGTTTATTAAATTCATGGTTGCTCAAAACCCCTGAAGTTTACCTCACTTCTTATGGTAGAAAATGCTATGAGAAGCAGCTATATAGCCTCAGGTTGCCTGTGCTGTAATTATTACTTAGCATCTATCACACTCCTTGAGAAATGGTGCTCTCAGAGCTCCAGAGTGCACTGACAGCAGCAATTTTTTCCAGTTGCTGATACCAGGAATCTCTGTTAGCAGAAAGTGGGTGCATCTCCCACTACTACTGCTAGTGTAAAGTCTGGCCACGTTGCATGAACTCAGCTTTCAGATCTTGCCAGAAAGAGCAGAATAGAAGTAAACTTCATAGTATTCTTGAGTTTATTTTGGGAATGGAATTTAAAATGTTTCATTAAAACTCCTGTTAACATATCCGTTGGGATGCCTTCAGGTTTATTTTCAATTCAAACTGTTTTAATACAGTGAGTTTGAGTTTCTGGGTTTTTGGGGATATTTCATTCTTTCTTGCAAGGACACCTTGCCAATTCCTTGGACTATATTTTAAAGTATTATTTTAGATAGCAGAGTGCTTTCTGGTTTATATTTCAACTGCCACATATGCCTAACATCTCTGTCAGTTCTTAGTTTTATTTCAATTGCATTGGTATCAGACTTGATAAAATTTGTGTGCAAGAGGTGTAGGGCCATGTTTTCTGTCCTGAGCCCTCCCTGGAGTTGAGATAGAGTACAGGTTTGAAGAAAGGTTGGTGACAGCTCTTGATGTTAAACAGTGCAGCTGTCATTTGCCAGAAATAATAGTAGGCCAGCTACTGGCACTTGCTCTTTTGTCCCCTCGAAGTGTTAAAGCAAGCAAGCCTCCAAGAGAGAACTTTCTGGAAAACATGGGAAGAGTAACTAAGAAAAGGAGAAGTATATTCAATATGCCAGCTCCAAAGTTACAGCTCAGCAGGAGGAAGTAACTGGAGGTGCTAAAACCAGCTCAGCTTCCTAAACTGCAGTGGATCAGGACCTTGAAGCAGAATTGGCTGTTTGTTAAGCACTGTAATTTTTCCCCTTGTTAAGTCATAGTTCTTTCTGAATTGTTGGTAACTGATCACACAATTCCATAGTTACCAGTCTGAATGCAGTGGAAGCAGTGAGAAAAACAAAGCCCCAGGAAAGAGAGCAGCATCCTATTGGCAGCAACCTGCAGGCTTCAGCGGGTCTTCATCAAGGTTGTCTGGAAGCATCACACAAGCCTCAGCTTCATTCCTCTGCAGAAGGAGTTTGGGGAGTTTGTTGAATTTTGTTGGTTCATTGTATGTCACTTAAGTTCTCAAGAAAGAATATTTCTCTGACAGGGAAAACAGTTTTGGAGAATAGAATTTGCTGTCAGAAGTTCCTCATTGAGTTTGTTAAAAAAAACAGCAAAACCAAAACAAAGTTGTTTTACTTTTTTTTTTCCTTCCCAAAATGCCTTCTACTAGCTATAGAGATATTACTATGTATTGATTTCAAATAAATAATGTAGCTCTAAATCAAACTTTCCATTTAAAAAAAGAAGGCATTAGTAACAATGAAAAATATGTATAGCTTGGTTTCACCATGGTTTTTGGGAGATAAAGACAGATAGATACTAAGTAGGATGCAAAATTAATCCCAAAGAGTGCAGCTACTCACCATCCTTCAGGTTTTACAGCTGGCTTAGCAAGTGACAGTTCAGATAAATTAAATTAGGTCTTCAGTATTCTTTAAACATTTGGGAAACACATCCCTTTCTTTTAGAATATCTATCCCGGCAGTAATTGAAAAAGCAAAAATGGATCTGGCTGTTTATGTTTGTCCAGAGTTGCCCTTCTAAATCAAATGAAGGTACATCTTCTGCTCTTTCTCTGGAAAAAAAAAAAATTGTATGAGTTCTTTAAAATGTATATCAGATAAAAGAAAAATTCTGGATTTCTTCAGAAGTACACACAGCGAATTTTAGAATACAAGATAGACTCTTGGTATGAATCAGATGCATTTCCCTGGTTATTGTTGTTTGGCTGGTTCTTAATAGCTTCTAGTAGATACTGTAATGATGTACTGCTACCTTGTTCTTGATATCATAATTGTTTGAAATGGAAGATTGCTTCAAATGCTTTGGATGGCACAGTGGGAAGCAGAAGAAGCTCTTTCACTGACATTTTTCTAAATAACGTTTGGAAATTTCCAAATAACAGCACCACTTTTTTTTCCACGTGCTGTACTGAAAAGTATAAAATGCTCTTCTAAACCTTTTCCTGCCAAAGAAAACCTCCAGGGAGATGTTTTGTGTTGGGGGTTGGCGTTGAGGCCCCTGGGCATCCGTGGGTGTGGTGAGGGCTGAGCAGCAGCCGGCGGTGCCCGGATCGGCCGGCATCCAAGAGCCACGGCAGAGCTATCCCGTGATCCAGGTGTGCTGAGCTGCTGCCATCAAAGAGGTGCAGGTAAAACATTTCCTCCAGGGACAATGAGGATTTGTTCTATTCCCTGATCCATTTTATTTGGAGATGGAGAAATGAACACAAAGAGCCTCTAGGGGAGAAGCTAGTATCAAAGGAAAGTAATAACGCTGCCATTGAAGAGAGGTAAGAGAAGTTTGTTGTCGGAAAGCTTCCAGGAATTTTGGGAAATAGAAATTCCAAGAAATAATTCTTACATTTTTAGGGGGCGAGAAAAGCGCTAAATAACTCTTTGAGGTCACTTGAAAGAATACTGCATGAAGCAATAGAAGTTTTTCTCTTTAATTTAAGACCTTAGTTGGAGCGCTAAGAGTTGCATTGGGAAATGAAGGATAGAAAGCATGTACACGCTCAGGCACACAGATAGTTGTACATTATACATAAATACCTGGAAGGCACTGTAGAATAACTGTGTATATATGGATTTATTGAAGCATTAAGTGAAACCTAAATAAGAACAATTTGTGATGGCATGGCATCCTTTGGGCAAATGTATCTGCTAGTAGAGAACTTTATGCAGTTTATGCTTTAAAACAGGTGGAAAATCTCTGTGTGGCTCATATAGAATTCTCTGCATTAAACTCAAGCCTGAATGTTTACTGCTGTTTGTTTGGAATTCAGCCATGATGAATACCTGACTGTTCTGTCCTTAAGGATTTTACATGGAAGTGCATGGAGAGAAAATGTCTTTGGGCAAACCCAATAGGTATTAATACTTAAATAACACTTATATACTGTGATCTTGCTTAAATTAGAACTCTCTTAGATACTCAAGACAAATAATTATATTTACCACAAGGTAAAATTTTATCACTTTTTTGGGGGAAGGTGGATAGAGAAGGATTTCTCTCTAATAATTTTGTTTACTACAGGAGAGGAGCTAGCTGGAGGAAAGTATCAGTACAGGAGGAAAATATTTTACATTTTTATTTCTTTGTGTTTTGATATGTGGAAGTTGCAGTTTGTGTTGCAAAAAACTTGTCTGTGAATGTCAATGAAGACAAAAATAGCTGTGTGAAACAATGTGCTTTTTCTTTCTGATATTGAATTCAAGCAAATTTTCCTTTAAATGTATCAGAATATATGTGTGGTGGTAAGAGGAATGATGTTGTTAGTTTAAGAACCACTTTCTTATGAGAATAACTGTCTAAAACTAGCACATGTGTACCAAACAGGCTTTGGAAATCACTGGGCATTGAAAAAATGGCCAAACCATTTGTGAGCAAAACCTTTGCTGAAAGCTTAGATGCTGTTAGAACTTAACCTTGGTATTTATGCTGTAGCTCATGGCAGGTTATTTCATTATAAGCTGTATCCAGGAGCTGTTAATTTAGTTGTGAGAAATTGCTTCAAGCTGCAAAGCTTTGATTTTGTTTTTTTAATACACTATGTCAAGGTGAAAACCAAAAGAAATTGGTTCATCAGGTTTTGAGTTTCAGGACTGTTACAAAAGCTGCTGACATCAGGAAATCTATAAAAGCCTGGTTGCAAGTCAATACAACCCAGCATGAAAAAGACTTCATTTCAGACCTGTTACAAATGAACAGATGATAATTATTTTTAACTAAAAAATAGGTAATATATTTTTAAAGATTTCAGCTAAATCTGTGGAGCAAATGCTACAGAAAATGTGTTCTAAGGTCAAATTGTGGGGGCTGCACTGCTTGCTCAGCAGAGGGAAACAAGTAGGAAAGACAAATTAGCTTTACATTAGTAGTCCAGCAGTCCGGGTAAACTGTTCCAGTGTGCTTTACTTATGGTTTGGAGTGTCTTGCTATGGACTTAGAAGAGTATGAACTGGTTTTGCTTGTGATTGCTTTATAATCAGCCTTTTAGCTTGTTCTAAATCAATTTCCCCCTGTTCCCTTATTATACAGATGGGTGAGTCTTGTAGGAACATATGGCTTGATCAGAATTTTTTTTTCCCTCCTAAAAATAAATAATGGTTTTCTTGGACTCATTTTCCATATCTGTGTCTTTCTCTTTGATCAGTAAATTTCTGCTTTCTTTAGCTATGATTTTCAGCTGTAGTGCATGCTTTATCCTGCTTTCTTGCCCTGTGGAAGAAACAGGAGCATGTTCAGCACACAGTGTTCATGTCTGCATAGAAACCCCTCATCTTGATTGCAGTTCCTGCCAGAGCAGTACAGCCCCCTGCAGTTCCACACAGAGCTTTCCTCCTGTTTGCCCCACAGCTCTCCTTGCTGTTGCACCAGGATGATTTTCACATGTTGGCTTTAGTGCAGCCAGTGGAGAATGGCATAATATCCTCCCTGTAGAATATCCTCATTTGTATACAGAGCTCATGCCATAAGGAAAGCAAGTGCTTGTTCAGCCATTCTCCACTGCTGGGCAGTAGAAGAAGCGAGTCCTTTGTTTGAAAGGTTATACAGTAGTTTAAAAAAAAAAAGTATATTTCAATGGTGTTTCCTTTTTTAGGTTTTATTTGTTTGAGAAGATTTCAGTCCTGCTCCAAGAGTGGGCCTGGAGCGTGGGAGGTTGCCTTGCCTGCCTTCAGGTGCCAGAAAGGGAGCTGAAAGTGAGCTCGTCTGCCTGCGGGGCTGGGGCTGCCTGGCAGCCTCCCCTGGTGCTGTGTGGTTCCTGCACTGCTCCTGGGGGTTTCTCAGCTCTGGGGTGGAGATGCTGCAGCCACTGTTCAAACAGGAAAGCCAGCTTCCTATCTGCAGTGATGTGCTGAGAACACTCCTCCCCTGTAATGTCATATAAGGGAAGAGGAAAGTGTAGAATAAAAGAGAAGAGCCATGAGGAATTCAGCAAGGCTGAGCAGTGGAGGGGATTGCAGAGTCAATCCAGGTAATGCAGATGAGGGCATATGACAGGAGACAGGAGCAGGAGGGAAGCAAAGCAGTTTTCACTAGGGTCTCTCTTTCTCTGGTCCCACCACACTAACATTCAAAAATGTCTTGATAATCTTATGTGCAGCTTTAATTGTCAGAAATAGTCAGTTTTAATACTGGTTCACAGTTGGGGTTTTGAAAGACCGCATGAGCTGGATACTCAGTTGTTTTTAACACCACATTTAAACTGCCAAGGAAATGGATACCTTCCAAAGGATTGATATTTTAACGAGAGGTGAGGGAGGTAACCTGTGCATGAACTCATGAATGCCACTCAATGCTGCAGTGTTTTGTCTTTTGGATGGTGCTGATTGTGTCAAGTCATATAAGTCAGTTTAACATTGTTCTTCTAAATCCTTTTTACACAAGGGTTTGGATAAATCCATCACCATCTCTGTGTTGCCATTGACACTATTTTTTGGGCTTGGGCACCGTGTTGACTCATGAACATAGTCCCAGCTGCAGCATGGCCCCTTAAGGTTTATGCTGTGCTATAAAAAGCATTTTCCCTGTTTCTCCAAGTGTGCTGTAGTGCACAGTGTTACAGTTTCTGAAGCAGATAACACGACTGGTAAGAGGTGTTGTGTAAGACTTTAGTAAGTATTCCAGAAATAGCAATTCTTTTAATGCAGATAGGTCTTCCCAGTGGGACCCTGGAGCTCTGGAGGCACGGCTTGGGTTGCTCTTGCAGATGCTGTTCAGCTGGCATGGCTGGAAGGAGTTGCCTCTTCTCTCCCTTCACTTTGTCAGTGCTTTCAGTCCATCTTTTTAGAGCTGCAGCTGCACTGCTCTTAGCCACCCAGGCAGACCTGAGCCACTGAACTCACCTGAATAAAAAGTAACCTTGCAAAAAGAGGAGTTAGTTATTACAGACACTTGGAGTTTGGTTTGCCTGGAACAAAGCAGCAAATTCCTGCTGTCTTAGGCTTTTGGATGCTTCTTAACATCCAGAGCACAACTGCAGAAATCAGGTGGTGTTTCTGCTCTATCTGCCGGAAACACGCAGGATCAGATGCTGCCAATATTAAAATCACAGTCCCTTTTCAGGAAATCTGACTCAGTATCTTTCAGTCCACCAAGTGCTATTTAAAGAACAAGCAGATAGGAAACAGAAAAAGACCAAAATACTACAGAAATTAACAATGTCCTGAGTTAAAAGTAAAGCTAGCAAACTTCAAGCTGGTTTGCATTAGAGTCACACAGTGATTCTGAAAGCTGTGCTAAAATTCATTCCTCAAAGATGTGTCTGTGGATTTTTTTTATTAATGTTTTCTATGTAGTAGATAATTTCTGCAGCATCACATTTTTCTGTTAAGTCCTCAGAAGGTAAGAGTGATGTCAATATAACTAAAGATGTTAAGGGATTCCTCTGTAGAATTTCCTTTTACCTAACCAAGCCCCTTCTACCTCAGAAGATGGTTTGGTGGCTTTAATTGTTCTTTGCAGCCTTTCCATGAGATCTGTGGACTTGACAAAACCATTAGGGAAGAGAAGTGTTGGATGTATCATTGATGTGTTATCTATATGGAGAGTCCTGTTTTGTTTTGCTTTTCTGTGGTAACTGCCTCTTTTCACAAACATCAGAGCAGAAGGCACATACAGGATGTACAGGAAGCACAAAAAATAGTTTCTTTTTGTTAGAGATTGCCTCTAGCAAATTGTCACAATAAGTTTTCCTAGTTGCTTTTGCAGTGAGGTTTAACTAACCAGTAAGATTCTTAAACTTCTGAACATGAAATTTCAATGCATTCTGTGGCAATTATCTTGTAAAAAATGCCTTTCAAGAGCAGCAGCAGAGGTCCTGGCATGCTCCTTTTCTGTGTGAGGTAAGGAAGAACATCAAATATGTGTGAAATTCATTTAAGATTTTCAAATAAGTAAAAAAGAATCCACTCTTCTTGGGAAAACACAGGACCCGTGTGCGTAGCCAAAGCCACATACATAAGATCTTGAAGGTACGTTGTATGGGAAGTAAACTCCCCCAAATGGTTAATTCTTTTTTTACAGGAAATTGATTTTCTAAATTAGCTTTTAAGTGTGTTGCTGTCATTTCATTGACATAATGAGAGGTGTGAGATTTGCCTACACTGAAGTATGCATAGCTCAGAATTGTAATTAATTTAGGAATGGACTTAAGCAGCTCCCAAAACCAGTATGTTAATTAAAATATTTGAAAAATAAAGGCCATTTTTGTGACTGTTTTCATAGTTTTGCTTCTGAGTGCTAATGTGATTGCTATAATCTAGCAACAGCTGTCACAAAGAATTAATTATTATTTGTCTTTATTCAGTATTTCTAGTGTGTAAGATGCTTGTTAGCATAATTACTCCTGTTCATAGATTCCATTAGCCTTCCTGCCAAAGATTTAGTGGCATATTTTATTTTGGATATTTTGTATCAGTCCTTTACATCTTTACCTGGTATCTTGGTTGTCTCATTGTCTCTTTAAATACACATACAGTCATTGTTAAAGATTTTGAGTTTGAGATGTCTTTGCTGGTTTGCTTCCTTCTGTTGTGCATTAGGCTTCCTTGTTCTTTTTTTATCTACCTTAAAAGCCCAATTATATCCTTTATCCTTCTCTGGCATGTGTTTCTGGTTGGTTGTTTTTTTTTTTTTTTTTTTTTTTTTTTTTTTTTTTTTTTTTTTTTTTAATGGCTGACAATAGAAGGAAAGAAAATGTGGGGCGTGTAGCCTTGCCGCAGCCAGCCAACCCTTCAGCAGCTTTGCAGCACTTACAGTGATACAAATGTGGGCTGCTTCTAGACATTTTAGCATGTCTGTCAGCCTGGGTGGTGGGATGTTTACTGCGTGACTATGCTGCCTTTATACAACAAAGATTTTAGAAGCAGGGTGGGTAGGAGAAACGGTGACTAGAGCTATGGCACTTGTCAGATCTTGAGGTTTACTGTGTTCATGGGAGTCATCAGGATTTTATAAATTGAAGCGCTCTGCTGAGATACTGAACTGCAGGTGGAAAATTAGAGTCAGTAAAACAAATTTAATGAAACAAAATTAACTGCTCTTCTGAGTTAAGGTATTTCTGATTGTGGAAAGCCCTTCATGGTGGCATCATTGGTTTCCTGGAGTCTAGAGGGAGGTAAGGATAACACCTTGAGACAGGCCTTTGGTGCAATAGACACCTGCAAAATCTTTTTGTTCAACCTTATGCAGTGCTGCTTCTGAGACTAAATGACACATTTAGACCTTTGATTTAAAAGCAGTTGTTTCCTATTGGAATGTGGGTAAGTCTGGCCAGTATTCAAGGGTCTGTAGTCAAGGTCCATCTCTAGGGTGGGTGGCAGCCAGCAGCGTGGCATCCAAAACATGTCCCTGACAGGGAGCTGCTCTCCCTGGGTGGATAAAATCATTAAAGGAGAAAAGGCAGAAAGAAACTGGACTGTGGGAAAGGGATGGGGAGAGGACAGAGCATAATCTAGATTATATAAGGTGAAACAATGGAGAGACTGTGGGTTTTCTTAATGAAATTGTTCTTCATAATTGTGATCCTTCCTACACAGGAGTGTGAGACTGGCAGGATCCTTGCAGTCTGTGAAATGATTTCTGGTTTGGGGGATACCACTCTTTGGTAGTTTTGATTAAGTGAAATGCTCAGTGAAGTGTGGTAAAGTGTAGTGTTTATAGCAAGGTTTAGTGGTTGATTACATGAGAGAGGTTTCCTTTTAACTTCAGGGGTTTTTTTTAAATAACAAACTATCTTTCATTGCATCTCTGAAATTGAGTATCCATTACTGCACTTGAAGAGGAATCAATGGACTTCCTTCTCGATGCTCAAGGGAGAAGAACATTGTGAAGTTGAGGTCTAATTTAGCATAAATACATTAAAAACAGAAACAAATCAAGCAAAGTTTCTGTACTGGGAAGTCTCTCACTGACTTGGAACGGAAGCTGAATTAATTCTTAGCAGGGGAGAAAATGTGCTTTACAGGTGTCCTGTCTGCCTGCCTTCCCAAATTCTCTTTCATAAGGAGTTTTTCTGCCTCCTTTGGCCAGCAGCCATTCTTCTTCCACAGCCTCCCTGCCCATGAGTGCAAGCCCTGTGCTCACTCCACAGTTTGTAAGGATAGGCTTCCTTTATGTGAAAGGGCTGGTAATGCATGTGGGAAATTTCCAGTAAGGATTTGCTGTTGTTCATGTATATGTTATATGAAGTAGGAGCAATACCCTTATTTTTGTTGCTCATTGCTGTAATTACTCTGGAAATCATAACTGGTTTGCCTTGGATTTAATGTGATTTATTCATTTATAATACCTTGACTGTTTACTTCTGTACTATGAATATTAATTGTGATGTGCTGAGCTCGCTATTGTCCCTTAAGAAGAGGAAATGGGACCATGCAGGCTCTCCTTTGCATTCCACATGTTCAAACAATTTTAAAAGAGCTTGTGATGAGCCTGCCACCACAGTGTACACAGTGTACACCTCAGACTACCTTCCCTTTGCTCGGCCAGGAAGGATCCTTGCAATTCTACAGGTTATCCTAGAAGTCCCTTTTATGGTGTTTCTTTTCTTACTTTTTGTTCCAAATAACAGCTACATTAACTTTTTGTTCATGGCACAAGCTATGTAAATGTGTCTAGCAAGATTATCACAGAACTGAGAGTTTAACAGCTTGCAGTTTTGTTTTCACATTCATTTATGTGTTTGTTGGTGCTGTGATAGCTGCTGTTATTTTGTCATGGGCAGTCAGGCAGATGTTTTATTTCTCCATACATGCAGTTATGACTGTGTCCATGCACACAGTTATGCCTGTATTAATCTTAGATGAATTTGTTATTTAGATGGTAGCTTCTGCTGTAAGCCTTGAGCCAAGTTTTTAGCATGGTTGTGCAAATGTCCCTTGGTGATGCTCTGCCAGGGTGATGTACACAGGATCTGTTTCATTGCCTTTAATGAAAACTATGAGAAAGATTAATTGAATAAAACCACAGATGGCATTCCATTAAACTAGATGCCACCAATTTACAGTAATGGGGTTTTTTTTTTTTTTTGGTTTTGTAACCTTGTGATCTCTCAAGACTGTTTCATTTAAAATGAGAGTCCCAGGCTATTGAAGCAAAGTCAGAGTAGCAATACTACAGGTACAGGAAGGGGGAAGAAAATTAATCCTGCAGTGAACTATCATTTTCGGATGTTAAACATCCCTGGGAAAATACAGCCTTGGGACAACATTTCTCAAGTTTGCTCTGATATTAGTCATCATTTGTTTGGGTTTGAATTTAGAATAAATTAATTTAACATCTTAGGAACATTTAAGAAAGTTACAAATACTGGCATTTTCATATATTATTTAAATATGAATCTAGCAATACAGATGTCAAAGCATACAGGCACTTTAGCCTGCTTGCAATGATTGTTTCAGTTTCTTTTTAACAACAAGGTGAGCATTAGAATGTATATAAAATTATATAATAAATGAATAAATTAAAATTTATTATATTTGGGCCTTCCAGTAGATTTTAATTGTGATTTTAAAATGTAGTTTAAGAAGTTTGATGAATAAAACATTTATCAAGCCATAACATAAAAGCAGCAAAGCATTTCTGTGTTTTTTTAAACAATAACTATCTTACATATATACAAGGAATCTACATTAATAACCCTTTCTTAAAAGCACATGATGAGTAGTATCAACACGATGTAAATATGCCCTTGCTTGCTTTCTGGGAGATTACCTGTGCTTAGGTTATATTTGTGTATTGCACAGGATATTTATGTCCTTGTCTGTAGCAGAAACTTCTGTAATGTTTTTATCATGGTACCAAAGAAGTTTGCTAGACAGAGACTTCAAAACCAGGATAATCTGATCCTGAAATGGGGCAAATGGAGGATGAGTAAGATCAAAATGAGATTCCTCCTGTATTATAACTGAAAATTTGTTTTTATGGTTAGTCTATTTTAATAATTATGGGACTCATGCTAACTTGAGAATTTTATTTTAATTACAATTCCCAGTAAGATTTTTCATGTGAACTTGCTTTTCCTTTCACAGGTGAGTTCCTAAAGCCCTTCTCCATGTCCTGCAGGCAGCACTGACACTCAGCACAGACTTGGGTGAAGGAGAGGGAGTTCAAAGAACAGCTGTTAATCAGCCTAATGAATAAAATCCTTTGTAAGCACTGTAACATTTTGAAAGAGAGTTCCTGCATACTCAACAGATCTGGTTACCCTGTCACAGTTACAGGGGACTATTGTAGAGAGTGAAAAGTCCTTTAGAGACATTGAAGCATGTAATAATGCACTGGAAGCTGGCTTTAGTTTGTTTCAGTTCAAGGTTAGGTTTTATGGCACCTCTTTCTTCTGCATAAGTTCAGCTCTTCTTTTATTTCATAGAGCTTTTATGGAAGTTAATTGCATTTGATCTTTCTGTCCTGCACATCCTTTGTTATTACAAGTCTTAAGTAGACTTTTGGTACATCTTTGTTTCCTTTAAATGACCATACTCTGTCTGCAGAAACATTTCTCCACAAGGCTGTAACTGGCCTGTGAAACTGAGCATGGTGTGAGCCCTGGGATGCAGTCATTCCTACTGGTAAATTGCTAGGGTTAGTTATGTACTGCTATAGGTACAGCCTGAAACCTCAGCCCTTTTGTGAGCACCAGCTCTGGTAACGAGCAGTGGCATCTCACCTGGCTTTGCAGTGGCTTTTGAGAGCTGGGAGATAGGGGAAGGGGCTCATGTGTCTGGCCAGAAAGGGGCATTGATAGAGAAGGATACAAAGGAAGCTTTTTGAGACTTGTCTTAAAGAAGGGGGGTTTCACATGACAGCTGGTGAAGTGAAAATGAGCGGAGGCTGTCCTTTGTGCCATCACTGCCTTTCCTGGCAGTGTTATGTTTGTACACAAATGTTCCTGTCTCCACCTTCTGTCTCTCGGCCTTGCCTTGGGCTGGTGATGGTGCAGGAGCACAGCACTGTCCATGCTGGCTGTGGTTTCAGCCCTGGTGCCAGAACTGCAGCACCATGAGAAGCTTGCAGGCAGGCTAGCAGGTTTGCTTCCAGTCCTCTGTTAGTATTTAGCAAGGACAGAATACTATCATAAGTATACAGAATTTTGGATAAAATGTAAAACTTCCACCAATGGTTCTGAATCTAGTTGCAGCACAAGGACTTCCACTGCACTTTGGTTCAGCAACATGTCTGGGACAGAAGGTCACAAGATCCAGAGTAACAGCTTTAATTAACTCCTATCTAGTTTGTTTTTGTTTCTTGCTATCTGCCCAGGACAATAGATACTTTTTTACAAAATGGAAGAGGTTCCATTTATTCTTCTGAAATTAAGTTCAGGCACACAATCAATTTTGTACACGAACTTTTTTGAAATAAATGCTTTTTATAGTTTGGCAGAAAAAAACTAGGAACACTGCAGATTGGAGAATTGACAGATGCACTGCAAGGACTTGTGTTTTTTTAAGTCTGATGTTTTGTGCTCTTCTCATGTATTTTGAAAAGATCTTTTCTGCAAAGGGGAGGGTTTTCCCCAAGAAGTAGCAGTGGGAAAACCTGTGATAATGCAAGGAGCAGAAATGTGCCAAGGGGAAAGTGTGAAGTGTACAAGCACTTAACCAGTCTGTGCTGTGCAGTGGACTTTTCATGCTGAAATATATGCTAACACTGGAAAATTTGGAAGGGTTGCCTTTGCACTTTTCTAGATGTTTTAAGCAGAAAAGTCATTCTGTAAGAAAAAATATTGTTCAGGGACAATATTTACCAATATGAGATTAAGAAGATTATTCTGTTTTTAGAAATGCTGTATAGTGTTATATTCTGTCCTTTTATACAATGTCCAATTTTTATTTTATAGTCTTCCCTTTCCTTTGTACTTCCCCTCACTCTTTACCCTGCTATCCACAGACAATATCCTCCTCTGGCTGGATACGGTATTGCTGGCTTTTTTTTTTTTTTTTTTGGCTTGTGAGTAATTTTTGGAATAGACCAGTGAAAGAGATTAAAGCTCATGTTTTTCTTATATGTTCCTTGGGGAAATTGCATCAATGATGATGCAAAATAAATGCTTAAAATTTTATGTGAAACACTTGACTCCCTCACAAGTGTCTGTCTCTTGACGTCCGGCTGGGATGGCAGTAGCCAGCCCCAGCAGCATTTGAAAAGACACAGTGTTTCTCTGAGCAGTGGTAATGGAAAATGCAGATTAGGAGACTGTAGAAGGGTAATCAAGAACACTGCCATCAGCCACAACCTCACATATCCCTGCTCTCCCAAACAGCCAGGGGAAAAGAGGAAGGAATACCTGCACAGGGTAATTAGGAGTAACAGTGACCTGAATTCTTGTCTTTTGTTGTCTCTGTGTTTAAAGACAAAAAAAAAAAAAAAAAAGGGAGAAACTCTTTCTTTCCTTTTCTTTACAAAATTTGATCTGTAAGAAATGGGGCTAATGAATTGTAAACAATGTATCACTGCCCTGTGTTTAAGAAAAGAACGCAAAACAGACAAAACACTTTACTTAGTTACTGTCACTGAGCTGTCAACCTTTAATATTCCTGCAATCTACTCCTCTGTTAATGTTTAGGAGAGTATCTCCTAAAGAGATTATCCACTCCTTTCTGTTTATAGCTGGATTACAAATCATTAGCAATCTTTAAATTCCTGAGTATAAGGAAGTGCAATGAGAACTGTGTACACGATGTTTGATTCTGTTTGTGGGAAGAACTAAGTTCCTAAGCCACTTAGGTACTGAACAGATGGAGGGACAGTAGGTTAAACCATTCCTGATATATCCTAGCCTTTCACTGAACAAATAGGGTTCACTTTGGACTAAAGATAGGGTTTTGTTTATCATGTGTCTGATTAGATCACTGTAACCTACAGGACACAATTAAATTTTTTCTGGTTGTGATCAGTCACCTGATTTGGGCACTATGCTGTCTGTAATGTGAAATGTGCTTTGTGTGAATCTCTGATGTGTTTTTTGAAACATAAAATTCCCTGTAAAATTCCCACCCTTCCCTTTCCCTTTTTCATTGTCATTTTCAGTTGCATTTAAATATTTATACCAATCACTGAAATTATATTTTCATTCTAGCAATATCTATACAAAACTTAAAAACATATTCTAAATACAGCTTTCTTAAATAGAATTTCCAGCAAAAAGAACCACACAAAAGAAAATTCCATGGAAGATTGTCTTTTTGTTGGTAGTCCCATTTCTGTAACCTTCAATTTAGAGATGGCACACTGAATTTTTATACAGGCTTCAGATATTTCAAAAATAAATTATTAAACCTTTCCTAAGACAGAACTTAGGTTTCCTGATACATGTTGTTGCAGAGTTGTGCTGACCTCCTCTGTGTCAGGAACTACTTTTGCAGGATGCCGTTCAAAAAGAGACAAGGTTCTGAGATTAGGAATCCATCATTACATTCCATTAAAGCTCCATATCACAATAGGGGATTGTCCAAGGGCTCACAAGAGGAAAAGTGGGTCAAGTAATAGTTGATGAGTTCCATTCATTGCAGCATTAAATGTTTTTGACAGATGTGCATTTTTAGTTGCTTTAGGACAAACTGTTTTTCATCGAATGTAATGCAGGAACTATGCCTGGAACTTGGTGCACAGTAGTGGAAAGAGAAAATAAAATACATGTACAGATATGAAGTTTCTTTAAGGAGGAGTAATAACAACATTTACTTTAATGAGAAACTCTTAGAGAATTACACTCTTCTGTGCAGAGAATGCCTCTTTTCCCTTCCTAGCAGCCCTTCATGAAGCCTAAACTTTCTACTTGTAAGAAGGACTTCCAGTGTTGACAGTATAAAATTGTTTTCCCAGTGGCACCAACAAGATCTTTACAGTCTGATTGCCTTATTTCCCTCACAATTAAGCTATTTATATATCTAAAGTTTTCTGTTTGCTAGCAAATCTGTAACTAGCACTAAGGGGTTAAAAATTAGCAGTTTCAGGAGAAGCCCCCACTGCAGAACAAGGGCCAAAATGTTTGTTCCTTTTAAGGAATAGGGCAGAGGGTCGAGCTTTGTGTCAGACTCACCACCCTGATTGCAGGGGCAGGGCAGAAGCTGAAAGGGCAGGGCAGTGGAGAGGTGATGGAGGAGGTAGGAGCTGGGTGCTAAAAACTTGCAGAATGTCATTCTCCTTTACTCCGAGGAAACACTTCAGAAAAGTGTTTTAAAATTGTCAGTTGGGGATTTCTCATGATAACCAATGTTTTACTAAATGCTTATTACCTGATGCATTGACAGAAGATTGTCCTGTGCCCAAGCACAAGAGCATGGAATGGTGTCACAGCAGATGAGCTTAGAGAACATTTTATCCAGCCCTCACTCAGAGCAGGTGGAGGCAGCCCAATTTGCTCAGGTCTCAGCCCATTCCAATTTTGCATCTTCCCAAAGCCAGGGAGATTCTGCAGACTTTCTGTATCGCCACATTTGGACATTGTCACATTGAATCTTTCTCAGTCCTAACAAAAATCTCTTACATGCTGGCTGGTGTGTGTGGCTTGCTGTCCTTTCCCTCGAGAGCCCTGATCCCTGTGTAATCCCTGCTGTAGGGCAGCTGAGGGTGCTGGGCAGGTCTGGCCCTGCCTGGTTCAGGGTAATCCCACGCGTGGGACGGGCGGGTGCTGGGGCACCACCCGCGACCTTCCAGCACAGCTGCTGGCCCGACCTGCCGGGACTTCGCTGTGCTGCCTCAGAGATCTTCTTTCCCATCTTGGAATCTGCGTGGGCATTCTGGGAAGCTCTTCAAATCATCACATTCTAAGTAAAAAAACCCCATTCAAACAAACAAAGCAAAACAAACCAACAACAATGAAAGACTCCAACCATAACTTAAAAAACCCTACAGGAAATCTAATGAGTACAGCATCTTTTATTTTAAGTACGTTATTGATTTATTGGATTTTTATTCCAATTTTTCCTTCACTTTTAGCTATATTTGTATGTGGCTTATTTAAATATTTAGTAATGCATCTAATATATTATTTAGTAAACATTTAGTAAATATTTAGTAAAGATGTAATGCATTAATATCAAATATCAATATGAAATTTTAAATATTTCTACATAATGTATAAATACACAAAATTGAAGTTAAAGCACAAAAATAAACATACCTATACAATTTTGAACTATTCTAGAGATTGATACGAGAAACCTATATTATGTTTACATGGATTCAGTACTCTTATTTTTACAAGTTTCATTTGTTGAGGAAGATTATATTTTAAGTTTAACATGATGAATGTAATTGTCCTTCTTCCACTTAGCAAATATGCTACTTCAGAGGTTATAATGTGAGATAACCAGTGAACACAAAATCACAGTCAAAAATTGGTCAGTGCCATAAACAGTTACACAGATTGCCATAGGCTCCTCCCTAGTCTAAAAGGAGGATGTGGCATTTTTTAACATTTCAAATAAATCAATCAGTGCATTAGGATTAACTAAGAAGAAAAGGATATGGATACTGCAATCTTAACTTAATCCTGTGGCCTTCTTTTCTTCCATAAAAATGTGTCAAGTGAGATTTATCCAGTTTCACTATGTTGAGGGATGGATACTAGAGCTCTGAATTTTTTCCCACAGGAAGGCTAAATAACTTTTCTATCCATAACAGGCAATACTGAGGTTATTTTTCTATAATGTATGAATGTTTAATTATGTTTTGAAAAAATTGTTTTATTGAAAGTTAGTAAAGATGGAGTACCAGAAGTATATTTTGAAGAATGCTTGTGTAGTAGAGATCATCTTAGTGTTCAGTTTGCTGTGCAGACACATGATGCTTTTTATTTAAAGAATTGCATCACCCCCTGCTTTTTGCCTCTTCTCTTAAAGTCATTGAATAAGGAATGGGAGTGTAGGACTCAGAATATGAGGATTGTTTGCTGGTCAGCATTTAAACTTTTGCTCTCTGAATGACTTTTGGGAATTAGTTTCCACTTATGACTGTGATAATACTGCTGTTTAAGTAGTTGAGAAATTAAGTTTGTAATATATAAATGCATATGCAACATATACAGAATGTACAAGTGTAGTTGCTTAAATTATGCTCTTGTCAAACCCTTTTGCATTTCATTAGTTTTGAGAATCAGAACTGTTTATATTTAAGTTATTCTTTGGTTGCTTTCAAAAGTCTGCATTACAGAATTTAGCCATGCATTTTTTTTTACAGCTGTATGCAATAAACCCACTTGCCAGAGTAAGTAAAAGCAAAATAACAAAGAGGAGGAATATGTAATTAAAATCTAAATTTAATTCTCTGGATACTGTATGCAGCTATTTAATTAAGAGATTATCTGGATAAGTGAAGAACAGAAATAGCATCTGTTCTAAATTGCATCAATGAATATTAAGTTGTATTAAGAGAGAGAGTTACAAAAAAAGAAAAGTAGAAGAGGCAAGAGTATGTTCCTGTGTCAGACTGTAGATGAGGAAATCACATGGTTCTTTATGAAAGGCTAGCTTTTTCCTCTTATCGAAGAAGAGAATTAGTAGTGGCACAGTCTTGTTTCATTTGTGTTAAAAATACAGAAAAAAATTCTTTATTAGCAGTCACTGATAATTTCAGGAGTATTTTATTTCTCATGGTCCCTTTGCATGCTTGGGTCATGTAGCAAGACAGCAAAATGAAGTTTATTGAGGTCTTTGTACCTCACCTGTTTATGTACCAACATTTTTTCCTTCCCTGAGCATCATTGCCTTTTCTTCACAGTTTATATATTAGCAATTGGGAAATTAATGAGCCAGCAAAGTTCAATTATACTTCAGAAGATACATTCCTTGGAAAGAGGTACAGCTGTGCCTGATCTGGAAACCTTTGGGGTAGTTTTGGTGCTGGTGACAATTGAAGAACGTCAAAAATTTCCAATTCAGTGTTTACCCTTGATTGCAGAATAAGAAAAAAACCCCGTTAGTTTGGCAGGAATTTTCAGCCTCTAAATATTGGCCTGATACTGATGGTGTTGAAATGAATTGTGGAAGTCTCTGTGACATGTTTGGAAAGCAGCTCTGAGTGCCTTAAAACTTCCCTTGATGTTAATGGGTTTTCAGAGGATTGAGCTTGTTTGAGTGTGTCTGCCTGAGTACAGCAGTACAAGAGTACTTTAGATGGAGAAAAAAAGTGATATCTGAACATCTCCTTACACTCCCATTGCTACATCTGGACTAGTTTCTGTATTTTACTCAGCTTTTAGAACCCCAAGGGCTGTGAATAGCTGATTCAATGATGTTCTGTCAAATACCTGGTTCTTATTATAATTTTTTATGGACAAAGATGAGATAAGCCTGGAATTGTGTGGGTGGAAGACCCATATGGGCTGAACAGGATTTTTTAAAGCAATTGCTTGGTAGTATCACACCTCCCTGGTCTATTGTTTCTTATTCAATTTGTTTCCTTAGAAGGTCTATCTAGGTTGGTTAATGAATAGTTTAATTCATTTAGTTACAGTCCTTTTTTATACTTTTTGCTGGGTAAGCAGAATGAATTGAGAAGCAGCAAAAAGGCAACAAAAGGAGCTATCAGATCTATGAACCTTGTTTTACTTGTTCCTACTAACCTTTTTGTCCATTTCCATGCCAATCAGGGCACTGCTGACAACCTCTGGAGACGATTCTGGCCTCTTTGGCTAAGCCTGGAGCTCTTAAATATCCTCCAGTTTGTCCAGTTTGGCTTTTCCTCAGCAAAAGCTTAGTGATTCCAAATTCCTGTAAATTTTTTTTAATTTGGTATGCACCACTGAAAATTTGCTTTTAATTTTTTTAAATTTGGACTTTGTTTCTAGTAATTCATTCTTTAGCCTTGTACTTCCAATGGTGTCTTCTTCATAGACATCTCACCTACAGCTTGCATCTTCAGGCTGCCTGCTTTTCTTGGAAAGGATTTGGAGGAACAGGTGTAGAAGTATTCACTTTTCACCGTCATTTTCTTATGTTTGAGAGGCCCATAGACCAAAATGGGGTATTATGTGATTTGTGTGTATTTGCATATAGTTTAAGCAGTAGTGGAACATAGTAGGTGAGTATCATCAAAAGAAGAATCTCTCAGTGTGCCTTGGTGGCTTCCAAAATCCTTTTTCTTTCTAGCTGATTTTTCTTCAGTTGTCTTTATTTGAATGAACTTTTTAGACTTAGTTCACACCAAAACTTACATAGAAGAGGCGTCTGACACTTCTAATTTTATTTTTATCAAAGCTGAACTTAAATCAACTATATATCATATACGTGTATAATATATGACTATATTACATTCTTTTTAAGTCTTTCTGATGCCATTTTACCTATTTCAGTACTTACAGTTATGGACTTGCAGAAGGTTCTTGGTATGCATGTCCACCAGCCTGCCTGCCTGGTTAACTTTCTGTTAGCACGAGGGACATTGAGTCCACTGTGTTCCTTTTGGGGTGAGGAAATGCTTTTCTCCAAAATGGCTGGATAGTGCCCAGGTGGAAAGGGACCTGGGGGTGCTGGTTGACAGTCGATTAAATATGAGCCAGCAATGTGCCCAGGTAGCCAAGAGGGCCAATGCCATCCTGGCCAGTATCAGAAATGGAGTGGCCAGCAGGAGCAGAGAGGTCATTCTTCCCCTGTACTCGGCACTGGTGAGGCCTCACTTGGAGTACTGTATCCAGTTCTGGGCCCCTCACTTTAGGAGGCACATCGAGTTACTTGAGCATGTCCAGAGGAGAGCAACGAGACTAATAAGGGGCTTGGAACACAAGCCATATGAAGAGCGACTGAGGGAGCTGGGGTTGTTCAGCCTGGAGAAAAGGAGACTCAGGGGCGACCTCATCGCTCTCTACAACTTCCTGAAGGGTGGCTGTGGTGAGCTGGGGGTCGGCCTCTTTCTCCGGGCGACAACAGACAGAACAAGAGGACACAGTCTCAAGTTGCGTCAAGCGAGATGTAAGTTAGAATTAAGAAGGAAATATTTCACAGAAAGAGTGGTCAGATACTGGAATCATTTACCCAGTGAGGTGGTGGAGTCATCATCCCTTGAAGAATTGAAAAAAAGACTGGATGTGGCACTTGCTGCCATGATCTAGTTGAACAGTTAGAACATCGGCCGGACTTGATGATAGGTCTCTTCCAGTCTTGAACTTCTGTGATTCTGTGATTCTGTGAAAAGGGAAAGACAGTGAACATTAAATTCTGATACATCTGAAGTATAGCAGCAAGGTTAGATTTGAGATCCATTTCTTTCAAAGGAGGAGTGGCTGAGCCTCAGCAGTAAGACACACTAAGAACATATATTATGTATTACAATTACTATTCTAATAGTTATTAGGTCATAATGATCTGACACAAATTTATAACTTTCATTTTACTGCTGAAGTTCTTTTGAACTGGTGAATATCTACTTTTGGAGTTTATTGCCTTTATCAGAATTCAGGTGTGAAAATACAGTCTTCTCTGTTTTCAACTTCCTGTTTTTCATAATTTCTCAGATTTGGCTTAAAATTTGGCTGAAATATGAATTTTGGGCACTTAAAATAACTACCAGGAGAGATGGGTAGCTGGCAGCTGGGACCAGCTATCTGGGGAGTATTGCTTTCCTCCCCCTGCTCATGATCTGCCAGCCCTTTCCTTCAGGAAGGAGTGCTGTGGGTCTTCAGGTGAGTAGAGGAGTGTCCTTTAGCTTTTTGTGTCCTTGATCTGTGCCTCAGTTAAACCATTGCTGTTTCTTGCACCCTCTGTAACCAGTGAATGTCTGGGTAAGGATATATGGGTAACCAGTGAATAGATGGGTGAGGGTATGTGGGTAACCAGTGAATGTCTGGGTAAGATAGCGTATAGCACCTTGGTATTCAAGCGGGGAATATAATTGAAATAGATGTACTTTGAAAATAATATTTTTATGTATTTATATAATATTATTATTTTTCTAAAACTACCTGTTTTTATTTCATCTATACAGTTTTGTCCAAAAGTCCAAAGTATGACTTTTCAGCTGTGTCAGGACATGTCTGATTCTTTCATTCATTTTGCTGTTAGATAATGCTCAGCATTTCTATCTGCCAGACTTTGTTGGACTTACATACTATTTTTCTGCAATTTAATTTCCCTTAGAAGTGCTTCTATATCTCACCCACTGCTTTTCTTCTTTTGAAGTTGTGATTTTAGCTTTTGGATTTTAAGCTTCATGCAGCAAATTGAGCTGCTACATCCCCTCTGGCCAAAACTGACTTCTGCAGCTGCAGTCTTTGCTTTTCTCTGGTACTGAGCCATCTTGCCAAAGGTGTGCCCTGTACCAGCTGTCTCTCTTCAGTCTCAGCCTCAGCTGGTACCCTGACAGACACACTGGATCTGTCCTGGCTGTAATTTGTGGTGAGGTCAGGCAGAGTTTGGATGACTTACTGAGTGTCTCACAAAAGCCCATCACTGTGCTGCTGGGATACCTCATCCCAGCTGAATAGCAAACTATCATCAAAAAACAGTTGTTAAAAACAGAAAGTCATGCTGTAGGTTTCTCAGCGTTTAGGAGACCATTGTAATAATGCTCTGGAACAGATTAAATATTCTTTTTTTCTTCTAAACATAATTTCACATCTTATTGAAGAGAAACAAAAGGGACTAAGTCCATCAAGAATGCAAATTTCTCTTACTTGGTTAGCCAATACATGCAATCTGCCAGATTTGAGGTTTCCATTTCTTTCACCATAATTTGGTGTATGCTTTGTTTTTCCATATTAGTAGTAATGGATTAAAAAGTAGTGAAGAGAACAGTTTATTGTGAAACTACTGGTTGCTTTTACTGCCTGTTATCTTACTGGGTTTTTCATAGCCATTATTTGAGAAGGGCTTTTTCCAGTCTTCCACGGTGTTTCTAGCACTTGAGAACCCTGCACAGTGACTGTCCTTGGGTGCATTACCTGCCCCACATTGGTTTAGTAACAAAGTCCTCTCAAACTGAGAGCTCTTGGTTTTGTATGGTGGGATCATCAGCATTTAATGAACCTCAGAAGGTTCATGTCTGAAGCCACGGAGCAGGTGGGACATTGTCATTGCTCTGGTGGCCTCCATTAATGTTCTTACATTAGCAAGGGGCCTTGGAGGTGGTGGACAGAAGATTAATTTCATTGTAGCTGTCAGTGGCGAGCTCCTAGGGTAGGAGGAGGACAGCAGTTTGAGGTATCTTCCATAAGGAAGGGTTAACGTGGATTTACTTATTTTGCATTGCACACAGAGAGATTTTAATTCTAGATGGTTATCATGTAGCAGTACTCTCTTACTGACTAATTTCTGGTTCCATAAATAAGTCACCAGTTAATTAAGCATTTTTGAAAGGCAAAATGACAACCTGTACATTGATCTTACTACTCGGTAGAAGGACTTTTGTCCTCATCTGTTTTAGCAGAAATCAATATAAGTTGTAAGGCAACTAAAGTTTTGCTAGAACAAAGAAAAAGCTTGAGTATGAATAAGAGCCACTCTTGTATCTAAAACACATTTCATGCACATGTCAGGGAACCTATTTTGTGCATCTGATTTTTAAGCACCTACCCTGGAAAAAGCTCCAAAAAGTCTGCTGAGATAATAAAATACAAGTTTTTTCCTAAACAGAAACATGATGGCCTTTCCGTAAATTTGCCTCTTCTTTGTTAGAAGTCATAACATTAAGACTCAACAATTGCTGTTCGTATTTTTTTTGTGCCTTTTTTGTTCAGTTACATTATGACATTTATCAGAAATAAAATTAAGCTTAGGGCATGGAAGATGGAGTATGTTCAGTATTTAAAAGCTTGAATTAAAGGCACATTTTGACAATGACCCTTTTTGGCTTTTAATTCAAAGAACTGTCAGACAGTTTTCATTTAACTGTCATAAGATTGCCAGTTCTCTGCATCCCTTTCTGTGACAATCACCTACTGTTGATGTTCTGTATGGTACCAGAACCATTTAGACATTAGGGTTAAACTGACATTTCCAAAGTTAAGTAAGATGTTAAAAGCTGTATATTGCCCAGAGTTGCAGTTGCAATTTAAAGCTTGACTGCCTTTCTCTCCTCCAGTATTCTCTGCATTATTCTCCTTTTTATGGTAATCCTGTTCTTCTTGCATTTGGAGTGGTGCTCATACTTCTAGAGATTTTTGAATTCTTAAGAGGCGAGATTTTCCTTTTTCTTCAGGAAAAGAAAAAGTGGAGGAAATCAATTTTATATTTGCACAATCCTTGTGCCAACACTATGTTATTTGGTGACCCAGGATGGTTGCCTGCATGGCTCATGTGTGGCTCTCAGGCTCAGCTTTCACACCTGAGAGTGGATGGACTTGTGTGCTCAAGCTGTGGCAATGCCTTCGTGCAGCTGCCGTGGGGCTGGGGCTGGTGCAATTGGTCATGAGCAATGAACATGGATAATTCTTTACCTTCTGGCATGCACTTTTATTGCTTTTACTCCTGAAAAATCTGTGAAAACATTTCTTGCCATCAGGACTAAAATGGTTGATAGCATCCTTTTGAATGCTTTACTGCAAGGAATTGAAAGCTAAAGCTTTATCTGATTAGAGACAATATTGTGTTTGTGGTTATTTAGTTTACCAGTACTATAGAAAAGGCTTTCAAAATTTTTCATTTCATGCTATTTTCCAATTATTTTATTTGGAAGGAACAGGTGCTCTTTTGTTAAGATTTTTTTTTTGGAATTTTAGAGCATTTAATCAGTAACAGTAAGGTTAAAATTAAGGTTTGTGCGATTGAAGTTTTACCAGCTTGGCTGTTTTGATGTCTGACCGTATGTTTATTTTCCCACACCAGTTGTATCTAACTCCCTCATCCAGGACAGTGGTTTTATTCAGCATTGGGTAAAAAGCAGCCAGGAGTTACATATACTTTGTACTAATTGTCTGTCTGCAGTTTTCCAGTGAATGCTAACATTATAATTTATGTTTTTCTTGACAGTATTAGCCTTTTGTTAGCAGTATTAAAGAAGGATTTGCAAGGGCTTCTGTGAATTGTTTCCTGTTTTTCCTTAAGTTTGATCTGCAGAGAGTTGATTAAGAACAATAGTCATGCCCAAGAAAAGAAGCCTTTCAGTATTGATGGATATTCTTGAAACCATAATTACAAAATAGTATTTTAGAAGATAAGCTTCTAAAAAACTTGGATGTGTAATTTTTTTTTTTTTTTTTTTAGGGATTCATGAAAATAGCTAAGGTGGTATGTGTAAATATATTGCAGCAAGGTTTTGTAAGATTAATTTGCCATCTTCCTCTAGTTCTTCATTCACAGCTCTTATTTTAGGCAAGAGTCACATCCTTGCCAGTTTCCTTAGATGATGAACACTAGCTGACTGAAAAATATTTAAAGGTCATTATTTTATAGAGATATTTGATATGTTTTCTTCATTCATTTCACTACAATGGGGTACCCATTAAAATCATGCTAAGATAACTGAAAGGCTTACTGTATTGGCTTTATAGCCTTTCATACAGAGATTACACCCATTTTAATCTGCTATCTGGAGTATGTCCAGCTTCTGCTGAATGGTGTCTGTTTTACTTCTAAAAGAAATGTGCAGCTGTTTGTAGCCAAAATACAGTTCCTGTGAGTGACAGCGATACCAGCTGTGTGCTGCACTCTTCAGCTGCTGCAGTAACTGAGCTCAGAGATGTCCCTGCATCGACACAACATACAGAGTGGTTCTTCTGTAGCTTTTAGAGTTCTGTGTCACTGCACAGGTTAAACAGCACTTTCCCTCCTCTGCTTGGAGGGCAGAAGTCTGGACAGAAAGCCACCCCACATATTTTAGTTTTCCTCTCAAAGGTGAAATGTTGGTGTCGAGCTTCACTTTTCTGACTGAAGCAGGTCAAGAAGCTGCATCTGGAAAACAGAAAGCTCAGGGGGCTTAAGTAAGTTCTGAAAGTCCAGAGTTTGCCATCTCTGCTGCTGGCATGTGGCAGGAACAGCGCTGAGCTCACATTTAATGCCGTGTCTGCCTTTGTATCCAATAACAGAGGTCTGAGGACATGGTGCCCTACCTGCCGCTGTGCCCAAAGGCAGCGTGCAGGGACTATTAAGGGAGTGCACAGAGAGATGTTTGGTCAATACCAAAACAGTAAAGCAAGGTGTTCTTGTGGGGAAAAAAATAGAGCAAAATGCTTTAAAACAAAACCCCAGTCCCAAAATGCACATGCATAAGTGCATCCTCCCAATTTCCCACGGCAGTGGGTGCTACACTTTGCATTTGGTTCTCCAAAACTTCAAATCTGTCACAGATTTGTGTATAAATAATGTCTGTAATAAATTTGAATTTATGCAGTAAATTTGGGCATAGAGAGTAGAATTGTGTAAAGTCTTCAGGTGAGCAAAACTCATTTTAGTTTCTCTACTCATTTAATTTTTCCAGAATTCACAGGGCAGAGTGAAAACCAGCTGTGATAGAGACTTCCCTTGGGGTTGATAAAGTTAATTTTGCTATTGTTTTCAAGGGGGTAATGTATTTGTGCCTGATGTCATAGCAAATGTTGAAGTTGCAAAATGTCCAAAAATAATGTTGAATTGAGTCACTTTAAGAGTGTTTATCTTGAATCCCCACTTTGTGGTATTATTACTGTAGTCTCATCCCAAGCTAGCATTATTCATTAATACCGGCTTATCCCCATGATCCCTCGTTCTCTTTGTCTATTCATTTGGATACACTTTGTGTGCACATTTGTAACCTTCTGGTTCTTGCTGCATTAATACCATATTTTAAATTGCACTTAGAGCTGGTGTGTTTGAAGCAGTTATGCTGTCAGCCCTGGGAACGCCTGTTGTTGGCTTGTGTAAGAGTCTCTTACCCCACCTACCATATTAGGAAGCATTAGGAAGGCTGAATTCCTCTGGAAACACAGACGGCCTCATTTTTGAAGTGGTGGTGTGATTAACTGTAATGTAATACACTAGGTATGGATGCTTAATGGATAAACATTCTTTTGCTTACTCTAGGCAGTTTTTTTACACCTTACTGGAATGCAGTGCATTGTACTAAACAGTGTGAATGTGAAACTATCATTAGCAAAAATGCAGTCAAGCCAAAATGAATTCTGCCTGCAGGTGCAATTAAGGAATTGTTAAGTCTAAATATAAAGTAATTGAGTAGTGGTCTAGCATTGAGAACATGGCATGGCACTTTCTGTTTGAAAGATGTTTACAAAACACAGCAAACCTTTTGCTGTATTACAGAAGCTTTTCAGTTAATCCTCTTACACTCTGCCTGTTTGTCCATTTTTATACACAAGCAATGGCATTAAGAGGCTGTAGGGCTGCAACACTCCTACCAAATTAATGCAACACCCCACTAATGGGTTTCTTTTACATCACTGCATGGCGATGTTAATGTGAATGCAGCAATAGGCTACTAAAGGCTTTAGAATCCAGAGAATCATAAGTGTTTTTGTTACTGTAGAGGAATATCTGCTTGTACTAGAAACGGAATAGATACCCTCTGTAACATGTGCCATCTGAAATTGTGGAAATATGTTTACCCTGTACAGGACACTGTTTGAAGGGCTGTCTAATATTGAATGTCATACTTTGCTACTTTGCTATTCTTTAACTCATAAGCTGTGTACTCGTATAATTAATAGTATATGTTTAAATAAGAATTTATTACATCTCCTGAGTTTTTCTTAGTAGAATATAATAGAATTTCCCCCACTCATCTTGAGACTGTAAGCATTATTTTTAGAAGTCTCATCTCAGTTAAAGAATTCATTAAGAAATTTTCATTAAAAAAAAATCCAAACCTCTCTTGAGATTTTTAGAACTTAGTTATTGTGCAAAGTGATGGTGGGACAGCTTTAGAGATTATGAGGGCTGCTGCTATGGTCTGGTGTGGAAGTGTGTTTGCTTTTTATCCCTTGGTCTGAGGCAAGGCTGTGAAGTCTTCTGGTTTCTGTCACTGGGGATCCTTCTCCCTCTCCCCAGCCTTTGCTGTGTCTGCAGGAGCATTGGTAAGGTGGGCAATTAGTGCCAAATGCCGTAGCTGCTAGAAATGAGACAAGGTATGTGAGAGAGTCATAAAAAACCTTTGGGAAAGTTGCAATTCTGCACCCTTAAAAAGCCCAATAGGATTTGTGTTGATGTAATATGGAGAAAATCAGACACCAAGGCAGACTGTTTCCATCTAGCTCTTTTCTTCCCCCTCTGCTTTCTTCTCTGCTTTAAGTAAAGAGATAGATAGGAATGTGTACTATTTATAGCACATTTAAAAGATTTTCTATATATGCGTTTATAAAGAATTGTATTAATTTTTGTTCCATTTATAAAATATTATAATTTCACAATAAAACTCACGTTGGATGAATCATCTCTTTGTAGTTTACACAGCAAGTGTTCTGAATTAATGCCTGTATTTACTTTTTTGTGTCCTTGTTTTCCTTTGAAATATTTTCTTAACATATGTAGCATCTGTAAGGGAATAAAAGGAATTGCCTATGAAATTTTTGGTGGGGTCATTTTTAGTGAATATGCAGGTTACTCAATTTATCCCTGCTGAGATTTATTTTAAGTAGAATGTTTTATGCATAATCAATATTTTGTTTCAAGTGTTTGCCTCTGAGAACATTTGTGGCATTTTTACTCTGCATTTAGACCTCTTGACTTGTAGGCTGAGGGAGAGTGAGATTGCTGGGAGAAGAAACACTGATTTGTTGATTCATGGTGACTTTGCTACTCTATGGCAGTCTGTACTCATTGGTACCAGAAGCAGCATTTACTCTTGGCTACTTCATGTGCCACACTTAAAGGCAGAGGAAAAATAGCACCATGAATTAGGATGTAGATTGGCAGCAGTGCAAGGATCTGGAAGAAATACTGCAGCAGATTCAGGAATAAGTGTGTAGGGACAGGATCTGGAACTTTGCTTTGTGCTCCCCTATCTGTTTGGAGTTGTTTGGACACCAGAGTTGAGATTTGAGCCTATACTGTGTTTTAATTAATTTGTCAAACTCTGCTCACTTCAAACGTTCTCCTTTATGTGCTTATTTCAATGTTCAAAGATACAATGAATTATTGAGCTTGCTAGTTTGTTACCTTGGCAATAGAGGGAACTGCCAAAAGAGTGATAAAATATATTTGCTGTTATATTGGAAATTCATGTTCTTCTTAAATACTCTTGTTCATATTTTTATATTTTTTTGTATAACATGGCTTTTCGAATGCTCTAGTTGCAACTACTACTTTGTTCTGCTGAATGGAGACGCTCTCAAGGTGCAGGCAAATGTTTTTACTTTTCCTTGATGCAGGAAAATTCAGCTAAAGACATTCAGGTTTGTAGGTCAGTACCACACTCCGGTAAATACAAAGGTGTTAAATTGCTGTACCCACATCTCTAATCTCTCAAGCATCTGTGAGGTCTGCCAGGAGGGATCTTTGGAAGAACTCTGAGCTTAATGGGAATGCAGGGTTGTCTCTGGGCTCTTTTCCCTGCAATTGTCAAGCTACCATAGTGAAAAACACAAACCTTTTTATTCTCTATATCTAAGTAGTCAATAACTGACCAAAAATAGATAGCAGCAGTTGCAAAGTACATTTTTGTTGGTAAGTTAAAGTAGTGCAAAGTAAAGTTTAAAAAAAGGCAAGATCAGGCAAAGGGATGAATTACATAGAAGTGTACCTGTGAAGTACACAACGCTTAAAAAGTATCCTTGGGATTTTTATATGATCAGTAAGACTCAGGGAAGCCACCTCACTATCATTTATACCTCCTCCCATTCCACTGTTGCATCCAAGCTGCTGCATTAGAAAAACCAGCCCACTGTCAGACAAGATTTAGACCCAGGTCTGCAAAACTCATCAAAGAGAATTGACTGAAAATTGTTTAGCCTGTACCATTAATATAAAACAGACAGTATTTCAATTTCCCATTCATATTAATGGTTATGACAAAAAAAAAAGCGAGAAAAAAAAATCTGCATGGAACTGTAACTCATCACATATTAAAAAAAACCACACCAAAACAAAAACCCCACAAAAAAACTACCAAGCCACCTGAAAAACAACAACAACAACAAAAAGCAGGAATATGCAGATAAGGCTGTCTGGATATCTTTGTCAACTCCAGGTTTCAGTGCACCTTGCTGTTTTACTCACTTACTAAAACAAATAACAGCAGCTCTAATAGAAGTACATGTTCCATGTGAGCTGAGGTTTTACTCTTCAGTAACAGGGCTTACTTTTACTTGCTAATTCCTCTGACCTGTTTTAACTAAGAGTAACAGCATGAAGTTTTTACACGAGGCACGCATCTCATTTCCAGGTACAATGATTTTGTATTTTTCTGCTACGTAGACAAGTAGCAATGTAAATTGTAATAAAACCAGTACATCAGCAATACAAAAGTATGCACTGAATAAATAATAAGTGGATATAAACAATAACTTTCACTGATTCTAGGAAACTACTTAATGGAAACTAATCATCTAAAAATTGGCACTAAAAGTGAGCCAAGTAGCAGGAGCAGGGGAAGTGATCCATGTGCAGTACCCCATAGGCAATTTTGGTTCTGTATTTTGGTCCAAAACTGCAGTGTATGAAATTTAAAATAATAATAAAATGGTTTTTTTGTCTGGTTTCAGTAAAAGAAGACTAACAGAGGAGTCTGGCTGGTTCTTTAACTACTTAGACCATGTAAATGCATCCTCATGTCACAGGACTAATGAATGTGTGCGGTTAGCCCATGCATTTTAATGCTTGTGTCTCCCCACGAAATGCCACTGAGGCATGGTTTGGGTTTAGGAGGACATGCTGTGGTGCCTAGAGGTGTATGGATCCAAACTGAGATGTGTTGGCATAGCTGCAGGACAGTGACACTGTGGTTTTCTACTACAAATGGTCTTCATGATGTTCCAACAGGTAGAAGACTTGATAGCTTGTTCCATTTGTCTAAAAAAAGAGTATACAGAGAGAATATTTTCCAGTTTACTCCAAAAAATGGAACAGTTTGTCTGTCTGTCATGGCAGCTGCTCTTGGCTTGTCATATGTGTGAAGAGGTCTCTGGAATGGAGGAGTCTGGGGCCCAGATACTTTTAGGATTTTAGAAACATAAATCTGCTGTGCGGGTCTCTTTGCCAGAATTTCAGGACACTGAAAACAGATCTTTCTCATACAGAGCTTTCTGAGGGAAACCCCAGGCATGGATTTGCTGTTAGATGTGCAGTTTCTTTCAGTATTGCTGATGTCTGATTCCCATCTGTGTCTCATTCCTGCACTTGCTTCTTGGGAGGATTTGTCTCCTCCTTGCTGAAGCGTTGGTGGCGGCTGATGCCCACACAGGCTGTAGGGGAGCATGAAGCCAGGAGAGCTGCAGGAAGCCTCCTCACTGACTCACTGCCTTGCACTCTGACAAAGCAACCACTTTGCAGAGAAAAAACTTTTTAAAAAAAGAGTCACCAATTTCAGACATTGCCAGAGCTCCCTCTCCTCCCTGAAGCTATGCTGTAGAAAGATTTTAAAGCAGAAGGTAATGGTCAAATTGTGATTTCCTCATTTAGCTGCTTCAGCACAGCCAGAGGGATTATCCTCAGTGCTTCATTATAGATAATCTAAATCTATTCCCTTGCAATTTGAAACTCTTCCCCGTTGTCCTGTCACTATATGCTCTTGTAAATAGTCTCTCTCCATCTTCTTTGTAGGTTCCCTTCAGGTGTTGGAGGCCACAGTTGTGTCACCCCAAAGCCTTCTCTTTTCCAGGCTGAACAACCCAATTCTCCCAGCCTTATGTCAGATATGACAATTTTTATGTTGCACAGTTTATAGTATGCAACACTAATTGTGGTTTATGTAGCACCAAGCTGGTTGGCCCATGTGATTCTTTAGAGTTATCTCCATTCTGACTTGCTTAAAAAAAAAAAAAAAACCTTGTCACTACCTACTGGTTACTGTTAGCTAAATTCTGTAAATTATTGGTGGGTAAGAGCTATGGGAAGTCACCCCAAACTTAGGAAACTTTGCCTTTTTTCAAGAATAATCAATTTTTATCCTTCTGATCTTACTTCTGAAGATGAATTACTAAAACAAAAATGTAGGGTTTTTTTCTGAATTAGTCACCAATGTATTTTTATAGTTAGTGACATGTCTTCTCTAGCTTGTGCTCTGCCAAAGAGAAGCAAATGATCTATGTGTGTATATATGATTTCCCTGGGGATACTACCCAGGGTGCCTAACAATTATACCTACTTCTTTCATATTACAGTTTGTTACTATATTGGTTCTGGATGAATCACTGATGACCCCTTTTTCTGTCACTTTAGAGAACACAGAAGTATGTTCTATTAACAGCAGCTCTTCAGGGCTTCTTTCAATGCGTCGCCACTGTTGGCTTTTTGTTTTCCACAAGTGCTGTTTCAAATCCTAGAAAATGTCACAAGTGAATTCTATGAAAACTTTTTTTTTCCCTAAATGCTTGTAGTGGTAAAATCAGAGAGTAAGATACTATATTGGATATACTAGAAAAAGAGCTTGCTTTATGAGGAATGGTTTGTGATATGGCTCTTGGGGCTGATCCTATACAGGACCCAGAGTTGACTCTGTGATTCTTGTGGGTCTCTTCCAACTCAGCATATTCTGTAGTTGTGACTTTACTGTACTGGCTACTTGGCCAGAGTGGCAGTAAAACCAAATCTGTCCAATGACAGGGAATGGGAGAATTCCCATGAGTCTGAAATCCCACACACACTCTGGAAAACACTTCAGCAGCAGACGTGGTGAAATAGTTGTACTTAAATCAAGTTAACCATACTGTGAGGAAGAAGTTATAAATGTTTATCTTATTTTTAGTGCAGTAAAATCTTGAGTGACAGTTCTCATGACTGTACTGAGCAAGCAGTTCATTACCCTGGTGGATAGACTGTTTCATAAAGAAAGAAAATTTCCAAGCATAAATTTTCTTTATTTCAATTTAACACCCAAAGATTCATTTAATGGAATCAGTCAACTATGAAATGTGATTGCACAAAATGAGATAAATGACATAGAAGAATATCCTTCTTCTTCCCCTTTTCAGGGGGAGACAACTGCCTTGTTGAAGGCAGTGGACAAAGTTATATGACCAGTGTACAAAAGACTGTGAGTTGATGCCAGGTAGGAAACACAGAGCTTTGTGCAATCAGGGATCTACAGTCTCAGAGTGAAGGTACTAGATAAGAGTAGTGTGATGTATTTGGAGACATAATGATAATTTTCAATCACCAACAGTATATTTAGTTCCATTTTAGTGCTATTATTAAAATACTTCACAACAGTGAGCACAATCCAAAAAGCCATCTCTTCTGTCCAATCTGATTAAAGAAAAATCATCCCAAACCCAAATGCAGTATATGATTTGATGCTTTCAAAGAAAATTATCCTGAAGAGTATCCAGTCATTTTGCAACAAATCTAAAACTGCTTCCACAATATTCTCATGCCACTCATTGAACACAAGGACAAGAATGGTGCCAGTTAACATGATGAAAAGAAATCCAGAAGTAAATGTACTCATTTTGTGACCTAATTTTCCCGTATACCTCTCTCTCAGTTGTTCTTTGTCTCCAGCTAGCAGTATATTCCTTTACCTTCATGCAGTTAATCTCTGTTCGCATTGGAGGCATGGGTCTCTCTCATCATGTTAATAAATTACATGATTCAAGCTAAATTCACAGCTGTTGTTTTTAACCTGTACTTGCTTGCATATCTGCTGCATTTCAAACTTAAAGGTTTATGGTCAAACCTCAGCTTAGTGTTGTTGTAATTGAGTCTCACTCTATTGATTGATCCTTATTTTGGTTGATTGCAGCATGAATGAGGTTGGGCTTGATCATGGAACCCTTAGTGGGTAAAAACTGCTGCCTTTGACACCAAATCACAGAGAAGGGAAGCTAGCAGGGGAGTTGTACCACTTTTTCATTGCTGTTGAGTGGACTCTTCCAGCTGTTTTTATCTGTTTTTAGTCAGGATAGAAATGGTGGCCTTGAATTGCATTACTTGTTTCTCAGTCCGTGCTTTTCTCCACTCTTACAGATACTACAGCAGCATAAAACATTCAGCAGCACTGGACAGCATGATGTGTCTTATTTTACTTATGCTTTGAATGTATTTATGAAGGATTTCTAGGAGCATAATTTTGTTAAAGCAGCCTTCTTCTTGCATCATAATAACTAAAAATCCATGTGAGATAGGTTTGTGAATTCTTGTAAAATATTTATCATTTCCATCTTCTTGGAAGAGAAAACAAAATGTTTCACATTGGTGTGAAATACCCATGTGAGTGGGTATTAAAATTGCCGTTGAATCACTGCTGTCTTTTTGGTAGCTTTGTGGTGGCCATAGCATAGTTAATAGACTAGCAGTAGTATTTAAAAGTATTTTTATATTTCAACTTTAATATATTTGCTGTTTAAAAGAAATGGATGTGTACTAAGAGCTCTTTAGGCGGGTGAAACCCCAGGTGGCAGTGACCCAGCTCCTGTCACTGCCCTGGGCAGCCAGCTGGCATGTGTGCTCCATCCAGGGACACCGTGAGAGACCCTCCAAGCAGGGCTGTAAAAGAGCAGGCTTCTGGAGAACTTTGGAATGTTTGTGTAGCTATCTAGCAGGGTGCAGTGCTTTATATTATTAGAGGAACAGTGGTAAAGGAAAACGTGGCCACGCAATGATGTCTTCTGTAGGTTGTCTGTAAAAGAGGAAGAAGAAATGTGGGAAGTTGTTTTCCTTTATTTGAAGGGATGAATATGATATATCCATGGGACTGAGGCTTAGTAAAATTATTACCACTAGTAATACATATTCTTTCCTTACTGCCAAGTGCAGACAGTTTAATGAATTAGGCTGGCAAACTCTGATCTCTAAAATATGAAAATGTGCTTTTCCTGACTAATGTTTCTGATGGTCTGAATAATCACTGGTTGAAGGCCATGTTGAAAGTATGATAGTAGGTAGGATAAATAATATAATCAGGTTAATTCAGTCACTGTTAAATTACTGCTTTAGAGATTAAATAAACCTGTAAACCTGGTTAGCTTAAAAAAAACCCAATGGCTGTGTATATTGCTGATCTAAAAATGTTAATGCATAATATGGAACATAATCCCCATGATATTCATAGGTGATGTAAATGCAGATTAGTAATCTTCAGGTCAAGCTTTGTTTGAATGAATGTTAACTGAAACTTCATGAAGCCTAAAGACTAATACAGAAATACTATACAGGTTATAATTTCAATGTATTTGACTCTGTTAATGTTTATTAATAGTGCATTTTTAATGAGTTAAATTAATTATTTTAATTATTTATATGCATAGACCAACGTAGACATTAGGGATCACCTTTTGAATTTATAATCAAAAGCAACAGAAACTTACACTCAGTTGACTTTTGCAACCGTACTTGTGCTTCCTTGAATAAAAAAGCACAAATTTAAAAACCTGAAGTTGGAATGAGCAGGAGAAATTTGTCTTTTAAAGCCTTTTCAAACTTTGCAATATCACAAGACAAAAGTAGTAGCTAATTTAATAATTTGGAAGTCTTTTTTGGAGTGGATAGCTGAATCATTTTTGATCTATTTCCACAGGTTTTCAATACATACTCTAATGAGGACTATGACAGGAGAAATGATGAAGTTGACCCAGTGGCTGCATCAGCTGAATATGAACTTGAGAAGCGTGTGGAAAAGTTGGAGCTCTTCCCAGTCGAGCTAGAAAAAGGTATCGTGTCTGTGTGTCATTTCCACTTCCTGTGACACTGACATACAAGTTTGAGGAAGTCTACACATACCTACAGAGTCTATCTCGAATTTCCATGAGTTGGTTGTATTTACTGTGGCTTTTTGGATTTCAGGAATTGTTCAGTGAGGAATTAAAGAAGCAGCTCAGAGACAGGCAGTTTTTATCTTCTTAAGAGAATTGTTTAGTGATACTCCATTAACATGATTTGACACAGTGTTTGTTGTGATACGTTCATTCTTTACTGGAGGAGTAAAAATCTTGTCTGTTGTTCTATGCTCCTCATAAGGCTGCAGGTGATACTTTTTGTGTGTAATTTAAATGGTAGTCAAATAGTTTTCTTAAAAGGGATCAAAGTAATATTAGTGTTATTGACACAGAAGGCCAAGAGGAACCAAAGCATAAATGCTTACCTACCAAATAATGTACAGATAAATGTAAGAATTTTCTGCTTTTTCTTGCCTCTTTCACAGATGAAGATGGACTTGGCATAAGCATTATTGGAATGGGAGTTGGAGCTGATGCAGGCCTTGAAAAACTGGGAATATTTGTCAAAACAGTAACAGAGGGTGGGACAGCAGAAAGAGATGGCAGGTAAACGAGACTTTGTATTTCGGAATTTTATCAGCAAGAGTTACTATAAATTATGATTTTCATAGGGAATAGTTGTTTGCTTAACATATGTCATGGTAATCCAAGCTGTAAAGTTGATCAACTTCATTGGAAAGGTCCAAGTAACTGATGTGGTTCTGAGAAGAACTAAATTGGTTCCATGAGTTTAGACTTTTAAAGAAGAACAAAGTTGCCAAAGATAAGTGTTTGTGACTACTGAGAACCCAGATGCTTTAGCATGAGTAAGGCTGCTGATTCCAAACTCTGTGTCACTTTTGAAAGTAGTTTCGATTCTTAAGGTGTTGAGCTCCCACCTCTTCTATTGGCTTCAAGCCAGCTTTAGATAGGCAATACTAAAAAAATAATTCAGTTCAACATTGGATAATTTGGTCTCTCTGCATATGATGTCCTTGCAAAGAGATCTTGACAGGCTGGATCTATGGGCTGAGGACAGCTGCATGAGGTTCACCAAGGCAAAGGGCCAGTCCTGCCCTGGGTTCACATCAGAGCTGCATGGGGTTCACCAAGGCAAAGGGCCAGTCCTGTCCTGGGTTCACATCACAGCTGCATGGGGTTCACCAAGGCAAAGGGCCAGTCCTGTCCTGGGTTCACATCAGAGCTGCATGAGGTTCACCAAGGCAAAGGGCCAGTCCTGCCCTGGGTTCACATCAGAGCTGCATGGGGTTCACCAAGGCAAAGGGCCAGTCCTGCCCTGGGTTCACATCAGAGCTGCATGGGGTTCACCAAGGCAAAGGGCCAGTCCTGCCCTGGGTTCACATCAGAGCTGCATGAGGTTCACCAAGGCAAAGGGCCAGTCCTGCCCTGGGGCCGCAGCAGCCCCAGGCAGGGCTGCAGGCTGGGGGAGGAGCAGCTTGAGGGCTGCTCAGCAGAAAAGGACTGGAGGTGCTGGATATCCAGAAAAGGACGGAGCTGGATATCAGCCAGGATGTGCCCATGTGGCCAGGAAAGCCAAAGGCATCCTGGCCTGGACCAGCAGTAGTGTATCCAGCAGCACCCAGGCAGGGACTGTGCCCCTGTGCTTGGCGCTGGTGAGGCCACCTTGGGGGCTGTGTCCAGCTTTGGGCCTGTCACTGCAAGAAGGACACTGAGGTGCTGGAGTGTGGCCAGAGAAGGGGAACAAAGCTGGTGAAGGGTCAGGAGCACAGGTCTTATGAAAGGGAGCTGGGGGTGTTTGAGCTGGAGAAAAGGAGGCTTGGGGATGACCTTATCACTCTCCACAGCCACTGGAAAGGAAGTTGTAACCAGGTGGGAGTCAGTCTCTTCTGACATGTCTCAAGTGAAAGGGTGAGAGGAAATGGCCTTAAGTTGTGTCAGGTGAGGTTCAGATTAAATATTAGAGCTTTTTTTCAATGAAAAAGGCATTGGAATAAGTTGCCCAGAAAGGTGGTGAAGTCATTGTCTCTGGAAGTGTTGAAGAGGCATCTGGATGTCGCACTTGGGATGTGGTTTAGGAGTGATTGAGCTGCTCAGTTGATGGCTAAACTGGATGGTCTTGGAAGATCTTTTTCAACCTTGATTATTCTGTGATTAAGGAAATAATTAGTGTGCCTGAATATTTAAACTTTTACTAAATGCATTCCTTTCAACTTTACTAACACAGATTGTTCATACTACTTACTTTGGATAGTCTTCTATTCTGGGGTTCAGTTTTCACACCTACAGCACTGAAAGTACATTAATTAATTGGAATAGGAAGCTGTACCATAAACCTTGCCCACTAAAGAAGTGAACTGGTGTGTGTAGTCCTATGTGCTAATACAAAATCTGCTTGCTTATTTGGTATGTGCAAGCTAAAGAATTCCTTTTCAACATAAAATATTTCATATCATATGGGGCACAGTTATCTGTGTATTATACAATACCTGCCAAAACCAAGTCAACCTCTTCTCAGGAGACAGGAAAAAACTTTACTATGTAATCATTTAATAATGAAAAGAATTCTTAAAAATCTTCTAACCCATACAATTTTTCATTTTGTCCTTAAAAATAAAGTGCTTAACTTTGTAAATTTTCATGCCAGTAAAATATTACTTCTCTGATATGTAAGCAATTAAATCAACTTATCTGCATTCTCCTTTTCTGATTTTAACCATTAATGTCTTGTTATATTAGTCATAAACAATATGAAAATATTGTTTATAAATAAGAGTGGGAATAAACTCTTAAGATGTTGATGATGTCTTCTAAAAAATACATTGCAGTAACATGTTCCTTGTTGAACACCTCTAACTTTTCAGCCAGGCAAAAAATTGTTCTGCTGTGGAAACCCCACAAAAATTTAAGCAGAAGACTGTAGAAGGCAGGGGGTTGCAAAGTTTAGTAATGTTGCTTGGAAACTACTGAACTATGTTGTCTTCTAGATTGGGCTTGGGGGTGTCTTTAGAGATCTTGGCAATAAAATATCATGTTGAAGGCCAAGTACTGATTTATCATAGGCTTAAAAATTATGAAGGGAAATGAAGCTGACACCTCAAGATGTCATGACTTTATCCATTACTTTAAATTTAAGTGAATGTTTTTCTGAAGGGTATGCTTGACCTCACCTAGAAGGCATTAAGCTCACGACTGGTATTCTTTGTAAAATTCTCTGGTTGAAAATCAGTCACTCACTGCTGCTCTGTCATGATCTGTAATTTCTTTTCATCTCATTATTCACATGTTTGAGTGGGCTGCAGAAGTTAATGTTCCATCACAAGTCTGTTCTTTCATTTCCCTAGATGGCATCTGAAAGGAACTTGTCAGCTGAGAAAAAATAATATCGTTCTTTGACCATTCTAATATTTGTGTTGGTTTTCAACTGGCAGAATGTTCAGTCAGCTGAGAAATAGGACTCTGATTTTCTCTTTGAGAGTGACTGATCATTCACTTGGGAAAGGGATATATAATCCTCTCAGTCAGGACCAGACCATTCTGCATAATAAAGTGCATCAACTGTAAAGGGTCCTGTTAACTTCATCTTTATGAAAAGCCTACTTAATCATTAACACTGATAGCAAAACAAAGTCTCCAACCAGAAAATAAAACTTCTTCAGTAGTTGCATCAGATATTCTGAATAATCGCGTAGCAATCTTCCACCAGGTTCTTCTGAAGCTACAATTTAAAATGTTACAGTATCTGTAGGATAGTTGTTCTATTTTTTATTGAAAGACCTATCAAATTATCATACAAAGTACTTGTCTCCCCTGGAAATACAAAATCTGCAAAGAGGTTTCTCAGTGATTTAACACCCCTGGCTTGATTCATGCTGCTGTAGACAAAAAGGTAGCATTTAGCTGTCATACTTAAAGGTTTTGTGTGCCAGTGTATGCCCAAGGAGGGTGCTTCAAGATGAATCCAAAGGCAAGCAGGTTGATAAGTATTAGGAGAGGTTATTAGTAGTGAGAAAGATAGGAAATCAGTCATTAGACTGAATATGAAAAATAAAATCTTTTCCTGGATCAATCAATCAATAGCTGCTTCTTTCAGGTTATTGTGGTGATGTGTCATTCACTTTATGAAGTATTTTGATAGCATTGGGAGCAACAGTTTTGAAACGTTGCATAGTTCTTAAATTGAACTCTAGAAGATGTCTCTGCACAAATTAAATTTTTCAGTTCATCATACAGAGCAATTGTGCAAATAATTTTTTCAATTGTAGTTGGTTTGTTTCTATAGTTGCTACTTCATTGTTATCTGCAGGCAGAGTTTAAAGTCATGAACATTAGAAAATAATTGTCAGAAGAATTACCAATGTTATTAATGCTAAAAGCAATACAATTTCTGTAATTCAGACTTTGGCAATCCAAGCCTAATTTTTCATTCGTGTTTGAAGTTAGATTTGACACAGGGGGCCTGGAGCTCCTGTCAGAATGGGCTTTCGGGGAGGTCCTCCCTTTGTAGGTTGAATGCATATATGCATATCCTATCCTATATAATTAAAATATATGTGTAAAGGAGTATTGGAGAACAGTGTCCATAAAAATAAGAGTTGGAAGTTTAAAAAAAAAAGTTCAAAATTAGATGAATATTGATGCGAGTGCTGTATTTCTCAAATGTTTCAGTGCAAATTGAAATAAAATTCTGAGTTTAAAATGTCAGATATGATTTTCAAAATAGGAGTTTATAGGCTGCCTTTTTCAAGGGAGAATCTGCCTAGAACACAGTGACATTCTGTAGTGTGAGGCTGCCAAAGAGTAAATACTGTATTTCTTACTCATCACTGGAATCCAAAGAACAAAGATGCTGCTTGAACACATGTAAAACTGCAAAGCAGTTCCTCAGACTTGACAGAGAAATTAGTGCTCCAAGTACAAATGCTTCAACATTCTGTTGAAGCCTCTGTTTTTTGAAAAGAAATCTTATCACTAATATATCCTAAGATGTTAAATACATTAATTTAGGTATTTTCATATAATTTAAATAGGATTTTTTCATAGCTGTTTCTTGGTTGCTTTGTAAACTCTGTTATTTGGATCAATAGAATCCATGTAAGTGCTTGAAAATTGCTCCCTTTGACTAGTTCTGGATGTGTTTGTTTGGTTTTTGTTTTGAAACTATTAAGAGATCGTGCGTTTCTAAAGAACAGTATAGCAGTCATCTTCCAGGGATTCATAATCCAGAGGAGTCCAGTGCCTGCTGTAGGGATTTTGTAGCTGTGCTTGCTTTAGATAAAAGCAACATGGCTTTCATCTGTCTAAACTTCTTCTGCATTAAACAGCGTATCAGCTGTAAATAGGTTTTTGGTCTCAAAAAGAGAGTCCTCATTACAGCAGTCCAAGTTTTATGATTGTGTGCAGCAAGATCATGCTTACACTGAGAATTCATTTTTTTGGAACAAGTTAGATGAAATATCTTAAGATAGTATGTCACAATTGGGTCTGATGCTTAGTTCTTTTCTCCACAGATGAGCAGGTTGTTTTAGTTAAATACTACATTTTTTTTCCATTAGCATGAAATGCCAGAACTATGTCTTATGCTGTTTTTCAAGATTGGCTTAGGAAAGAATGATATAAGAGCTGTTCAAGTATCTCATTTAATTTAATTCATATGACAAATTCAGGAGTTTGTGTTGCTGTATTTCTATATAAGGAAAGAGACTGGATAATTAATCGATGATATTAACTGTAATGGTAACTTTGAAGTTGGATTTATGAGATGTCTGTGTGCAAGGAATGATGTGTTTTTCATATTTACCTCAATCATTCTATGACTGAGCTTTTGTTTAAGGTCAAACTATAAAGATCTCTCTATGCTAAGTTTTGCTGAAAATTTGGAAGAATTCATACAGTTATTTATGCATTTGTGTTCTTTTTCCTGAAAGGATCCAAGTGAATGACCAAATTGTGGAAGTTGATGGCATCAGTCTGGTTGGTGTTACACAAAATTTTGCTGCAACTGTTCTTAGAAACACCAAAGAGAAAGTCAGGTGAGTATTTTAGAGGGAAAAAAGAAATTTAAATTAATACTTAAGATTACTTGGCTTCCTTTGCAGGCCTTTCAGTTTGCCCAGGTACAATCAGAGGCTTTTGGCCTCTATGTCTTCTCTCCTTTGATCTCTCCTTTGATTCCGAGAGAGGGATAAAATACAGTATGACAGTTTTGTTTTGGCTTACATTTTTAAAGTATTACAACCAAGACAAGCTGGAATTGCAGACAGATGATGACTATGCTATTCATCACTAATCTAGATGTTCATGGACTTCAAGCTGTTTGCATTAGTGGGGATGATGAAGGTCATGGTGTTGGTCAGATGGAAGCTGCTGCCAGTGATCACTTCCTTGCTCCACCCGTGGGGACACTGACCCTGTTCACGCTCCAGGGTTGGAGCAGGAGGAGATCAGCACTCTGGTCCCTCAGTTGCCACCTCAGCACAGAGGACAGGAGAGAATTGGATGCAGTAGTGATAACAGCTGCCAAATTAAGGAGAGTAATCAGTATTAATTAACCGAGCTCCCAGCACCACCTGTGGGTTTCTCTCTGCGCCTATACTGTGGTTCATTGTCCCCATAAAAGTCCATAAATCAATGAACAGACTCAAAAATGTAACATATTCTGCGAGTACGCTTCTGAACTTGTGTGGTTGTGAGTGCAAAACTATAAAATGTCATTAATAAGAGCTTTGTTTCCCTAGAATTGAACTGGTTTGCCATTTAAGAACCTGTGCAGTCACACAGTTTTCAACAGCTTGGTAATTTCAGTAAAGATTCAACTCTACAAAATAAATCCAGAAATATCTTTGACATATTGTAAAAGCAGCAGCCATTCTGAAGTCACCTTTTGGTTCTCTCTAGGGAGTACAACTGAATTCTTTAGTTAATGAGTTCAGAGCTGACTTCTTTTGAACCATGACTAAACTCCGGGTGGTAATATATGCAGACGCCCTCAGATGGTGGTGCTCTATGTTGGAAAGCACACTTCCACTAAAATTCCACAGCTGATCCTACATGACATTGAGGAATAATGCTGGGATGTGGATTCTGCACAGAATCTTGGGGGTGGTTGATCAATCTTTTATTTGAGAAAGGTTATTTAGGAAAAAAGAGAATATTTGAAACTGTAATGTAATTATAGGCGAGTATATTTTTTGTGTAACATTTACATTTGAAGTTACACCATTACTATTTCTGCAAAGACTCACACATGCTGTGAGTGTTCCTACTGACTAAACTATGAAAATGAGTATATACTTTATTAGGTTTTCTATAGTTGGGACCTTCAAACATAAAATCCTTATGATAGAGAATAATGTGTTCCTGTGTTTCGGTACACAGAGCAAATGTTATGTATATTCTGTGTTTGATGTTCTAGTTCAAAAGGAAAAAGGAAAAAAGAAAGCACTCACATAAAACATACCTATTGTATACATTTAGAATCAGCTCAGTTTGTGTAATTATTGCTGCATAAGTTATGGAATAGAATACTTGCTTCCATGGGAAAATAATGGAGGAAGAAAAAATCATAAAGTGGTTTTCACACAGAACTCCCACAGTCTTCTCTTAGGAAATAAATTACAGTGAGACTGGTTGCAATCTAGACCCTTGTCACAAAATAGGGAGCTGAAAAAAGTATTTCTTCATTGTTGTTGAGTTCACATTGTCAAGTGTACTGTGCACTGGGATCATTGGCTTCTGACAGGTCTCATTTGTCAAAGAGATATTTGAGTTTCTTCATTTTTCCTTGTAAGATTAAGATACTGAGTTTTCATGGAAAAAATGACCCAGTATGTTACTGTCAAAACTAGAACCCAAAAAAGCATAGAATAATACTCAGTTAATAATACATTTCAAATACTCTATGAGTTACAATATAAAATGTTACTAAAATATTAATAATGTATACATAAAGAGCATACCATGTGGTTGGCAGTATCTTACTAATGTGTATTTCTAATCAGAGGAAAGAAATGGGTAGAATTTGGTGCAACTTCCTCAATTTTTTTCCATTTTAAACTTCATGGAAAAAAATGCTCGGAAGGACTTCTTTCTGCTTTATGCAAGCCAGCTGAGAAATGCATGATGTTTTCCCTGATTTGTGGTAGGCTGGGAGTGAGACTTGACAAGGTAGCCAAGCCTTGTACGGCACAGACTCCTGCTTAGCTTCTGGTCCAGTCCTGGATGGTGTTGTTGCTTGATGCTCTACATTGGTTTTAGTTGCACAAAATGAAAAATCGTTCCAGAAAGCAGTTTTTTGGAGAGAGATATTTCAGTATGCTTGATGTTTCGGCTTCAATACAGGTTTGAACATTTGCTTGTAAAGAAAGTAAGAGCTAATATTGATGAATTTAGATATGAAAGGAAATAAGGTATTTTTAACTTCCTGATTGTTCTTCTTTTGACATGTGGCAAAAGAGCCCTGCCTGCTGCTTGTTTTGTGGTGAGAAGAATTGGTTTCTGACAGATCCTCTTTCCTGCTGTGTTAAAGCTAGGATGGAGAATCCCTCATCTCCACCTTCTTTGGCAGACAGTGAAAACCTCTGCACTTGAACTGCTCCAGAACATTAGGGATACCATGGGAGGGTCTGCTGGGGCAAAATGCCTTTCTTGTCCCCAGCTGGCAGCTCCTGCCTGCTGTCAGTGCAGGGAGCAGGGCAGAGAGCAGGGCAGGGCAGGTAGCAGGGCAGTGCAAGGAGCAGGGCAGGGAGCAGGGCAGGGCAGGGCAAGGAGCAGTGCAGGGAGCAGTGCAGGGAGCGGTGCAGGGAGCAGGGCAGGGAGCAGGGCAGGGAGCAGGGCAGGGCAGGGAGCAGGGAGAGGTGCAGGGAGCAGGGCAGGGAGCAGGGCAGGGAGCGGTGCAGGGAGCAGGGCAGGGAGCAGGGCAGGGAGCAGTGCAAGGAGCAGTGCAGGGAGCAGTGCAGGGAGCAGGGCAGGGCAGGGCAGGGAGCAGTGCAAGGAGCAGTGCAGGGAGCAGGGCAGGGAGCAGTGCACGGAGCAGGGCAGGGAGCAGGGCAGGGCAGGGAGCAGGGCAGGGCAGGGAGCAGGGCAGGGCAGGGCAGGGAGCAGGGCAGGAAGCAGTGCAGGGAGCAGGGCAGGGCAGGGCAGGGCAGGGAGCAGTGCAGGGAGCAGGGCAGGGAGCAGTGCACGGAGCAGGGCAGGGCAGGGAGCAGGGCAGGGCAGGGCAGGGAGCAGGGCAGGGCAGGGAGCAGTGCAGGAGCAGGGCAGGGCAGGGAGCGGGGCAGGAAGCAGTGCAGGGAGCAGGGCAGGGCAGGGCAGGGAGCAGGGCAGTGCAGGAGCAGGGTAGGGCAGGGCAGGGAGCAGTACTGCTGCCCTTGGAGCGCACCATTCCCATGGCAGTGCCATGAATGATCCGTGTCACTGCAGGAGGCAGGAGCAGGGTCAGAGGTTGCTGCTCCATAAACCCCTCCTGCCTTTCCTGGGGAGGATGTCCCAGCTGACTGCCAGTGTGTAGGCGGTGTACAAGCACACCTCACCTGATCCAAGGCAAGGCAGCTTCACGAATCCTTCCTTCACAGGAGGAATCACGTTCACAATTACTTGCATATCTGCTGTTCAATAGTGTCAGCTTGATGGGGTTTATAGAACTGCTTTAATAGGCATAGTTATCTATGTGATCATAGCATACAGAATCTGTGCCTTTCTTTTGCCTGGTGTCCTGTACACACAGAGATCTGTGTGCCTTTCACTGGCATTACTTCACGTTTATATCTCTCAGCATTTGGTATCTGAAGTCATTTTGTCCTTAATCTAGTCAAAGTGCATGCTGGTTTTTATAGCAGGGTTTAGTATGTGAGATCAGTTGCAAAGAAAGGACACTCAAGAATAGAATGACATTAAAGCCACTTGTTAATTCTTTGCAGTAAATGCAGTCAATACCTCTTCAGAGAGCTTGCATAATACCAATACTTAGTGATTTATTTTTCTCCTTTGAGCCTTCTGAACACTTTGAATGATACTGACAGTGGAAGTCGTTGACCTAGAATAGATTTTTGCAATTTTTCTACCAGAAAAAAATGTATCCAGACTCTCTGTAGCTGACATAGTAAAGAATTTGTGAAAATGAAGACATGGCTTTTACCTTTTGAACTGTTCTAGGTGAGGCTGAGAGGAAGTGAAGGAAGAACAAATGTAAAAAGCATCTGCGGTTATTTTATCCATTGTTTGCAGTATTGGATTATCCAGCAGACTCATCATACCATAATGAAAGATCATTGGCTCAACCAGTTTGACTTCCACAGTGATAATAAATTAAATTATTCTTTCTTATAATGTTTTCTAGAAAGATAATCAGTATCCAGCAGATGTACTCTGGTAGCCTATGAGGCAAAGGCAAGAGATGGAATTCTTTCATAATCCCAGCTGGCAATCAGTTTCTGCTTTTCAGGATGAGAATTAGTGTCCTCGTGACTCTAATCAGGCAAATACAACTATGAATGCTATTTCAATTGATGTAAATATCAAGTCTGCTATAATTTTATATAACTGTTTAGTTCACTAATATCTCACATTAGCAGATTTCAGAATTTGATTATATACAGGAGGGATTTGAAATGTGTGTTGTTTTCAATATTGTTGACTGTTGCCCCTACTCTAAGATTAATGCTTCAGAGGGCAGTGCCACACTAATACCACTAATTGTTCTGTGCTTCTTTTGACCCCATTTAGGATGTAATCCATCAGCTTGAAGTTTGCAAGTGGTGCCTGCAGTCATAAAAGATAGGATAAGGAGACGGCTTGACAGTGGGAATCCCATCCTGTCATGGAGTTTCTCCTGTATTGTTTTGCTTGCAGTCTCCCCATGGACTGTGATGTTGAGTATCAGGCCTGTTCTTTGAGGCTGCTTGGGTGGTGTTTAGTCTTTGTGACCACACTTTCTTCCCCTGTTCATCATATTGAAAGGGTTCTGGGAGACCCTACGGTCTCTGCCAGAGAATGCTCACTCAAAGAGCTGTATGCCTCTAGGGAATTTTATTTCTTTTTCCTTGAACATAATCACAAGAGGAAAAATCTAGTTCTTTCATAGAGAAAACTTTATCCTATTATCATAGTTACTGAATACAAAGATTTGTGCTCACACAGCTCTGGGAAAGGCAGGGTCCCAGGAAAGGAGGACATGGTTCTTGGAAGACTTAATGCATTGATAAGGAGAAAGGATCTTGCATGAGAGAATCATCAAAAATCCCAGTCTTTCATATGCTGCTTGTATACTTTTAGCATTTTTACTTTCCTCTGAAAGGTTTCTTTTAAGGAAGTTAACCAAATTCAGTGTTTTACTGGAGAGGCAAATTTTAAATTCCGTGTCCTCCTTCCGTATCCTGTTGTATGAATGTGACTAAACATTTTCCTGGCTTCCCACCCTGTTGCTAGGCACTGAGCGGATGCTCTCATGGTGCCTTCTGAGTCAGTTCTTGATTTTTTTTAGGGAACCACACAGAGCCTGTGCAAACCTGTTTGGTGGTTTATCATGACTTGTACCACCCTGAAAGTTATTAATTGTTTTAATTCTAACCTGCCAATGAGTTTACCTGCTTTTGTTTATTTAAATTCTGCTGAAATGGATCAAAGTCTTTGCTTCTTAAATAATTGGTTAGCCAATTTTGCCATGTCTAATTAATCTTCTAGATCATTAAAGAGTATGTTCTAACAGCAGCATTGCAAATAACCAGCCCTCTGGCTTTTCACTATTCACTATTCTCTGTTCTAATAAAGAATAATTTATTGACATTTTTTTGTTTTTTTCTTATTTGGAAAGTTTTAATTCAAAGCTGGGTTCTGTCTCAACTCCCAGTTAGTTCATAGCCTAAATTCTATCTCGTACTAAATTGAAAGTGGAATCTTTCATACAAATTTTCACATTTATATAGCTCTTATGCAAGGAGCTATAAAGGGTAAAAAGTAAAAATAATTGGTTGTTCATTAACATCAACTTGAAATGTCATTTATTCCTTCCTCAGCTAATTCCTCACCGCATCTTGAGATGAATTTTTTCAGAAAAATACACCATTTCCTAAAATAGTATTTGCATGCCTGCTGTTAGTTTTGTTTGCCACCACAGCATCTGGAAGGGCAGTTTATACAGTCAGGTCTTTGCAAGGGCTGAGGCAGTGCAGGGGACAGATGAAATCTGCCTCAGGTCCCAGGCAGCAGCAGTGCCCCGATGGGAATGCTGCTGCTGACAGTAACACTGAGCAGCCTGCCTTTGTTGTGCCTGCCTTGTCTAGGTGATAATCCTCCTCTCCCAGTGTGCATGCCTGTGCAGATTTTCTTTTGCTCCTTCTGACTTTTGACTGCCTGTGCTCTTACCCTGTGAAACAGTTGGGTTCTTAAAAATTTGCAGGCATCCTCCATAGTGCAGATCTACATTGTGGCATAGGCAAGACTGCTAATTACTGGGTAATGAGACAGGACCCAAACCAAAAGATACCACACTCCATGTCTGCTTCAGAGAGCTGGGTTATGTTATCTGTTTTCAGGGGGTTGTGGTTTTGTTCTTCCTTTCCTTGTCTATTTTTTTTCCTTGAATCCAAGTGCCGGAGCTGAGGAGATGAAAAAGAGAAGGGAAGAAAATCCCTTTGCTCTGCAGTGCTGATTGCTGAGCTGGGACTTCATGCTGGGCTGCTTCAGAAGCCATGTGTGCTTGGTGCACTTTCTGCTTCTTTGATAAACCTGATTTATGGATCCAGCAGAAACTAAATGTGTGGTGCTGTGTGCCAAAGTAGGGTAAATTTCTCCTGTTTAATCCACTGTGGTTATACTAAAGATTCCATAATAGGTTTTCTTTCTGGTTTCTGCAAAGTACTTCTACAAGCACTGGTAATTGTCCTGTAGGACTACCGGTCTAGTGTGCTGAACGTGAAAAGTTACTCCAGAGTCCTCTGACCCCTTAGGATGGGTGAGATAAGACTGCATTCATCACTGCTTAGCTGGTTTATATTCCTTGGCTGTGCCTGTGGAGTAGACAAGCTGTGCCTTGGCCTGTTCTTTGTGCTGGGGCCAGCTGGCACCAGCATGGTTGGGGCTCCTACGCTTAAAGAGTTGTACCTTTCTGAGCAGGGGGGCCATATCCAAAGTGTCCATTGGAAACATCCAAGCTGACTCCTAGCCTTTGCTAACTCCTGGACTGGGTCTGAGTATTCTTTAGCAGAATATTACTTAACTTGGGTCAAGCTGTTTCCAAGACTGTTTTAGTGATGTAAAATACAATTTTAATATGATGACCATTTACTAGTACTTGGAAGCATTCCCTGGCACTCTGTGATTTACTGGCATAAACATAGCCCCTGTGTCTTTATTTCTTGCTAATTTGAATTTTATGGCAATTTTAAAAAAAATATTTGCGCATTTGGACAGGAAATTATATGTTTGAGTGTGAAATATATAAAGAAATAATAATTTAAATATTTTGTCTGAATTACAAACTATTTTTCTAGGTATTGGAGCATGACTTTTAAAATTAAATATAGCATGAATGAGTAAGGTTTAGTGGGACTAGATTTCATTAGGAGCAGCTTTTCTTTTCTTTTCCTGGAAATAGGAACAACTTGATAGGTTTTGAATTAGTTCATCCTCCACTTGGTTGGATCTAAACATAACCTCCTAATCCTGCAACTAAAATATCATCATATATGTTTATTTAGCTAATTATTTTACTCCTTCATCCAAGATACTATTTTGTGGAAGCTCCCACACAGTTTTGGTGCACCTTGATTAATGGGATACAACATTGTGACAGCTGGGCAGAAATACCTGCTGTTCATCCTTGCAGGATAACTGTAGCATCCTTTGCACCAAACTGTATGGATGGTGCTGTAGGAGCATTTAGCTGGACTGTGCTGTGAGGATGGTCTGGCTTGCCTAGAATCTGGATCATCTAATCATCCAGATTAAGGATGTGGTCTGAACTCAGAAGCTTACTGGTGACCTACCTGTATTTTCTTCCTGGATTTCTTCCCTGTGGATGCCACCAAGGATGAGAGTGAGGGAAGACAGATCTCACCTGAAAAAGCAATTTGCTTTTTTTTTAGAAACATGGCCTGCTAGCACTTGTACTTTCTGAACAGAGGTGTCTGCATTCAGGTATGTTAAAGCACAGATTTACAAATGTGTTTCTTTGAAGTGGTCATTCCCATAGGAGTTGTGTGGTGCTATAGCAAATGCTGATTAAATCATCACCCTGTATTCAAGGAAACCTTTTAAGCAAGGATTTTGTTGGAATACTGTCAGGCTGTCTGGAAAGAGATGGAATTGATTCTTAACATGCACACTCAGAAGAACACAGCAATGTAAGGACTAGAACCTGGAGAGGTGCCAAAACATTGAATCCCTTGGCTAATTTTGAAGTACTCTTGAGTAAAGCTAATGTGTCAGTGAGGCCCTAGACTAGAATTGATTTCTGGAGGAATAATTAATTTAAGTGCACTGATATTATTGTGTGGGTTTTTTACATGACTGCCTAATTGTCTGACTCAATATCCATTTAGTGTTGATAGTAGCATGGTTTATCAGGGGCTTCTATCCAAGATGCTCTGGAGAGTCTGCTGAGGCTTTTCTGATGCTTAATCTGTGATTTTGCTGCTTATCCACCTGTACCACTGATACCACTGTTTGCCCAGAAAGCAAACCACATCCTGGGCCAGCACCAAAAGAGGAATGGCCATCAGGGTGAGGGAGGTGATTCTGCCTCTCTTCTCTGCCGTGTGAGACCCCACTGCAGTGCTGCATCCAGCTCTGGGGTCCCCACCACAAGAAAGATGTGAACTTGCTGCTGTGGGTCCAGAGGAGGCCACAGAGTTCATGAGAGGGCTGGAGCACCTTTCCTGGAGAGAGTTTGGGAGTGCTGGAATTGTTCAGCCAGAAGAAGCAAAGACTCAAAGGATAATTTATAGTACCTTCCAGCAATGAAAGGGGGCTTATATGAAAGAAGTAGAGTGACTTTTTACACAGATAGTGATAGGACACGGGGGAATGGTTTTAAACTAAAAGAGGAGAAATTTGTGTTAGAGATTAGAAAGTTCTTTAGTCATGGGGTAGGGAGGCACTGGAACAGATTCCTCAGAAAATTTGCAGATGCCTCATCCCTGGAACTGTTCAAAGCCAGACTGAATGGGGCCCTGAGCAACCTGATTTAGTGAAAGGTGTCCCTGCTCATGGCATTATCCCTTCTAACCAGAAGTGGTAAGTTGAGGTCCTTCTGTCTGCTTTTAAATGCAGGATACTTCATCCTGGGTCTAGGCACAAGGATAGAGGCTGCAGAACTTCTGCACAACAGTTCATCTTACTGGCAACTCGATCTCCAGGGTCCTTGGAGGCTCTTCCCAAAGTCTGCTTATCTGTACTGGCTCCATGAGCCAGCATCCTGCACTAGATATTACACAGATTGCCCTCTTAGATGTTTCTTATGTGACCTTGAATAACTGCAGTCATCACCACTTTCATTCACTGATGGTCATCACTTCATTGTGTTACTAAGGGTGCTGATCTCCAGGCAGAGTTCCTCTCTTGTTTGCGTTGGAGTTTTGGATCGTTTATCAGTTATCTCCAGGCAAATCTTTTGTATTTCCTTCTACCAGTCCTCTTGATTCCAGCCTAGTAGCTTTAAAGATTGCTGTGCACATGCCTATCTCTGATGCAGGGCTGGGCTGGGTGGATTTACTGACAAAAGTTTGCACATGAGGTAGATAGAGTAGCAAAGGGCTGCAATCACAGGATTTTCAACAGCCTGCAGGAATGTGCTGAGAGAAACCTTATGAGGCAAGAGCTGATGACAGTCTGGCATCTGGAGCAGCATCCCTTGCAACACTGTGAGCTAGAGAGCAGATGTGCAGGCAGCATCCTGGGAAGAGGTGGAAAGAACATCTTCAGAAAGAAACAAATGGAATGTCAGGTGCCTTATTGCTGTCTCAGCTGCCTTCCATGAGGCAGAATAGATGAATCCAGATTCTTCATATTTTTGGTACAAAGGGACAAAATAACAGGCAGTCCAGAGAAGTTGCAGCAAGGGTAATTCTGACCAAGGCCATGGCAAAGTTGGCCTTCTTTTCAAGTCAGGGGCTTAAGGTGTACTGGTTTCCTTCCAACTGAAATAATTCAGAGTGTTTATGAGTTTCACATAATTTCATATCAAAAGGTGTAATGGAAGCTCATAGGTTGTGAATTCCTTATGTGTAGTCAGTTCTGCATTTGAGAGTGCTGTTTGGGAGAGGTTGATCTTGTTCATTGTAACCACACAAATTCCAGCTTGTGCTGCTGTGACTAAATAAAACTGCATTCTTAACAGGGTTCACGCCCCTTTTAGCACTTCAGATTAATTATGTGGCTGTTAACCTAATGGAAGCAGCCAGAGAAGGTAATTGAAGACATCTTGAAATAAATTAGATAAATGGTAGCTGAAGCAGCTTCAGAGTTTAAAGCTCAGAGGAAAACCATTTCAAAAATCATAGAATGGTTTGAGTTAGAAGGAACGTTAAAGTTCATTTAGTTCCAACCTCTCTGCTGTTGTCAGGGATACCTTCCACTAGAGTAGGTTGCTCAAACCCCCATCCACACTGGCCTTGAACAGTTCCAGGAATGAGGCATCTGTCTGTAAAACTCCCTGAATGAATTTTACTGTACATTTTTTACATTTGTACATTTACTGTACCAAACTGTATTTTAGGAAAGGTTAGAAGAGAAGATTTTGAATACTGTTACAGCAAACCCCCCCATTCTTTCTTAGAATGTGTTTGCTGTATTCTTGATTTTTGTTGAATTTAAGGAAACCATGCTAATGTATTTTTAACTGAGCACATAATTCCTGAAGTATTTTCAGGAGAAATCATTAACTCATTTCACTAAAAGTGTATGCTGCAGAACTTCAGTTTTGCATCACAGATTTGATGCCTTCATATATTTTTTAGTACCAGTTATTTTCAAAGTGGAAATGTTTTAAAATTAATTTTTATAATAGTGTTTCTGGTATCCATAGTTGATTAAAAAATCAATACGTTATTTCAAGAAGCACAGGTCTGCAGATCCTCTTTTATTAAAAGCTGGACATATGCAGAAAGCTATGTATCAGGTGTGCTGTAAAATATTTAAATCATGGATTTCAATGCTTTCAATTTCAGTGAAATGCTTTTCTTAACCACCACTACTGTAATTAATTTTCAATTTCTCAAGACACATAATTCTTTTGGATAACTCTAAAATCCATTATGGAGTCAAATATTAATTATATTTCTAGCTCCATCCCTGTTCATTTCAACCACAACCACAAAGAATATTTCACGGCTGGTAATTCAGCTAAATTGCATGTAACTCTTGAGTATCAAGGGCAGTTCATGCCCTGCCTCTCTCCTTCTCCTTCCTTCTTTTTTGCAGACTTCAGAAAAAATCAGTAATGACCTAAAATTTAGTAATGGCTGTATCATAGATTTGCTGGGGCTTATTTTGCATTTGCTGGCTTTAATAATCTAGGGGAATGGAATATTATTGTAATGTGGTTTAAAGGCTGTGAAATACTCATTTGTCTCATATCTAAAAACATGACCAGCTTCTCAAATATATTATTGCTGACAGAATGTATAGTTTTTTCTTATAATACTTCTAGCCTTTGAGATTAAGTAATGAAGTCTGAAATGCATGTGATTGATTTTGTTGAGCCAAAGTAATTTGAAATATACAATTGGCTACTTTGTTGAAGTGTGTGTATTATGGTTCAGTGATGGATTTTTTGGTGAGTGAATCACAGCCTTATGTCTCTTTTTCATATTTAAACACTTCAGATTATGATATTTCTTGTATTTAAAGCTATTCTGTGAATAAATATCTAATTAATGCTTAGAGTTTTAATTACTGCCCCTGCTTTACGGTTTTCTAAGTTACTTTTATTTGGCTCTCTTTAAAATGTAACTTTATAATTTATGGTTTATCCCAATTACCAGTTAAGTATAATTATATGCATGGTATTCTTAAGATTATGGAATGCAAAATGACAGAAAGTTTGGTTTCATTTGTAAAAGCTGTAATTGCTAGGAACATAGTATCCCATTTTACAAATTTAAAATTCTTTGTCTAGAAGTGACATCAATTGTAGATTGAGCGCTTCTAAAAACTTTTTTTCAGACATTTTGGATATGCCTCACTCTAAAGGAATAAATTTTCATAAGATAGAGCATTGCTAGTATATTTCTGTTTTGGAAAATATTTGCTTTAAACTGTGTCATTGCTTGGAGACTTTTTTTCATATGTCACTGAACAGGTTCAAGTATCATGGAGTAATTTCATTCTTAAATGTGATTCAAGTCTTGAAAGTCCCATCTCTGTGTTCTGTGTCTTTGACATGTGAAAAAAAAAGATTCAATTAATAAAACTTCATATTTTTACATCCTACCTAATTTTGTTTTTCTGTATGAAAATATTACTGCATTATAGTCTAATGTGTTTAAAGCCATTTCTAAAATACCAAGATTTACTAGACTTTGGATGCATTATATGATGTCGATTCTAAGTTTTCAGTGTAAAAGGTGATTGTATTGAAGTGTTTTGAGTCTTGTATTTTCCATGGAAGGTAAATTACCAGGCAGAAGGCCAGAGGGAATCCAATATTTGCATCACTTTGTGTGGTTTCATAACTTTACACATTGAGGGTCTCCTTCACATGTTTACAAATGTGGTGCTCTCTCTACTATGTGTAATATACTCATGCATAATTTTGCTTAAAATGTTTTTTTAAAGTAGAATTCTTTTTTCCATAATCGATTTTAATTTGTTTCACATCAGAGGAGACAAACAAGTAGCAGATACGGGTTAAATTCTTTTTAACTTCCTTTAGTAATTTCCAAAGTTCATTGTTCCTCCCAGTTGAGTCTGAAAACATGACTGGTTTAGTCTTCGTAATACTTGGCTCTAAAATCAAAATTTAGAGGAAACAGGATCTGTGTGTGAGTCAGTATGCAGAACAGATGAAGTGTAGGGGCCATGAAGAACAATTCTTTTTCTTTCAGCCCAAGGTCTTTATCATTACTGAGAACTAATGTCGTATTTTGCAGTAGTGGGGTATGAGTGCCAGACTGTGATCTGGTTTGGTCAGGATTAAAATGCTGATGTTATTGCCTTGATTATCTTCTAGTTTCTGCAGTATTTGCTGCTGATGTTTTTAAGCTAAGACACTTTATTGCAAATTATTTTCAGAGCACCTTGTGCCATTATTTCAAATGGAGTTACTAATTTTCACCTTTCTTAGCTTTTTTGCAGTAAGTAGTAGCTTGGATATTTTGATGATGTGGAAATAATCTCCAAATTGCAGTCCTTTCTGTAGTGCCTGACTTCATTTAATCTGAAAATTTATTTGTCATAGGAAGTAGACCCAGGGTCATCCAGTGTTGGGAAGTTGGCTTACACATGGATGACAAATCCCAAAGGATTTTAACAGTAATAGGCAGTACAAATGAAAAGAGTTTTCATACATGAGATATAATGCACATTTATATGTGATTTATACATATAAATATGTATAAATTTATATGTAAAATTAAAATAATAAATTCATTCATTCAAATAATAAATTAAATTAATCATTTGAGCCAAATGTTGTGGGAACAAATAATTTACTATATCCAGCATCTCAGTGTCCCTTTATTGTGCTTGTCAGCTCTACATAATACTTCTTTCATCTATAATTACCTAATTATCTTTTTAGCCTTCTAAGAAAATAATTCTTCAGCTTGACATCTTTAAATTGTGCTTTTGTTCAATAATTCACAGTGTGTTGGTACTGTGTAATGGGTGTTTATGATTAGTTCTGGAGATAAAAACATACCTAAATATGGTTATGCCACTGTGCTGGAAAAAAAAGAAAAGGGGTTACAATCCTAACAAATTCTGAGTTCTAGTTGCTGAAAGCAAGACTGAGAAGCATTCTTGTAAGTCTCAACCAAGAAAGAGGCACTTCCCTTGTGTTTTGTTTAGCCAAGGAAGTGTGCACCCAGTGTTCAGCAGTAGCTAACAGTGGAGAAAACGTTCCTTAGCAACAGAAGTTCATTAAATAAAAGACAGAATTAAATGCAGCTTAAAATTAAGGAAATTGTGTCTGTCAGATTTTAAAATGTGGAAGTAGATTCTGTTTTCTAAATTGGAGGAAGACAAATATAATAGCTCAGAAATGGAAGAGAACTTCTAAGTCATAGAGGGGAGGAGTTACTCTCATGCCTGTTCCTTCCACTATAAACTGCCATAAGTGTGCCTGTGCTCTTACTGTGCACCCATGACAGCCTGGTCTTCTGGCAAATGCATGGCTCTGAAGGGAATGGAAGTGATTGTACTTTAATGAAACTTGGAGTGGTGGCTTGTCATGGTCCCTTCTGTTTTGCCCCTCCTGTCATGGTCTGATCACTCCTGCACACAGTGCCCTTGTGACAAATCTCATCCACAGAACACATTTGGAACAGTCAAAACTGTGCATCTTGGGAGAAAAAGGCTACCCTCTATACTAGAAATGGCTAAAACCCTAGAACTTCACTAAACAGTGGGAGTAAAATTTTTTCACTATTGTTTTGTGTAGGTTTGTAATTGGACGAGAAAAGCCAGGACAAGTGAGTGAGGTTGCGCAGCTGATCAGCCAAACTCTCGAGCAAGAACGCCGCCAGAGAGAGCTGCTGGAGCAGCATTATGCACAGTACGATGCAGATGATGATGAGGTAACAGACTGTCCAGTCTTTCACTCTTTGGTGTTTTTTCATGTTCTCTTTTCTATTCTTAATTCCTTCTTTTTACTTACCAATCAGAGGTCAACTTTTGTACCTTTCCATTACTTCTGCTGATGATTTTAGTGTTCCAGAAGAGCAAATACCAAGTTGACTGATGCTTCTGGAAGCCTCTTCCTTGAAAGCCTATATCTTTCTGAAATAAGGGAGTAAAGCTTGTTTGGTTGTGCACTGAAACATTGAAGTTTTGTGAAAATGTTTAAATTTTGTGAAACCTGGTAAAAGTTGCCCTCTAACTTTTAGAGGGGTTGAGGATGTTGGGCTTTTTTCCTAGAAGAATTGATATTCTTTTTAAGTCTGAATGTTTTCTGAAATTCTAGGTAAGACCCCTCCTTCCACACTCTGTGATTTTGTTTCTGTGTGAACAGATATTCCTCAGGATAGAGAATTGCCTACCTTCTCTGAAGTGCATATTCATGCTTACAATTAGTGCCAATACAAAAGTTTCAAAAGTAACAACTCTGTGCAGTAAAATTTCCATAATTTCTTTCCATTGTCATAAAATTCCTAGTATGCCTAAATACCAAGATACTTGGAAAGATTACTTTGAGAGCATTTTCAGAGACTATTGCTGTCTGTGTTGCTCCCTAAATAAGCTGCTGGGTTTTGTAACAAACTGCTTCCTTATAGCTCAAGCATACTGTCATCATTTCACATCATCTTGAGTAATATTATTTGTAATGCTGGACTCCATGTATTAGTGTGTTTTCATCCTGGGCTGAGTGGTTTTTGTTTTTTTTTTTTTGTGTAAGAGAGCAGTAGATAAGGGGAGATAGAGAATTCATTATATGCATTCAATTCAGGTTAGTTTTTGTTTTTAGAAAAAAAATTACTCTTGACATAAAATCAGGATATACTCAGATTTTGAAACATGCTATTAAAATAGCAATATGTCAGAACAATCAGAAGTACTAAGTAAAAATCCTGTCTAGCCCTAGTAAGGCTTTCACTTACTGTAATTTCCACTGATATTAAGAATAAAAATATTTCTATATACCTTAGAATTAATCCTGTCACGGGGACATATGTAACTCATATAAATTAAGAGCTGTACATACATGCATATGTATGTGTGCCTGTGGGAGAACATAAAGGATAGAAAAATCCATATCCTCTCTGTTCCCTCCTCAAACTACAGAAACATGCAAGTCTCCTTCTCTTTAGTCTAGAATTAAATTCAAGAGAAGTTTCTTGAAGGAACTCTCTTACAATCTCTTCAAAAACAAAATGGAACAACTAGGCTTTGGGAAAAGAGACTTCTACAACTCATCACAGTGTGCTGTAGATGTCAGGGTTTGAAGACTTTCAGTACCATTTTATGGTGAGCATAGTCTGATTCCTTTCATACATTGGGCAAGAGAGGGGTGTCCTAAATGCCTGATGATCAAATCTGTCTCATTGTGTACGTGCATGTAGAGGGGTGTGTGGCTGACCTGTGTGATTGATGCATTGCACCTTTTATCTGTGGGACACATCCACCTGCAAAAAATCTCAAATGTTTGTGTTTCTTACCTTCATGCACCACACAGGTGGTGTTACTCAAGATTTGGCAATAAGGAAAATGTTGTTAAACCCCTATTGATCATTACTGGTCCTGGTAGTACTTCAGCCTTCAGTAGGGGTTGTTAAAGGTGCTGATGGTGACACACACACTGGCCATGCAAGTGTTTCCCAGTACAGTACTGAAAGAGAACAGGGATGAGTAGGTATGAGTAGGTATCAGGTACTTTCTGTGATGTGTCTTGTCCTTGCAATTTGGTGGTTACAAACTCTTAGGTCCTGTCCACTGCATAAATTTTACACAAAAGATACTATATTCACAAAGTGTTTTCTGCTGATAGAAACAGTGTTTTCTGTTTTCTGTTTTCTTCAGATCATAAAGAGAAAATAAAATTGGGCAAGTTTTTCCCAGATTTTCCTTAATTAAGGGAGTTAAAGGTATCTGTTCTGATTCTAGCATTACACTGAGGATGGTAACCATCTCTGTGACTATGAAATGATTTTTGGCAATGGCCTTTGGAGTGCAGAAGAGAGTTTTGTGTTGCATATGAGGAAAGGAGGAAGAAAGCAAACGACATCTACTGGGGGAGATCCAGATGATCTCATCAGTTATCTCTTTTGTAAGGAGAAGGAATTAGGCCTGGGAACAAATGCAGTGCTTAAAAACTACATTATAATCATTGAAGTTCATACCCATTTCCTACTTGATGCCATGTATATCTTTGGGACATGGGTAGTAGGACATTCAGAATAAAGGCTGAGGTTTAGTTACTAAGGTAGGCAGTGTAGCATGTTCCCTTTGTTAATTAAGAGACTTACCAGAAATGGATTTTACTGAATACCTGCAGTAATCTGAATATTACTATTTTTTAGCCTCCTGACTATCCTATCCAGGTCTACTCACATAGCTTGCACCATTCCCAGATATCTGGCATGATGTAAACTGTGATCTAATACACATTAGACACAGTTCAAAGATATTTTTGGTCACCACAAGCACTTCTGCTCCATTTACTGTCAAATATGAGCATTACTTCCTTGAGCATACCTTGCTCTGTGTGGATAAGTCTGGCTGGGTTTATGTTGCTGCCAGACACCACCACCAGCCCTGCATTCTTTGGCTCTGGTAAGCAGAGCACCTTTTGGGCAAGACAATGTCATTTTGCACTGGCTGAATGAATATCTATAGGTGTACAAAAACCACTGCTACCCTTTTGAGTCTTTTTCATCAGAGGGAATAGTGACTCTGACTGCTTGGAGTTCAGGAGTATTTGGATTGCCAGTGTGAAGAGTTTGGCATTGAGACAGCACAGAATTACAAAGGTTGCTCAGTCTCAGAGCTGTCACGCCATCCTGCTCATTTTCCTACACTGTTTAAAATATGTTACCATGGATCTCCAGGTACAGAGCTGCATAAATAAACAAGAAAATGATCTTGAGACTGCCAAATTCTGAGGCTTCAAGACTACTACAAGGACAGCAATAACATTTTAAGTTTTCCAGAGCAAGAAGTCAGTGATCTTGTTTGAGTCCTGCAGTCATAGCACATGACTTGTGTTTGTTAGAGGTGGTTAAACCACAGGAAGAGAATGTTTGCCAGCCATGTGTAGGGTCTGATGTTTTATCTTGCTGTGTCACCGGCTGGCTGGATTTCCTCTGTTTTGGAGCTTCTGAAAGTCTTCATTGCCCAAGGAGCCTGTGGGTATTTTAGAAGGATCCAAGTTATTTTAAAAAGCAGTATTCTGAGACAGTTTTGGTTTCTGCCAGCTAGTGGGCAGTGGACTTGAGTTGGATACTAAATTTAGAGATGCAGTGTTAGCCTACTGCCTTCTCATTCCATTGCCTTGCAGAAATGTTGCCTGACAGCTATTTATTGAGTAACATTTACACTAATACATAGTGTTTCTAAAATACATATAATTTACTGTGTAAATAATACTTAAAATTCATCATTTACTATATAAATGCCCTGCATCCCTGCATTTCAGAATGTGCTGTTACCATTTACCATGGGCTGCAGGTCCCACGGGTTGCAGGATGCTTTCAGATGCTCCTTCATTTAACTTTTTGCATGGAAACATAAAGCCCTTGTGCAGAACTGATGAACATGAAAAGAAAATGGATGTTCACAGTGGAGTCCATGCAAGGACCAGCAGGATAAGTGTGCATCAGCTCATAATTTGTTGTTAAGCTCCCACAAGCCAAGCACTTGAGCCAGCAGTATCAGCTATTTCTCAAGTGTTACATACAATAGGCAGCCCTGGCATTTCCTAGTGAGTCTGTGCTAATCCCAGTAAAGCTGGGAGAGTATGTTGCCTCTAGATAGCCTGCTGCACAGTTTGCCCATCACCAGTAAGTCTAGCTTCCTAAAATCCTACATCCTTTTAATTTGTAGCATCCTGTCAGAAAATCAAACTCAAAGGTTTTGAAGTAGGCACTGTCTTTGTATTTCCTACTTAGTGTGCTAAGCATGACCTGAATCTGTATCCTTGACTGAAACCTTTTGGATTCCTCGTGTTAACACAGTGTTCTGTGCATATGAGTCAAATTCTGACATTTCTTGGAACTGTGATTTGGACTTGGTATTATCTTCTTCATGTTCTACAGCAAATGACAAAAGTCAGATAAAGCAGATGACCTATTCCCCAGAAGGCTGCATGGGGTGATGCAAAATGTGAAATTAATAATATATTACAGGATTCTGTTCACTCTGTGGCTACAGACAAGTAGTTTATTGCAAGTCATGTTTTATAATATCACTAATAGTCAAACTAATATTTTGTTCATTTTAAATTCTCATTCATTAGGACATGCTGAGAGCAAAGCAACATTTAAAACCATTGAAGAAAATCTTGACACATGCAAAAAAAAAAATGGCAGTGCACTTGAATGTCTTAACATACAAAGAGTACATTTTTTTAACCAAATCTCTCAGAGAGTACATTTTTTCCCACATCATTAATATGATGCATTCCTGTAAAAGCAGTGATTAATACTATGCCATTATGTTTTTCTTCACTCTTTTGAAAAAATTAAGTATAAGGCATCAAAGAAAAAATCAGATGAAGAAGATGGGCTTGAATTATTTTTATAGTTCCTCAAATGGTGTTCCCTGATTGCGGGAGAGTTTCAGCAGGAACAAAAGGTGTAGCTTGATGCAGCCTTTGTTATGGTGATTTGGGGAAGGTCTGTCTGCATTATCCTGGCTGGTGCTGGAGCTCCTTCTTTATGGCTGGGAGTGTTAGGCACATTTCAGAAATTTACTGTTAGGGCAGTTAAACAATGCAAGTAACACATTTTCCCTTTAGAAGTGGAAAATTGCAGCTCATGTTGATAATTTCATGCTATTAGCTGTGATTGCAAATGGCAAAATGGAATGGCTAATATCAGAAGCTATTGCTTTGGATGGGACGAGCTTAGCCCTAAGTGCTACTGAAGTGAGAAACAGGGCTTTTACACGGATGAATTCTGCTCACCAGCACGAATGGAGGGTCTAAGATTTTCCTTTTAGAGCATGTAAATTTTCTTTGGCTATGGAGTTTAAAATATTACTGCTGTTGCTGGATAAGAAAACAAAATGTATTGCAGGGAACCTCAGGGAGTTACAATGACAACTCTCACCTCACAGAGTTGTTATTTGAAGTAAGAAAACTTTTTTTCTATGCCTTGCCGCTCCTTATAAAATAGTGAATTTCACATTCTAGCTAACTGGCACAGTGTGTGAACAGCTACTGTCTCATAGTTTCATGTGCAGCAAAAGTCAGCAGAGAGAATTCTTTCACGGAAGGTATGTTTCATGTAGTTTACGATGTATATTTCCTCAATGTACACATTGGTTCTTTTGAACCTGTAATTTGTTTTTCATGTGACTGTAAGATGAAATCCTTTTATTTTGAAGACAAAAGCTAAAGCCCCATTTATTTCTGTGTTTTGTAATGTGTTCTTGTCATCCTGGCATCTTGTTTACTTAAGCTGTGTTTTGCTTTGACAGCTACTTTTTTCATTAAATGAAGCAAAAATGACTGTGCTCATTGACACTCACTATGTACAATTTGAAGCAAGATTTTCCTTTGTGTTCATTTGTAGCTGCCTGATGTTCCTCTTCAAACACTCTGGCTCCTGAGGCCGGTAGAATATTGTCTGCTCTTGAATTTTTCCCCAATCATTTACTCCTTCATGTGTGTTCATTTTTCTTTTTGTATTCAGTACTTCTTCTTAGCTTAAGTCTTTGGAGAAATCAGCTTTAACTAAATTCATCTGTTTTATTCCTTTGCCAAAATCGGTAAATGTAATTGGGATTTTGTATTAATGTATTTCTCTAAAATGCACATGTAACTGAGCCAGGTCTGTTTTGTTTTACATAAGCAGGACATGAGTTTACTGGTTAATGATTCTGTTCCTGCCTTCTCTTTGCATGCTTCAGAGATTTCCTTGCCACTGCTGATGGACCCACCAGGATTTTGTTTAATGCAGAAATTACAGTTGTGAATTACCTTATTTGTTTCAGGGATAATGACTGCAAAATGGAAAGTACATGGACTGTTAGTATTTTGTCCCCACAAAAATGAATTTCTCTGAAATCTCAGTGTGATTTTTGAGTTAGTCTTTCTGCTTGTGGTTGCCCTGAGGCTGTGTGAAGGTGGCATTATATTACATGAAAGAGTCAGGAGAGTCAGCAGCCAAATTTTCAGTTTAGACAGCTACTGCACATAGCCAGGGACAATAAAATAGAAACTAAATAATAAAGAAGTTACTACAGCTGTAGTGTAACAGAAGGGTTTTTTTTTGTTACTATTTATAGTGGCAGCAATAACTCACTAAAAAAGTTCCTTGCTTTACAGTGACTGTTTTAAAGTATGGATGTGCATCTTGCTGACTTACTTTCTTTTTAGTAGTTCTTTCAACATCATAAAATTTTACTAAACTATTTTATACTTTCTCTGTGTTTTGGCTTTGTTTTTTTGTAAAAAGTGCTTAAAAAAGAGAGGAATGTAGGTTTTTCATGGTCTTTAAAGGTTCCTTTTAACCCAAACCATTCTATGATTCTATGTGCTGTCTGTATGTCCTGTCCACCTAGCGTCAACATCTTGCATGCGCTACTTTTTAGCTTAGAGAGTTTCACATAAGCCTAAACAGCAGCTGAGAAACTGAATTAAGGTAGGAAGCTGAGGTTTGAACTGTTCTTCAAACATCTGAGTTCTTACCTCTTGTTTTGAAAAGTCCTTTTGTCAGAAAATTGCACAAATAGATAATTTTAGCACTATGGGGAATATACTTCTGATAATAGTATTATGCTTCTTCATCTCACGAACTGGAAGCTCATAAAGAAAAACTTTGAATAGTTTGGTCAAAACTTTAGTGGTGTTACTGTAGAAACATGAAAAAGACTGCTCTGGTCCCCCCGCCCTTCCTTTTCCATGTATTTATTTAGTCCCAAGCCTTATAAATCCAGATGTGGTCCTGAGGGAAGTGTTTGCTTTATAATGTGTTTGCTTAGTCATGTGCAAGCCAGCAGGCTGTTTGTGATCCATGCACTCTGTACTTCCAGAGGGAGCCCTGCAGGAGCAAGGTGGTGCCATCCACCTTAGGGATGGGGAGAGATGAGCACAGATCTGTGTGCAAAAAGACTGAGTAGGCAGCTTGGGGCTCAATATTTCAAGCTTTCTCTTTTCAATATTGTTGTTTTATTTTGTTTGGTTTTGAGATACTGCAGCATATGATTTTTCAAAATTCTGTTTTGTCAGCAAATTATTTGCACCTCGTGATTTACCTACACAATAAACACCCACATTTTTTGTTCCAAATTAGTTCAAAGCAGCTCCTTGTTCAGGGTGAAAATTGAGTAAACTCTGGCTTCAGACTCTGAACTTGTCTCTGACACTTGCTTTCTTTTTCCTACTGTTGTCTTTCCGTGTGGGTGTGACTTTTCTATCATTAATTTGTTTATAAAGAACAAACCAATGAATTTTCAAATTCAACATGGAATATCACTGGAGAATTACTTCATCCAGATGACTTTACTAACAACTAATCAAAATCCTGTTGGTTGTATTCTGGGTTTTTTTTTTTTTTTCTTTCTGTTTGGAAAAGATTCATTGTTAAATCTGAAATAAATTTGGAGAGTTCTTTCAATGGAAAAGAGGTCTCACTTTGAAAAGGATAAAACTATCAAAATACAGAGCCAGTAATGCTTGAGAACTGAGTTATTAGTGCTTAAAACACTGTGTTCTCTTCTCTCTTAATGTATTGAAATACTGCTGTGGAGTTAAATTTTGTCTGGTAGAATTCATCAGTACTGGGGTTACAGCTAAAGACAAAGAAAACCTTTTTTGTACGCAGAATGCTGTGATTGCACAGTATCTTAGTAACTCTTTGAATAGTCTCTGCATAATAAGAGGATAACTGGAATTTCTTAAATGCTATAAAATTAAGACAGGGGAATATGCCACAGATGAAGAAGATGAAGACATGGGACCTGTCCTTCCAGGAGGTGACATGGCCATTGAAGTGTTCGACCTCCCTGAAAATGATGACATGTTCTCCCCCAGTGATGTGGACACCAGCAAACTTGCTCACAAATTCAAAGAAGTAAGTTATACATCAGAAAAGACTCCTGAAATACATCACTGAACCAGATTTTTAGTTGTCTCACTGCTTGGGTTTTTTTCTCTTGAAAACTGGAGTGGTTTTTAGCTTTTTGTCTGTTTAGTACTTTGAAATGACTAAAATTTCACTTGAAAGAAGTAGAAGTGGCCTTTGGAGATATTTTGGCATCAGCTTTCAGGTGACTGTTGTATTGACGAGAGCAGTTTATAAATTAACTTTTCAATACAGAAGTTACTCTGCCTCATCACTTAGTTTGACCACATAAACAAAGTGCAAGTTCATTCATCATTGGCAGGGTGCTGGGGTTTGGGGTTGGCTTTTTTTTGGCTTGGTTTGCTTTGTTTTGCTTTGGTCTTTGAAGATTCCAATAAAAGGTGATTGGGAAAACCAAACAACAAATGTTAAATTTCAGTGAAGAGAGACATGTGAAGCTCATCCTATGCCATTCCACAGTAACTCATCCATGTACAGCCATGTCATGTGTTTGGCTATGTGTTTAGAAAGATGCTCTAGTGGGGAAGCAGCCATACTTCAAGAGGGTATTTTACCAAAGTTTTACCAAAACTATACCAAGTTTATGGTTAGGGAGTAGAGCATCCAGCTGTACTAGCTGTGGTGTTCATTGTGGTCGTTGAATTTATATAATTTCACATACCAAAGTATGGAGGGACATTTATTCTGTATTTTAGGCTGTGTGCTTTTGATGTGTATTCTTTTTAGGCTTTCCTGAATTCTCATGCAAATAAAGATATGAAACAGTGGATATACCTGAGCTTACAGTAATGGGCTGAGTAATAGCAGTAAAGAACTTTTTTTTTTTTTTTAACACAGGAAGATGGGAGGGTTGAAAGTAGCCAGAACCTCATAGGAGATTTAAGCAGCAGAACCTGGGCCCAAATAGGAGTATTAAAATACCAGGACTCCTTTTTTAGCCTTCTCCACTTATCCTCTTGCCTTCACTCAAACCAGATATTTCATCTTGTATAACTATATTGTTACTACCCTCTAGTGAGAGTCGTGTGGGGAAAGTGATCAGTCCATGAGCAGCCAGTCTTTCCCTTTTCCTGCTGAGAGCCCTCTCAGCTGTTGGGTGCCTACTGTTATTCATTGATGGCTCCTGAAAGTTTTTTACATTACTTATATTGTGATTTTCTCACTCCGTATTTTGAGTTTCATGCTCTTACACGAATTAGCAGAACATTTTATTTAATTTTCTAATACTTTGCATCGTACATAGAATACAGTATCAAAGTGGTGGGAAGAGGCTACCATTCTCTGTGTGCCAGTCAGTTTTCCAAGGCTGTGCAAAACACACATGCAGTGATGGTAAAGAAACTCACCTTGGAATAAAGTACCTTTAAATGTGTGCTTGAATACAGTTTCCATAAACTCAGGCTATTGCCGTACTGGAGCTTGTCCAGAATGATTTGAAGTTATTTGCAGACCTGTCTTCCGTAATGGCCTTAAAATGCTGTTTTAGAGCCCAGATGAAGGTACTTTGGGATCCTTGAGTGTAAGTGTAGATGAGAGCCTGAGAAGAAAACATGGAATGCTCCTGCCTCAGAGTGGGCTCTCTCAGCAGCCCACGCAGCAGTGCTGTTCTGAGCACACCGCTTTTGTTTGCAGATTGTCTGTAAGAGCACACAGCTGCGTTCTGTTGGCTGATGCTGAGTGAGTACATGTATTTTTCTTGGTATTTGCCCTGAATTCTTTCAACACTGGAGGACTTGTTCATGATCACAGTGCACAAGCCCACACAGTGTTTTCTGGAATTGTATTTAAAGAATAACTGTTCTTTCTTGTTCTTACTCCAGAGATTAATGAAAGTATTAAGCAAATGGGTAGGACATAATCTTTAGGCATAATAGTTTGACCTAATTAGTTGAATTTAGTCTTTGCAATAAAAATCATGTTCCCATACTCTGAGAGCATTCTTATTTAAAATGCCTTGCTTTTGGAATGAAAGTCAGAAGAGAGATGGGCATTCCTGGGTGCATCACGATAGTTTTGAAAGTCTTGTTTTCCTGGCTGTAAAGCAGGAAAAATAAAACTGATTTTTCTTAACTGCTTTGAGAGGGAAGAAACTAGAAACTTTATTTTAGCTGTGATGATTGAAGAGAGACAAGATCTGTGGGGAGAAGGGACATTTATGTAAGAATTCATTATTCCATATTTTAATGAAATATATGAAGAATGGATGATCACTATATGCAAAAATATATAATGATTGCATAAAAATTGTCATGGTGATTATTAGATTCTAGTGCATACTTTCCTTCCCAGTGTACTCCTGGTATTTTAACATTTGCTAGACTTCATCTCCTTCTACCTTTTGCAGTCTTGATGAATTCAATCCATTTTCTCTCTAAAAGTTACCTTTTATAACAACCTTTATTGTTTTGTAGAAAATTAATCAGCCTTTCAAGATATACTTGAATAGGAAGTGTGCCAAAAATTACTCAAAATGTCTTTGTTAAAGTGAAGCCTTCACAATTTTATATTGACTTAAAAGCCAGAAAAAAAATTCAAAATAGTATCTGCCAAGAATTTGTCTGGCATTAAATAGGACATGGAATAAAGATTTCTGGTCCCCTGTTAGTAAAGTTGCTTAAAAAAATTTAGCTATGGAGTCCAGATTTTCTTGCCAAATAGTTGACCTTGCTTGTTTTTTAGTCTAACCTATAAATATGTTAGCATTTCTCATCTATTCTATAACCATAATTAGTTCTTTAAAAAAAAAAAAATCAGATATCGAGCTACACATTTTTCTGTTAAGCAGAAAAGTGTCTTCTTTCTTCTGCCTCAGTGGGATCTGCTGTACCATGTACTGATTCAATGAGCTGACTGGGTACTCAGTATTCATTCTTTTAACTTAATAACAGAGAGCACAAAAATAACTGTTAAAAACCATCTGTACCTGAGCAGATTGTCATTTATGCAACAATTTGGAGTTTATTTGTATGTAATAATAAGCTCTTTAAGTGCTCTGTATGGAATTGTGGGGTTTCAGAGGAGATGGGAGTAGACTGTCAGCAGGTAGCCTAAGGCTTTGAGTCTTGGCTTTTTGATGCCCTTATTAAGTCTGAAAAGGGGAAAAATCTAGCTCATCCATTATTCCCCTGATTTTATCTCATCCCAGGACAGTGTAGCAGAACTAAGCAAAGGTTAGGCATTTTATAAACACCGTGTTGTTTTGAGATGGTTCTTTAATAATTTTTCACTATTAACAGGAGTGCAATGGGGAGAAAAACCAGTTCTCAATCTCTGAAAGTTGGAATGACTGAGCTCAAAAATTGCAAGTAACATCTTGCAAATGCAAATTGAAGTATCTCCCTTTTTCTCTTTAATGTGTAGATAAAAAGGTGTATGTCCTTCTCAGCTTCCTGGCCTACTAGGTGCAGTAGCATCACTGGTAACTTCTTGCCATTAGACCAGCTCCAGGGCTGCCAAGTGCCTGTTCGCAGCTGCACTGGCCCCTCTCCATCCTGGAGCAGTAGCCCTGCTCCCCTGTGGCCCTTGCTCAGGAGCCCCATGATCCCAGGGTCACCTGTGTCTCTGCACGCTGCTGCAGTCAGCTCATTTCATTTTAAATGGAATCTTACATCTGCTCTCACTGAGCACAGAAGAGTTGTAACATTTTTCAGTGCAAAGTCAAAAAGTGAGCATAAGTAGCAGATTGTTGGGATTAGAAGTTCTTACAATCTTCTCTGGAAACCAAGAAATGAGTGTTGGAAAGAAGATTCCTAAATAGTGAATCGGTGTCTCCTTTATTCTGTCCAGCATAAATTGAGGAATTCTCCACCTTAAAGGACTGGGTTTATTCAGTAGATAAATTGAGGCTGATTTGCAAGCCAAACTGTATCTGAGAGTGTGCATTTCCTGTGCCACAAGAAGGGGCATTCAAGAGACATCAGGAAAAGGAAATTTCTAAATTGGCTTAGAATTTTTCAGAGATACTTGTCATGGTCAGCTCAGTGATAGATCCTGTTACTTTGAAAATTATTCCCTTCTCCCAGAAGAACTTCTCCTTGATTAATTTGCACATTTTCTTACTAACAGCTGGTTCTTCAAGAACATAGCCATTACTTCACCAGAGATGTTAGTTTCTGGTTCAGTACAACAACCTCATATACTCTATTAGCTCACATAAACTATTCCCAAAAGCTCGTGTTTGTCTTGTAAGAGAAGTAACCTGCATGTAAAACATGCTTTTCCGTAGCTATTCCTCCTATTCATAAATAATGGACGATGCCTTATCTCCAGTGCAGTGCTGGCTCAGGCTGTAATTCATTTTTTGACCTTGCCCTCAGCTCCATACCCAACATACCTGAGTCACTGACTCAGTGTGAGGTTTTGGGGCCTGTCAGTAGTTTGCCCATGCTGCCTGCTTTAAATAGTACAGCAGCAGGGAATGGGGTGCAGTATTGGGCCAGTATTGGGTACATGTGAGTGATCATTTCCACTTGGAGTAGGGTAATGCTGTTGGAGCTGTGGTTCAGTTTGTACTTCAGAGTGTTCCTGGAGCCTGTGAATAGCAGATCTTTGTGGTAAAACTAAAGGTGTTTCGGGACATTGCCTGATACCCTGAGAGTAGTAGACTGTAGTAGGCTGTTCATTCCACAGGAACAGACTAATGTAGGTTAGAACAGAAGAAATCCCACAGCAGGTGTGCAGGTGGGAGCCGGGTCCTCCACACCAACCCTTTCCCTGTACAGATCCCCTGTTGTTGTGGCTGCTTGGTGATGTAACTACAACCTTTAGCACACTGCCTGCCTGTTAATCTGCTTGCAATCGCTTTGTTGCTTGAGTGCTGTTGCTGTTATTTACAGTTTCCCTGTGTAACTGCCCTCAACTGAGATTAGCTGGCTTGTGCAGAGTAACTCCAGCTATTGGTGAAAGATAGCATCAGTTTACCGTTCTTTTTGCATGAAATAAATGTTTGGAATCTTCCCTCAAGGTTTTCCCGACTTCTTGAGATGTTAAATCACTTATTTCCATATTTGCTTATTTGTAATGTGCCTGCTTTAATCAGTGCAGTGGGACCTTCGGCACTGGGATATATTTCACATTCACATCAGGGGAGAGCAAAGCCCAGCAGGATAACATCTAATTTTTTTAAACGTAAGACATTTGGTTTTGCTAAACAGATTGGATGTTCTGATTTGAAATTATGAGTGGTTAGACGGCATCCTATCTTTAATTAGGTTGCACAGACTGAGTCATTTTGCAAGCTAGACATTTTAATTTACAATCTACTGCACTGCAGCACTCTTCGGGGCCTTCTGCTATGTAATAAGGTATTCAACTTGCAGCACAGGCTTTAAAAATATCGGAGTACTCTCTGTGACTTCACTTGTTTATTTTATGTTTTCAATTCTAGTTGCAAATCAAACATGCAGTTACAGAAGCTGAAATTCAGAAGCTGAAGACAAAGGTAAGAATCAATATATGGTTAATGCATACTGTTTTTTTCTTTATGCAAAATCAGATCTGAAGATGTATCGTTATGTGGGTGGAGAAGTCACCATCCTTATTAAAGGTTGATTAAGAAGCACAGTGGCTCAGCTAAATCTTGTCTTGGTGTAGGTTCTTTATTCCAAGTTTCGAGTAAAAATCTTAAGTGCTGCTATTAAAAGAAAGTGCCAACTTTTGTAGCTTCAGTTAAACATATGTTTTAAGGGGTATCATAATAACTAAATGGCAGATTGCTAGTTTTAAAATTCTGATGCATTTTTTCATGTTTTAAAATTATATTTGGATTGAATGTTCAAGTTGAAGTTAGTAGATTTTTATTTACAAGTGATGTTAAAGTATCCCTGTGCTACTTTCCAATATTGGCATTTCTTAAAAACGCAATTTGTTTAAAGGAATTTAATAGAAATTATTTTTATATACAGAAGAAAAAGTATTGTTTCATATTGTTGCATCTGTCTTTAAAAGATAGTTTAGAAAGGAAAAATAGGATCAGTTAAAAAGAAAACCTTATCTCACAATCAGCTGCTAGTTAATAAAGTAAATTTGCTTTAGCAATAAAAAAGAATTGGGGTTTTTTTGTACTAAGGTAACTTTTATGGGAACCTAACTGATTATTCAGTAGTTCAGCAATACTAGGTTTTATAATGACATCCTTCTCTGAGTCTGATTATATTATAAAGGGAATAAAAATAAGAAAAAGAGAAAATTGTACTTCAAGAAAAGATTTTAGATCATTATTTCTTTTCAGCAGCGTTTGCACTCACTATTATTTTGTATTTTGCATAGTGTTTATCAAATCTGCATAAATTACTGTTAGAAAAAAATCAGAGTGCAACTGTTTTCTGTAAGGAAAATTTCTGTTGTCCTGTCTCAGTCCAGAAAGTCAAAAATCTTTTCTTTCTCTGCTTTCCAGTTCAAATGTAGCAATTGGAGCCACACAGTCGATCCCTTGGGATTGTGCCAAGGCCCATTGACTTGATGGCATCAATGTGTGGGTGTAAACATTCCTCTGTGCATATCCATTTGCAAAATTAGGGTTAATGTGCCTTTTAGTGTTGGACCTTTTTACCTCATCTTTTCAATGGAGCTGAAGAAAATGTGACTCATTTAGGTATATTACTAATAAAACTGAAAACAAGTTAATTTTTTTTGGTGTGTATCATCCATAATGCTAGCAGAACTGCCTAGAGCAAATTAAGAACTCTTGATAAATAAACAGGGCTGTTAAGGCATTTTTTGTTTACTAAATTATAGGAACTAAATCCCACAAGATGCTGTATAACCTTACCCCTATCCAGCACCAAACACTGAAACCTGCAGGTAGCTTCAGTTAGCAAATGAGAACACTAAAACAAAACAAAGCAATCTGGAAATCAAAAATGCCCCCATCCCAAAATAAGAAATGTCATCATTTTCTGAAAGTGTGTAAATGCTTTATAGCACCTGAGTCACATGCACAAAGCAAAATGCATCCCATGTGCTGGCTGATTAACCCTGCAGTTTGTCTGGGTACTCCACTATTGACATTTTAAATGTCAGCCGGTCAGATAGGTTAGTATAACCCAGAGAAGCATAGAGGCTGCACTGAAACACTGAGCAAAAACTCTGCTTGGTTTTATGAGGAAGAATTATACATGTATCAGCCTGTTTTCTTTCTCCTGGAACACTCTTCCCACTGCTAGCATATTACTGTTGTAGTTACTGATTTACTGGTTGTCTCTATTTGTGTTGTTTGAATTAATCCTGAACTATTAGGCTGCACTTTGCAGCTTTTTATGTTCTGCATCTCCACTCCTTTGTTCAGCTGCAGGCTGCTGAGAATGAGAAGGTGAGGTGGGAATTGGAGAAGACCCAACTCCAGCAGAACATTGAGGAGAATAAGGAAAGGATGATGAAATTAGAGAGTTATTGGATTGAGGCACAGACCCTGTGTCACACAGTGAATGAGCACCTCAAGGAGACGCAAAGCCAGTATCAGGCTCTGGAGAAGAAATATAACAAGGCAAAGAAATTAATCAAGGATTTTCAGCAAAAGTAAGCAGCTACACCAGGCTCAGCAAATGACTTAGTGGCCAGTTAGAAAACATGTATGTGATATATTTTGAAATTTGAAACCCACTGTTAAACACCTGTAAGGTAAACACTGTTTTCCACTTTTTTATTCATGAAAAGCATGGACACTTTCTATTGTGGAAAAATGCTAGTATTCAAGCTGTAGTCATGCTGTACCTAAATAAGACTAAGGCTGTAATATTCCAGATTGGTATGTTTCAGAATTAGGAAATAGCTCAATGTAATTGCAAACAACTAAGAGTAATTACAGTAAAGCACTTGATTAACAAAGTTTGCAGCAATTTATATGGGTGTTGTGTCAGCTGGATTCATTTCTGCTGTGTACTAATGTAACATCAAAAGGAATATTGTTTTGTTGCATTTTACATTTAATTTTTCTTCTTCTTGTAGATGCCAAGAATGTTTGAGCTGAGTTGAGCTAACTGATGATTTCCCGGCCCCCTCTGTTTCATGTGGTCCCCTCTCCCTGGTGGCTAGCAAGAATAATAAGATCTTAGATTTCTATAACAGCTTCCATTCCCCAGATTACTTTTTTTTTTTGCAGCAGCAGCTTTTTTCATTTTCTGCTGAAATACCCTTATTTAAAGAGGAAAATTCAAAGACATACAGCAATGTCATGTGATAATTGGGATTGCAGAAATGAATATCCTGTCCCATTAAAAAGGGGGTTAGATTATCCAAATATCATTACTTATTTTGGAATTTCATGACTGTTCCAAAACTAGTTTGTATCCTTTGTGTTTTCTATCACAAATTTCTTTGATATTCAAAATAAAAAGAGATAGAGCAAGTCACTAGAATGAGCTTGGATAGCTTTCCATTGACATTCTGATTTATATTAGTAAAAGATCTGTTCAGTTGTTTTTAAATACTTCAGACTCCTTAGCTGATGTGACATATTTCCTTTAGAAAATTCAATTTGTGCCTGCAAACTTGCAGTTTGTCCATTCCGTGAAAGGAGCATAGTCATACTCTAGTAAAACACTTTGCTCTATGTCCTACAACACAGAAAAGCATAAACTAAGCTATGTTGGTTTTGTTGTAAAGACAGATTAGGAAAAGAAACCAGTTTAACTATTTTGATTATTAGTAAGAATTGAGATTTTTTTTCCCAGATAAGTTGCTCTTGCCATTTTTATATTATTGCCTAGCATATTCACTTAGACTAATTGCTTGGGGTTTTGTCCTGATTACAGTTTCATAGTTCTTACTAAATGACTGATAAATTATTTGGCAAGGACAGATTTTTCTGATGAGTAGCAAACATTTTTTTTTCACTCTGATTGCTTTGATGACAGCAAATACATCTTTTTTTTTTCCCCTAAGAGAACTTGACTTCATCAAACGCCAGGAAGCTGAACGCAAGAAAATAGAAGATTTGGAGAAAGCACACCTTGTAGAGGTTCAAGGCTTGCAAGCTCGTGTGAGTAGCATTTCCTCTTTATATTTGAAGAATGAGACAATTCTATGTGTTATTCTGGAAAAACAACATCTCTAATGGGGAGGGTGTATTGGGGTGAATATTTTTGGTAATACTGTATTGTATTTCTTTCAGATACAAGACTTGGAAGCAGAAGTTTTCAGGCTAATGAAGCAAAATGGAAGCCAGGTTAACAATAACAACAACATTTTTGAAAGGCAGACATCATTTGGAGAAGTTTCTAGAGGAGATCCAGTGGAAAATCTAGATACTAAGCAAGTGACCTGTCTGGATGGCTTAAGTCAAGGTTTGTTTGAACCAAATCATAACTCCTATGAACCATAGAATCATAGAATGAATTGGGTTGGAAGTACCTTAAAGATAATTTAGTTCCAGCCCCCCTGCCATGGGCAGGGACACCTTTCACTAGACCAGGTTGCTCAAAGCTGCCTCCAACCCGACCTTGAACACTTCCATGGATGGGGCAGCCACAGCTTCTCTGGGCAACCTGTTCCAGTGTCTCACCACCCTCTCAGTAAAGAATTCCTTCCACATATCCAGCCTAAGTGTCCCTTCTCTCAGTGTGAACTATTGCTCCTTGTCCTGTCACTGCAGTTCCTCACAGAGTCCCTCTCTGGCTTCCCTGTGGGGCCCCTCAGATGCTGGAAGGTTGCTGTGAGGTCTCTGCACAACCTTCTCTTTTCCAGGCTGAGCATCCCCAACTTTCTTAGCCTGTCTTCATGGGGAGGTGCTCCAGTCCCCTTGTCAACATCATGGTCTTCCTCTGGACTTGATCCAGCAGTTCCATGTCCTTCTTAGGCTGGGAGCCCCAGAGCTGGATGCAGCACTCCAGCTGGGGTCTCATGAGAGCAGAGGGGCAGAATCACCTCCTTTGAGGTGGCGCCCTGCTTTTGATGAAGCCCAGGATTCCTAGAAACTGTAACATTACTTATTTCTCTGTTGAAAATAAAAGCAATACATTATGGAATAAATACATTTCTAGCCACCAGAGAGGTGTTTTATTACTATTGATATTTTAGCTGTCATTTCAAGTGTGGACACCGACAATATTGCCTTACAAACAAATCAATATGAATCATATTTTTAACAAGATATGTGTATAAAAAAGAGCTAGTCCTGCTGAAATGGTATTAGGTGATATACAGACCTTGTGCAGTTGGTTTCCACAAATCTTCACAGACCTGTTTTTTCTGTCAAGTGTTAATTTTAATGAAATCTCTGAAGGATGACAAGAAAGTCTGTATTTCTGCCGTAAAGACTCAGTAAGTGTTATAAAACATTTAATACTTATCAGTGCTGTTAACACAAATCCTTTCAGTAGTTTGTTTCAGGAGAAGAAATCATGTTTTCTTCACTTGACTCAGAAAAGTGATGCTTACACATACTGTTGTAGCAATGTCAACACACATCTATGGCTCAAGAGCTAAAATCTGGGAATTTCTACATGTAAAAAAAACAAAAACAGAATTTTAAAATTCATTCTAAAAAGTTGGAAGTTCTTAGTACAGTATAAAAAATCTGCATGTCAGTGCTTCAAAATTATGGTTTTTAATCAATGTGTTTGCATGAAAATTTTCAAAGAACTGCCTTTTTTTCATTCCAAAAATCATCTCCTGGAGAAATGTTACCAGTGTTAATTTTTTTTTTGAGTGTTAGACTAGATGATCTCTGAATTTAAACACCCAAGTTTAACCACAGGAATACAAACACAAATTATTTGCTAGGAAAAATTGGTAATTGGCAATGATTTTTTGAAAGCAGAAGCTGCATAGTTAGAGCTCAAGCTGCATTTGTGGTTTTAATAAGGGGGGGAAAAAAACCTTCATTTTTATAAATAAGTATATCTTTTAAAATGCTGCAGCACTCTTTGACGTCCATATACCTTTTCCAGTAAATTCCGTGTCAGTTCCTGAGGTCTGTATCAGACTCTAATGTAGTGATACTTGCTCTGCAAAGAGCCTATGTCTCTGTATCACTCTTGTTTAAACCTTTTAAGAAAAGAACTTGCCATCATCCCCTGTGTGTTTGCAGAGGAGCTATGAGGGGAGTAGAGGTGAGTAGAGTCCCTGTGCTGCTGTGGGTTGTGTACACTGCCTTTGTGACACTCAGACAGGTGCTCCAGTCTCTTTTCTGGCTCATGTTTGTCAAGTATAACACATGCTTCTTGATCAAGCCTCCGCATTGGGTTCCTGGGGTGGGACTGCATGTGGACAGGCACATCCCAGAATTTTGTCCAGAGATTTGCAGGTCTGTTTTCCATCAGAAATTTAGGTTATGTAAAAATACAATGTTTTCATTAAAATTTTATCAAGTATGTTTTTGTTTCGGTGTGATCTGAGGTGTTTATGACATTCTTGCATGGTTGGGGGCTTGGGAAGGAGCAGTGGGTGCAGCCTGATGGTTGCAAACATTTGAGTGTAACTGTTCCTGATGCTGCACAGTGCTCTGGCCGTGTTCAGCATCCTGCCAAGACTCCTCAGGCTGTAACATAACCTCACACTGAGCTTCAGGGGCTGCCAGTAACATCAGTGCAAGTTACAAAGAGAAAATAAAAACTACCACGGCCCACATAATTCTTCCTTTGCTTTGCCAGGGCATACTAGACTATGGATTGCATTTTCTTTACAAATCCATGGTTTATTCTGAGAGCCCAGCAGTGCATTGTTGCCTCCTGGTTTAGTGATGATGAGCTGTGTCTGCAGTAGACAATCAAGCTGTTTACTGGCAGGAGTGAGTGGTTTGAAAGCTAAACAGTTCAGTGCTGAGGCTGACTTTGACATCTCTGTGCAAGTTCCCATTCCAACCACTTTGTGTTTCTGCTTTCTGGGTGTCTTTGGATACCCAGGGATGTGTCAGTTCGCAGGAGATTTTAAATTCTGTCTCCTGTCTAATGGAAAAACAGTGGGAGTACAGGCAAGCTCTTCCCTGCTTCACAGTGGTACTGAAATAGTTCAGATGGAAGAACCTTGGAGTCAAGTGGTTGAAGTCTAGGAAAGAAAGTCTCATTACATTGACTCTGAGAGTGAAATAAGAACTGTTATGACTTTTATGTGAGAGATGTTCCAGACACGCCAGTGGGTTGGGAGATTACTGCAGCATCATGTGAGGCTGTGGGTTTGTGCTGGGAGCTGTGAGGGCCAGCCAGTCTCTGCAGAAGAGGGAGCTGGGGCTGGGGGTGGCAGCACGTGTGGCTGGGGCAGAGACCATCTGACAGCAGCCCAGTTCCACTGCAACAAAGCAGGGCAAGATGGGGTGCAGGAAGCAGGAAGCTCCAGGCCCAGATGGTCTTCTGCTTTTAAGAAGGCCCATATAAGCACTTCTGTAAATTCCGTTTGCAGTCCTGTGTTTACAGTTTGCATAATTTCAGCAGTGAAACGAAGGGATGTATAGAAGTCTGTACACCTGAAAGAGCAAATACAAGCAGTTTAACCAAATAGAAGCAGTTCAAGCTATAATAACCATGTGTAGTTTTCCTGTGGAGTACTTAGGGCAGAAGCATCATTGCAAGTCAGACAATTCTAATTATTCTGGAGTATCATGTGAAGTAAAATTTAACTCTAACACATAGAAGAAAAGCAAAAATATCTGTAAGATCAGATTTTAATTAATTCGTGTATTCTGAATGCAATATATAGGCAAGTAAATGTATCTAATGGATTATGGTTTGGGTTTTACTGTGGGGGTTGAAGAAACATTGTTAAAACCATAAGAATCTATTATTTTTTTAGTATTAAATACAAAAATAACTTTTAAAATGTTTTTAGTCTTAGTCACCGCAGATTTGTAAAATGCTAAATTTGCTGCAATACTCAGATTTCATTTGAGTAGATGGTTGATAGCTAAGAGAAGTACAGCTATGTTAGTTTTAGCTGTAGAGGCGAGTCATATATGAAGTGTTCAGTATACTTTGCTCATGAGAAATTCAGGAATCAGGTGTCTTTGAAGCCAGGAAAGTAATATGGTTTCATTGTTCTGTTCTTTTATATTAAATACTTCTTCAGTTGTCATGTATCACACAATGATGTTTATGCCCTGGTGGAGGAGAACTCTCTGCAGGCTAAGCACATGTAACTCCCTCTGAGGGAGTCTGAGTGGATTTATTTTCAGGGGTGGTACCGCTGGGTTTGTGTGGTCATCTCTGTAACAGTGGGAATACTTCATGGAATTCTTAAATATCTGCAGTTGGTTCTTTGTATGCCCTTGCTGAATCTGTACAGATAAACTTGTTTATGCAAATAACTTTTTCTGGGGGTACTATAGGAGTTATGAAGGTACAGGTACAAGTAAAATATATATTTTCTAACCTAAATTATTCTATGATTCTATGCAAAGTGCATGTGCTTGCAATTGTTTGTACAATTCCTTTTCTTAGGAAAAAGTAAGGAAATCTGTTAAACAGTTTGAAATCACGTTTCCATACAGATTTCAATGAAGCAGTTCCAGAAACAGAGAGGCTGGACTCCAAGGCACTGAAGACTCGGGCTCAGCTCTCGGTGAAGAACAAGCGGCAGAGGCCGTCCAGAACGCGGCTGTACGACAGCATCAGTTCCACTGATGGCGAGGACAGCCTGGAGCGAAAGGTGAGAAGGGCTCTGCCCTCTCTTTCCAGCTTCCTGGGGACTGCTAGGTTTCCCCTGTAGGTCAGTTCATCCTCTGTCTTTATCCTTTCATTGTAGCACAGGCAGTATTTATTCCTCTGTGGCCGGTCTGCTGTGAATGTACTTGAGTGATGTGCAAGTCCAGTCTCCTTTTGAGTCAGCACACCTGGTTTTTTGGTTCTGTTGTGTTTTAACTGGAATCCTGGTCTTTTTTGATTTACATGTGCTTTATAACGCAGAGCGGGTCTTTTCATTTATGCAGGAGGTGAAAGGAGCTTGAATTGTGCATTTCTCTATTTGTTAATTTGTTACCACAATTGATACAATATTTGCTCATTGTTTTGTCCTATTCTGACTTCATCTGAAAGCAGATACCAATAAACAGCACTGTTTTGTACCAATAAACAACATCAAAGGGTAGTGCCTTGAACTGCTACAGCATTTCGTACAAATAGAAAGCTAAATAATGAATAAAAGAATTGCATGTTCAAAGTAAATCTTGCTCTGTTTGCTTACTAAGTGGTATAACCTGCTTTATAATCTCTTATACCAACAGCCATCACACAGTTACAGTAGTCCCATGCACATTTCAAAATCACCACTGCCCTTATGCATGAGAGCCTCCTCACCAGCATCAGATTCTGGTGCTTCCTCCCTCTCCCCCGTGGCTAGCAGTGCAGCAATCTCACTTGACAACCTAACTGAAAACCAAGAAGAAGAGCAGCACCACAAAGGAGGTGTCCTTCCCCCATATGCTCGGGGAGACACTCCACTTTCCTCTCCTTCAAAATCTGGGCACAGCTCTGAAGCATCTCCTTTGCATCACCCAGCTGGCAGGAATATTTTACAAGATAAAGGTATTACTGTTTCTTTTACAATGAATTGATGCATCATTTTGCTCACTTAACAGCTATCTACTTTATTGCCTTTTGTTGTGCGGTAGTACCTTAGCAACTAGAAGGTCATCATCTTGTAATTTCTTTTGCCTACCTGGAAGCCAAAAACTTCAAAATTATCTTGTGTGATGGTATAAGAGAAGGACGAAGTTTAAAATGGGATAGGGAACTGCTTACTTTCTTTTTTCAGGCTTTCTTGGAACTCACTGAAAAAAAAAGGGGAAATTGCCCTTAAGAAAATGTTGTATTGTGTTTTTTAAAAAAAAAAAAGGTTATTTGACTTTGGGTCACCTCCATATTAGGAACATGCTTAACACAGTGTACTTACTCAAATAATGTGATTTTGGCACTGCTAGATGATTTTTTTGGAGGGTGTGGAAAGGAGTGTAAAGCAAAAACAGCAGATTGTAGCTTTTAATTGCTGAGAGGAAGCAAAGTCTAGGTTTAATGAGAGGTTAGTGGAGATTTTTCATTTACAGAAAAAAAATTAAGTAATCTCTTGGAGAGATTGGCCTCATTGTTACTAATTTGATTCAGACTCTTGAAAGGCTAGGTGGATAAAACAGAGTGCAATCATATGTAGCTCAGGTGTATGTCTCAGATGCCAGTTTATTATAAGAATTAACAATATGGTATGTCACTGAACACTGAGCTTTTCTTTTCAGGTGCATTTCAAATTCAGAATTAACATTTGACACCACTTCAGCATTCTTAGCAATGCACCTTACATTCTGAAACTGACACATAAGTTAAAATACATAATAAAAAACTGTTCATAGGTGAGGTCTGCAGGACTAGATCTAGAAAGGTTTATAACAGACTTTGGTGTGCTTGAATTAACTGAAAATAGCAATTTATTGAAGATTTATGCTTGTGTGTCTGACTTGCTACTGATTTAAACCTTGTTTCTTCTTCATCTTTGTACTGGGCTTTTACACAGGTTCATAAAAGATAGCATTATAAAACTTTACTGAATTTAGGAGAGGTTAATATATTGCAAGAATTCTTACATGAGTTCTGAAATTACTAGTTATAACTAGGTTAAATTGTTAAGGATTCCAAGTTAAATTCAGTATTTGAGTTTTGCAAGTAAAAATAAGGGTGTGAACATAAGATTGTGACTTTAGAAACTCATCTTGAATGTGTGATTGGTTTGTCAGGGAAGTCCTAAATCCTGCACTTCTAACTGATATAAGAAAAATACTTTGATAAAAAATTGGTGGAAACTAACCTTGTAGTGCAAGGAATAGGGCATTGCATTCCACCCACTGTATCACACTTTCCATTTTAGGTTTGAAAAACAATCTCTGTCTAAATATTGCTGTCATGCTTTCCTCATTGTGACTGTTAGGTAAACAACCAATGCTTTTGGGTGTGTCTAGGTTCTGCTGAGTAATACATTAGAATTAACCAGAGCAATATAATTTCAAGTAGAAAAAATCATATTTAGTAAGTCCTACTAAAAAAAGAAACAAGTTATTTGGCGGCAAGTGTTGCAGCAATGCTATTTTAAATGATCGTTAATTTGGCTGTTAAACTTGTAGAGCTCAGAAAATAAAAAATGGCATTGTTTTGTTTTATGTGTTCAGGAGGGGTTTTTTAGTGATGGAAAGAGAGCACCTCTGTGGACACACACAGCCATAAGTTGGTCTCTCAATAGCAGAAGTGAACATTGGCTAGTTCAAATTTGTGTTTTCTTCTTTTTCTTACAAGATCCAGCAGTGTTGTGGGAAGGGCTGAAGTGGCATGAGATTAGTTTCACTGCAAAATGATGAGCTTAGAACCACTTTTTCATGTACATGTGATGACGTTCTTCAGTTTTGCCTGGTTTGTGCAGCAGCAGCAGCATCCTTTGATTCAGCTGCCAGGGGACAGCAGTGGGCAGTGCTCACTGACGTGAGGCTGCTGCAGGTGCTGTGTGCCCCTGGGCAGGGGACTGAGGTCTGGGGCCTTCCACATCCATCAGCCACACATTACTGCAGCTCTCAGCTGGAGGTGGTGGGTTAAACAGCTTCTGTGTGATTTGTTCAGAGAAACCAGCTTTCCCTTAACTTCTCTGAAGAACCTCAAGGAGCCGGGGAAGATGCACCCAAGCAGGGTGGCCAAAGTCCTGTCCTGCCCAGGCAGGGCACCCGTGCCTCTGGTGCTCTGCCATGTGCAAGCACTGAGTAATTCCTGCATGCAAGACCCTGTAGGTTCAGATCCACGCTGCCACTGGCGCTGGTTTTGGGACCTATCCATGCTCCACTATGTCCCATAGCCAGCACAAATATTTTCCTCAGCAAGTCATCATTATTTAAGGGGCCCTGGCTGGCCCTAGCTGTGTGGGAGGGGGATCATAGGGATATAAAAGCTTGAACAGAAATTTACCATTCCAAGTAGCTGCTGTGTATTCCAGCTAAGCTCTGCAGGCTTTTTTTTTCTACTACACCAGCAAAACGTCCATCTACTAAACGCTTTAATTATTTGCCCAATACAAAACTGTACTTTATAATTTCTCAACTTTCAGTAAGAAATTCCTCAAAAAACCCCACTACCCCTTGCCCTGAAAGCCATTTGTCCCACTTGCCTGTTATAACTAGTGTGAAAATAAATGTTGCAAGTTTTAATTCTTGTGACAATTTTGGCAGTGGTTAAATGAGAAGTGTGCATTAAAGGTGAAGAAGAAGTGGTTAGAGGAAACAGGAAAGAAGTGTGCACAGTGTAGGGTTGATGCAGAGTGTGCATTGCCTAAAGTTCTCCTCTGACTCCTTGGGGAATGGATTTCTTCTTCAGAGACTTCATCTTGCTTTTGTCATTCTTCATATTCCTTTCTTTTGTTTTCTTTTTTGGAATAAGGTTGCTTGTTAGCTGTTCTAGAAATTTATGTTTTTTAACATAAGGACTTGCTTTGGTGGAAATAGTATGGCTTCTAGTGTGAGTATTGCAAAAGGCTTATTTTCCTACTTTTCAGAGGATTTAACCAATTAATTGCACATTAAATTGTTTGCTCAAATAAAAACTTGGGCAGATATCTACAAAGCAACACACAAAGTTCTGTACACATAGCTGACTGTCTTGTGGTAGTGCTGTGGTGCTTAGGGTTAATTTTGAGGGTTTAATTTAAGTCAGCAACCCAGGAGAAATCCACAAACCCAGCAGTGCATCCAGTTAGAAGTTGTGTATGTCTGAGGTCACACTAAAAAAACCACCAAACCACAAGTGACATGAATGACTGACCTTCATTTGCTTCCTCTAGGGTATTTGGGAACACTCTTTTAATATGTTTAAGAGTCACAGTGTCTGAATTTTTAAACACACAGTAGTGTGTATTCTTTTAGTTTCTGTATAGATTTCACAGGATGTTTGCCAGACTCAGGTTCATTGTTTTGGCTTTATAGATACTGCAGCCTGTTTCCTCTTTAGGATTTAATAGCATTGGCAGAAGAGGTCAAAAATTGATAAATGCCTAAAGGCAGATTTATTAACTAAGCTACATTTAGGTTTTGGGGAGGGTTGTTGTTTGTTTTTTAATTCAGAATGGTTAGATTTTAGGTTACATGTTCAGTTTAACAAAGATGTTCTGACTAAGCTGATTAACTATTTCATAGCATGCCCATCATAAAAGGTACCCTGGGTTCCAAAGTTGAAAAAGAATTTTAGGGGTAATTTTGGAAATAAAGCATACATACCAAATGAATTCTGTAAAAAACAAACATAAGCAAACTACTGCTGAGTTTAAAAATGGATTCGCTGGAATGTTAGCCTATTACTAATTTCTCTTATTCAATTTATTACATAGTCATTAAAACTAAATCAATGTTAACTTTTGGTTTTCTTCAATTAAATTTTTTGTATATTTTTGAATTCTGAAATTATTTATTTTTATTCCTGTTCACACCATCTTCCTAAAAATGAGAATTCCCCTAATTAAATTGTGTACTCACACACATGTACATGCATAGGTATCTAATTATGAAAAGATACACAAAGTATTCTGGATGGAAATTACCAATTAAAATTAATAATGTAAATTCTTCCATGTACAAATGTATCCTAGATGGTGCCACAAGTGCTCAGGCAGCAGGAACAACTGGCCCTACTATAGGGCATACAGAAAAACTAAAGAGAAAACTTGCAGATCTTGGGTAAGCATTTTTTAAATTTAAAATACATTTTCTTCTTCATTAAAAGGATTGAAATTAAAATTTCTAAGATGTTTCCTGATGTTTTCTAATATTTTTATAGGGCTCCCTTGAGGAGGAGTTCAAGCAAGGGCAAGAAGCGGAAGGAGAAGGAAGCGATGAGGGTGGCCTGTGGCACTAGGTATGGGTGAGACTGGGGATGCAAGAAATTGTGTGCCAGAAACATTGGAAAAACATAATCATCCTAGCCGATGGAATATTAACAGTCCCAGTGACTGCATGAATAAGTGTTAAGCTTTGAGATAACCTTAACTTACAAACCTAGATTTCTTGGCTCACAAAAGGCTGACATATAATCTAAAGATACTTGGAGGTTTATAATGTCATAAAATCATAAAATTTCTCAAGCTAGCAGTGACTTGCAAGAATCATCAAATCCAACTGCTGTGTTGCATTCACTAATAGGATTTGCAGAAATTGATTTTCAGAGCAGCCCTACAAGATGCACCCAGTCAGTTAATAATGTCTATGAACCAGAAACCTTGACACAATTCCACATTTTGTTTTTTTTTAAAGTGAGTTTGAGCAGCAGCTGTTCACTGCAGCTTTGCAGCACCCACACTAGGAATGCTTTCAGAAGGTTTTTTTTTTTTTTCTGAAGACAAACATCTTAAGTTGAAAAATAGGAAAAATGCTGACTACATGTCACATCAACAACTCTCAGGCAGGGAATTGAGAGATCTGATGACACAACATCACCAGCATCAGAATTCTGAATAAATGAATGAATGTTCACAATGACAGGAGGCAATCTCTGCAAAAGCTAGTGTAGATTTTTACTGAAGGCCTCTCCTTACGTACCTACGAGTCTGACAAGATCACAGCATGTTACCTGGTTCCAGGTATGAAAGGCAAAATAAAGTCAGGAGGGCTAAGCAAACTTAGTTATGTTCCAAAAGTCTAGAAAGAACATAGCTACTCAAAAACTCTGCACATAAAACAATGCAAAAAATCTACATGATAAAAGAGCTGTTGGGAGAAAGCAGAGTTTGAATGCTAGTAAAAAAACATTGTGATGGAAAATCAGTATGTAGCCATTTGTGCAGTTCTACTGACAGTCTGGTGTGTGGAGAGCCAGTGACAAGTACATTGTGCAGCTCCATAAAATCAGAAAAGCAAAAGAAACCTTCCTTACTCTCTCAGGCACACTGTGCTGAAGTGCAGTGTTCTGTCTCAGCATACATTTGTACATTTGTATTCTGCAAATATCTGTCAGGATCTTAAGTGATCTCAGGCAGCAGCCATCACCTCTCTGCTGGTGTCAGAAAACCTGTCCCAGTGCGTCTGCTTGCAGCTGACACAGAGTCAGTGATACTCACTGCTGGCCATCCCTAGCGACAGGGAGACTTTCTTAAAGCCAAATCTCTGCACTTTATGTGGCTGTGAGGCAGCTATTTCCCTTAGCAGGGTGTTAGACATTATACAGCATTTAGATACCAAGCCATAGGGTGGGGGAAATGAATGTGTACTTGTTTGTAAGACCTTGAATGACCCTTCTGCCAACACAGGATGTTGCAGATGTTTGTGAGATCTCACAGGTGTCTTCCTTAGAGAGAGCAGATCTCATTGTAGAGATCAATTGCTTGCTAGTCCATGTGACAAATCAGTTCTTTGTGTTCTTTTTTAATATTTCTTTAATACAGTTCATATCCCAACTACATTTGCTAAAAGCAGAGTCTAATACTGCTTTCAAAGTTGAAATTTGTGAGTGTTTCTCATTCTTACTTGACCTCTGGTAACTGAAGTGTAACTGTTTCAGCATAACTTCTTAAACAGGCATTGCCACTTCTTTTGTTACTGACTGAAAGAATTTGCCTCACAAGAAATGTGAGGATATTCTGTCTACAGGTCCAAAGCTGTATAAGCTCTTTGAAAGAAGGAAGATGATGAAGAGACAGCATCCTGTTACAATTATGTCCATTACAACAACTGATTGATGTAGAATTAATTATGTTGTTAGATGAGTGTTGCATGCATTATTTTGCCATTTCCAGAAAGTAGCACTCAGGATGTGTAAATAAAATCCCAAATTATTTCCTGAAACTGCAACTAATGCTACAGATATGGAAAAAATTCCCCATTTGAGTAAGGAGCATATGTTTTACTGCATGAAGTTAGGGGATTTGGGCCACAACATTTGTGTTTATATGTTCAAGCAAGAAATTATGATGAGAGGGAAGTAAAGGACTGGGTCAGATGCAGCCCCGTTCCTTAGTTGCTAAATGCTAAATGGATTGTCCTTCTGCTTCCATAGGTGGGGGTCCTTTGACAGCCTCACTTTCATCCATACAGAAAAGAGCTTTCACAAAATATGTGGTCCAGTGATTATGTTAATAATGATTTAGAAGATGTGCAGAAGGTAGATGTTGAGGTAGATGTACCTACACCCCATTTCCACATGGCTGCTAAGAGCAGTGGGATTTTAATGCTATGAATATATACTGATGTAAATAATATGGTTCTGTGACACATGCATAAATTCTTGGAGGCAGACACTTTGCATAATTATTTTTAATTTACATACTATACTAATGATATATTATATATATATTCCTTATATATAAGGAAATAAAATTTAGGCATAACGTTATAGGCATGATTTAGACATTACCTTTGACTTGATTACTGCAATCTTTGTTATTGCAAAGAGAGAATCTGATAAAGTCCCATAGATGTTTCTTCCATTTTTCTCCATCAATATTCTTATTATTGAATTCATTTAAAAGCAAGATAATAAGTACTTCATGCGTATTTAGCTGTTGTAACAAAGGAACTTCTCCATAGATGGATACAGATGCATCTGACTCATTCTGCCTGTGCTCAAAATCCAAGCCAGATTTTCTCTGGGAACCAGGGCCCACTTGGGTCAGTGCTGAGTCTAATGATTTAATCATGCTGAGGTACCACTGGGGCTCAGAAATGCACAAACACAACCTGTGGCTTCTTGACAGGAGCTGGTTCTCATCCGAACAGTGGGAGTATAGGCATTTTCAGCTGGCATCTGTCTCCATTTGCTGGGTGTATGTTGTCTTAAGAAAGCTTGAGTTAGAAAAAGAATCAAAAGAACATTTTTTTTTCTTTTGCTGAAGGAGATATTTCAGGCATGCCCCTACCAGCTGCATGCCACTCAGTTCTTTAGTCACAGCTACAGTGAATGTCACTCTTTACAATTAACTGCCTCTGTGGCATTTTGTTTCCCCTTCTTTTATAATCTGATGCATATTCCTGCTCCTTTCTCTTAAACAGGACTGTCAGAGAGATTCTGCAGAAACCAGCAAACACTAAATCCTTAGCAGAGCGATCCTCCTCTCTCCCACACTGTGTACCATTCACATGGTATGGAGAGAGCGGCAAGGGATCCAACTCTTCCAGCAACCTGCCGTCGCCTACCAGCTCAACTGAACCTTCCTCTGAAAATTTAAGCCCAGCTAAAAAAGGGTCAAAGGTAGAAAATAAAAACTACCTTATTCCCACTGTGTTGAGTGGCATAATTGGCTTTGTGATTCTGGAAAAAAGAACAGGCCAATATGTGACTACTACAATAAACAGTGCATGGTGTTCATTGTACGGTACCAGCCCATCCGAGCAGAACATCTCTGTCATTGTACATTCCCTGTTCTACCTTTTTTACTCTGTCTTAATGTACATTATTCCAGTAAACTAACTGTGGTGTGCTGTACCATAACAAAAGCAAGTGGTGCCAGTGGAAATTAGCATTTGGATCCACTGAACAAATGCTAGATTTGTGTATTCAGTTTTAGATCTTTTCTTCATTCTTCAGGACTGGCAGTGGGAATACCCATGTTCAAATGAGGTGTTTGCAAGCGAAGAAATGCTGTATGCTGTCATCTGCCTTTTTCCCCTCAGTAATGAAATCTGTTTGTCATGCATGCTGGATGTTGGATTTAATTCTCTGTATGAAGATGCTTGAACTGTAAATATGAAATATTGCAATTTAATACATCTCTGTGATTTCTTTCTATGTGCATGAATGTTTCAGCATGACAATTCCTTAAATAACCCTTATTTATAGTATTATACTTAGCTTTCTCATGTTTGTTTTCACTTCTGGAAAATATTTCTTTGCCTATAACTTCCTGTGACTTACAGCAGTTGATTTTTTATATTTGTCTGGTAAAAAGCAGATACGATTCTCAACTTCGTATAGGAATATGAATCAGAAATCTCATTTCTCTGTCTTCTATCACCAAATGCATATTCATAATAGCAGTTTCCACAGGCATTTCATACTTTTTTGATGTCAGAAGCTGGTGATGCAATACTTCTGCTGTGCTCTTGGCTATGCAAGGTCATATCTGTTCTTGTGTTACCTGGCAGGGAGAACAACACAAGGCTTACAGCAGCCCAAATCACATTGATAAAGAAGACCACCAGTAAAACCTCTGAACAGAAATTATTTGCTTACCTCTTCTCTTTTGGGGAAAAAAAAATTTAGACCCATAAATCCTATTTATGTATTTAACCAAACATTGTTTAAAAATAGTTTTCAAATAGGGGAAAAAGCATACCCTTTTAGACAGTATTAGGCTGAGTTTGTGGGGACTATCCTAATTATTACCAGGCCTTGGCTATTTTGTGGTTTTGCTGCAGAAAATTAAATTTGAAAATTAAAATCATTATAAAGCTAAAGCTTGCAGAAAATAGAGGTGAAAGAAAAATCAGAGTACTTAAAAAAGAAAAATATGTTTTTCACACAACAGGAGGTAGAGCTGTTGAACTCCTGGCCTAAGAACGCTGTGTGGGCTAAGGAAGCAGCTAAGGAAGCTGCTCAGATTTTCTTCTCCTCTATAAAGAGCTGGGAAAAGCAGAACAGGAATTCTAAACGTAGGTGAGAGAAAAATGATCACAAAATATTCTTATGTTCTCTGTAAAGTTCACAGGCTCTTAAATTAAGAGTTTCTGTACTGCTATTCAGGCTTTCAAAGCAAAGCATACCAATATTTAGTTGGATTTCCAGCAAAACTAAGAGGACCAGCACTTGACATTTTTGGAAGTCCTACTTTCAGGAAAGACAGGTCAAGTATTTGAGAGGGGCTGATAGAAGGATAATTTTTTTGTGTTGTTTCTCTTGTTTCAGTTTCTAAAGTGAAGGTCAAAGATGAATTGGATTTAATACTCATCTAGATGTTAGAGTAGACAGTAGAAGTCTCTATATTGTCAAGTGTGTATTCAAGTTAAATGGATTATCATGGTGTCCTTAATCTTTCGTGTATTTTGTTTTTTTCATTGTTCTCCCTCTAGTGTGAAATAATGTTAATTTTTGTCTTATTCTAATGGTAATTTTGTTGTATTCCTGAAAAATATGTGCCTGCTTTTACTATTATTTGCTGTAAGATGTGATGTGTCTCATTGCATTGTTAAGAAAAAACAAAGTTTGTTTTATATTCACTACCCAAAGATACTTTTTACTTTCAGTTTCAGTTTTTTTCTAAAGGCGTAGGCTAAGAGGGAGGATCCTTCCACTTTTCAAGGAGATTATTTGGGACTCAGAAGTGGATTCACAGCATGTTCTCCTTGCTCTTTCAATAGGAGTTTTCATTTCTGTCTGTTCATTAATTCTCTGTCCTATTCTTTGTGCTACTGCCTGTGCTACGCTTCTCCTAAGTATTTGCAGGACAGAAAATGCTAGTGATTTACCTGCAGAAGCAGTAATTTAGCTTCAGGATCAGAGCCAGCATTTTAAGAGTCTGGAAATTGCTTTTTGACACCTTTGTTATTCATGAGGCATTAAGCTGGCAAAAGTGTCTCATGAAGTAGAGAGTGGTAAAAATACTGTGCAACCTGTAAATAGTAACACTATAAAATATTGAGCTTCCTCATGTGTATTGTGATTGGTTTGGTAAATGATTGAAATCACTCCTGAGCTATGCCAACATGGAAGACAGAAAGCAAATTTCCCTTTTAGATGCACCTAAACGATAATTTGTTCATTCTTACTCCTCTTTTTCTCCGCAGAATTTCACATTCAATGATGATTTCAGTCCCAGCAGCACAAGTTCAGCTGATTTGAGTGGTTTAGGAGCAGAACCTAAAACACCAGGCTTCTCGCACTCCTTAGCACTGTCATCAGATGAGGTATGCAGATGAAATGGTTTCATTTGGGAGAAAGTTGTTTTCTTTTTCCTATGGAATCTCGCTTGATTACTCAAATAATAAAAGAAAGGTTTTAGCCAGTAGGATTAGAGCCAGAAATTAATCTTGGTTTCTAAATTAAGATTTTTTTCTTGTTCATATAATAAAAATTTAAAATAATGCCCTGTGGTACTGTTGTGGGGAAGCGGAATGAAGTTGGTGTCCTGAGAGATGCTATATCCTCACACCTGCCAATACATTTTTATTAAGTATGTACGTATTGGCATAGATAAAGATACACATATAAATACACTAAACTAGGCCTGGGACAGTTTTGATGTATCAAACATACAGTACAGTTAGGTAAATGTAGTTGAGATGTAAGTCACCTTCACCTACCCAGTTTTTACCCTGGTAAAATGACCTGTACGTGCAGTAATTGTGTGTTACTGTACCTGAATGTGTGTGTATTGATTATAATGTATATGTCTTGATCCACTTTGCATTCTTTGTGCTTGCTTTGCACAGTGGATTTGAAATCAATTACTCCTAACCAGAGTTTTTTCATACAATGATAAAGTAAAAAGGCATTCCTAACCTGTAAATTGCTGACATATTTGAGCTGAATATAATCAATTGAAAATACTCTTCTTAAGATACTAATTTTGTAACTCAGTTGTGGGTAAGGCTGTACAATTTCACAGTCAGGAAACTTGTACATTTGTTCTTTTACAAACACTTCATAAGAACTTCACATTTTTCATGTGAGATTTGAGCCAAATTGTTTTTACTAGAGAGGGAGAACTTGAAGTATCTATACCTTTTATACTTTTTTTGTTGTTGTTTTAATGATAGGTAGGATTTTTATTATTGCCTGCATGGTTTACTTGGGTTGTTCCATGCAACTCTATTTCCCAAACTGCAAGTCTGCAAACCCAGCCATTCTTTTGAGGTTGCTTTTACTGCAGGTAATTAATGGCAAAAATTTATAACAAAAGGAGACAGCACAGAGGTCTGCATCTGTTGTAAATTACTGAAAATAGCAGAGTCATCACTTGCACTTTATTTAGTGTTAGTACTATCTTGATGTGTTTCATTATCTTACCATGTTTAATTCCCCTAATGTATTTGATTGTGGCAATGTCCTGTTCTGAGTGGTATTGAATTAAAAGCTTGAAAATCCTTCCATTTTGCGTGTTCAGCTCTCTACTTTATCACTTCTAAAATACCAAGCCTGAGCAGGTCCATGAAAATGAATGTGTTTTCTCCATCCTCTGCTCTGTGCCAAATTGCTTCCTCCAGATGAGGCACCATGTTCAGCAAGAGCTGCCCTGGAAACCTCCCCAGCCACCCTGGGCAGGGAGGAGGCTGGTGCTGCTCCTCAGCCTTCCACAGCACATTGCTGTGAGCACTCCTCTGCTCTGGCTTCCCAAGCAGCCCCATCAGCATTCAAAGAAAAAGAAAAATTGGAAAGGTGGGGAGGGAACCCAGTTCTTGCAGTTGGTTCTGCTCTAATTAAGGAGCTTTTGCTCTTGGAAATTGGAGACATCGGAGAGGTTCCCACCAGTTCTAGGGTGTCAAGATCAGGAACTCTAGAAGGGTTTCATTGATGAAGTGTCAGATTTAGCTGTCAAATCATCTGTGTGGTGAGCTTTCAACACAACCTCTTTGCTTCTGGAAATAATTATTTTTCAAGAACTCTTGTTGATTTTAAGTACCCATATCTGTTTGCGAACCTTGGTGCTGCTGTTGCCTGAACTTTTACATACTGTTATGTGTTTGGTATTTTGTTTCTATAATGCTTTTCTTTCCTGTTTCTTTGTTGCTCCCTCACTCAGAGCCTGGATATGATTGATGATGAGGTGAGATACTAACGTGCTGTTGTGGTGAATCGCGTGACCGTCGTGTGCCAATGCACTGTCTCTTTTGCAGAGTCATTTCTTGTCTTGTGGTGTTGTGTGGCAAACACCCTTGTTGGCACAGAACACACAGATGTCACTGGCTCCTCTTTCCTTGTCTTGAGTTGCCCTCTCATTGTTGCTGAGAGTTTTTAAGGCCACAGCAAACTGCAGTTTTTGTGGTATGCTGGAAGCAGGAGGCAGGTCTGTGTCAAAGGAAATCTACCAGACCAGGCATCAGCTGTGCTGAGCTCATGCTGGCAATAGCAAAAGAAAATGATAGTGTCCAGCTCTGACAATTGGACAGCCAGAAGCTGAGAGAGCTCCCAGCATCGTCTAACCTAATGTAAAAGCTGCTCTAACAGCAGACAGCTGCAGCAGCCTGTAGCAGCTGCTTTGCTGTCTACAGCCAGGACAGAATAGCTTTTGTTTCAGGCCCCACTGGCACACCCGTGGGTGGAATAAAGTGGTGGAGCAGGGACATGGGTCTGCTCCAGCAGTTGATGCTACACTTGCCCTTTTTGGTGGGGTTTGTGCTCAGGCACAGCAGCACAATGTGGTGAGAGCAGGGCCAGGGCTGTGCGATCCCTGTGTGTTCCGTACCACTCCTCTGTGTCGTCTCGTAAGTCTTCTTCCATAGACAGTGTCAGTCTTGCTAGCTGTTTGATATCATCACTTTGAACTCCAAAGTGGTTTTCTGAGGGTTTTATTTTCCCCTGATACTTTTTTAAAAGCTTAAACAAATAATAAAGATCTGTGAATGAGCCCAGGAAGTGGAACGTGCAATTCATTGCATTCTCTAGAAATCTGCTAATTTGAAGGAAAAAATCTCACGAGAGAATGGGAGCATACATGGTTTGAATTGTGCTACCTGGCCATTTCAGTCCCAGCTTGGGTTTAAAGGAATACCAGTTCCTTTTTCTTCTGTGATTCTATAGTTTATTTTGATTCTGTGATTCATTCTTAGGTGTCTGGTTAGATAGAGATGTAATTCAGCAGTGTGAAATTGTTATTATTGTAGTGCAAAGATAGCCCAGATACCTGTGCTCTGATGCTGGCAGTTTGTGCAGAAAAATGTTGTTACTCATCTGTGTTACCCTTTAATAATAACGTGGAACATGTTTGTCGCAGATCCTTGACGATGGACAGTCCCCGAAGCACAGTCAGTGCCAGAGTCACGCTGTTCACGAGTGGAGTGTGCAGCAGGTGTCCCACTGGTTGATGAGCCTGAACCTTGAACAGTATGTTTCTGAATTCAGTGCCCAGAACATTAATGGGGAGCATCTCCTTCAGCTGGATGGCAGTAAGCTCAAGGTAATTAACTGACTGCACTTCAAGATGAGCCATAGTGTTTTTTGTCATTTCATCACTTTACATCATCTCAAAGGCAGTAAGAATTCACCCAGAAAGCAGCAAATCCTTGCGTACGGAGTCATGATAGGCTAGAAGAATAAACAGAAAGTATAAAGCCACAGCAACACTTCAAGAAATTCCCAATGCACTTGATTCAGAAGCTTCAGAAATGCAAGGCATTTGCTTTGTGAAAATTCTTGGTATATATAATATACCCATATTTGCATGTGCAAATCATACAGCAGTGCGTGAAAGTGGTATTTGCAAGCACATATTTCTCATCCAGCTCTATTTTGTGAAAGGGTGATTCTGAGAAGACAGTGAATAGACATATATCAGAAGTAGCAAGGGAATAATAGATTAATGGGATATGGGAGGCATAAGCTGATAGCAGTTGTAGTGTGTTAGAACTAAATGCAGTTTTGATGTATAAAGTATGTATTGTTTCCTGTAGTAAAAATATGAGCCTACTTCAGTCAAAAATACAGAATGGAGTTGCAGGAAGCTCAGTAGATCTGAAAGTCCAATTTTGATATTTCTCTTCTGTATTTTTTGGTGGCACTTCACTAACTATAAGTGTCTTAGAATACTGCTGGTGAACTTTTGACTAAGGCATGGCAGTAAGAATTTGGAAGTCTTGTTCTATGTTGACTTAGATGATTTCAATAAAATAGTTTATTTGCTTTATTTGATCAACAAAATCAACATTAGTGGTAGCAATGAGATCTCATCTTTAATATTCTAGAAGTGGAAAGCATGAAGTGGAATACTTTCATATCAGTGATGTATCTGAGCCTGTGACAGATTCACTTTGTTGTTACAGTCTTCTAAGGAGAATTATTACTAGAATATGAAAACAAAATATGGTAGATGAAACCATAAGAAATTCTTCTACATTTTGTTTTTCCCACCTCAGGCTCTTGGTATGACATCTTCCCAGGACAGAGCAATCATTAAAAGAAAGCTAAAGGAAATGAAAGCATCCTTGGAGAAGGCTCGCAAAGCTCAAGAGAAAATGGAAAAGCAAAGGGAAAAGCTTCGAAGGAAGGAACAAGAGCAGCTGCAGAGGAGATCAAAGAAAACAGACAAGTGTTCATCAGATGCAACAGAGGGCACTAATGAGCAGTGATGAGCAGAAGTGCTGCTGTGTTTGGCAAGTGGAGGCATGTCAAGGAAAGAGAAACTTATCCACTCTGATGCCCCTTCAGCTTTCTTGTGTTCATCACCCAGGATTGTGTACAGAGAGACGGGGCTGTACATAGAATGACTAGGGAAATTTATATTGTGTCGTTTCCTTTCCTGCGTATCCAGTTCACGCTCGTTGCTGTTGCCATGTGAAACAATCCCAGCCCCTCGGTTTGTTCTGTTCTTGTTGACAGCTAACAGATTTCATTTTTGTGTGGTGGTGTTTCCTTCCAAACTACTCTTCTCTGTTGAGCTCTGTGTGTTTGGTCACCTCAGTAACCAGCATGATGCCGAGGAGCATGTCCACTGCTTCACCTCTTCTGAATAGTATGGCCAGTCAGTGTGGTTGGGGAACATTTCTTCAGCTGGATCAAAGGAGTTGTGCTGTGTCTGATAAGATTTGACTTGACTTTCTGACTGGAAATTCATCTTCTTTACGGTGTTTGGATACTCAGTTCAGTCTGCTGGAGTTGAGTTTCATCTCGCGTCAGTACCTTTAAGCAGCACTGCTCTGAAAACTGTTCAGCGACATCTCATACACTGGAGATAAAGACAGGAGAGTCAATATTCCCCCTGAGTAAAGGACAGGAGGTGAAACTCTTTCTGTTAACTGTACAATTGTTAATCCAGGAAGGAGGCAAAGCCTTAAATGGTTATGTGGGTTTACATAGAAATCTGAGGATAACATTTATCCTTTAGATATCTGAGCAAGGATAAATTTCTAACTAGAGCACAGCGTATAAATCTGTATAAATTTTATTGTACTCCCAGTGTGTAGGCAACTTTCTTATAGCACACTCCACTTTTTTTTCATGTGTTTCATACAGGAAACTGGGTTTATTTTGTTTCAAATTAGTTTTTCCCCAGGAAAAACCCCACATCTTCAAATTCGTTCTCCAGTCAGTAAGCACTGGGAGAATAAACTTTGTGCTGTGCTATTATGAAGCTGGTATTGGAAACAATTATCAAACTTGAGTCTGATGTAGATTTTCAGTTTTTACAGAAGTGCACTTTAAGAAGAGGAAGATGAGTGATCCTGGTTAAAATTAAATTCAGTACATTGCTGTTAAGGTCAATGCTACCATGGAGGTGATGATTACTTAATCCAAGGCTCACACATTTTAACTGTTTTGATTGATATATTTAAAGAATATCCAACCAAAACCTGAATTTTTGGGCTTTGGCTGTAGAATGTTTCGATGGCTTAGCAGTGGTCATACTTGAGGGATTTCTGGGGTGTGTGAGGCCATGGATGAAGGCTGCTGTGTAGTTTTGAGTGTGACAGAAGCAGTGTATGGTGCCACTGCCTGCGCAGCAGTACTGAGCTCTGCAGTATTGCCTCAGAAGAAGGGACAGACAACAGGCAGGTCTCCCCAGCGAGGAGCTGCACGCAGAGCTGGCTGCTCTACAGCCACAGCTCACTGTGTACCCTTGAGAAACATCACTGCCCACTCATGCAGCCTGCAAATGGCAGTCTTCATCTGCTCTGCAAACCCAGAAATTGTTCAACATGGTGATGCAGAGTTAGAATCTGGAACCTAAAAATGCGCCAGCCTAGAACTGAAAATTCCTCTGAAGAAAATGTGTGTTTTAGTTTGGCTTGGCTTCTCTTCTGCTCTGTACTTCATGGCATTCAGATTTGTGTCTGCAAAGTTCTCTGAAGCTCAGATTTGGAACACTTAGGGTGCACTGTTAATAGTTACATTTCTCTTGATCCCAATAATTTCTTTGACATGTAAAATGGTTTGTAAACTGAGAGAGCCTAGTTCATTCAAAATTAATACACAACAGATCTACTTAGCATTAGCTTTATTTTTCCTTCCAAATCAAATTTCTACTAGTTTTTGATGTATATTTTATTCAGATCTAGAATTGAAATTGCCATAAAAGATTCTTGCTGATATTTCTAAAGGCTTGTGCTACTTTTCTTGAGATAAACCACCAGCAGCAAAACACACCTGCTAACAAAAAATTACACATTGCAGTAGATCCTTCTGTGTTCATTCATAGGAGAAAAACTATACAAATGTTTAACAGCCTCATAAAATTAGCATTCTCATCATAAAAGAAGTTACCTGGAAGAAACTGGAAGTTTAATATTTTAAATACAATGTTGATAAATGCATTAGATGACGATTTTCTTTTTAAATTATGTTTACATTGTAGTAATGTTTAAGTGGTTGTATATAATAATCTAAGGTGGTGTCTCTGTTTCATGTTCTTTTTTTTTATTTAGAAACCAGAGCGGATTGCTTTGCATTATATATTGAGTTTTCATTCTTGCTCCTTAGAACGATGCCTAGTTAATCTCTTTGTAAATCATGTTCTTACTCTGCAGAATAACTAATTCAACTTAAGTCTTTTAAGTATTCAGGGGATTTTTACTGCTTTGTGATAATGGTATTTTGTTATTCTCAGACTAAAAACATCAACAAAAATCTGACTTAAAAAACCTAGTGGGCTACGTTGAAAGTAAAACCATTAAAATGCATTTTGATCAACATGTGAAAACTAAGGAAACGGAACAATGACAAGAGTTTTTGCTGTTCTTTCTGTGATAAAAGATTGATGTGGTTCCTTTTATGAAATATGGCGACTCAGTCTTGGGAAGTGCAGAAATGTCACCTGATAATAGACATGAAGCACATTTTGAAACTTTTCTTGCTATTCTATAGGATCTTTAAAGTTGTGTTGCAATTTTTTCCCCTTGTACTGCATTATGACTTATAAGAAAAAAAAGATGGATGTCTCATCATTCTTAACTTTAATTTCCTGTAAACCAATGCTAAGTCAGACTAATGTGAGGCTTAATGGAACAAGAAGAAACAAATTTTCTGTGCTGAATGGCTGGACAGCCTTTTTCACAGTTTGGCTCACCTGCAGGCATAATGTTGCCTACATTGTGTGTTTATTTGTGGAGCTAATAATGTTTTTTCTTAGGCTGACTTTCCTGGCCACCACTGAACTGCTGTTCAGGCAGTGTGGTGCTTCCACACCTCAAGACATGGGCTGTGTCATCATTACACCTGGGTGACTGCAGCAGGCTGGCCCAAGTTACTTTCTCCCTGGTTAGGGTGGGAGGCCAGTTCTGTAAACTCTAGTTCTGCTCCTTGCTGCAGTATTGCGAGTTGTGAATATATAGAGCCTCTAAAAAGGTGAAGAGCAGAGAGTTAGGAAAAAGTGGAAGTCTCAAAAATAGCAAATGAAATGTACAACACTGCAGGTTACTTTAGTCCTAAAACCCCGAGTGCTTATTCTGAGATTGTGAGGAGAGCAGTGGCTCCTTGTTCTGTTCAAATCACCAAACATGCTGACATGAATTGCTCCCAGCTTGTGTATTCCCATTTCTTCACGGGTGGCTTGCTGCACCCATGCAGTGTCCTGTTAAAGCTGCCTGTTGGGTTTCAGTCTGCCCAAGAGACAGGGCCAGGGGCTGAGGAAGGAGCTGCACCCTTCACTGCCCCTGTCTGCATTTCACCTGCTGCCCTGAGCCTGTCCTGATGGGGTTGCTGGCAGTGGAGCCTGCTGAAGATCATGGGTTAGAATTACACAGTGGAACAGAAGCCACTAATAAAAATATTAATCGCATTAGATGTTTGTATTTCAGTGTATACAAATACTTTTGTATTTTTCCAACTTCTCAAAAATTTTTTGCAATGGCATCTCTTTTGCTATGACTGTAGTCTGCTGCAGGGATACCACAAGAATTGAGCTTTTACTAGAATTACTGAGAAGCTTTCCTCTAGTATTCACCAGCTCTTAGTTCTTATTGACATTCAGAGGTGCTTGGCACCTGAGATCAGGGTTCCTCATACTGTATTGCTTCCATCAAAGCCTCCTGTCCTCCTGAGCTGTTACACCTTCATCTCCTGGCTCATGGACTGGTAACAGGTGGGCAGTGTCATTTTTGGGAATGAATTGTGTTCCACTTCCAAGAGAAAGAAGAGAAAGAAATGCCACCCTTGCATGTAGTGCAGAATACTGTTCTACAGTAGTATGGAAGAGGATCATCATGTAGTTGGGTATCAGTGTTCTAGCAAGGAAACAGGGTTTTTTTTTGTGTTTTTAACCCCAACCTTGATTTTTATTGGAGCACTTTCAGCAGTTCATTTCTGAGCAGGATGACAGTGAAATCCAAGGAGACTTGCCCACTCACTAGAGTGGAGTGTGGGTCGTCTGCAGATGGCACAGTCCCTTTTGTCAACCTCCCTGTGGATTTTAATGGACTTTTTTCTGTACCTGTGGAACTGCTTTTTCAAAGCTATAATACATTAGTCATGACATTGAGCCCTCCAAACCCTCAATATAAAATGAGCTTTCTGTTGCTAACCAGCTGTACCAACTGTTACTTTCACTTTTGGCATTAAGTAATGATTTCAAAAATGCACATCTTACAGGAAGGTTTGGTGGCAGTGCCTTGGGCTGCCTGTTTCTTTGGGAAGTGTGGATGGTGTCAAGAACAAGCTGTTGGTGAAACCTGCTGAGTTATACAGGTCTCTTCCTCCAGAGATGTGAGGAGGGCTCACAGCTCACGGGGTACCCGGGAGCTCCTGCTGGGTTTCCAACGGGAGCTTTGCCACTGCCACCACTGGAAGTGAGTCTGGGACCTGTGCAGAAGTGTCTGAAGGAAAGAGGGATCTCAGGGCACCAGACATAGGAGTAACCAGCCCCTTTGGAAGTGAAGAGTGCACAGTGAACATCTCTGACTCTATACTTTCCCATACACATTCACTCAGCACCTGCTTTCACATTTCCCAGTCATGTTGCAATGGTATCTCACTGGTCACTGACAAGTGTTAACACATATTGCTAGAAGACCAGGCAGCTAAAAGACTAAAATGCACTGTGCTTACTGTAAAAATTGGCTTCTTACATTGCTTCTTTTTATATGGTTAAGGAGATAGTTGTGCTTCAGATTTTTTTCCTTTTTTTGTTCTTTTTTTAAAGAGGTCAAATGTATATGAAATGCATGTTATCCTGAACTTTTTGTTTGTACATCTTGGTATCTGATCACCTGCATGAAGGACACAGTAGTGCCATGTCTGAGCTTGTTCTCTTGTGCTTGGTTGATATGAACTTCTCTAGATTGTTGAGTTTTCCCCAGGATAACTTTGTTTAATATTTAGTTATTGGGAGACATCAAAAGAAAGCATCATGGTGGCCCTTTGTTTTCTTACAGTTGAAATACAAACAACAAAGCCTTGTGGTTTAAAGTTAATTTGTTAGTGTAAATAAATTTCTTGCCAATGAGTATTGTTGTTGTTAGACAACGAATGCAATAAAAAGAGAAATCCTGAATCTTTATTAGAATTTGTAATGAGTCCTCACTTTTCTGCCCTTTTCTTTGTCATTTCAGAAGAAATAGTAAATGGTGAGGATGACCAGACAGCTGCATGGGTCAGGCTGGGGGCCAGGGGAATATGTACCTTGCCCTGCTTGTTCTTCACTTCCTTCTGCTCAGCCAAAGATTATTTAATCACAGTTCTTAGCAAAATTGGCATGATTCACAAGCCCCCAAGTGGGTCTCATTTACACTCTGTAACTATGTAGAAAGAAGTAAAAAAAAAAAAAGGGAAAATCGTTTTTTTCTTCATATTAAGGTGAAATGTAGCATGCAGTCTTTTGCTGCAGGTTGATGTAAAAATAGGCTGCTTTCACATTGGTACTGGTCAATGTTTGTGTGTTTAAAAGATCTAGATTTATTTTGTTATATAAAAACATTTTACACTCAAGTGTAGATTATTTATAATGGGCATTGAATACATTCAAAGTACAGCAGTTCTTTTACTGAATATGTTTAATAAGTCTTCTATTTATTTGATTTTAGTAAAGCATTAAGTTAGGGAAAATCGAAGGGCACAGACTGTGCAATTTGTGTAGTCATTTCAGTGGATTTACATCTGGCAGAATCTAGGCCAAACACTGTGCACTTAATCTGTCTAACCCAGTTTATATTTCCCAATGACTGAATCATAAATCTTACCTTCCACTAATACAGGCACCACCTGCAAGAAATAAAGAGAATCCTCAATCATAAAATTATTCTCTTAATTAAAATAGATATACTAAGATGCTCTGGGCCCACAACTGACATGTAAAATGTGTCTCCCCAGCAGCTCCCTGAGCCTGGAGCCATCTGTACATATGTCTTTCCTTTTGTGCAAGTTGTCTCACACAGCTGCAGCCGGGTTTCAGAAATGCCCAGAACTGCTCCAGTCTCTACAGCATGTTAAACATGATGGGTTATGCCCTCCTTGGGCTGGCAAGCCTGGATTTTCCATGTGCAGGTCACTTGGCAATTGGGAGGGCAGGCTTGAGCTGCATCTTGCACCCTGCTCTTTCTGCCCCGAGGCTGCCAGGGGAAGGAGCTGTGGCCCAGCCTGGCTCTTGCTGCACAGCACCCGCTGGCTGGCTGGGTCCTGCCCTGCTCCAGCTCCCAGCTCTGCCCTGCAAGGCTGGGAAACCTGGGAGGAGGTTGGCAATGGGCTTCCTGCCCTCCTGGCCTCAGGGCAGATGTCACTGTCAGGAACAGCAGGCACCTGGGATGTCTCTCCTCTCAAACGCTGTGGGAAAAGGTAAGAGCCCTCACTGGCCCATGGTTCCATCTGTAGGCAGACCAACAGGAAAATCTTCAGTACAAAAGCAGTTTAGAACAGGAAAAAAAGCCAGTGATGAGTGAAGACAGTTTTGATTTTCTGAAAAGCCAAAACCAATTAAAAAAATAGAAGTTTGACAAGATCGGACAACATGCAGATTTGCTCATTTGAAGATGTTTTAAGCAACAGTAAAATGTGAGAATAATGTTTTGGTGGGTTACTTTTGCACTGCAGAGGGAAGTGGCTGTTGCCCTTCTACAACCAGAGAGTAAATCCAGGACCTGCAGAGTGACTGATTGGCACTTCAGCTGTGTCACTGCCACTGATATGGGATGTAACTCTTTACAACATAGCAGTTCAGAACAAAAAGTGGCACAATCCTAGAATAATCACTTTAGAATGCCAGTGCAGGCCACTGATGAGTGAATAGCCCAACCTCTCCTTGCTGTGAGAACTTCCTTCAGAGCAGTTCTTTCAGCCTGGGCTCCAGGAATGACATCTGTTCTTCATAGCTGAAAATGGATTACAAGTTCCTGTCAGAAAGTACACCACTTAGGAGGGAAGCTGAAAGTGTCCTGCAGGGAGAGAGGTTGCTAAGGAAGGAGCAGGAAAGCCAGAGTTAGGTAATGCCAAAGTTCTGCAAAGGGAGGAGACAAAAGCTGCCCTCATTCAGGGCTGGCTCTGCTCTGTAGAAGGGCTGCACACCATGGACAGCAAAAGCCTCAGAACTGTGATTCAGACAGATGAGTCCTTGTCACCAAAGCTTCATGGGCAGGCAGTGAAGCCTGGGCAGGGCTCAAGTCCCCAGATCAACGGAGCATTTTAGAGAGGAGCTGCAAGCACAGTTTGTGCACAGACCTGCTAAGGGACAAATCAATCAGCTGTGTGATTTACTGGCACACAGCTGCCCCTCCAGCCATCACTGAGCCCTGCAGCCGGTGCTGTTGGGGTACAAAACACCACAAAGGGCAGGGACCACTGTTGGTACTGGGTGTGTGTGGGTGCTGGCCATGGCAGCAGAGGGAAGCTGCTGCCTTTTGGAAGGCCCAGCATGGACTGGCTGTTCTTCAGCCTCCCACAGCTCTTGTGCCCAGGGACGTGCCTTGCACCACGGTGGCTGTCAGTGGCCATGTGAGGCCTTGGGGTGAGGCAGAGGCTTTGTGGGAGGAGGGGATGTGGCAGGACCCACAGCCCAGTCGGCTGTGCAGAGGGAGCGGGGTGACACCATCCTTCCTGTGCAGCAACACAGCCCCAGCACTGGCTTCCTGCTCATTAGAGCTCAGGAAAGGAGCAGTTTCTCTTTCCCTACCACTGGGTGAAAGCCATTAGGCTCATTAGAAAGGAAAGGTGCAGGAGCCAAGAGGTGTCAGTACACACATTTGCTGCTCAGGGCCCTGCTCACCCAAACCTCAGCCTGCAGCACTGCCTCTTCCCAGCCAGAATGGCAGAGCACAGACAGAGGGTTTGCACACACTCCACATCCTATCTCAGTGTCTGGGCCACTACAGAGCAGGTTATTTGGTCTGTCTTAAAGGCAGAAGCACTCCTGTGTTTTCTGAACTCTCCATGTTCTGTTCAGACCAGAGGGGCTGTGGCTGTGCTGGAGCAGAGGCAGAAGGAACGGCAAAGCCAGCTTCGCAATCAGCACCCAGGGACTGGCTGCTTCTCCTCCCATGATTGCACTTCAGGAGCAGGCTTTTTTCTGCACAGTGGTGGAAGAACTGCAGTGAGGAAAATCTACTGCACAGCTGAAGGATGCAGAGGGGCTTGTGGCCCTCAGGGATGTCTGCCTGGTGGCAGCATTTGGAGGGGCTGCCAAGATGCTGGCAAGGGCCAGTGCAGGCAGGTGCAGGCACAGTGGCAAGCCCAGCAGGAGAGATCCCACATGTAACACAGAGCCTTCAGCTGAATGTCAGCAACTCTGAGAAAACTGGAGAGCTGATCACAGCTGGGAACTCAGAAAGTGCAGCAGGAGCTGCTCTGAGGGTAAGGGCATCTACACTAATGCAAGGAGAGCTCACTCCATGAGCTCCAGCTTCAAAGGACACTGAGTTCAGTTCATTGCAAATGCTGCTACATCAGCCCAAAAACACTAGCTGAAGGAAACCTGGGGGGCTTCTGGCAGTGCGAAATGTCAGTAACTGATGCCAGGTAAACCTGAAGGGCTGCCTGGTGCACGGCAGTTTAACTTCCACAGCAGCTGAAGTTAAACACAGAACATGTGTGACCATGGCTTGGGGGAATCACTGCACAGTGCCCAGAAATGCTCCCTTTGTAGTGACAGACCACAGTAACTGCTAATGCACTTCCTGCTGAAGGTGTGCAGGAGATGTTTCCCCACTCTTTAAGAGAAAAAAAAGATTTTCTAAACTCCCTTAGAAAGACCCATTGAGTAACCTCTCCAAAGTGATGCCTTACTCTTTTCTCATAGGATTAAAACAAATTTATGAAACTGAAGTAACACTGGGAAATGGCTTTAAGGGGGAAAAGGAAATGAATGAGACTGAAATGATATTTATTCTCCTTCCAGTTATTTTGGAAGCATTAGGGAAAGCCAACAGGAAGGTTTGGAAGAAAAACCCCTAGCACAGTCCCTGGGAAGGCCCAGGGGTCAGTGACAAGAATGCACACCACACTGGTAGTCAGCAATTCTCATTTACAAAATCAGTTTTCTCATGGGGGGAAAAAACAACCGAACAACAATCCAGAAATCCAGCCAGCACATAGCTCACTGTCTGACAGTTTAGTCAATCTGAAACTGAACTTCAATTCAGTGTTAACAACATGGGGTCCTCCCCATTACACAAATAAACTAATTTCTCACCTTCAATTCCATGTCCTTTACTATTGTGTAGAAGTCTTACTTTGGAGAGGAAGGCTAAAATACATTTCCATTACTGTAGTTAACCTTTATTGGAACAGTCTTGTTGTTAGCAGATCTAGCAGAACCTAAGCGCGTTCCCAAGGAATGAAATCCTTTCCACAGCAGCAGGCCTTGCCCGTGAGGAGCTATAGATGACAGAAGAGGGCTCTGTGGAAGACTGTGCCGATGAGCAGCTTTCCCTGGTGGGTGGATGCCACGGAGCTGCCCTGCAGCACGGAGCCGTTGTCAGCGTAGACGCGCGTCACCACGGGCTGCTCCGAGAGGATGCTCTGGATGCGCAGCACCTGCCGGGGCGGGGAGGTACAGCTGTGAAATGGTCACAGGTGAAAAGGCTCCGGGGAGAGGGGGAACACCAGCATGTTAGCTTAAACAGATCAGCTAGGATGACTAGCTGCTGATAATGGCAGCCATGTGATTCGTCTGAGAGGGCCTTTAGTGAAACACAGATTTTTTTTTTTTAATGTTGTTGTGCAACATCTGTAAGGAAGTCAGGTACTCATCCCCACCACTAGGAATGTGCACATTTTTTTCCAGACTAAGAGTTAGTTCATATCTTCTTATTTTCATGTTTTTCCCAGGCAGAGTAAGCAGCTGCCTAGTATCAGAAATCTATCGCTATTGAACAGGGTCATTTTGAGAAGTGTCTTAGAGGGAGCTTCAGACAAGGCTGAAATCCAATGGACAGCAGACAGCTGCACTCGTAGCCACCATCACCCCAATGCCAGTACCTCACTGATTTCATAGAAAGAAGAATTACAGTGTTACCTACAGATGAACCACACTTGCACAAATTAATCATTCCTGTGGAAATGTTTCTGGTCACACTTTGCACTCAGTCAATTATGTCCAGTTTGGCAAAGAGGTGCTGGCTCAGTAATTAATGCAGCTCATCAGAATCTGTGTGCACGTCCACAGCTGCACAGAAAGCAGCCTGAGGAGTCCAGAGTGACTGAGCTACTGGTTGGAAATTATTTAGTCGCTGCCCAAGGATCTGAATAGGTGTTTGTTAGTGAGTATATGCTGCTCAGGCTCTCACTTGAGAGCAGAAGCCAGCTTGGTCTTTGCTTTAACAAAGGCACTTTGTGCCAGGCACTTTCTATGAAATGCAGTTAAGTTATACCAGCATGATTTGAACAAAACAACTTTCCAGTACAGACATAGCCAAGACACCAATGATGTCTCCCAAAAGGCACCTCAGATGCAGGAAGATTTTCAGGATCATAGTGGAACAGCTTCATCCCATTGGGATGACATCCTGTCCAGATGTCTCCAGTGTGGGGGTCAATAGACAAGTTATCGACCAGCGTGTCCAGCTGCAGCGTCTAGCCAACACAGAAAAAACAAAAAAATTAAATCTATCAGAATTCCTGGAAGGAAATTACAATATAACCAACAGACTTGTCTCATCTGACATAATTTAGACTGGTTTTTTTTTAAATAAATACTTCTCCCCCCACTTCTGTCTGTCTTTTCCCCTGGTATGCATCCTCCCCACCCCTGTGCTATGAGGAACCTGCTTGCTGCTCTGGGCTTCCCCCATCAGTTCATGCACACCTACACCTCTCTGTGGATGCTTTCAGTGCTCTGACCCACACTGCCTGAGGCAGACTCCCACTACAGCTCCACAGCATACCCAAGGATTCCTCCCTGTTGTTGGTGGGAGGGTGGGAGATCAGAAGCTCTGTAATGGGGTGTGCAGACACCTCTGCAAACCCACAGCAGGAGCCACCCAGACCAGAACTTTACAGATGATCATGCTGAAATCTCAAGCATTCATCAAAACTATTCTGTCCAAAATCCACATTTGCCTCTTTTTTACAGAACAGCAGCACCTTACCTTCACATGGGTTAAACTCCAGTTAGCATGTTTTTCCATGACATGGACATTGTGATCCAATACATCTGCAATATAGATGTACCTTCAAAAGGAAGAAAAGCACCTCAATATATGAGTAGACAGACACCAAAAGTAGACAGTTCCTCCTGTGCAAGCCCACACACCAACAGACATTGCCAGCCAGCCACAGGGCACTGAAGCCAACCTGCTGAGGTGCCAGTGTAGCTTCACACTGTGCCAGTTTTCCATTATGACACTGAAATAAGCCTTGGAACTGGAAAATCACAATTTCAATATATTTTTTTAAATCACCTGTCCACACCACAGGAGTGGTTGGTTCAGTCATGCAGGTGTAGGACTGTAGAGCACTCCCTGCTTGCAGAAACCCTGCCCCATTAATCCTTGCAAGCAAGACACACAAACTCCTGTACCAGCTGGTTAAAATACAGCAACTGTTGACCTTGCTGCCTATAAAGTACCACACAATGCAGCAAACACTGCTGCTCAACACTGAGACAAAACTTGTGTGCTACAAACACTCTGCATCACTTGTGCTGCACCTTGCCTTACATGAACCACTTCAGACACCTGACCACAGAGGTACCAGGTGTACAAATGAAGATCTCCAGATACTTCTATGTGACAAAACAAAATCTAATGTAAATAGAAACTTACTTTCTATCAGGTGAAATGTTAATTCCATTGGCTGAATAAAACCCAGATGCTACTTCTTTAACTTCTTTTGGACTGTAGTAAATGACATTTGACCAGGTTAAACCCAAGAACATTTCTAAGAACATCAAGAGGAACTCAGAGAAGTAGTGGTCATTGGTAGCATAGAAGCTGTCTGGTCCCATGGCTACTATGTCATTCACACTAAAAAACAAATGAAGAGAGAAATTAAAAAAATAATTAAATGAGAGGTATGAAGTACCATTTTAGGATTGCCCAGAATACAGTCAGGACATGGCCATCAATACCATAAAGAGGCTGCAATTACAGATGTACTTCAAGTAGTCACCAAATTATTTAAATCCTTTTTACTTCTATTTTCTATGAGCCAGGACAGTGCAGTGCTGAGACCTGAAGAGGGCATAGGGCATGAGCTAGAGATCTGGCTACCTGTCTATAAGTACATGGAAATATTTTTTTTTATTATTAGTAATACTATTAGTAGTATTATTAGTATTATTTTCTTTTTCATTACATTCAAGTAGAAATCAGAGAACAGGTAGGTGTTGTGACAACCTAATCAATCTGGCTGTTTATTTTACAATCATATTGCAGTAGGACAGACCAAAATATTTTTGTATTAAAAATAAGAAAAACAGAAAAAGGTAAATGTATGTTTATTTTTACAGTGTAGGATATCCAAACAAAAAATAAAATATCTGGAGACTCATATCTGCAATGACCTGAGTGTGGGTTACATGAGCAAAAGAGAAATGGATGCCAAGCTAATTCACTGGCATCAATCACAGCTGCGCTTAAGACTAATTTAGTGATACAACTATTAAAAATCTAATTTAGAGAATAGATTGGAGAAACACTGCTTTTGATTACACAGATAAGAAGTAATCAGTAAGAGAAACAGGGATGCTGGTTAAAGAGAAAATATATTAACAATAGCCTAAACGCAAAAATCGTCCTACATTGGATTTCACCAGTGCAGCCTGATCTGTATTTGAGTCAATACCTTGTCAGAAGGTCATGTCGAATGGTTTTCAGGTGCACAAGAGAATTGTCATCTTCTACAAATTTAAACAACTCTACAGTGCTCTTCTGGTGGGGATGGTTCACCACAAAGAGGTACACGGTGTCATCTTGAAAAAGAAACGGAAGCAGCTGAATTCTCTGCCACAGTCTGTGTGTGTGAGCAGCCCAGCCCTGAGGCAGCCTCCAGCACAGGGCACAGGCTGGGCTTGGGGCATTTGTCTCATGGCTCTGCAGAGGCACAGGGATGAGTACCCACATCCTGCAAGATGCTCTGCAACCAGACCCAGACCTCCAGCTGCTTTTCTCCCAGGCTGGCTCTACAGGAAACTGCTTTGTTAATAATAGATTTTTGTTATTTCTTCCAAGGAAGAAAGAAACCACGACCTCATCCTTATAGCTAAGCCACTGGGTTTTGCTATAATCTGTGAAACAGCCCCAGTCAGTTGGAAGAAGGGTTTGTGGCCAAGGCAGTTTGGGCTCTTGGGTTTGTCCACCACATCCCCGGCAGAGCGGAAGGAGCATCCCTCTCCTGCATTCTGAGCAAGGCTGCTGCCCATCTGCCCAACCCTTCTGGCAGGACCCAAATTAGCCACCACTGATTTTTCCAACACCTTCCCTTAAAGGGTGACTGTATGGAGATGCAGGTCAAGCTGCAGCAATTGTTTTCTTTATACTAGCAGTTTTACCTGCTCTGCTAAAGCCCCCAGTGAAAGGGTAGGGAAAAAGATCCTTTATTGGTAGTCAGAGCCTGATGTAGGAGAACATGCCTTGGAGAAGAGAACCTGGCTTGGCCAAAGAGTAACAGGGGTTTTGGTAATTTACAGAGAGATGATAATTTACTGTTTTGCCACAAAAGTTTCCATTCTGGGCACTACTAGTCAATGAAGGATGTATCTCCTCAAAACACTTGAACCCAGCATGAAACAGACATAAATATAAAATCAATTTTCTGTGGTTTACAACCCTAAATTTTACCATGTTTTTTTTCCCTTTAATATCCAGGATATCCTTGTTTCAGACAGACTGAAATTATGTGCAAATGTGTTTCCCTTAGCAACTGACATTCAGAAAAGGGCAAAACAAAGGTAAAAAACCCCAAACCTTTTTGTCTGCCAGCAAGAACCACCATGGGGGTGCAGGGCAAGGCTGCAAAGGAATTCCTGACTGTGTTCTCTAGGCTGATATTGGCCACCATCTCAAGCTCTTTACCTCTGTCTATATAGGTGCTGATTCCATGAGGGTTGAACGATGCCAGATCAAACCCTCGGCTGATTCTCAGTTCCACTGCTCTGGGATTGTCTTCATTCAAATCCATCAAAAATATTTCACCTGGCTTATCCGGAGCAAAGCTCATCAGTCCTGGATATTTCAAGCCCTGTAGAAACCAAACATAAGAAAATAATTCCCAGATAAAAAGGTAAACTAGAGCATGACAGGGCTGAAAAAGCCAGGGCCTTGATCAGACTTGCAAGCACACATGAGGATGTCCCATGGCCAGCCACCATAATTGCAAAGAGAAGGTTGAAAACTTATCTCTTGAAGGCAAAAAAGCAATCAGGAACAGCAAAACCAATACATAAAATTTGGGGTTTTTTTTAAGTTAGGGAATTAACACAGCTTCTTAACACAGCAGAGACATTTCAACATTTCAATGAAGTAGCATGAAAGAAAGCCAAGGTTACGTGGCCAGGTAAGTCACCTGTGGACAGGACACCTGTGTCAGAGCCAGCAACACCACCTCTGTGTCAAGCAGCATGCTGGCTGAGGGGGATGACAGCTAAGCCAACACAAGACTGGGCTGCTCTTTGGGAGCCAGTCAGACCTGTAGAAAAGAGCCCCTCGTGCTCCTTTCACCCATGGCTTCTGCAGGAAAGGAAGCAGGCAAGCCCCAGCGTGGGGAGGTGGCATGGGCACTTACAGAGCTGATGAAAGCCAGTCCATTGGGAAGTATATCGATGTCTTCTGAACCAGTTTCTGCAAAACAGAGACAAACAGGGGGTTTCAGGTGACATCAAGCATTTCCCATTGAAAAAATCTTCTTTTAAGTACAATTCCAGCTCTCATGAATGACCCTTTCTGGTATGACTGCACACACGATGATGTTTGGTGGAAGTTTGGCCACTGAATTAAAAGTGGTAGCAGAAGACAGCACGTTGGATTAGGAAATAGTACTGGGGTTCACCTCTTTTGGGGCCCAAGAGTGCCCCTGCAGTGGCCAGGCAGTCTCCTCCCCAGCTCCAGCTGCCCCTAGATGTTGTGAGGTGAATCACCAGGTGTGGGGTGAATCACCAGCTCCTGAGGATGTGTTCTGCAGCAAGCAATTAGTGTGGGCACGGAGATTCCAGGGTAGGACCATACCCTGACTCAGGCCTCAGGCTTGCATAAGGCAGCTGTGGGAATTGTGCACACTAATTCTCCTGATTGAGTTCAGACACTTCACAAAAATGGATTGCCAAATATTTAGTTAAAGCTCTCAAGTGACAGAGAACCTACTATATCTGTAACAGCTAAGGGTTTTCATAGTTAGACCTCACTTTCAACTACAGGTAATCACTTCCAATATTGCCAGTTCCTGTAGCTCCTGTAATATTTTTCCCTTTTAAGAAAGGAAGATAAAATAAAAACTCTTTAGTAAGAACCATTGAGCAATTTTAGGCTTTCATAAAGCACTTTCCAAAGAGCCTTTAGTCCAATGCTGAAGGCTGTTTGCCATCCCACATTTCCACCTCTTCCCTGAGAACCCTCCCCTCTTTTCTCCAAATCACCAGCAAAACCAGCATTCCCCACAAGTCATTTTCCAGATGATGAGGGAAACCACTCAGGAGCAGTTGCTTAGAGAAAATTCTTCTGCAGATTTTCTTTATCAGAGCCGTCAACACAAGGTTTTTCCACCCAGCTTGTCCCATATCCCACACCCCCTCCTGCTTTGCCATAACCACGTGTGAGCCTGCATGGCTCATACAATCCCTTGCACCTCAGCACCTCTTCCCAAGGAAGCACCTGCACATTTGAGCAGGGTTTGCTGTTTGCTTTTAAGCAACTCCTATTTATCCAAGCACTGGTTTGCCTGGGTTGTAATTGATCCTGGGATCACTGGCAGCCTCTGTGGAGAGGAACCAGAACCCCAAATTCACCCATCCAGGAAAGTTCCTCCCCAGCTCAGCCCTGGGAAGATGCAGAGGCACAACTTCTCACTTCTGGCCAGGGCCAGCTGCTCCTCAGCCTCTGCAAGTTCCTGCTCCATCCCATGACAGCAATGAGCAGAGTATCCCTGCCTTCTGAAGAGCAAAATATCTGAAATGCATTTTGGGAGGAGTCAGCTGTTACCCCACCCTGGGTTTTGGTTCTGAATTTTGACTAACTCAAGCAGGAGACAACATCTGCACTGATGTGTCCAGAAACACTTAGAGCCTGTATTTACCAATTAAAGTTTTGAATTTGGGCTTTATTTTTTCCTTTTTTTTTTTTTTTTTCTCAGCTCAGCTTACACTCTGGTTTGAGCCACAAACTCCTTTCCCTTGCCCCAGTCTCTCCAAGCCTGGGTTAATTTATAAAATTGGGTTAGTGGTAATTCTCCACTTCCCAGGATTGCTGCAAAGCTAACAGCATAAATAAATGCTGAGAGGCTCAATTGCCATGGTGACATGAGCTGGACAGACAGCTTTTACTGGCAGCACACACTGGTGAGTGAATAAACAGAGATATAATCATTTATCGCTACTGAATCGGCGAGGCTGCCAAGCAGAAATATGAGCAGGCTAATTGGGAGCAGATCATTAAAAACTTTCCAAGTTTCCAGTGGAAGGAGCACACTGAGAGCCCTGCACCCAAGTGCTCCAAGAGAAACTGCCCAGCAAAGCACATTTTGGGCGCTCTTGGCCGGCTCCTGGAATGTGTGGGTGTCAGGAGGGCAGCGGAATGCTGACTCAGCACAGCCCTGCTGATCCAGCCCCGGGCAGGGGCTGCAGGCACACGGCAGGGATGCTCAGGGACTCTCTGCACGCCCTTCTGGGAGGGCTCTGTGCTGCTGCAGGCGCCCTGTGGGCCAGGAGAGTCAGGAGCTCACTCCTCAGGCATCACTTGTATGCACTCTCTGTTGTTTAACCGTATCACTGAGCCCAGCTTGTCCATGGCATTATCTGAAGAGAGGTGGCATTTAAGAGAAATTAAAAGATAGTGTGAAAAACTGCTGCCTACTCTAGAAATGTTGTTCTTTATTCTTTATTTGTTGTTCTTTATTTCATCTTAGTATGATGTATTCGGCAGGTGTATCTAACAAAAAAACCCATCTGGGTTTCATGACCAAAAGTGTGACACCGTTTTGCCCACATCCCACGAACTGTTCCAAGATGCAAGTATTTCTAGCAACTTCTGTAGTAGCTTCTTGAACTTTGGGAATTAGTACAGGAGATATAGTTAGTTTAATATAAACCAGTAACATGATAAGGCATAAATAAACCTCAGAAGCTGGTGTTTATTCTACAAATACAGCCTTTCCTTTATATTTGAGAATGAGGCTCAGGACAAGCTGCAATTTTTGTTTGTTCAATGTTTGCATCTGTGCTTATATTGCACAATACTTGAAAAGCAGAATAGATTAAACTCTTTAGAAAGATACAGAAAAGATGCAACTGTGCAGAAACCAAAAGGTCCACTAGAGAAATCTTCCATTTACTCTGTGTTTGCTTCCCTTACTATAAATCCATCACTTATATTTCACAGACTGTACCAGAGGTCTGCTCCTCCATGTACAGAATGGATAGATTAAGATTATTTTGCTCAGATCCAGATGATCCTGCTCGGGGATCTATGTCACATTTAAGAGTTCAGGAGGACTGATTTAAACATTAAAATAAAGACAGAATGTTTATTCAGCTTTATCCTAGCATTTTAAAGGAAAAAGGCCCAGGAGGTCAAGACATCCATGCACAAAGACATCCTAAGACAAAGTCACCCACACAAGCAACCTTACAGATCCAAGTACAGCAGAGCCCCATGTCTGAACAGTACTACCTAGGCAGAATTTAAGCTTTAGGGGTCCTTGGTCACCTTGAGTGATTTAAGACCCCTGGTCACAGCAAATGAGTTTTAGAAGACATTTGAGTGAACATGCCAACTTTTCAGTTTGCACACACTGGGCCTGCTAAACTAATTCTTGGCATTTTTATTTTTCTAATGAGCAGTAAACTGCACAGCAAAGGCAAGGCAAGGTGCAGTTCTCTGTGTGAAGGGGCAGCATGAGAGGAGCCAGCAAGAAGCAGAAATGAAGCTCTGTAAATGGATACACTGCCTCTAAGCAGAGACAGGTTCAGGTTATTAGAAATAACCTAATCTGCATGTAAATGTCAGGCACAAAAACCAAGACACTGTTCAGAAATGAAACACAACTCTATCTGTCTTTTCCAGGTTTCCTTCTTTCCTCAACAGAACAATCATATTGCAAAAGAAGTCTTATAATGATTGCAATATTGATATGCCTAAAAAATTACTGAGAAAATATTTTATATTAATTACTGCCAAACAAGCATCATTCGTAGTCTTGTATGAGTAAATTACAGCTTAATCTAGAAGACCTGGAAAATTTTTTCAATGCAATTTTTTCTGTATGTATTTTCAAGCACAGGAACTCTGCATATACACATTCATAGCAGCAATTTGACTTTATAAAGATGTTTGAATCCTGGCACAAGGAAGAAACAAGATTTATAACATTAACTCACTGACTCAGCAAGCTCATAGGCAAGGTTGTAAAAGCTCATCCAATGACTTTTTACACATGAAAAATCTAGACAAATTTCAACATAATTTAAGCCATTTCCAAAAATACTAAGGAGGGGAAAATTCTTAGCCATCAAGCCTGCATTGAGGTTTTTTGGGAGAATGGGAGACACAAAAAACCAATCCATTTCAAAGCTATCAGTTTTATAAACTGGTTATCCTAAGTGGAGAGAAAAAAACCAAGACATAAATATTGCTGTGTGCTAAACACACTGCCCAAAGTACAAAGTCAACATTGGAGCCACTCTGTTAAAGCTCTCTGCAAACCAGACTAGGATGACAAACACGACCTCTCGCTCTTTGGAACCCACAGCTGCATTGCACAACCACGCCGAGCTCCCGGCACTGCGGCACCAGGCGGCTCCCAAATATCCCAAAATGTGGCACTAAGGAGGGGCAGCCTGGCTGGCCTTTAGCAGCCACTCCTTCCCCATGTGCCTATGGCCTTCCCCGAAGGTTTCCACCTGTGAAAAATGTGAATTTTATGACTGGCTTTTCACAAATATTAAAATGAATATGTGTTGTGGTAGAAAGTAATGCCGTATTAATTCTCCTAAGTAGTGTGTTAAATATAGTTTTAGATTATAACAAAATGTTAAAATAGAAACTATGCTGTGTAGGATACTTTTTTCCTAAAGAAAGGACTTGCACTGGGATAGCAGTCACAGGACACCTAAATCTTTCAGAGAAAGAGAATTTATTGCTCCATGATCAGGAGAAACAAACTTCTTTCCGCCTCGCTTGGATAGGATGATGCTGTTAGGAATATGAGGAAGAAGTTGATGATGACCAGACAGAATACTATTTCGAATGGAATTTATGCATCATGTATGAGGTGTATGAATATTCTACAGGCTACTGTTTTTAAGGGTTAATCCTTTGTTAATGGGTGTCCTTTTTCAGGCTGTTCTGCCCAGAAAAAGGTACCTGGACGTCCGTAACTCTTTGTTTCTCTTGTCTCATATTGTCCTAATTCAAATTGTCCAAATTATTATTACTCTAATTGTATTACTATTTTTATAACCATTATATTACTATTAAACTTTTAAAATTTTAAAACAAGTGACTGGCATTTTCTGCACACCCTTGCAGCATTTCCCATCTCCAAGGCGTAACCAGCTGACAGCCTCCTGTAGGTACCAGCCTGAAGAGCCAGCACACCCTCATCTGAAAGCCAAATCATTTTCTAAGTGACTTAGCAAAGAAGTGTTTGCAAGGTACTCAATTTTAAGAAAAGGAAAAGAAACTTAATACCGACTTACACGCAGCTAGTTTTTCAGTACTATTTTCTTCCTGCAGTTTCTCCCTATCTCCAAGTCCAAGCAACAAATCAAAGTCAAATTAGCACTTTGTTTTTGGGATCAGGCTTGGAAGCTGGCTTTAAGAAGCCATTACAAAAGAGGCTGGTCAAAAGCAGTGCACTCAGTTATTTTGAGCACGTACCGATGCCTTTAATGAGCCGGCAGTTCGGGAGGCTCACCGGGGCTACTTCCCGTGAAGCATTGAGTCTGCTCCTGCAAGAGGAAAGAGCAGGGTTAAACAGCACACAGCCAGTTTGAAAACAGGTAACTTTCCTAGTTTTCAGCTTTATTGTCTGCCACATTGCAGCAACAAATCAGCCATAAAATACTGAATAAGCAAACTCCAGAACCAACAACAGCAACCGCTCCAAATCACTGCAATGGTTACACAGACCACGGATTAAGTGATTCCTCTACTGTGAGTAACTTCAGAAACTTTGTTTTGTGCACGAGCTCCAGCAACAAGCTTTCATGACCCACTGCAGCTCAGATGATAACATAACCACACTTTCTTCAGGTTTCAGACACCTAAATATAGAAGCACCCTGCAGTTAGGACCAACATTTCACATGAGGAGAGGGCAATCTTCTACTGCAGCCCACTGCCTATTTTTGGTGACCAGGCCACCAGCAGCTGCACTTTCTTCAGTTTTTGTCTACATTCAAAGGTTGCAAGGCAGGAGCACTCTTTCCCTTACAACAAGCAGGAGTTGGTAGTACAGTTTTCAGCAATTACCCTGTGCCCTCCTCTCCACTTCTGGTAATCACCCCAAGCATTACCCTTCATCAGTGCTTATTTCATTCACAAATGTGCATGAAATTCCACCTCTGGCTCATAGTTCACTGGAAAAACAGATACAGACAGGCAGACACAAGTTCATATTTCTCTGCTCCAAGTTTGCAAATCTGCATGAGCACCACCTCACAACAACCAGGAGGTTTGATCATGCTGGTCTGCAGTGACACAAGAAAATATGTTGAATTTCTATGAATTCTAGTGTGCTAGAATAATTTTTTTTTTTCTGCCCAGAAGGAAGCATTTAACCTAACCTAGTAACTCTTCTGCATGACTATCATATGCATATGTCGAGGCTATTGCTGCAAACACAGGAAATTCTAAACGCAAAGATCCCATAGCAAAACGTTGCCATGTTTATGTTATGGTTTTAGGCATAAACATAAAGTAAACAGCAGTATCAGTCAGTGATATGAAAAATATGTGATACAGTTGAGCACTACGTGGTATGCCAGTCCTGCATTTTTTTAATCACTTAAATATGAATTGTAAATTGCTTCAATTTTGTATCACTGACACAGTTTGTTAAGATAAGGCCAAAAGAAAATAAGAAAAAGAGTAAAAAAGTGCAGACAACTGCAAAGGAAAGGAGGCAAGTTAAACCCTCCCAAGCCCTCTCTCCCAGCCAGGAGAACTGACAGATCACGATGCTGGCTGCCAGCCCACAAACAGCGCAGGAGGGATCTCCCCCTGCTGCCCCCTCACCCACCGGCATCCTGGCACAGCCAAACCCACCAAGCCCTCCAGGGTGGCTCAGGGGGATCCTGCCTGAAGCTGCACTGCTGCCTGCTTAGGGTTTTTCCCTTCCCTATTTTCAGCAGCCTTTCCCAGGCAGGCTGGAAGCCACCCGAGCCAAAAGCACAGCAGGAACTCAGCCAGCAGCCAGCAGGGGATGATGATATCCCGACAGCATTCCCAGGGAAACACTTCATGGGCTGGAATGAGAGTAATTCAAAAGGACACCAGTCACAAGCCTGCAGCACATATAGAGCTTTTCCAAAGTGTGTCAGTTTATCTACCTCAGACAGCCCCAGCCACGCAGCCAGATGGCCCAGATTACCAACTGGCCATACCAAGAACAGCCTGGAATATGGAGGACCTGCAATATGTGCTGGATGCAACTTCAAAGAAAGCAAGAGTTTTTGCCACTTGGTGCAAGTCCAGTGCATGGCACCTTTCCCCTCAGTTTCTCTTTCCAGTTTTGAGTCCTCCACCTGCTGCCCTACTTCATGGGACACAGACCACAGGCCTTCCCTTTCCTTCAGAAGGAACCCGTTCCATATTCAAAGACCTCTCTCTCTTTTAGTTTTCTTCATCTCTAGACTAACCAATCATGAATCACTTGGGATTTGATTCTGGGGTCTTTTAACAAATTCAGAAGGAACTACAGAAAGTCTTTGCTGGATTCTCGCCCTCTGGGTAGGGGATGAATAAAAAAGACCCTTGGCAAGAGCGAACACCACCCACAGTTTCTCCTCTCAAGACTGTGTTAAATTACTTTTAGAGTACTTTGTGATCTGAAGTTGTGTGTTTCCAAACTTGGCAACTGTCTTAAGACTGCTGGTACATTGCAGTTTGCAGAAAACAGCACACAGGGAAAACCCACAGAGAGCTACAGAGACAGGGGGATCCTGCTTCTTCATGGAGATTCTCCTTTTACAGATTCCTAATGTTTAATTTGTTCATTCAGTTTGAAGGAGAGGTGGAGTCCTCTGCTCTTCACAGCACATTGAAATGGCTCACCCCACTAAAGCCTGGGAGTATCTTCCAGTTCTGCTGTCCCAGTTTATGCAACTCCAGGACAGGAGGGCCCTGTTACCACTGTGTCTATCACCAGTAATACTCATGGTGGCTTTAAGGCAGCCATCATCCATGCCACACGCCAGAGTCCAGACAGTAAAGCTCTCCTTCTGTAATTAGGTACAATTACTATCCACACAAAGTTGAATTAGCTGGATGTCATTGCTGAAATCAGGCATTTGGAGTATTGTGAATGTAAGCAAAATTATAATGACTTAGCCACCTTCCAATACAGTAATTCAGCATCACTTCTGTGACCTGAAAGGACCAGTGACACATTTGGGAGCTTTCAGGACGGAAGCTGCTGTGACACCAGTGTTCACATTCATACCTCATGGCATGAGGTGTGTGATAGGGAGCATGACAGGGCTGGGTATTTCAGCTCACAGCCAGTGAGGTCACAACTTAGGATCACCACAGCCTGGGCTCCATCACAGGAAACCTCACGTACATAGGGGCTACTGTTATCCAGAGGTCAGCTTTGGTAGAGCATAACCCAAGTGTCTGGCAAACTATTTGGAGTGACTGTTCGGCCAGTCGGCAGGAGATGAGGTAAATTCAGAGACAGCGCTTTTGGCACATCTCTGTTAATTGCAGGCTCTATAAAAACAGAGGTACTACCCCCTGCCCCTGGGCACTTTCTTTGCTTGTCCCCCTTGCTCCCATCATCCTGGGGAGGATTTCACATGCACTCAGTGCAAAGGGCATTTCCGCTGCCCAAATGGTCCCGAAGTTAGTTCATGCCGAAATCGGATGAAAAGGGCATCATGATGGCTGTATCTTCTCTGGCAAAAAACGGCTCCCTTGATAATACTGACGGCAATGATGGACCCTTCCCCTCTGGCTGGCACTGCACAGGCAAGGACAGGTGTTCGCTACGCTGTACCCGGGCGCTTTCCTTCACCTCCGGCCGGGAGGACTCGCAGCTCCCGCCGCCGCCGCCCGGCTCAGCCCCGCACAGGGGGGAGCTCAGCCCCGCACCCGGGGAGCTCAGCCCCGCACCCAGAGGGCTCAGCCCCGCACCCAGAGGGCTCAGCCCCGCACTCGGAGGGCTCAGCCCCGCACAGGGGGGAGCTCAGCCCCGCACCCGGAGGGCTCAGCCCCGCACCCGGAGGGCTCAGCCCCGCACTCGGAGGGCTCAGCCCCGCACAGGGGGGAGCTCAGCCCCGCACCCGGAGGGCTCAGCCCCGCACTCGGAGGGCTCAGCCCCGCACAGGGGGGAGCTCAGCCCCGCACCCGGAGGGCTCAGCCCCGCACCCGGAGGGCTCAGCCCCGCACCTGAAGGGCTCAGCCCCGCACCCGGAGGGCTCAGCCCCGCACCCAGGGGAGCTCAGCCCCGCACCCAGAGGGCTCAGCCCCGCACCCGGGGAGCTCAGTCCCGCACCTGAAGGGCTCAGTCCCGCACCCGGAGGGCTCAGCCCCGCACCCGGGGAGCTCAGCCCCGCACTCGGAGGGCTCAGCCCCGCACCCGGAGGGTTCAGCCCCGTCCCGCTCCGCCGGCACCGGGACCCGCGGCTCTGATCCCCGCTCACCCACCGGAATGCCAGCAGCCGCTCGGCCACTAAGGCTGCCGCGATCCCGACGAGAGCCACCGCCAGCAGCTTCCCCATGGCCGCTCCCGGCTCGGCCGCGTCCCGTCCCGTCCCGTCCGTGCGGTCCCGTCCCGCCCCCGGGGCGCGGCGCTGCCTCCCCGCCCCGCCCGGCCGTGCCCGCTCCCGCTCCCGCTCCCGCAGCGCTGCCCCGCCAGACCCAGCTCGGGGCCGGGCAGCGGCTCTCGCAGGCTCCGTGCTACGGCTCCCCTGGGAAAGACAAGTGTACCAACTTCCAGCTCCGTTATAGACAATGTGTGCGTTGTACAAGCATAATAGTGTCAGACCAAGGCTGCGAGATGCGGAATGCGCGCTACTCCGTGTACACCTCTGCTGGGATGCACACACTAATATATAGGTGTACACTCACACCAGAGTTTCCCCACGAATGATGTTTCTTCCACTGCCACCCTCCCACCAACATCTTTCTCCTCTGCGCAGGAGAAGGGCTGCAGAACTCCAGGCTTCTCCATTCTGTAATCTGCTTTTGCATCATCTTCAGTGTTGGCCTCCCTGTGCCTTCTTCTTTTCGGAGGAACACACTTGGCAGGGTAATGACCTCCCTCAGCAGTTTTCTTTCCCTTCCCAGCACAGTGAATGTCCTCACCTGCACACATTCCTTTGCACTTTTCAGAACGTCTGAGCAATCACTTTAAACGGCTTTTCTGCTCTTCTTGCCCTTGCCCTCGAGGCCAAGCTTCACATGCTTCACATGTAGTAGTACTTCAAGTAAAGTGCGTCAGGGAAGAGAAGGGACTCTAAAATACCTTTTCCCCTCAGTTATGCAATACTCCTTTCCCCTTTTCTGGTCCTTGATTACATTGAAATTATAGATAGATGAGGTTTTTTGGAGGAATGCATGGGGTTGTTGTGACCCAACTGTAGGATCTGGCACTTGGCCCTTGTTGAACCTCATACCATGGGCTTCAGTCCATGGATCCAGCCTGTGCAGAGCCTTCCTACCCTCCAGCAGATCAACAGCTGGGTGTTGCCTCAAACTTTCTGAGGGTGTGTCAGATCTCCACATCCAGATAAATACATTAAACAGGAATAGCACAGATTCTGAGCCCCAGGGAACACCACTCATGGCTGGCCACCAGCTGGGTTTAACTCCATGCACCACCACTCTCTGGGTGCAGCCATCCAGACAGCTTTTTCACCCAGTGGACAATGCACCCATCCAAGCCATGAGCATTTTCTCCAGGAGAATTCAGTGTGAAATGATGTCAAAGGATTTGTAAAGTCTAGGTAGACACATCCACAGCCTTTCCCTCATCCACTGGGCAGGTCACCCTGTCACAGGAGGTTGGTCAAGCAGGACCTGCCTTTCACAAGCCCATGGCCCTGGGAGCCTGATCCCCTTGTCCTGTTCCATTTGATGGCACTCAAGATGATCTGCTCTGTGATCTTCCCTGGCACTGAAGTCAGGCTGGCAGGGCTGCATTACAATACCCCAGTTGTGCAAGCTCCCCACCTTGTTTCCATGACGGCAACTGTATCACAATTTTCCTGCTGCCTAATCAATTCCTGTTCCTTCCGTTTATTGCTCATTCTGCATGCACTGGCACGGATGCACTTCATTGGGGCTGTTGTCCCCACTGCCCCCTTGGGGGTGGAAGCCCTGAGTCTTGCATGACCATTTTCACACACCTGTGTGACTTCTGACACCTCCCTGACACCTGCATCTTTGCTGCCACGTGGATCTCCATCCATCCTCACCCCTGCCACCGAGGCAGCAGACTAAAGGAGCATGTTAGCATGCCATCCACCAAACATTGATGTACTGCCTCCAGGCTTGTCTCTGTCTAGACTGGTTTTATCCCCTTCTCCCTTCAAATCTACTTTAAAGCTCTTCCAGTTTAAAGCCCTTCTAACTGGGCAAAGATCTTTGAGATCAGGCATATCCCATCTGTCACATCTGTCACATGACACCTGCTGTCATGTAAATTGACCCATAACCAAAAAAACAGATTCTGTTGTTTTTTGGTGTCAGGTTTCAAACCAAGACCACTTTTCTAGCATAGTATTTTCCATTCATTTATTTACACTGCAGTCTAATTTGCAAAAGCACATACTGCTTGCTGTCCAGAACTCAGTTTTGAGACAAGAAGGGTGCAATTCATCTGATAAAATGCAGGGGAGATGGAAACATCAGAGCTGGTCATAAGATTGCAAGAGTGGCCATCCTGTGTCAGATCAAGGGTTCAGCTCAACAGCTAACAAAGGCAGTAAGCCTGAGCTTAGGAAGAGTAAGGAAATGGGGGGCAAGCTGGATAGATCCCCCAAGTTTCTTTCCTAGCTCTTCATCATTTTTAGCTCAGTAGGATGAGCTTTACCTTTATAGTAACCCCTAATAGAGTTATCATTCCAGTACTTTCCTGTCATTCCTTTGAAGTGAGTTGTGCTTTTACCATACTTCTCGCTGATGTCAAACCACCTAGACACCCTTTATGGTCACAGCAGGAAAACAGTTACTTTGAGACAGCAATTCATATAAAAGGTGCCTAAAATAGCTCAATAAATCTTTCCTAGGATGTGGACATTGCTCTGCATTCATTGGAAAGGAGCCCACAGTGACTAATTCAAGTGCAGAAATCTGCTCTGTAGGTGCCTGAAGGCAGATGGAATGAATCTCCCTTGAAGTCTCTGCCTATCAAGTCCCCCTTGGCTGAAGGGAGGCTCTGGCTGCTCAGCAGGCTGCCTCCGCAGCACACGCCAGCCAGCCTGGGCTCTGCCCACCGGCCCTGTCACATCCTCTCTGGCTGTCCCCCACCAGCACCCCCTGGCTGGCCAAGCAGCTGCAGCAGGGCTGGAAAACTCCTGATTGCTTCTCAGTCTGCTGCAAACCTTCTGTGGTCTTGGCTTTGGGGCAGCCAGGAGAGAGCTGGGGTGACCTCCTGCCACTCAGCATCATGACTAAAGCAGGAATGAGTTCTGTGCATGTAATCAGCTGGGGAGGGATCTGTACCAAGCCTGGTAGTGCAGGAAGTGAGCAGAGCAGGGAGACAAGAGAAGTCTTATGCTAATTTAGTCATTTAGACTCCTGCACAGTCAATGAAAGAAAAGAAACCCTCAGTAAACAAGTCCAAGGGTGGATTTACTCCATCTGGGAAAGCATGCATGAAGTAGGACAAGTAGCAGACTGTGGATGCTTAGGCTTGCTCTCTCCCAGCTGATGGAAAGGAGACTGCTTATTGAGAAAACAAAGGGGAGCTTTTAAATTACTGAAAGTAAAGGGAAATTTTTCTACTAAAAATTTTGGAATTCTTAAGTCTTGTAAAATAAAAGCCCTTTACATGTGCTTCTCTATCTTGTATCAACCTCCTTTTTAACAGGTAAGATACAGGAGCTATGTAAACACATTTGGATTTCACAACTATTTCAAAATGCATCATTCTTGAGTCATCAATGAAACACAACATGTTTTGCCAAACAAACTTTTAAAAAGCCAAAACCCTCTTTTTTTCCCAGATTTTACTCTCTCCTATAGTGATGTTAATCTGAAGTAAATCCACTGATATCTGCATTGCCAAAGTATTTACAGTGAATTTACACTAAAGATTAAAGGTCAGAATATGATTCTAGAGCACTTTTGGGGGGATAATCTGACTAAATATAAAAGCCTGCAATGCAGGTGTGATAATATTAAGTGGATCCTTCAGTTCATTGAGGGCACTGAGGGTCCCAGGCTCTGGAAGGCATTGGGGGCAGATCTGATTGACAGCTCCTGAGGAGTCAGGCAGTGCTCAGTGACCCCCACAAACACTGAATGAAATTCAGAAAAGGGCGTGTGGGTGTGAAGATAAAGAAGATGTTGCTGTAGCTTAACTGCAGAAACAAACAGAAGATGTCAACACAGTGTGGTAAGGTTCAAAGAGAGTCTAGTGAGGTCTTAAACTGAACTCACTGCTTTTGCTGAATTCAGATCTTAAAACTGGGTTAATGTAAAGGTCACATCCATCAGATTGCTGCTGACATGCAGGTGCTGAACCAGCTTCAAGTAAAAATAAAAACTGGAAGGCAAGAAAGCTGTTTGCCACAAAACCAGGCAGAAATCACAAGCAAAGCCTGTGGTTTGCTAACTGAAAGATGAGGAAAAGCACTTCTAAAGCTGAAAATTGTGGGAATGACAAGATTCTCTGCAAATGCTGTGGTCTAACACCACTTTAACCCTGTGAGCTGATCAAAGCGAAATTGCAGATGGCCTGCTCAAATATCTCAGCATTTTCTTAAACCTTGCATTCTTTAGCCCTGTTAAAAGCCACTTCTCAGCTCCCCATTCAAAAACTGGGAGCAGAGATTCCTACAGCATCTGGGCCATTGCCACAGAGCGAGGCAAAGTCCCTACTCACACCCTACCTCTGCACATAAATAGAGTGTCACCAACCAGCTAGAAAACAGGAGCTCATTACTATCACCTAATAAAGAGATTGGTACCTCAAGGCTTTCAAGAAGACAGGTGCATGGCACCTTTTACAATGAAAAAGGTGAAAACATTTCTGCAGTGACACCAAGGCATGTTGATTTTCTCAACTGCTGGGAAAAATGCCTGTCACAATGACATCAGCAGATTTATGGGTGAGGGTGTTGAAAAGGCTTTTGCAGAAACAGTCTGACTTTTAGCCCTGTCCTTCTTCAAAGCCTGCAAAAGTCTGTACCTGGCCTTTGCAGAGCTGGGTGAAGGTTCCAGCACTGCCAGCCGTGAGCAGCCCAGAGGCATCTGCATGAATTTGGGGATCCAAATAAGTTTCTGAATATATTTTGGTCCTTTCATGATGATGTGAGGTAATGAAAAGGTTCTTAGTGATGACAAGATGTCAGAACATGTCACTGTCAAAAACAGCCTCAAGCAAGACTATGTCCTAGCCCAACTCTTGTTTACTGCCTTCATGCAGCAGTTTTGTAGCTGCATCTGGAAGCAGTGGCAAAGCAAGCTGCTTTAATTATTTCATAAGTGGCAGAATTGCTGAACTGGAGAGATGCCAGGCTGAATCGACAGTCAGAGGGGTCCCCTCAGGCAATCTGCCCTTTGGTGCTGGCTGGGTGCTGGGTGTGCAGGATGGCACTGGTGGTTTTCACTGCACTGCCACAGTTTAGCCCTGTCACAAGCATAAAGAAAATAATGCTGGAGTTTTTTTCAGCCAGAAGCATGCTGAGCCAGTAGTGTGCCTTGGCAGTACAATCCCTCAGTCTTGCAGGTGACATTCTGCTATCGTGGCAGCAAGCTCTGATAATTCAGCTGAGGGAGAGGACCATGTAGCTTTTGAAAGATTAAAGCTGTGTATAAAAGCAAGGAGGCTCCTGACTTCAAAGACAAGTAAAGGAGGGCATGTTCCTCTCATTATCACTCCTCTGTACAGTAGGACTCTTAGGAAATACACGATTTCTCTGACTCTAAACCCACTCTATGTGCATTACTTTCATGCAATGGCAAATAAAAAAACCCAAAAAGTCAATGTCCTGAATGCTGAGATTTGATCCATTGTCAAATATTAACCACTGCCAAAGACTCTTGCACTCTTAGGTAACTGGTGTGAGCATTGGTGCATGTATCACATATATGTGTTGCACACAGTTGTGTTTTGCGGCAGAAAGTGAAATACAATCCAGCATAACCATACAAAGATATAATGGAATCATAAGCTATTTAACTTTTCTTTTAAGCATGTACTATGAACAGATAATGTGAAAAGGAGTGTAGGAGCTAATCCAACATGTACTGAAATCCTTGAGGGCTGCTACATCATAGCCTATCCTCTATAAGCATGTGCCAAAGAGCAAAGAAGGTGGCCTTGGTAGCACCACAGTCTTTTTAGCATCCAAAAACAACAGCCTGCACCCACACCTTCTTCACTCTGCTCCTGTGGAGGAGGTGGCACTGAGTGGCCAGGAGAGAACACGGGGTGTTACAGAGCGCTGCCAGATGTAACATCTGTCTCACCAGACCAGATCTATCTCACTCTCAACCTCATGCAGCTCAAGAGCAGGCTGTACGTGAATCTCATGAGGCCTTGAGGTACCTTCTAGAAGAAGGCAGACTTTGTGTTTTCTGCCTAATATCATCACAAGGAAAGCAAAGTGGAGCTAGAGAGTGCAGAGCATGGAGTACTGTACACCTGACACCCAGAAACAGTGAATTTCTCCTCATCTCCCTGGAGTGCCCTGGTGACTGCCCCCAGCAGGTACACAGCTTGAGTATGTGATACCAAAACCACTGGAATTTGGCTGACAACAGCTTTTAGGAGACACTACACACATTTTTTCTGTGGTTCACATTTTGTTCTTACATGAGCGGAACTTTGAAATTTAAAAGCGAACAGTTGATTTCTATTGTATCATAAGAAAGCAGCAGTGATTAATTAATTTTAAACCCTTGATTAGCAACTTTGAGAGAAGCTCAACATTTCTGATCAAAGTGTGGAGGTACACATAGTGCTTACCATGTTCTTATTTTTGACCACATTAATTTGACTTAAAAATACCAGCACCACGAACAAGAAATAAAGCCATGTACCTTCATCTTTCAGCAATCCTACATACAGTGATCAGAAGGCTGTAGAGCACTTCAGTACCACCTGTTAAAACATTCTTGTGATCTATCTCAATATATATACATTCTGATTTTTAAAAATTCTACATCCATATAAATGGGTTTGGTGGTTGGGTTTGTTGGTTGGGTTTGGGATTTTTTCCTATTAGCAGCTACAAAACTTGTTGAATTCATGTTTTCTTATAATGTAGTGGCACAAGTCTCAAATTCAATAAAATTGCACATAGCTGGAACTTCCAGCACTTTCCTTTAAAGCCTAGGTGGGGTTTCAGCTGTTGTGTAAAGTGTCTTCCCTGACACACCTAAGTGCTGTGCAAAGCTCAAAAGAAAGTACAGACAGAAGAGTCTGCTGGCCCCAGGCTGGCCTAGGGGCTTCTCTGCAGGTCAGAGGAATCCATGGAACCTGAGCATCACCAGAGAGCACAGGAAGAGAGACCTATTAACCCTGACATCCTCAGCTGGTCACAACTCCACTGCCTCTGGCTTGCAGCTTCCTTGAAGTTTTGTGCCAAGAGTCTATTTTGCTCTGAGTCCTAAAATGCCTAAAGTCTCTTGTGTTTTATGGAGCTGCCTCAGAGATTGGTCTCCAATTCCTACTCTTTTCCATCCCCTAGGAGTACACTGGGCACTTTTAGGGGCAGATGCCACTAGGTTGCCAATGCAGTGCCATGGATGTCTCCCAGGGTGTTGGTCACCAGCAGCCTTTGGGTGTTGGGAGGGAATGGTTTGGGCAAGAAGTTCATTACTGGGAGCCACAAGGCCTTACATGTCCAGTGGAACACAGCCATCAATGGCCAAACTGGGGAGAAACCAAATATTTAGGGTTTATCTCTTCAGCCTGGGGCAGTTTTCTCTCTTTGAACAACTCTGCTTTGGATATCCAACAGCAGTCACAGAACTGCACATCATCACAGAAACCTTCCTCTAAGTGTTCCCTCAGAGACTCACTGCAAGCACTGTAGATTGCAAGCACTTTGGGAATTTACAGTCACTTTTTGCAGCACCAACTTTCTCAGAGTTTTTAACGTGTGAACAATGCATATCACTTGTAAGAAAGTAAATAATAATGAAATAAAAATGGTTTGGGGAGATTAGTCTTTTAGTGAGTCACTTGAAGTGAGACCAGAATATCCTTAGAAGGAAAAGCTGGATTTTTTTTTCTAAAGGGAATTATCTTTTTCTTCTGTGGACTCTTTTCCAGGAATCAGGCATATCTGTATGACGATCAGATCTTTCAGTGCACTTTCCATTGACTCAAGGGTGAGAAATTAGATGTATTAAAAGGAAAAAAAAAATAGTTTCCTGAATAGCACAACAGATTTTGTATCACAATTTGATTTCACTGTGAAGTAAGCAAAAATTTTAATTAATAAAAGAAAAACAGTAATGTTCTATTTCTGCATAGTATTTGAAAGCAGTTTCTAACATTACCATGGCACATACCTTATTGACTAATGAACTTTTATTTATGCATACTATTACTAAACATGTTCTTCAAATCAACTCACTTATCTAAATATTGATTAAATTACTGCCTTTGACAAACATCTATACTTTACTACTACAAATACTCTCCCACAGAGGGTTATTTGTAGCCCTCTTTTATCTGGCTTACTTTACAATTAGATTTATAGCACTGGTTATATTTGTTTTACTTTACACTTAATATTTCCAGAGTATGTCTGATCTGGTTTTGATTTCCATCTTCAGACAAGTGAAATTTCACCCTACAAGTGTTTCACAGACTCTTGCTGGAGACAATGTGACAAACAAGACTCAGATATTTATGCTGTAGGGATTGATGTTTGGGCTCAGGAGGAAAAATATTTTCTCATTTGAGCTGAGCACTGGGATGCTGCAAGAGTCACATAATCCTCAAAACTACCTCACTCTGGCTTGTGTCTGACTTTGAATAGTTTTATTTGCTTTCCTGTGCCTACCGAGGAAACAAGTTTTACCTTGAGAAAGGTGGTGGTGCAAGTGGGTGACTACATCCCCTCCCTGTACTTATCCTTGCTTCAGAAATGTTCTTGTGCCTCTTCCCATGTAAAAAAATCTTTCACCAGCCTTAAGTGGAGAGGATACAGCAATGTTAAAGCTCCTTAGCCTATTCTCTTGGAGAAGTTATATATTTCAACCAGGAATAAAAGCACCACTCCAAGTCACCATTTCTCAGAAGGAAGTACATTCTTGACAAGATTTGTGCTGCAACAGAATGATAAGTGGGTTGATTTTTTTAAAAGGTTTAATTATAAAGAATCTTCTTGAAATATCTTGAAATTTAAGAGTTTTCTCCAAATGCTTTTCAGTTTTAGATGCAATTCACCAGGCCTTTGACATGACTATATTGATACTAAAAGGTGTCAGACTCCTGGGGCTTTTGATATTTCAGGACTTCTTATGTTAGGTCTGGGTAATCTGTTGACGACAAAGAAAGCCCACAGTGCACAGCCCTGTATTTTCCAGTTTTTTACATAATGATTTAAAAGGTAGAGCCAAGTGGTGATCTTTATTTTAAACTTAGTTAAAATGATTTAATTGAGAATATGGTTGGAAAAGGACAGACTATAAAAAGAATAAAAAATGAGTTAAATGAGGACTTGGCCCAGAGAATGCAGGAGAAAAAAAATTAAAACTAAGCAAAAATAAAGCCTACATGCAATGCCTAGACAAAGCTACTGAGAAAGTTGTGATTGGTCACTATGGCAACAGATTTTTAAATGGAAATAAAATGCTTTTAATACTGCAGGCACATTTTTCTATACAGATCTAGTAAATTAACTCAGACTCATTAAAGTGAACATAATACATATTCTATATAATGTTAGAAACAGCAGTACACAGAAAATCAAAATATAAATAGCTTTAAGATGTTGATGTTTTTACCATATTACTGGTTCAGTCATTCAGAGGCTCAGGAGGTAAACGGTAACATTGCTTATTTTCTTTCCTCAGGGAACATTTTAATAACTGGTGTAAATCAAGGCAACTGCAAGCTGAAATGAGAAATATTTTCTTTTATTTTCTTGGCTTTTACACTAATGGTCTTGGGGTAGTGAATAAACATATTAAGCTCCATTCCATGGTGTAAGAGTTTGTTCATACACCCTGCACTCCACACTGGTGGAGATAATTCACTTCTCATCCCCTTTGCTCCACATCCCACACAACAGCATCAAAGCCAAGCCAGCCTTGCATCACTCATACACATTTTGGATGTCTGTCAATAAGAACTGGAATTCCTGCACTTGGAGCAGGATTTATCCTGTCCACTACCAATAAAACCAGCACCTGAGATGATGTGCATATCCTGTTTGTTTTAGACTAACACAGCTATATTGTCACCTCTGCATCTTCAAACTGGATCTGTTGTGCTCAGGGAAGGTAGAGGTCAATACCCCGAATGAGCACAATTAACAGCTTACATTGCTTGGAAATGTAGCAAGCAGCCACTGTGTAAGAATTGCTGATTTATCAGCAAAATGGTTGGGAAACACAGGCAACAGCAGAGATTGAAAACATTAATCAAAAACCCTGGCACAACCCCGTGGGCATGGGACGATGGTGAAGCCACATCAGAGCTGCGCTGTCCCTGCCCCTCTGCTACCTCCAGCCGTGTTCCCGATGCACTGCCTGATTTGTGATATCTCCTCCTCCCTCGCCACACATTCACCCTTCCGGCAGATTCCTCCTTATGCTTTATTTCGGCATTGCTTCAGATTCAATCCTTCTGAGCAAGAACAGCTCGATTCCCAGGCCAGCAAAGAGCTGGCTCTTCGGTGTCTGTTTAAACGCCAGTACTGCTTCTGCTGGAAGTGTTTATATTTTCATATATCAGCATTTTGATCCAAGAAGACTGGCATTATAGAGCAGTTTCAGAACTGGAGATCCTTTCACACTTTGGCTCTTTGCCTGTCCTAAAACTCCCATCACTTTATTCAATAGATATTTAATATCAAAGGAATAATTTCTTATATAGGAACCATCTCATAAACACCATCTCAGCTCTCACAAGTCTCACTTTGACAGGCGAGGCAGAAGTTGTTGGAAGAGCCCGATGATAATCTCCCATGTTCTGCCAGCTGCTGCCGCGCTCAGCCCCAGCAGGGAGCCCGGCCAAGTAGCAGCAGCCCCACATCAGAGTGGGAAGGGAAGATGCAGCTGCCTGCAAGGCACTTTCTCTGGGCAATGAATTCTTTTTGCCCTGAAGGAATACTTGTCTGTAAAGAATTGCTTTCCCAAGGCTTCGTTGAAACCATAGTCCATGCCTCACTGCATCAGGAGGAAAGAAGAGGTGAAGATTCACATTCATATTTAAGTTTGGTTGCAAAGTCCTACCTACTGTTTTACATACATACTGAGACATCAAACTGCAAAAAACATGAGGAGAATTTTCTACTAAGCATAGACAGGCAAGACTTGTTTTCTCCATGTCTTAGAAATATTGTCCACTTGATTTTAAATTCTGTGTACATGCTTCGTGTTTACAACACTCATGCCCTTTGAATCAAAGAGAACCTTCAAGCATTCTGAATTGGTATCTGTGGTATTTATTTCAATGGTTTTGTAGAACAAATGCATTTTGTACATACTTTTTATAGGACAATAAATTAATAATTATCTTAGTAGTAATTTTTGAAGGGCTATTCTTTAATGTAAAATACCCTAAATTTAACAGCTAACACATCAATATCAATAGCTAATCCAACCCCGAACTTCCGAACATGCTAATAAATACACTGATAGCAGGAACTAGAACAATGTGCAGGAATAAAGGAAAATGGATCTCTGGAGCTGAAGATGGAAAGAGCAGGCATAAAAGCCAAAACCAAATCCATGGAAGGATGGGCTAAGATTTCACCATGAATACAAGAACCTCCATGAGAATAAAATTCTGGATTGTTTCCATCAACTTTTGATTTTGTAACATGTGTACTTTAAGGCTTAAGCATGTCACTTGCTCCATATTTCTAAATTACTATTGCTTTACTGGAAACAAAGCCCAACTCTCCTAAGAGCATAGGTTCCCAGTTCCTAGAAGCTGTACTTCACTGACTTGGGAAGTTTATGTCAAAATGCCTTTCAGTATCTGACTGTTTCTATCCCTTACAAATGAGAACAAAAGTGAAATAATATAACAAAAAACAAGTGGAGAACTAAAAACCAATGATACCAAGAAGGTCTCAGGTTAACCAGTCACAGGGATGAATTTAAAGAGATGATTTTTCTCAAAAGATGATTTACAGCTGAGCACCTGGAGAAGACAGTTTGCACCTGGCAGAGCCAAAAAGCTTTTTTCGTAATAAGAAATAAAGCAAGAAGCATGGGGATGATTTATGTAATCTTCAGACTCAGAAGTTTTGGAAAAAGAAAATCAGATAAAATACAATGACAGCTAAGGCTGGCAGAAAGATCTGCAGCAGTGGGGAAAAAAAAAATCAATATTAATATTAGCAAAAAAATGTGCAAAATGAATAAGAGAGCTGTGCTTAATCCAGTTTGGAAAGGGAGAAGTGAAATTGCACCCTACAAAGTGTTTCCACAGACTGTTGCAGGAGACAATGTGACAAACTCAAGACTCAGATATTTATGCTGTAGGGATTGATGTTTGGGCTCAGGAGGAAAAATATTTTCTCATTTGAGCTGAGCACTGGGATGCTGCAAGAGTCACATAATCCTCAAAACTACCTCACTCTGGCTTGTGTCTGACTTTGAATAGTTTTATTTGCTTTCCTGTGCCTACCGAGGAAACAAGTTTTACCTTGAGAAAGGTGGTGGTGCAAGTGGGTAACTACATCCCCTCCCTGTACTTATCCTTGCTTCAGAAATGTTCTTGTGCCTCTTCCCGTGTAAAAAAAGTCTTGGAAAGAAGACAAGAAACAAGGGATGCACTCGGCAACACAAGGGATACACAAGGTAAAGGCCAGGGCAAAGTGAGGGGCTGTGATCACTGCTGCTACAGTATTTCTACAAGCATGGGGTGTTCAGAAGAGATCAAAGTGTGGGATTAACACAAGGATCTGGTTTTTGCTTTAGGCCCACAGATGTGGCATTCAGCACATTTCCCTCCTTAGCATGCAAGGCCCCAGAGCAGAGCAGGCTGCCTCACAGGGCGGTGGCTCCTGCTGCTGGAGCAGCCCTGCTTAGCTGGGCACCAGCCTCCCTGGCAGGACGCTGCTGCAGGGCAGTCCCTCTGGAGCTGGGGAGGGACAGCCTTTGTGACACCCCCGTGTGGGTGACCGTGGACCTGCTCTCTGCATGCCCAGGGTGCTGCCACAGGAGCAGGGCTGCTCCAGAGCAGGCTGGCTGGGGATTGCCACGGTGTTCGTTATCGCAACTTGGAGCAGCCCCATGGCTCTGCCTGCATCACCACCTTGCTTTGGGAGCATTTCTCATTCTGCTGGCTTCCTGCCTGCCCCAGCATAGAGTTCAGGATGTTTGGTTTCACCTCCAAATTCCATTCAAGCTGTTCCCAGCATTGCTGTGAGTTATGTGTCTGCCAATAGATTACTGCTACATATCAGCAAGTGCCAAGGAAGGGGTGCTGGCTCCTCAGGAATCACACTCTGCACAGTCTGCCAGAGTATGCCTTTTCTCACTCTCTGCTTATGCCTGTCTTTGTCTTCCTATGAGCAGTTCCAGCTCTGATTTTCATTCATACCCCTGTGCCACCCATCATCCTCCTCATAACACCACCCCAGTGTGCTCAAGCACTCACCTCCAGCCAGCTGTCCCCTGCTCAGCTCAGCTGCTTGGTGCCCAACCTAATAAAGGACATGACCCTCTGAAAGCAGTGGAAATGCTTCCCTTGACTTCAGTGGGCTTTAGAACAAGCCTGTGATAATGCTGATGGAGGGTCCCCAGCAGCCCAGCTAAAGCCGGGCACAGTGGTCCCATCACCTGAAGTGGGAAGCAGAGTGCACCTCAAGATGTTGTCTGCCCTTCTCTTGTTTGCTGTGTAACCTTCACACCTGCTTCTTATGACCTGCTATAGCCTCTTCTGAGGGGCAGATCCAGCCTGTCCTCCGAGGTGCAGATGTCCGTGTGCCTGTGGTTTGTCCTGTGCTGTGTGGCACTGCATGGAGCACAAGGGAGGCTTGGGGGTAGGATCTGTCTCCCTGGAAAAAGCGTCCCTTCTCATTAGCTCTGTAATTTAGACAATTGATCCTAAATGTGGGAACCATGTTTTTTTTACTGGATACAGTATGTGAATGCACAGCACCCATGACAGTGGCGTCGAGTCTAACTTACAAATATTGTACATACTGTAACTGCCATTTATATTAACCAAAGGACGAGCTTTTGTTTCACAGTGTAATGTTCAGAATATTTGGCAGACCTGGGGATTGGACGGCATCCCTGTTGACTTTCAAAATCAAACTGCCACCTTGTGGTACGGCGAGGGAGAAGCCTGCAGGAAATGATACAGGCAACAAAAATACAGATATATAGTAAAAGCTGGTTCCTTTTGTTCCTCCCATGTCTTACACTATTTATGTATTCATATATATTCAAAACATTATATATGCTTTGACTATACTTCAGGCAAATTAATAAAAATATTTATTTCATTCTTTAAAAAGACTATCTAACTTTTTGTTTGTCAATTCAAAACATAGAAACATTTCCTTATTCTTGTGTGTAATTACACTGAAACCATACATAGGAGTAGGTTTTTTTTCAAGATTAGACCCAAACACTGCTTACAGGAAAACACTAAGGCCATGTAGGCATCTATATAGGCAATATACATATCTATAATTGCTTCCTTTCTCTCTTTTAAACATAATGATAAGAAAAAATTCTGTGAGAGGGCAGGGCCACACAAATTGATGAAGGTGAGCAAGTTGTAATCTGGTCTGAGGTGCTGTTCCTTCCTCACATTCTCTTGGACCATGACAAATGTAAGGTAATTTTAATCAGCTTTCTCTTTCACTGTGGGCCAAGCCAGCACAAATTACTTCATCTGGCTTGTCAACCAAGAGCAAGCACGGTGGATCAGCAGATGTGCAGGAATCTGTTACAGCAACATGCTTGTGGATGTCAACCTTTGAGCAGCAGAGAGGCACAGAGATGTCCCAACACAAATCTTTCAGCCAGACTGAATATCCTCCTGTCATGTAACACCATTTATGAAAGATGGGAGATAAAAAGCTATTCAACTCCAAATCAGAAGTGTAGCTGAGGTGGACAATTGATTGCAGCCACATAGCAGTGCTTTGTGCATCCACAATGTTACAGGAATATAGTGATTTAAAAATAAAGTTGCAGGTAACAAGAGGCCTGTAAGATCTGGGGTTCACATCCTGTTCCTCTCCTCATACCAGGGAAGAACCAACACTTTTTTAAAGCCTGAAGTCATCCACTGCTGACAGTAACAAAGTAGGCAGGAGGTGGTTCTGTGGGAGGGAATGTGAAGGTATGAAGAGTCCAACACTGACTCTGCTCTTAAGCCTCAAAAGACACAAGTGAGCTGCCTGGGACCTCTAGCACCAGAGGAAGCCATTTTCCTTCCCCTTATGTCTATTACAATGTACATTACCTTGGGAAATTTGTTTTTGTAAAGTATTTTTCGTTCAGAAGTGCATGGGTAGAAGGAGCTCACAAATATGAGCTGCTGTCTGGTACCACCTTTGCTGAGCACAGGCTGTAGGAGAGAGTTGGTGAGCAGTGCCATGGACAGAGGTCCTGCAGGTGCTGATGGGGCTGCCTGAGGAATCTCTGGAAACCCTTCAAGCAGAGAGGCTGCTCTGACCTCCCCTGTCACCCTGCTCATTCCTCTCCATCCGTCCACTTGGCTGCTGAACTCACAGGAAGGAGAAACAGGAAGATTTCTTTATAATGGCAGTTGTGTTGGTGTCTGCTTTGCTGGGGAATTTAAATCAAGGTAAGCAGTGTCCTTCTAGCTGTGGTCTCATCCAGCAACCCCAGTGGGTCCAGGTGTGACCACTTCTAAGTGATGCATGGCAGCAGCTACCTGTGGGTCCTCATCCTCCAACAGCTGTCAGTACAGGGATGGGGCTGGCAAAGACTGCAGGAAAAAGCAGGGAGGGGGCAGTGTTTAGTGGGTGATGGGCTTGTGAGAGAGAAGTTCTGAATTTAGATGAAGGGCGAGCAGGGGAAGGAGAAGAGCCTATGCACCCAAGCAGCCTCCTGTGATTAATTCACACACAAACCCCCTGCAGTGTGTGAGATCCCCCCCAATGTGGCTGTACAGCCCTGCAGCCCCCTTTTCCCAGCATTTCTCCTTCCAAGGAGCCCTGCTTGTTGCCCCTGAGCTCAGCACCAGCAAGCAGAATGCTGTCCTGGAGAAGAGTGGGTTGCCTCCCACATGAAGAGTGCCCTGGAGATTTTTTAGGGTTGTTTTTTTCCTGAACTGCACTAGTTAAAAGGCATCTGTGGGCAGAGCATCTCATCCCATTGCAGCCAATAAATCAGCCACGGCCAGTCTGAAAGGAAGTGTGGGTGCTTCTCCAGCAGAGGAACAACACCCAGGACCAGTTCTTTTAATATAAGTGTATGGGCAGCACCAGAAGGTAATCAGTGGTTAATGAAGCTTAATGTGTATGAAGCCCATGGAGGTAACTCTTAATTTGTTTTGATTGCTGGTGTGTCTGTCCTCACTTTCATCAAAAGAGCGTGGTCATATCCAAGAGTGGCATTTCGACACCCGAAATGCTCCTCATATAAATAGAACAGGCAGATCAGCATGACTGAGTGATAAAATTACCTTCTGGTCTTCAGAAACTTCAGCATGCAACTGTGCTCTAGGCACCTCAGCGTGCCCCTCTTCACAGCACAAACAGACCTGTTTGGAAATGGATTTGGAGGAGACATACAAAGAGGGAGAGAGCACAAATGGGAAAATGACTCGAGCTGCAGCTGCAAAGTTGGTGAAAAAAGCTTTTCTTGAAGCCCTGAAGTCCAATGACTCTGAAACACTGGAAGAGCTCTTGAGCCAAAAGAAAATAGACGTGGACACAGTGTTTGAAGTGGAAGATGAAAACCTGATTCTGGCATCCTACAAACAAGGTAAATGTGGCAGCATTCCCCAGACAGGAAGCAGAGGGGTTTGAGTGATTTTCAAGGAACTCTGGCCTTTTATCTCTTCTGAAGCTGCAGCACAAGCGGATCCACAGGCAGGACGGTCCCAGCAGGCTCACATGGTCAGGGCCACTGCAGCAGGGGAGCTTCTCAGCCGTGTGGGCTGGAGAGGGGCAGCCCAGAGCCAGGCTGACCTCCCTGCTGCAGCTGCAGGAGACTCCAGAAACAGGAGCCCTTTGCCATTTCCTCTCAGAGAACTCAGGTGCAAAGCCCTGAATGGACACATGCGGGTGTATGAATGGGGTGTGTGCATTTCTTGCACGAACCCATTCACATGTACAGACTTTTTAGAAACATAAAATATCCCCTGTCTTCCATTTTCAATGGAAGTAAAGTGGATTCTCCCTAGCTGAAGGGAACTAAGGAAATCCTGTGGATCTTGGATGTTGCTGGATGGGAGAAGGTTTATTTTTCCAAATGACAGTAAGTGAGGATGTGGTAGTTTATCAAAACAGAAAAAATAATCTGGAATAAACAACTAGAACAATCAACACAACGTCTGTTCTGGAGTGTAGAAAACCCAAACCATTTCCCAGCCAGACACTGAAAAAGCTTCCAAAACCTTACAACTTAAAGCAATAAACCAAGTTTGCTCTTTGCTAAAATCAACATTCTTCATGACCTACTTGCTAACAGACTCTTCTTGTGTATTTAGAAGCAGTAATGGTCAGTCTCTGCCAGAAGTTAATCATATGTGGAGATAAACAGCTCCAGTAGCAGCAGCAGAACAGCAAATGCACTTTCTCTTCTGTGGCAAAAAGAAGGAACTATCTCATCTCTTCTCTTTTTCTGTGTTTACCCCTTATTTAATGATTTTTTCCTGCTCTTTTGATTTTTTAAGGGCAAGGATGGTACAGTCATGATGTACTTCCCTTAGGAACAGTGTATGAACTAAGCCACAGTGTGCTGAATTTATCTTAAAATAGATCTTAGTCTGTCCTCAGTAGACTAAAATGCTATCTGGTTGTGGTTTGAGACTACAGGATTAATGAACAGATTTTTAATCACAGATCATTTGACTGCAATCAGTAACTGGTCTCTTTTGAAGAATCCTCTTTGTTTTCCAAAAAGTAGAGAGAGAGGAAAATGCATCCTTATGGCCTAAATCACAGTATTGTATTCACTTTGTCTGAAAGGCAGGAAGAACTTCTATCAAAACCCTTATGTAAATTTTACTTTTGTTCTGAATAGATAACTGATATGCAAGGGGGATTTCCTCAAGGATGAAGAGGGGAGAAAAATTCACCACCCCACCATTCTGGCAGTCTGGTCTTTGCCATAGCCCTTAGTGATGAAATGGAAAAGAGATGTCATGGGTGTCAGAGTGACTTTTCTTCCTCTCTTCCAAAGAGGCTGAGAGCTTTCAAAGATGCTGATCTTGCTTGCAGCACGGCTTCTTTATGTTACTAGCCACAGAAACAGGGAAGCTGAATGAGGTCTCCCATGGAGGCCACATCTGCTTCCTGCTCAGTGTCTGTCCCTGTCCCTCTGAGCTCAGAGATCTCAGCAGGTTTGGGTAGAGGACATGGCAGAGGCTCCCTGGGGATGTCTGAGCACAGCTCACCTGCAAGCAGCACAGAAATACATTGTGTACTCAGGCAGGAAAATTGTGGCTATTAAATGTGATAACTTGGCTTCTAAGTATCACTTTCCTGCTGTTAATGTACAATTTATGGCCTGTGTCAGGCCATAAATGAAAGGCCCAGCTCCCTGTGGGATAAGCCCACAGTGTATCACAGGTCACCAGTAGCAAGGGGGAACACTGCACATGCAGCTGGATAGGGAGGGGATTTAAGAATCTTGCTCTGCTACATGCAGAGACTTTGGGATGGAGCCCACCTTCCCTGTGCCTGGCTTGGGGGGGTGTGAAGAGGATGGCAGTGTGACCTGCACAGTCAGCAGGGTCAGTGTCCCCAGAGGAGGCTGTCACCCTGCCCAGGCGCCCCGGGGCCTCAGGGCTGCTGCTCTTGCCTTTCACAGTGTGGGATCCTTCAGGACTGGCCTTGGCAGTCCCAACAATTTGGTCCTAGAGTAGCTGACACGGTCTGCAGTTTCTTGCCCCTCTCTGAAAATATACTTGTAATTTATCTAGGAGGGAAGAAAAACTTTAATTCATTTCTCCTTGCCACCAGCAATTTGTTTCCTTCCTGCTTGTACCTCATGAATACTGTAAAAACTGTATACATATGATATTAGTGTTGAGAAATTGCATAAAACCAGAGACTAAAATAGAAGATTTGAATTAATTTGAACTCACTTTACATCTCTAATATTTTTCTGTGTTTTTTTTACATGATAACATATTTCAGCCAGGCAGTTGTCCAAGGAGAAATAGATAAATCAAACCCAAAGAATTTTATAATCACATTCTAGCTAAGAGGAAGGCATTGTATATATATTAAAAAAATTAGACTTCTCTTGCCCTTCTGCACATTATTATGATGCTTTACTTTTCTTAAGTGATTATAGTAATCACTTCTGAAACTGTATCTGTATCTTAAACTCATTAAGCACATAGTCCTAATTTGGGTACAAGTATTCTTGTGTTGTTTGGCCTTACACCTGTTTGTAAATAAAAAAAATTTAAAAAACCACTGTAAAATTTTCTGAGAAAAAATACAAATATTTTGCAGCCAAATTTCATGCTGAAGTGTCACTGCTTCTATTTGGCTCTGCAGCCTAATTTCTATCAACATCCAATCTCCTCTCTCTGTGCTCCTCAGGGCAGTATTTGGGGTGTATTGCCAGGGGTCATCTATGTGCAATGCATCCCTGGAGGTCTGAATCCAGATGCTGACATGCAAGATCCTGCCATCTCCCACACAGAAACAGTAGGACGAGCTGTCTGCTGAGTCACTGTCCTAAATAAATGCTGTCATTCCAATGCCACCTTTGTTCAGCTATTGTCAGGCTGGAGACCCCACTTCCTCCATTTTTTTTAGCTGTTGGCATTTCAAACCATCTAAGCTTTTTTTTTCATTGATTTGTTTAACCTATACCAGTCACAAAAAAGTCTAATAGCTTCTTTCAGAGTTCATCTACACAGGAATTATCTCTCCAAAAGGCAGGCTATTCAGCACACACAGTAACAGTGCTTAATGAAAATGAAGTTACGCTTGAGAGAACTTTGTGTGTACTATGCTGGTGAAATGACAGTAAATTACATTTAAACCCCAACCCTTTCTTCCTCTTCAATTATTCTCAATAGGTGGATAGTCCTAAGAAAAGTCTTTGCCAAGGCTGGTAACACATTCTCACTTTGTACAGGGTACTGGCTTCCCAGTTACAAATTAAAAATCTCCTGGGCAACTGGGCTTCACATAGCTGTCATGTATGGCCACCTGGAGAGTGTTCTGGTCCTCCTCAACCACAAAGCTACAATCAACTGCCGGCCCAATGGGAAAGCTGCCATCCACATCGCCTGTGAGATGGCAAATGTTGAGTGTCTCAAGATCCTCTGCAGCCACGGGGCCAAGCTGAACTGCTTCTCAATGAGCGGGCAGGCGCCCCTGCACCTCTGCACCACACGCACCTCCATGCCCTGTGCCCAGCAGCTGCTCTGCAGAGGTAAGGGAAAGCTCTGGAGTGCCTCTCCTGGCGTGGGCAAAGGGGGTGGGCATGGGCTGGGCTTTCTCTTAGGAGGCAATTTCTCAAAGCAGATGTGCATTTATCCCTTCCATCCACAGGTGTCTCATGTCTTCATCTCAGGCTCCTTGTCTTCACCTCTTTGATCAGAGGAAGTTTCTCCTATTCTGTTTCCTCACCTCATCCATCTTTCCCTTTCCACTGGCCACTGGTCCTTACTCCAAGATTGTTTCCCATTTCAGTGTCCCCAGTCCACTGCCCAATCAGTCCATCAGCAGCAGAGCTCCTCTGAATCAGGGAGTTTCTGTATCTCTTGGGGGATTTTTCCATCTTTTTCACCTAGGTTTACTTTTGAGCTACTTTCATATGAAAGGACAGCCCTCATTTCCTTTCTTTTTCAAATTTCCTGGACCTGAGTAAAATTTTTCAAACCGTTTGGTTTTTGAGATCTGGCCTTGAAAAACTGGATGCAGTTTTTTGTACCATCTTTTCATTTGTCATGAATGCAGCCAAACTCATGCCTGGAGGGGGAAAAGGATATTATATAAGATTTTTGTTTTCCCATAGTAAAGTACGTTATGCTTCTGGTCATCTGCAACAAATGAGGGTATGAATAGATGTAATTCTTCCATAAATATATTTATCACACACTATTTCCTGAACAGAAGGGCAGTGACAAAGGACAGAGTAAAAGAAATAGAGTTCAAGTCCTTAGTTACAGAGAGACTCCCCTGTTTATCAGACTGTGCCATGGCAATACAAATGATTTTGGGTTGGTTTTGTTACATGTGTTGTTATAGAAAGCTTTTCCTGAGATGCAGAGCCAAGTGCAAAGTCCATGCTTTGTGGGCAAGGCAATCTGCAGTCATAAATGAGTAACAACATTGCTTTTCTTCTTCTGGAAAGATGCATATTATTTTGTTTGGTAGAAAGGAAAATAAATGCTGCCAGTTGTATCCTGCCCAAAGCAAACAGTCCTGACAGCAGGAGTTGAATTTGCTTGCATAGAAAAGCTCAAAAGTCAAATGTACTCTTATGAAACGCAGCAGAGGATGAATGCAAGTGAAAGGATGTATTCTGCAGGCTTTCTCCACCCACCCATCAACAGCATAATAGCACTTTAAAAGCCACGCTTCCACCCAAAGCACACTTTAAACTCTGATTTCCGTATGAGCTGAATGCTGACACTCCAAATAGAGTGGGGAAGGTCTGGAGCAAACCCTGTCAGGGGTGCACATTCACAGCAGCACCCCCAAGAGCTGAAGCCAGGGTGCCAGTTAATATCCCTGCCCCAAAGTTTCCAAGGTGCATCTTTCACCTGCCATCTCACTCGGTGGCGTCCCTTGGGACCCATCCAGGCCATTGCAGTTCTTCCCCCTCTGGCTGGGGCGGGGGGATCAGCAATCAGCGCTGATCCCACGTTTGGTCGCCACCTCCAAACTCGGATTGCCGACGCCGCCTCGGGGACACCGGGCACGACCAACACTGAGCACGCCTTAGCAGCATTAGCACGGGGGTTTCCAGCCCAGAGGCAGCGTCTGTCCCTGCCCTGCCCCGCTCCCGGCTCAGCTCGGCAGATGGTGCTGTTGCTCCAGCCGAGACAGCGCTTCGGGAACGGGATCCGGCCCCGCCGGGGACCCTGCCGTGGGCTCTGTAAGATCATCCACGGATCTGTCCTAAAATGTCCTTTCATCCAGGCTGGCGTTAACGAGGTGCTGCAGGGAGTGTTTTCAGGGTACAGAGCAGAGCTGTTCAGAGTAGGGGTAATGATCTCCTTCTGTCGCAGACATTTCTCCCCAGAAATCCTTTCTTTCGGATTTCTGTGTCTTCGGGAGGCCAGAGGCCTCCGAAGAGAAGGTAAACAATTATTATCAGATGCTGTGGAATGGAACAGGAACACCTTGATTGGCTCATTTTCTATGTTTATAATTAAGGGCCAATCACCAGTGCAAGCTAGGAGACTGAGTCCTTGAACACAACTTTGTTGTAGATTCTTTTCTATCTCTTCTTAGCTAGCCTAGCTGCTCTGCAAACCTCTCTCCTTATTCTTATTAGTATAACTATAATGTATTATATATAATATCTTAATAAATCAAGCCTTCTGATCAAGAAACAAGATTCACCGTCTCTCTCTCACCAGCTGCGCCCACTCAGGTGCGGTAATATCCTTCCTTCACCAGTTCTCAATTTATATAGGAAAAAGCATTTTACATGAAATTTGGGCTTGCATGCTGCTCTGAAATAGAATATTCAGATAAGGTCTTGCTTGGGGCCAGCATAGAAGCTGTATCCAAGAACCTTAAGTTTCTAAGAGTTTCCCTGGAGACTGAACCAATGCAGGACCAATGCTATTTGAATTTACACGTGTCTTTCACACCAGTAGTCCACCCCGAGCTTTTCCTTGGGAAGAAGGGCCCATACAGAGAGAAGACCAAACAAGTGTTTCATTGCCTTCATATTCCCCCATCATCTTTCTTTGGCAGGGGCAAATGTGAACATAAGAACAAACAACAAGGACGAGGAGACTCCTCTGCACGTCGCTGCACGTTTGGGTGTCCCAGAGCTCGTGGCCTTTTACGTGGAGCAGGGAGCACAGGTGGATGCTCTCAATGCCTACATGGAGACTCCCCTGGCCTGTGCAGCCTACTGGGCCCTTCACTACAAGGATCAGATATACAGCCAGGACCACCACCTCATCTGCCGGATGCTCCTAGACTACAAAGCTGAAGTGAATGCTCGTGATGAGGATTTCAAATCCCCGCTCCACAAAGCAGCCTGGAACTGTGATCACGTCCTGGTGCACATGCTGCTGGAGGCAGGAGCAGAAGCAAACATCATGGATGTCAATGGCTGTGCTCCCTTACAGTATATCATAAAAGTGACATCTGTGCGGCCAGCTGCTCAGCCAGACATCTGCTACCAGCTGCTACTGAACCATGGGGCAGCTAGGATATACCCTCTGCAATTCCACAAGGTTAAGCATGTCTTCGTACAGCAGGGGCTTGGAGAGGGGTGGTGTCTTGAGCAGGAATGGGATGAGAGATCCAAACAATCTGGATTTGCTGGAGTCCTGTCAGTCTGGGCCCAGAATGCCCAAAACATTGTGAGATGCCCTACTGTAAGAGTGGTATCATGTAACCATGTAACTGAAGTGAAATTACAATTGCTTGTACCAGAAACCAGATCTAATTTTTGCTCTTAACCAACCTGAAATGCCAAAATCTAAATGCTGGTTGAAGCCTAATTTTTCAGAGCAGATTCATTTTCTCATTTCAGAGAAGCCTGACATCCCTTTGTCAAACCTGGCTTCATACAGGTTTAACTGAGTTTTATTTCATGGTCTCCACCAAAGATTAGAGATTATTCACTTGATTCAGTTTGTCACATCTGACATTTAAAAATCTATTCAAAATGAAATGCATCCCAATTAAGCTTTGGATTATTCCCAGGAAATGTGAGAATTAAGGGTTCAAAGCTGATGACAAAAACCCCAAAAAAGTATTGCAGGATCCCTCCTGGAAAGTTTTTAAACACCTGCAAAGCCCAAGACATTGACAGCAGTACCTAAGAGGGTTGTTATATCAGACAACTAAGTAAACTTGCTGAAGTCAGGACTTATTCTCTCTCATCCAGCACCCTAAGAAACAGTTTGCACTCTCTCATCCAGCACCCTAAGAAACAGTTTGCAGTTCTCTGACCATATATGTAAAGTTTTAACAAGCCAAACAACCAGAAACCTTTGAATAAAATGCCAAAATTTTGATTCTGCCCTCTTGAGTCCAGGATGACCAGGCCCTGCGTGTAGCAGGACAATGCTTAGTCTCCTAGAGGGTATTTGAGAGCAGGGTCTGAAGTCTCTTCTTCCTCCATCTTATTATTTTGTATGAAGTGTCTTTCTTCCAAACCATCATTTGCCCATCTGTAAAAATGTAGTATATTCATCCCATAGGGATGGTCTGCAGAGTTTTTTTGTGAAACCTGGAGAGCGCATGAGACAAAATTGGGTTAATGCAGTGTTATTCTCTGCATATGAGTGACAATAGACTGGGTATTTTCCTGTTGAGCTAAAATTACTGGGCAGAACAGTTGTGTCAGGGTCCTTCCTTGTGTGGCTTGAAAGCCTTACTTCTGAACTGTCTCTTCTTTTGGTCATATTGAAAATTTTTCTCTCATAATGCATTTTTGATTCATATAATGGGAATTTTTTCTGTTCCTGACCTGCATGTGCTGAAGCAAGAATTTTTGTGCATGGCTTTGCCTGCTGTTGAGTCACTCAATCAAGCTATGAACAAGCTAACTCTAGATTTGGGTGAGAAAGCCCACCCCATCTAGACATCTGTGGAGATCTAAGCCAGCATTTCTATGTGGTCTTAAACTGGGGATGAGCCTGGGGCCTCTTGCTGTGCTTACCAGAGGGGTGTGGAGGGGCCTTGTGTCCTTTGCATGTCCAGCCCGATCCTGTCACAGCTGTCAGGCTGTGTCTGTCCCAGGTTGCTGCTGTGCAGTGCTGGGCACCCCGGCCAGCCCTGCCTTCCTGGGGCTGCTCATGCTCTCCTCATCCTGCCTGCAGGTGCTGCAAGCCTGCCACTCCCACCCCAGGGCTGTGGAGGTCGTTGTCAACTCCTATGAACACATCAAATCGACATATAAGTGGAAAGCAGCCATACCTGAGGATGTCTTGGAGGTAAGCTCTCCAAGGGTTATAACTGAGTAAAATCCAGGCTTATTATTTGCATAACCCACACCAAACCATTAGAAAGAGGTAATTATTATTGTTATTCACTTTTGAAAGAGAATAACATCTCAGAGCAGGGGGACTTCCCCACTTACAATCTCTCATTTGACAAAAGCGTATCACTCACTGAAAAAATACATATTTTTGATATTTTAATTGCAATGTTACTCTTTGGAGCACCCCCTGTCAATGGTACAGCAGGAGCTCAGCTGTCCCTGTACTCAGCTAGTGAAAAGATTCTGGTTGTGATTGGTGTTTTTTCAGATTTTTCAGTATGTATATTTATATTTCTTTTAATTCAGCAAATATTTTTAAAGGGCCACATTACATGGGTATGACTTTGTAACTCTAGGTTCTGTTGCATGGGTCAGATTTCTGTGAACAGGATGAGTTAGCTGCAAATGCAAAGGAGAATTTAAATGAAAAATAAGAAATTAAAGAAGAAAATATGTGGTCAGAAGGCAAAACTGTGGGACAAATGACATGCTTTGACATAGCTGTCCCTTTAATTCAAAAATCCTCACTCCAAATATTCTGGTTGCCCTAAAACAGACTTTTGGTTTATTTTACAGCGGCACCAGGATTTCTATGACTCTTTGTTTGCTGTGTGCAGCAATTCCCCACGGTCCCTGATGCACCTGTGCAGGTGTGCAATTCGGGCAACACTGTCGGAAAGGTGCCATCGACAAGTGCCCTTGCTCTCCATCCCTGTGTCCATGAAGAAGTACTTGCTGCTGGAGCCAGAGGGAATCATCTACTGAGGCACTACGGGGCGGGCACCGGCATCCCCTTCCCGGGTCCAGGAGCCTCTGTGGGGTGCCAGAGCTGCAGGCACAATGCCGACACAGCCCTGAGTGTGTGTCCAATGGCTGGCCAGGCTGCGCTGGCATTCACTGGCTCTCCTGGAGCTGCTCTCTTTCCCTGCATTGAGAAACCACAGCTGCAGTTTGCACTGGGGAGGCAGAGCTGGAAAAGCCCCTGCTCCAAACCAGGACACACACTGCTCTGTTCAGCCTAGCTTAAACAATGCTGCTGCTTCCTGCAGTGCTTCTACCGCTGCCTGCTAGAAAGCATTAGATTAAATCTGAGCAACCTTTGGTATTGTTTCACTATGGCTTTCTGCAACTGTCATTTTGGGAGTAAAAGAAAGGATACTGTCAAAAAATAAGTCACAGAAATGCCTTCCCAGAATGAAATAGGCAAACAGCTTTGGTTTGTGACCACAGACAGGCCTTCAGTAGTTTCTGTGTTTTCCTGTGCACTGACTCTCAATTCAGTGTGAGCTCACTCTTCACTACCTCTGATTCTTATAAAGCTTTGTCATAATGATCATTTTTTAATTGCAAGATTTTTTTTTCCTTTATCAACCACAGTATGTAAACAAGTAGAAACATGCAGCCCTGAAATTTTTGTATGTTGATACTGGGTATCTTTGAGCAAATACTGTCTGTGTTTCTGCTCTCACTGTGACCAATGATAAATTAATATCCTGGTGTTAAGAAAGGCAGGTGAAAAAAGCTTTCCCCCAAAACCTGCATAGCTGCACTTGTACCCATCCCTAATATCTCTCAGAATCATTTTAGATGTGATCGGGACGCATAACACCCTTCTCTTAACTGACTATAAAATGAACCTAGCCTGCTAGCATGTACTATTCACCTCATTTTTGGCAGCTGGGTGCAGGTGAGAGGAATCCCACATTAACCAAAAGGGGTTTCCAAGATAAGATGTGTTGCCTGTGCTGTTACAGACCTGCCAGGCCCCCTGATTTGCAGTTCCTGTGCTTTTGGACCTGCTAGCACTGGTTTCCTTTACTTGAGCAAGCTACTTTCTCCAGTCCAGGAGGACGAAATGCAGAGCAGTGGCACTTCACACAGCAAGTATCCCACAGCAAGCACAAGTGTGTGACCTGACCTACAGGTAAACCCTCATTTTCTTCCCTTTTTTAGTTTGATGCAACCCGTCTGGCTGTTCCACTTTTTTTTGTATTCTGACAATTCTGGGCTTTCTGAAAAGAGAGGTAAGCCAGGCCCACACTGGGAGCCAGTAACTCCTGACTTCTCATTGCATCTCTGACTGTAAAGCTGTCAGTCCAAATCATTTTTGTTATCTATTTGCAAGACAGCCCGGAGCACACTAGGCTCTTCCCAGACAAACCAGAGCAGCCAAGCCGTTCAAGGGTCTCTGTGTCTCACACAGTGGCAACAACGGCATTTGAAGAAACGCGCAGATTGTTTAGTGTTACAAATCACTTCCCTCTCCTCTCCTCTCCTCTCCTCTCCTCTCCTCTCCTCTCCTCTCCTCTCCTCTCCTCTCCTCTCCTCTCCTCTCCTCTCCTCTCCTCTCCTCTCCTCTCCTCTCCTCTCCTCTCCTCTCCTCTCCTCTCCTCTCCTCTCCTCTCCTCTCCTCTCCTCTCCTCTCCTCTCCTCTCCTCTCCTCTCCTCTCCTCTCCTCTCCTCTCCTCTCCTCTCCTCTCCTCTCCTCTCCTCTCCTCTCCTCTCCTCTCAGTTCTCATCAATTAAAGCTTGTACACTGTGTACAAGAATCCATTTCATGGGTCTGTTTATGTTTAACCAGACAGCAATGAAGATTGCTATTTAACAGTTTCCCATTCCAATAAGGAATTTCAAAGTGAACACAGACCATGAGTAAATGTTTTCTTATGTGAATAAAGTTGTAAAATAGGTCCCTGTAATTCACTAAGCCAATGAGAGATTTTCATACAGCTGCAGAGATGTCTCTATCAGAGATACTACAGTAATTTACTGGGGAAATAATCAGCATCTAAGACAGGTTTTCTATAGAAAAATCAGATTGAGACATGTCCTGATCAATGGGATCCACTGGATTCTGCACTGCAGGAAAAGAGTCAATTTGGAAAGATGAAAAAGCATAGGTTATCTAAACCCACTGCTTTTCTAGGTGATGCATCTCTAAGTCAGGCATGAGGAAGAAGATTTGCCAGCTGGTCGAGTCAAGAAATATTTGTTGCTTTCTGAACAGTCTGACAATGGGGCAAGTTGGGCAGTCCAGAAGAGACAGATGGAGATAGCTGATATTATTGGAAACAGCCCCACACTGGCTCCTTCTGAAATTCTGCATCTGGCAAAGGGAGGTTTAAGGCAGAACAATAGCAGTGTTTGCTGACCTGTCGTAGCCAGGACTCTCTTACTGAGAGAGAAGAATAAAGGCTGTCACCAGTGTTCCTAAATTCCCTCTGATCCTCTCCCTCTGCAGTGAACACACTTAATTTTTATTCTGTGGGCACCCAGGCTCACTTCCAAGCTTTGTACCAAGCAGGTGCCAGATTATAGCCATTGTGGTATCTGACAGGGAGCACAGTGGGATCAGCCTGATTATAGTCATAGGAATTTGCAAGCTGTTAAAAACACTAGAGAACATCACTATCACAGAAAAAAGACTTGATTGTTGCACTTTAATTGCTTTTGTTGTTGAAGTTAGAAAGACCAAGAGTAAGCAAACCTTACTATTTGTAGTACTAGCACTTTTTTCCTCTGTTACTGTACTCTATTCCCACACACTGGATGGAGTTGATCATGTGAGGTGTGGGAGTACCTGATAATAAGATAATCATTTATTAAATCCATGGGATGCACAAAGGAGGCACAAAGGAAGGATCTCTTTTCTGTGGTTACCAGTGACAGGACCCAAGGGAATGGCCTGAAGTGTCAGGGAGATTTAAGCTGGATATTAGAAAAATGTTCTTGCCCCAGAGGGCGTTTGGGCACTGGAACAGGCTCCCCAGGGAAGTGATCACAGCAGCAAGACTCACAGAGTTCAAGAAGTGTTTGGACAATGCCCTCAGGCTCTTGTTGTGGCTCTTTGAAATGGTCCAATGAAAGGACAGGAGTTGGACTCAATGATCCTTGTGGGTCCCTTCCAACTCAGCAGATTCTGTGATTCTGCAATTCTGTGATTCTGCAATTCTGTGATTCTGTGAGATGTCTTGAAATTTCATACCATCATATAATTCCTGATCGTGCTTTTGTATTTTCAAAGCCTCATCAGATTGGATGACTCCACCTGGAAGAGAGACCTCTACACCACAAGTTTGAGCACAGTCATGGCCTAAAATGACAGAAAATTGTTTTCAGGGTTGTTTGGTGTCCTCTGTGAAATAAATTGGTTTTTTCCTTTTGGCTTTTTAGTAGAGATGTAGACATGTTTGAAACATTTCCACTCCATTCCATGGCCTATCAGAATATTTAAAGCACAAATGGGTGCAAAGAATGAATGATCCTTTCCCATTCCCATTGGCAGCCCTTTCCCAGAGCTCCCTTAATGACTTCTCAATGCATAACAGTGAGATTCTAGGTTTTTTAGATTCTAGGTTTCAGGTCTTTGTGGTTTTGAGAAGTTGTATATAAAGAGATGTTCTTAAGCCACACGCATTGCGGACAGAAGAAGTTACCCATTCTATGACCATAGGGACACTCTGCATGTATTTGGGGACCCATGCAGCTGTTCATGGAAATATGGGCATCCTCCTTGTAAAGTGCCCTTGCAATAATTTTAAACTTAGCCCCTGATGTCTGCTGGGTCCAGCTTTACCCAAAACTCCAACAATTTATCTGTGGAGAGTGTGTAGGTGAAAGTGAAGTCTAACAGTGTTCAGGACTGTATTTCCCTGCAAAATCTTTATAAGTCTGTTCATACTTGGTCAGCTTTTAGATACTAGGACAAGGAGTCTAAAAGAGCCTGGATGGTTTATCTCTCCAGCATTGCTGCCTGTCCTGATGGCATTAGGCCTGTAAGTGTTCCGGCGTCAATGACATTTTATTTATTCAAAACCACTAACCATCTTTAAAAGAAAATTTTCTCATCATTTTATTGGGCAATATCTTACAGCCTGTATACCAGTTTTGACAGAATCAAGTTAACTGCTGTGGTCATGAATTTATAGAAATCTCCCAGACTGAGCAAGACTGACTATTTTTGTAAAATGTCAGAAATACAAATATTAGGCAGCAGGGGAAAAGGTCTGGTCTGCCATGAAAGGTGGCAGCTTTACTTTTAGCTGCAAGCACTGCTGGATCAATTAGGGTGATCACAGGGGCTCAGCTCATTCATATTTAAGGAACGTCCTTTGAAAAACCACTAATGCTTCTGGCAGCAGATTTTGCTCATGGGACAAATACCTTTAAATTAAACATACAAGAGTTCAGTGTTTGAGATGAAAGGGAAGATTGAAACAGTCTGGGGTGGTCTATGCTATTATATATCTTTATTAAACTCTCAGAGGACAAAGAGGCACACCAGGTTTTTAGTGTTGGAAGGTTTACAGGGCTCTTGAAGGGCTGCTGTTTTTTTTTCTGTAACACTTCAGGATACACATGGGTCAGACAGAGCAATATTTCCATTTACTTTCAGGGTATGCCAGTAGAATTTCCCTGTAATCCCTAGGGTTTGCTTTTCTACTAAATGACAGTGCAGAACATGCTGTTAGCAGAGATGCCAAAGCCTAGCTAGTGTCTGACACCTTAACCTCCCCAGGAGTTATATTAAAGCACTGGAAAGATCGACCACAGTCTCTTTTGTAGAGAGACAGGGACCTCTGGCACAGCAGATGAGTGGGTCAGAAAAGATTGTTGTATGCAGCAAGTGTCAGATGAAATCTGTTGGCTGCTCAGAAATTTGTTTCTGACTCTTTCTCCAAATACATCTGAAGCTTCATGGGACACAAAGCATGGGAGTGACAGTGGACATCATGCATTCCAATGATTTGTTTGATTTTAATACGCAGTTAACTTTTTTAACATGTACCAGCTGTGTGTTGCCCCTCACCTTGCAGAGGCACCTCATGGAGTGCTGCTAAATTACAATTAAGGCATTTTAAATGAAAACATTGGGCATGTGAAGATTTTTATACCACTGAAAAAACATCCAGTTCTGCTCTTTCAAGCTGGGGCTGACTAGAGATGCTGGTATCAGCCTTCTGCCTAATGTCTGAGTCGACCATGCTTAAGCTTTGTAACAGCTTAAAGCTGTAAAAGCTTTGTGCAATTGATGTGGCTGCTCAGGCTGCTGGTACTGCAATCAGCACTGAATTATTTTATGTCAATAGCAACTGTCAGTGGGGAGTTGCACTGCCTCAGTATAGCCATGAGCTTGCTGGCTGCTTGTGGGAAGGAAGGAGGCTGAATCCAGACAGCTCTGGTCAAGGATAGGGATTTTTACTTACTCCTGGTAACTTAACAAAAATTACTAGTTGTGTATGAAGTAAGGATAAATGACTGCTAAGGTCTGAGGAGGAAAGTGCAGGAAGAAAAGAGCAGGAATACTCACAGAAAGCCTATTTTATAACATGCTATAAAAGAGGGGACAGAATTGTGTGCCTTATTAATGTATGGCCATTGGTTCATACAGCGTGAAAACCAGGCATTGCTGAAGGGCAGTGCCTGAGCTGGCTGCAAGCACACAGCATGCTGGAAAGTGCAGGCAACAGGACATCACTGCAGTCAGGGCAAAGCCTGTATGGCAAAAAGTAATGTAGGCATTTTAACATTCATGCAGAGTAAAGCTGGCCCAAAAAACCCAGTGGCAACAGAGGCCACTCTTCCTGTTGGGGAAAGGTGCATGGCTGTCCTGAACTCAAGGGCACATTGTCAGCCTGTATCCATGGTGAGCACACCTTGGAGTGGCAGCAGCAGCTCTGAACTATACCCTGCTGGAAATTCTGACTTCAGTTTGTCATATGGCTCCATTTCTTCCACAGCCCTGTCCTTCCCTTCACTATAAATCCACAGAATTTCACTGATTTCTTCTCTTCCCCTTCCTGGCTATATAGCCTCTGGCACAGGATATAGGGCCTGATCCCCTCTGCAATTCTTTCACTACACCCTTTTCTAACAAGGGCAGCAGAGCCACTGCCCCTCTACACCCCTGTGGTTCTGCAGGTTTGTGCCATCCTCCACCACATCTGGATTTCCTACGCACAGCAACTTACTCATTCCTCAGTCTGCTGGAACAAAATCTTTTCTCAAATCCCCCTCATGCCTATGGTGGGTGGATGAAACCCAAAAGTTGGATGGATTTTGTGGGGCAGGCTGTGGGCTTTGCCTTGCTGAGTTGAGCTGTGCTCACACATTTCACCTGCCAGCATAGTAGGAGGCTTCTACTGTGCAGTCAGAAACATGCCAGAGACTCCTCATTCTGCCAGTTTTTCATTAAACCAAATTCTGTAGCCTCCAGTGATATGGGAGGAAATACCAACCAGTGACCTTGGCTTCTAATGACACCAGGATGCTCTAAAGGTCTGAAGTCTATCAGCAAAGCCTCTGTTCACAAAGCCATTTATCTCTGGCAGCTTCTTTTTGCACTGCTGGAGCAGTGGCTGCACCCTACCCTGGCCAAGACAGTTCAGGCTGGTAGATGGAAACAGGCAGATGTGGCAGGGAACTGTGCAGAGGAGAGGTAGGAGCTCAGTCTGTCCAAATGGTGTGGGGGAAGAACAGAGAAAGGGGAGAACTGGCATTAGAATCAGAACTGTTATTGTAGATTTTCACATGGTGAATAGTGAGTGTCTCAATAAACCTGGGAGAGTTGCCATGCACATTTGGAGGTGAAGTTCAACAGCAAATTAGAAAAACAAAATAAGAAATCTAGTGTTTAGTGCGAGGTTTAAACATTGTTTTCTTAACAACTTGAATCTGCATTTTGAGGGCTGTGAACTATGACTTGTGGTACGTGAAGCCGACAGTGTTGTTATGAAGACAGGGACTCACAATGCTCCTGTGTGCTCTGCCCCCTCAGGCACACCCAAAGCCTGTTCCTGGCACCAAGGCCTCACAAGCCCCAGTGTGGGCTGCAGCCCCTCTGTGCACAGCAGCTTTCCACTGCAGGGACTGCAAGGTCAAGGCAAACCCAAGCATTTTCTTCAGGGAACTTTAACAATGGGCAAACAGATGCATGCACAGCCCCATCCCAGGCAGACAGGTGGCATTAGCACAGCTGGATGGAGGCATCCAAGAGACCCTGACACAGCTGCACAGAGCTGAATGCTGGAGGTCTCTGTATCCCAACTCTCTCCTGCTTTAATTTCCAGCTGATTGAAACTCCACTGAGCACTTAACATGCTGTGCTACAGCTGCCAGGTCCCCTCTTGCACCCCACACAGCCCCTCTGTACCTCAGAGATGTACCTGAGCCGTGCACTTGGTGTCCCTTTCAGCCTTTGGCAGGGGGTGCCTGCTGTCTGTGGGAGATCAAAGAGAAGGACTCCTTTTTCAGCTGACCAGAACACACTGTCTGCTGTTGCCTGGCCGTGCTGTGAGCGTGGAAGGGTTTGATATCAGATGGCACAGAGTTCTGCCCAGTTGCTGGAACTCATTGAGCACAGGGAGAGCTGCCCTTTCCGACACAGAGCAGGAGAGGAACAGGGAGGAGGCAGCCCTGTCTGCCCCTCACTTTCAGGGTGCATTGGTGAGATGGTGGGTAAGTGACTCTGGGCAGGCAGGAGCCAACTGCAGCTAACACCTGGAACAGACTTAACTGTGGGCTTGGACTTTGACACGGCTCCTTCCAGCAGCCTGGAAAGGGAGGGAGAGCAGGGCATGACCAGTGTGGGCGGTTCTTGCTGACTCGACACAAACATGTTTTGAAGCTTGCAGCGCCGGCAGCCGGGAACACGCTGTGCCCGTGGGTTCCCTGCCCCTGGCTCAGGAGGCTGCAGAACAGCAGCCAGAACAGCATCACTGCTTCCCGTGCCTCCAGTCCCGGCTGGAGCAGGCTATGCTGTATATGCAGCCAGGATTTGTCCTCATAAGAAGAAAAAAAAGGAAAATAAAAGGATGAAAAGCTGTAAGTGGAACAAAAGATCCAGCAGCTAGCAGCAGACAGCAGCCATGGGTTTCCTGAAGGGTATTTTAAAGCTTTATAATTGTTCATTTCTTATTTACAGAGCTGTTTTGTATCCTTTTATCTAGCACTATCTACCAGTCTGCCCTCTGTTTAAACCAAGCTATTTATGTCCAAGTGTCTGGAGCTCCACTAACTATGGGAGGCAAACTTTGCTTTTTTAGGTACCTGGCTCCAAACAGCTGGAATAATCTTCCAGGCGTATTGAGGCAGGCCCTCGCATTGTTTGGGGTTTGGACACTCTTAATCCTTTTCTAAAAAAGCCTCAGCTGTGTGAAATGAGCACAAGCTGTGGCTAGTCACTGTCATGTGCTGTTAAAGAGTTCTGTCCCTCTCTCTCCAGGCATGGGCAAAGCCCCTTTATCTCAGTGGGGCTCTTGGTGCCTGGGGATGCAAGGACAAACTGCCCACTTTGTGGAACAGGGACACACTTACACCTCAGACACAATGGTGTCTCTGCACCCAGAATTCTGCAGCGTGTATCATGGCTTTTGGTCTCACCTGGCTTGAACAGAGAGGCTGAGAGCAGACCTCCCTCTCTCAGGGGTGTTTGGATCTCAGGCTTCTCCAGTATAAGGGCTGTACTGAATTAAGGAAGGAGGATGAGCGGAAGCCAGAGCTGTCAGCCAGTTCAGTGTACTTAAATTGTCCATATGTGCATACAGACATGTATGCTCAACATATCTTGAAGGTCTAAATGTCAGTCATATGCTTATCTTCCTCTCCTAGCTGTGGCTCTTGATTTTAGATTCCTCCTGCACAATGAGTGGCATCTTGAAGATCTCATGGCAGGTAACAGAGTGAGGCCAACCTCTTGTCTGCTATTGCACCCTGAGGAACTTAAAAATTAGTTTGCTTGCTGTTTTCTAGAGACCTTTAGGGGTGTGTGTGTGTCTCTTCTACAGATCAGCAACCCAAACTGTTTTGGCTTTGTCCACCATTCACTGGAAGCTTGTCCACCATTCAACAGGAAGCTTGTCACAGATTTCAGTGTATGTGATGTGAAGTCTAAAGGTCAATTATTACTACTATCATATTGTTTAATATGTTGATCCCACACTATATTACACTCTTTTATCAATGGAAAAAGAGCATATGTTAGAAACATGACAGAAAAGAGCAGAAAATTCAATCAAATTCAATCAGCAGTTCTCAGACATGCTTATAGACAACCCATTGATGCATCATCTATATTCTGTGTTCCACACACTATTAATATAAGATCAACTGAATAACTGCTTATGAATCTATTATTCTATTATTTTTTACTAATGTACAGTAAAGAAATACTTCTATAAGTGAAAATTTACTGTAATTTATACCAATATACTGTTATTCTCCTAGAAATGTTTACATTTTTTAAAACTCCCAAACTTTCCGGTGTAAATATATTTTAAAGAAATGCTGAAAAACATTTATTTTCCACTTTCAGTGTCAACAGCTTTACTGGAATCTTTTTCTACTCATATGAAAAGAAACAGCCCCCTGATAAGGGTAGACCTTTTTCCTCCAAACCTCTCATTTCCTAAGGCAGTGAATATGTTTGTTCCTGGGAAGAACTGGGAGGATTCCCAGTTCTTCTCTGCTTTGCTTGACTACTATAGCTCAGATTTAAAGTCAAGACAAATCCTCTGCCTTAAGATCAATACTCAGAGGTGAGGAATATCATTCTGCTGCAAAGGAAAAGGCAAGAACAATCATTGAAGAAGAATGGTAACATCTCTTTCAGGAAGTTCTGAGTACTGAAATATAATTTCCAAGGTCTGTCTGCATCAGTTTATGGCACTCCAGTGAATAATTCTGCCATTGTTTCAGCTGTTCTTACATAGATGTTGCCATTTAAAACAACATCTATGTAAGAAGATGTTGTTCTTCTTAGCCTGGCAATATGCAGAAGGTGTTACAATTTGATTTTTTCCTCAAGTGAACTGACCATTCAGTGGCCTTGAAAAATCATCAAAAGCTTTTGGAAGTGTGGCATGTCTCCAAAGGACTGTTCCCATCCTTTGGCTACAGAAGATAGGCTCAGACCATGCAAAGCCAGGCATCAGGAGGAGGATTAGGAAGAACACAGGAACAAGAGGGCAAGGCCACGGAGGAGAAGCACATGAATGAATTTGTATCAGCAGATTTCTGGGCATCTCCATTAATAACACGAATAATGAAAACTTCAGGTGCCCCTGGCCAGAGCTTGAAAATGAAGATTTTTTCATTGTGTACTTATGTAAAACCCGAGGTGGAGCTGATTACAAGCAGGGGAAAGTTGAGATCAGAAGGTTTTATAACAGGCCCTAACTAAGCAGAAACAAGTGTCAACACAACCATAGTTTTATGCCTGAGCAAACAGCTTGCTGTGGTCTGTGAGGCAATGACACAAGCCTGGTAACACAGAGTGGTCCAAACCATCTGATCCAGCCCTGTGTGAAGGTTGAATTCCACCTGTAATGCCCTTCATGAGCGGGGGAGTGACGCTGGGCACCAATAGTCTTTGCAGTGCTTGTTACTAACTCTGCTCCACGCCACAGGGATTGGAGGAGGAGGCAGCAAGTAGCTCTGGCAGGTATTCAAACCTGTTTTCCAGTTAATTTGTTAAAAATCAACCCAGGGTGTTGTGGGCAGTAAAGCTGCTAGGAAGAGAATACCACTCTAAGGAATAAACACTACAAAAAAGAGCTATCAGTGCATCTGATTCATCCATATGCCTCATGGCATTTAACAATCAGCATCAGCTACAGTTATCTCCTAAGTTTCTGTAAAAGGCCTCATCACCAATTGGTATTTGGCTGTCCCAGGAGCAGTAAGCATGGCTCAGAGCTGTCTGGCAGCCCTGCTGCCCTGTGGGGTGCAGAGTGATGAGGCTCATGCTGTCTCCTGTGATCATGTGGCCCTAGGACCAGTCCCAAACCCAGACAGATCAGCAGTGTCAGTGATGACAAGCTGCAAGAGGCAGCTCCAGGCTGACACAGTTTGTGCCAGCAGCCAGCTCATCTGCAGTGATCCCATTGGCATTTGCTGCAGAATAAACATTGTCTGGGATTTTCCATTATACATCCACCCTGGCCAGCAATGACACAGCAGCAATGTAATTTTGAGCTCTGTATTTCCAGTTTCCCACAAAGGGCTTGAGTCATTTACCTAAACATAAATATTCACTGATACTTTAGAAAGCCAGGATTGCCCAAACAAGGTATTTGATGGGACTAGCAGGCATGACAAAGGACTTGTGGAAGACCTCTATCTTCCAGAGTGACAGATGAGAGACAGGAAGGGTACTCCAGCTTGCCTCATATAGGACTGGGTGTCTATTTTTAGGTCACTCAATGAGCTGGGAGCCAGCTCACAGCTGAAGCCATCTAAATACAGGTGCCTGGAGGTGCCCCCGTGTCTGGAGCTCCATTACAGTCAGTTAGCTCTGCCACTGGGGACAGGACCACTATTCAGGCACCACTATTAGGTGTCTGTTTCAGAAGAGCTCTCTGGAGTTCTCTGGGTACACTGACACTGGTCAGGAGAGGCAGCTGTGATATCCAGCTCACACCTCAGCACACACACAGCCATGTACACAGTGCCATGATAAGGTGTCGTACTCCGTGTGCCCAATCCCATGCCAAGGTTCTCAGCTTTCAGGCTCAGTCCAGTGATGTGACAAAGTACAGAAAGCCCAACCTATAACAGCAATGTAAACAAGTGTATTTTTTTTTTCTTTTTCTCTTATTTGAGGCTTGCAGACAGGGCTGTATCACATTAATGTAACTTAAAGCATACTTGTTCTAAACTAGAAGCTCTCTGTCACATTCCAGGAGAATGTTCAGCAGCTCAAAATAGTGGGATTGGTGGTTACACCTCTTGCTGTGTTTCCTGCATCACAGTTCTGTCTGCATTTTCAATTGGCCATGACTCCCAGGAAGGCAGTGAGACTCATTCCTCAAGGCTGTGCCCCTCACACAGCAGGAAATCAGATGCTTTCCTTTCTTTCGTCTTCCTGTTAGGAACTGCAAGGCAAGTGTGACACAGGGAAATTGTGCTAATTATACATGAGCCAATTTGTTGCACTCTGCTTTGATTTGCTTTCATAGCTGCAGGAGGAATACTGAGGAGAGCTGATGAGGAGCAGCTCCTGATCATACATATACATACAAGCCTCCCATATGTATTTTTCTGTTTATATAAAAACCTTACATTATTAAGAGCCCTCAGGATATTCCAAAGTGCCAGGACTGTGTCCCAGCTCCTTGCTTTGACACCCAACACTTGAGATTGCGAGGAAGAATTAAGACTGCCTGTGGATATTTCTGCCCTTTCTTTCCTGTGAGGTGAGTGGAGAGAGCCAGGACTGACTGAAGCTGCCTACCAACATGTCCTTTCTCCTTGCTGACTGTGAGCAGTATCAGCATCTAGCCAGGTACTGAATCAGTTATTCTGTCCAAATGTGTACGACAGCACAGATGTGCAAAGCCACCTTAGGGCCTGTAATGCAGGGTCAGGACACAGGCATTTAAAACTGTATTGTCAGTTCTTGGGAAATATAAACCCAAAGATGTTAATGCAGAAGTGTGCCCCTTATTCTTCACCATCCCCACCCCCAAAAATTAGCTGAGCTGAGGGATCATTAACTGCCATATTCTACCTCCTGTTTGCCAAATGGCTAAAGAACTTATAAGCAAAAATTTCTTTGGTGTTTTACCTAATTCTCTAAAGTCATCATTGCTGCCATAAGGAGGGAAAAGACCCAACTATTTTTCCAGTCCAGTAGTGTTTCTCATCAAAGGTAGAAAAGCTTGTTTTGTAATAATTCTTTGGGAAGGATATTATTGCATGTAAAGGGCAAAGTCTGGCAGATTTAAAAACTTGGTTAAGTGATAGGGAAATTATGATAATGAACAACTGTGTATCAAGGCTCCAGGGAGATTAATCTGGATTTGTGCCCCAGGCACCAGCAACACTAACCAGCAATCAGTGTACACTTTTTAGCTAATGATCTAGAAGAGAAAACACAGGGTGCTTTGGCGTGGTTTCTGTTGACATCAGGAACCTGGCTGTGTAAGGTCCCAGTCAGAGAGCAAAGGGCGAAAGTGCAACGCCTGCTTATCTCCTGTGAAACCAGAGCACTCCAGCCGTGGGTAAATGTGCTGATGTCAGTGCCCCCCTGACGTGCCAGCAACAAGACAGCCCCACACAGTGACCAAGAGCTGGTGCATGGCCTCTTACCCACTGGACCTGTGCAGGGGAAGGAAAACCCCCACATTTTGCCTTCTAGACTGCAGGAGCTTGGCTGGGACTGGTGGTCTGTGCACAGTGTGCTGCACAGAGTCCTGGGTCTGCTGGGGCCATGAGCTCAACAGGGAGTTGCACAGACAGCAGCTGGGTCCATCCTGCTGCACTTGGGCACCCCTGCTCCCAAGCCTGTCATAGGCAAGGTATAGAAAGCATGTATGTGTATTTCTGCTTCTGAAAACCAGACAGGAAATATGCAAGTCCTGCCTACAGAGACTGCAGCATGGTAAAAATGATGGGAAAACACAATGTGTGTTTTTGTTGTTGGTTTCCTTTTGTTGGCTGTAGTAGTTTATTGAAGTCCCTTGTGTATTTTAGTTTGGGGTTGTTTCTCCCAACATACCTGGCACACTGGTATATGTCAGAGTGGTACATTTCTGTAACTGCAAAATGCAAGAACGGGATGCCATGTAATCTGCTTCCCTGGCATTATGAGTCAAAACCCTTAGGAAGGTGAAACTCTCATTGTTAAGGAAGGTAAACTCAGTACACAAGGCTGTCACTTTTAGAATTGCTGCCAGACACCTAGAGTCAGGTTGGTATTACCTCTCCTCTTTCAGGTGAAGCGTATATGTGTATTTTTACAGTTACTCTATCCTCTTAAAATTAAGGGAGATGCAAGATGGCCCCAGGCCAACACAAGTCTGCTAAAGCACCAGTTGTACAGGTGGACTTTTGGGTCATGACATCATCAGATCACTACCATTTTCTTTCACACCAGCTATGAAAAGCCAGCTGGCCCATTGCTTCAGAGCTGAAAGACAGCCATCCCTTTAGTCTGTGGGAAAACTTTTTTGTTAGATATAAACCCAGTGATGGATGTCTTTTTATCTTAGTCAATTTTCACACTCTTCAAAACTGAAGACAACTATTTTAGAGTGCAGAACATACACTGATGGAACATTCCCAGTTCTCATCTCAAAACGAATACCCTTCTAATTAAAAAGAGTAAGGACATGGCTAAGGTGATGCACTGATTTTAGGTACTGTGTAAGCTCTCAACCAATGCAACATTAAGCATAAGCAGATCATTCTTCCAGTGTTTCTCCCCCCTGCTGTACCTCACATGGTATGAGTGTTTTTCTCAACTCCATTTCCTAAGATTTAAAATAAAAAGCCCTTGCTTGCATCAGACTTTTTAAAAACCAAAGACACAGACAAGCATTTAAAACATTTTATTATAAAACTATTTCAACATCTACATCCAAGTTTAAAGACTTAAAATTACAGCTCTGCTTTTAGAATAAAAAGTCAGTGAATGCTGCAAAAGGTGGAGTAGTAGTAGCATTATCTAGGTAGATAGCCTAGATACTACACAGATTTCCTGTGTGTTCCTTAAGTGCTTCACAACTTCTGCCTGCATCACGAATGTTCCACAGCTTTGCTCTGCAAGCAGCATCACAAACATTTTTGCAGCACATATGTGCCTCAGCTGCTTTGAAAGAGAAATTACTAACTGAAGCAGCTGCAGCTGTGTTACAAGTGTACCATCAGAGCATAACTCAGGTTCAAGCATTACTGGATGCAGACAGAAAGGTATAAATTGTGTGTACTTAACAACAATGACTATTTTGGTATGTGTTTGTGACCTTGTATTCCATTCAAAAATCATCAGCTATCAATTACTTTTGATAGTGAAAGCAGCTTTTTTACACCTGTATATTCTAGACAAAGGTATTTCTTTTTTATTAGCCAGATCATTCACTGAGCTGAGCTCAGATGCATGATCTGGTGACTTTTGGTGACTACAGCTCATTCACCAGGATAAAAACAGCCTAGATGCAGTACTAAGATCATCATGCTCAGCAGTTATCATTAATACATAAAATTAGTTTTTAAAATAAATGAGGCATATCAAAATATATTTTATTTTCAATGAGAAATATATCTCAACAGGACTTCAAGAATGCAAAGGTAGTTTCCTATTGAAAACTATTTTAGATTTACAGTGGAATATCGAGTCATTTTCTGCCCTACAAATAGAAATCTCTAATAGAAAATTGTCACACTGAGCAGGATGCTTTACTGTATTTGTAACTTTTTGCAAAGGATCACATAAACAGAAGATATGATAATTAGTAAAAAAATAATTTCAAGTAATATTCTACATCCCTGATGAACTTTTGACTGGCTAGCTTGGCAACATCCAATAATTTAGCATCTGTTAAAGTCTACCTTGCTTACAAAAGTGAAAACACACTTGGGCAAGATGGGCAAGGAAGAAGCTTACTGAGAATGGAACATTTTCTGAACAACTCTCTCTCACTGGCATTTTTCCTGTGGGATTGCCCCTGTTTTGCTCTTCACAAAAGCTTTCCAGTAGTTTTTAGTGTTGTTTACATTCTGAAATATTTCCTAAGCTCTTTCCATTGCAATGAACAGTTCTTAGAATAATTTTTTACAGTTCCAACACCACTCCTGAAAACCTTTCTACAGACCTTCAGTGCTCAGCTGCAGCTTTCAGGGTACAGATTCCCTATGTACATCTTTGAGCTGATGTGGTCCAACACAAATTTGAAAAAGATAATTTGCAAGTTTGACAATTTAAAATGGTGTTGTGACAGTTTGAAATTGACAATTGGACAATCTGAAAAAGACAATTTTGGTTTAGTGTATTGAGCCACTAATCTAACAGCATAACAGAAACAAGCCACAAGACTGTATTTTAAACATGCTGTTCTTCACAACATGCTTATACAATACACATCACCAAAACCTTTCTGTTCAACTTGCAATGTCTGACCTCAGTTCTTGGTAAATCCTAACTGACTTGGCACACAATCTCCAGAATACAGGGACAAAGGCCAGATGTACCCTAATGTTAGAGCTATTATAACCAAGAAGCTTTCCATTTCTTTTTAGTAGGTCTTAAAAATATCCTGATTTTCTTCTTCATTACCTTATGCATTGAAGACCTACTTGGCTGATTTCCCATGCACAGTTTAACATAAAATATCTAGCAGTGTGACTCACAGAGCAAGGCATCACTTAAGATGAAAATCATTTAATTACTCCTGGAATAGCTTTTTTTTTAAAATGGGACTTCCTTACATATGGCAAACACTTTGTCCCTACCTCCCAGGCTCCCCCTCTTCCAGTCAGGCTGTACTTGAACGCTGTTTGTATCTTGCTACAAGACTGCCATGTTAAGTAGATCTTTTCCAAATATTATAAATACAACTTTAAAGTATGGATGCTAATTATCTACCTGAGAAGTTCTGTAATAAAATAAACTGCTGATAACTATTCTAACAGAAAAATATGCATCAGCATAACTCGTTTATCAGTCAGTATTAAGAATTCAAGCATTAAACAGGATTTAAAAATTGCACACCCCTACCACACCAAGTCTTTGATCATAGTAAAAAAATAGCTTGATTTTTCTCTATACACAGCTCTTCTTTAAAGACATATGTGCTCCTATTTTCCTCATCCTCAAGTCCACAGCAAGGTTTCAGATTCAGTACATATAGCCTATGTTTGTGATACTCTTATCTTCTTTTTCTTCTGCTAGTCCTGAAACTTGCTTGTTTGAAGGTAGATGAATACTTCCAAATGCTGCTCTTGAAGCCAGCTTGATCCCCTGGGATGTCTCGATATCAGCTTCTCTTCAGGAAGCTGCACTCTGCTTTGCCATATTCTTTGGGTCTTTACTTGGGACACACCAGTCATCTGCCTCTGAGGTAGCCTGGTAATGCTTGGAAGCTGATTTGTTAAAAACTGGGAGTTTTTCTATTGATTCTGTTGATAAGGCCTAAAAGTCAAGAAGGAACAGGTTAATATCTCTCAATAATGTCACTCAGCAAAAATTCATTCAGCATGCCTGAAGCGTTAAGCCAGTGACACTACAAAACAAAGTTTATCTGCACAAATGTTTCTGCAATAGGTGTGGTAGTTTATGTGTTTCAGTATCTATGACTGGTTGGGTAATTTGGTAGGACAACTGCAGTAACATCCTATTTATGCATTTTTCATAGGCCTTAAGCAGTAGCCTCTAACATGTTTTCAAGATAGTCCAGGAATACATGGAAAAGGACTGATTTGCAAAATTCCAGTGAAATTTTTTCAATAGAAGTCTTATATACATATATATATCTGAACTGTCTTTTCCTTTCCTACTTCTGCTCTTGATTGTGCTTCAGTGTTTTCAGGTTAGCAAGAGGAATTCAAAGCAAGTTTTTCCCACTATTAGGCACAGAAAACAGAAAACAGCATGTAGTGTTGTTTGCATGTGTTTGAACATGTGTTTCTCATAGAAACAGCAGTGCAAGTTACATGCCTAGTGTTCAAAATTACTGGTATCTGAATCCCACAGAGGGGCTATGTGGCAGATGTTGAGTAGCACCTTGACTCCTTAAGGATTTAGTTTATAAGACTTTCTGGTTTTCAGAGTAAACAAACCAGATCTGTTGCTCAGACTTCACTCTCTTCAAGTATTTGGTATTCCATGAACAAGTAGGTAACACCTTAACACAATCTTAAAACCAACAGGGCTCTCACTAGCAGTTGTTCAAGTAGACTAGTTAAAGCTAAGTGACTTTTTTTGATACCATTTAAAAACCAGTTACTAAATCTGTCATTTCTCAAGAAAGAACAAGAGCTACTCATGAGCAGAGAATCTGTTTACCTTAAAATGGTAAAAAGTAGTTATCCCACTGCATTGATGGTAGTAGTCTTTTATGTAACTAAATTTAAATACATACCTTCAAGTATATGATAGCATCTGTTCCATAACCACATATGGAGTAAAGATTTAGATCTCCTTGAAAGTACTTAGCATACAGACGAGAAATTGGCAAGCCATACCCAAAGCCAGCCTAAAAATAAAGCACAATTTAAAATTAATTATTTTTTACTAGCTCTAATGGCTTCAAGTTAAATAGCTGAAAAGTCTTCAGAAATTTTTAAGCTGTTAAAAAATCCTTTGAATTTCCTCTTGTCTTAGAAGAAAGCATAAATCTCTAATCAGTTTCATTGAGAATGCTGAAGCTGACCGTTAAAAACTCCAAGTCACAAGAAAAAAGATCTCCATGGAAGAGGGAGGGTCTATACATATGTCCCACTTTTGCACATTAAATTTCAGTATTTTTCCCTCCCTTGTTATTGCTAGTACAGCTTGATTAGTAAAAGGAGCTTTCTACTGGGAGATAAACATAATAGTCTCAAAGACTGTTCCAGTTGTGCTTGCCTCCAGAAAGACTCCATGATCTACAGTAAGTTTGAAGACTGAATGGAGAGTGAGGACAAAGAAAATTAGTGTCATTGTAAGGCAAGAAAAAAAAATTAGGGGGTTAGATTCAGGTTGTAATGTTCTTCTTTATGCCTTTAAAAGTATATTTTTGTCCATTAAGCTAAATACTAAAATTCTGTTTCAGAAAGTGTAAATTCATACTTATGGGGCACAGTAAATCTTTAAATACCCCACAGAACAGCCGGATGGACACAGTGCTTCATTATAAACCCACCAACACTTACAACAACAAAATTGCAACAGGAGTATTGAAAGTATCTTACAAGAGGGGTATTTCGAGAATCATCCACATTTGGCCTTGGTGCAGTGGAATACATGTAGCTAAACAGCCGCTCAATTTTCCTCACGGGAACACCACCTCCCCGGTCTGAGATCTGATTTAAGAGAGAACAAAGTTAACAAGCATGCACTAAGAATAGTATTTAAAATGCTGTTATTTGAACACACCTTTCCAACAGTCATAAATGCAAAGATTTGTTTTGCAGCACATTATTATACAACTAGATAACTGTGCTACATGGAGGCTCACATCATCAAGAGAATGCTCTTGTGCTCAAGCACAGTGTCTTCGACCTGTTCTCAGAGGCCAGATCTTTTAATAGCTATGCATGTATAATAACAAACATTACAGTAAGTCCATTGTAGTAGGCCAACAAAATACCTTGATTGCCAGGTCTTCTTTCCCGAGAACAACTGTCACTTCAACTGGAGAAAGGGTGGAACTGTTTTCTTGGAATTCAACAGTTGCTCTCATTGAATTCTATGGAAAAGAAGGTTACTGTGATCAGACGTTGCTTAATCCATGCACTTCAAACCAAATCTCATCTACACAGAGGCAAAATTATCCTCTACTCCTATCACTGCCTGGTTTCCAAGGGACACACTTAGCATTTTAGCATAATGCGAGCAGATTTATCATCATTTAAGGCATGAGAGGAGGTCTCACAATTTAAAGCATCTATGCATAGCCAAGACTCTTCTGAGTGAAAGATTACAACATTCTTGCCCAACATCAACTCAGGCACTGTAAATTAAATAACTCCCTTAAAGTCAACAGGTTTCAGGAGAAGAGCAAAGTTCAGCAGTTGCTAAAGGTTGCCAGACTTCTGTATGTCATGTTGGCTGCACTGAAGTTCAGCTGCACTCACTACTCCTTAAAGACATTGTCCATTTCACAATGGAAAAGGCAGCAGGGTAAACCTGCAGATGTAATCTCTAAAAGCAGAAGGCTACTGGTGGCCACAATCCCACATCCCACTTCACTCTCTCAGTCTATACTAACATACCTTAAAGAGCTCAAAAAGCATGTGAAAAAGATGAGATGGAACATATACAATGTTAATTGGTTCTCCTGGAGCTTTTCCTAAAGGAAAGGAAAAACAAAAACACTTAAAAGGGTGATGATATTTTTCTATGGTATCCAAATTTCACAATGAGCAAGTTGCCAAAACAAACAAAAAAATAAATCAAGTTTTATTTTTGGTTTTCCCCCCTCCAAAATTGGCAAACAGCTTTATGCATTCATTACAGTATTTATATTACAACTGCCACTTGCTTAATAAGTTTCTTTTCAAATAAACAAATAAAAAAATCAAGTATTTATTCCCCTTTTATTTATAAAAGATTTCAAACATTAAGCAGACTGCTGTGACCAGACACATGCAGGCAGCTCAGACCAGACCCAGCATTTCTGTCACAAGCCCCAGTTCCTCACTCCAGATATGGAGGTCTTCTCTAGCAACTTCTCATATTACTTTAGGTACAAGTTTGTCTAACTTTTCTCAAATTTACAAATGGTACCTCAAAAATGTTGTGTTTAAGGTACACCAACATTTGAGTCCTAACATGGGAGGTTGAATGAGTTGCCTATAATAGAAAATGGAAGAGGAACTACCCCAAGTCAGATCAACTGGTATGTGCCCTAAGGTTACAGAATTAGGAGAATTTCCCTCAGTTTTGGATACTGATAGGCTCTTATCTTACCATTCACTTGAGTAAGTTTCAGTTCTGGAGATGTCAAGTAATACTGGTCACACAACATCTTGGCACTCTCATAAGCATCTGAAATAGTCATTTAAATAAATTATATAAAGTATAATATCAAGCAATGTAAAAATTCATTCAAATGCAAGGCAAAATACAGCTTTTAACCACCTTAGCTGCTAAGGTGTTCAACAGTCTAAGTCTGGAATGTGTCTCAAGGGAATGATAACATTGCATCCACTGTGTGCACTAAAAATTGAGAACAATGGGCAATTACAGAAGCATGAGCAAATCTTTGTACAGTTCGATAATTGTATGGAACTGATACATCTGTTATCTACCAGTTGGTAAAGCCAATCTCAACACCTCAGACAACTTAACTCCTACCTCATCTGTCACTAGCTAGGACTTCCTCCAACATGGTTTTTTTTACTGCTATTTTGTATTTTAAATTCTGTCCTCTAAAAGCTCATGCTTTGATAAGACTGCTTTCAGCTATTTCAATTAAAGCCAGTCAGCATCCTCTGCAACTGGAGCTGGTTACCCAAACTGCTGGCAGTCAGATACAGACACTGATCAGGAAGAGAAACATTAAAGCTCTGAGAGTACGCACCATTCACTACTTCAACAACGTCACAGCAAGGATCAATACTTCCAATGTGCCTTGGGTGCCCCGAGCCAGATTTATCATCAAAAAGAAGAGCTGTTTAACATGAGGACAATACAACATTTAATCCCAAGTAGTGGGTTATAAAAAAGCCCCAAAACTGAGACTAATGCAGTGTGATTGCAACATATAATTACTGAATTAAATACTGAATATTGTTTATGCCTTTTATGAGTTAAAGTATTATCTACTGTCAGCAAACTATGTTGGCTTTTCTGTAGCTCACATCTAAAGGTTTTTCAGACATAAAGAACGATATCCCTACATACTCCACAAAAGAGCTATTTCAATTGTTCTTTAGTCTAGAAAACAAGTTTTCCCATTACTTTGTTAAGTGATAGATTCAGTTACTAACTTTTCAGTGTCACATGAAATCATGTAAAGCAGTTCCCCAGCTGTTTTAAGAAGTGTTTACATTAACATGTTACTCATTAGGTTGAAATTTTTTCTCAGGTAAAAATTTCTACTTACTGTGTTGGTTCATTAGCATCCGTGTGGAAATACGGCTCATGTAAAAGCGATCCAAAAAATACTGGATGTTTTGATTGGTGACAGGATCCACTTTAAAAGTGTCTTTGTATTCAATTACTCCTTGTGCCATTGTAGGCACCACATCATGATGTCTGTTTCGGACTCTAATTAGAGTATCTATAAAGCTAGGTTAAAAAAAAAATCTTTTTAGAACATTATTCTCAGACTACATAGAAGCAAGCTTTGTATAATGTGATTATCTAATCCAGCACCAGCACAGCTAAGTGCTTAACAGCATTAATACTAAAATACGGTGTAGTTTTTTTTTACTCTTTTAAAAGTAATTCTTTATTGATCTAACACAGAAGTATTTTGCATTTTTAAAACAAAAGGTATAATGAGCCATATCAAATTCACCCCCTGTTTACTCATTTATTTGAGCAGAGGAAAATGCAAGAAAAGGAAAAAGATCCCAAGCTGACATCTTGGAAAAAAGCAGAGATATGACTGCAGAGATAATATTTTTTTTCTGTATTTCTCTGTCATGACAGTTCAAGGAACAATATGACCTTGAAATTAGGCTGCAACAGGTCATATTTATTTGCAGCACTGCTAGACATGGTCAGAGATTTCGACCAGCTTATTCTATGCTCAGCTCTTCCTGCTAGATTATCAAATTCAGCTCATCATGGCTGTTAGTCTAAAGTGAATATACTGTGACAAGTAGAATGTGAACTAAAGAGTTCAAAGAAAAACATGAAAAGCTTACTCAGATAAGACTTTTTGGTCATCGGGGCTTTTCTGATGGAATTCGATCAACTCCTTTAAGCTTTGGATGTACCTATTGAAAAAGAAGATAAGAAATATATGCTATTAATTTGATTTTTAATAATCTAGCAATATAAAAAATATTTTGTCTTGTGCACATCATTAGTCCTAATAAGTCATCTAGGAGCTTTAATTATCTTTGAAATATCCAAGTTACAACCAACAATGGAATGACAGATGGACATTTCTTGGCTGCCTGAACACCAGAAGTTTTCAGTCTTTTCTTGTGCCTGTCACCAGAGAGAAATCTAAGCGCTAACTTAAGGTACACAGGATCTCCTTATAATTGTTTAGAAGAGATGTATTTCAGAAGAAGATCCAAACAACAATGCCAATCAGGAATCCACTTAAGCAAAATTTTTCCAAATCTGATCAGCTTTGGCAGAAGCTAAGTAGCTGAGCCGCTTGCACTAACATCTGACAGCCCTGACGCATACAGCAAAGACACAACAGTTTGCTATATTAAGAAGAGTTTCTAGAGCTGACTCTAATACTTCTGCTCTTTATGTCAGCCATCCTGGCAAATGATGCAACTGTGCCAGTAAGCAAGGTTAAATCAGCTTCAACCCCTGTGTCAACTGAAGGGATTATGGTAATTGAATTTCAAACACTTGCTGCACAGGTCAAGACAATATACTTTGGCATAGAAGCTCTGTTAGTAACTCCTTCAGTGAGAGATCAAAACAAGTACATAGCCTGCTTTCCCCTTTCGTGTGGATCTAAGAGTCTGTAATGCTGTATGGAAACAGAACACGTTGTGTTTTCTCCCTTCTCTATTTGCTATTTCAAACTGTTAACTCCCTGCCCCCCACACCTATTTATAGATAACAATATAATCATATTGGTTTGCAATTTAATTTTAGTATGCTAAAAAAGGAAAGTGTGTAACAGCTTGCAACTCAGATTTCATGAAGGAACTGTATTTCTACTGTATTTTGTTATACTTTCTACTATTCAAAGAAGTCTGTATCTCAAAGCTGTGTAACTTTGCATGCTGAATTAGAGCAGTTCATACTTACCAGCTTCTTACTAATTTTACTGATGGAGTGCTTAGTAATTTATCAGGAAGAAGATCAATTTCTTTCAAGATGTTTGCAAACCTCACAGGAAGTTCTTGTCGCAAAAATGCAAAAGAAGTTCTCTCACATCCATTAGTCGAGCCTATGAATAAATCCAAAATATAGTTTTCGTTTAAGGGAAGTTTCAAGATAGAAATACAGATTGCTGATTTCCCATGAACTTCAGGACTCTATTTCTCTGCAATCGTGAAGTTTTTACTAGCCGGCTCATCTAAGAGTTAGGCGTTATATGTTTATGCAGAACGCTGTTTACATGACAGTAAGACACAGCGTGTTCCCGGACGGAATACTTGTACAGTTCCCACTTAGACACGAGCCTGAATTGTAATCCCCTAAGAAGCTCTCCGGCCTCTGTAAACAGGAGGTTGCTCGGGGTGACGTCGGGCAGTATCATGTGCGCACAGCCACCAGAGCGATAACGGGAGCTGGAACTGCGCGTTCGCCCGGCCGGAGGCTCCTCCCGCCCCCGTGTGCGCGGAGCAGGAACACGTCCCACAGCCCGCGTCCGCCTCAGTGCCCGCACGCTGCCAACACTGCCGAAGCAGTGCTGGAGCTCATCTTCAACTCTGATGGCGGCGCCCGCAGGTCTCCAGCTCCTGGCACCTGGTCGGCGGGTAACTGCGGCCGGGGTCCCCGCCCGAGGCGACCGCCCCGCCGCCACCACCCACCACCGGGGCTGGGAATACCCGGCGTGCCCGCTCCCCTCCTCCGCCCTGGCGCTGGGCAGCTGAGCCGGGGCCCGGCAGCGACTTCAGCGCTGGCTGAGCGCCGAGCCCTCCGGGCGGGGATCGCCGCCTCCTCTGTCCCGCAGAGCGCCGCTCCCGCGCCCCGCCCGCGGCAGCCCCCGGGCTCGCTCCTCCATGGGGAAACGAGCCTCCGAGCCCCGGCTGCTCCCCAGCCCGACCTCCCTCCGCTCCCCCCGACTCTCACCGAAGTCCAACAACTGCTTGATGGAGAGCGGGGAGGGGGAGAAGCGGGAAAACTGCTCCACCTCCTGTGGCAACCGGCCGCTGCTGCTGCCGGCGCTGGCCCCTGCCAGCGGGGCGGCGCTGCGGAGGGCGATGCGGGCGGCCTTCATCGCTGCCGGGCCGGCAGGTGCGTGGCAGGTAAGCGATCGCTGGGACAGCGAGGACTCCGGGGCTGTCACCGTCCCCTCGCCTGTGGCGGGCGGCCTCACGTGGCGCCTCTATTTACAATCGCAGGAGGGCGGGGCTCCGGCAGGCCGCGCCCCCGGGCCCCTCGTGACGGCGCTGGCGGCGTTCCCTGTGCCCGGCCCGGCCCGGCCCGGTGGGCACTTCGCCAGTGGCACGGGCAGTGCCCGGGGTGCTGGGCCGGGGGGCACCCGCGGGGCCAGGGCACATGGTGCTGGGTGTTGTTGCTGCGCCGCTCGCGGTGACCTTGTGCATCAGGCAGGGGCTGGGCGAGGCTGGCAGGGCGGCCGTGCCCAGCTGCGGGGGCGCCGTGCTGTTGCCGCCCCTCATGGGCTGCGGGGTCCGTCTCTGTGCGGGCTGTGCACCCAGTGGGCGCCAGGGCTCGGGGGAAGGCGGTGCCGGGCACCATGGCCCGGCCTGAGGGGTGCCGGGGCAGTTGTGTGTTTGCACTCATACCGGGGGTGCTGCAGTGCTGGCACTGACGGGGTAGCTCGAGGGTCGGCTGGCCGACTGCGTGGAAGGCAAAGGGAGCAAAATCAGATCCCAGCCTCAGGTTGTTGACATGTAGGTCATGGCTGTGACCTGGTTAATAGTGACCAAATACCGGAGGACAGCTGTGCTGGTGACGCACTGGCCCCAGATCAGCATGTGGCCTTTATTTACTGTCGTAGAGCTGCCCTAAGAAGGGGATGACACAGGGCTCTCAGGGACAGCTCATCCCCCAGGGTGACAGTCGAGCTGGGAAAAGCCCCCTCACCTTTCCTCTTTGCTGAGGAAGGAGCTTGGATCTCCCTGCTGCCCGGCCTTTCCCCACCACAGCCTGTCCTCTTCACTGAGGGCAGGGTTTGCATAAGGCATGGAAGAGTGGAATTAATGTCAGCAGAGGGCTTTCTGACATCTGAAATCTTGGTCTGTGGCAGTAAAATAATACAAAGTAATTGTGCCCTAATATTTGCATACAACTCTCCAGTCCAATTTTATATGCATATATTTACGCACACAAACATGTAAAGTCTTTTTCAGGGGAAGGAAGATCAAATTCCTCACAAGAAAGCTGTGCACGTAGTTTAATAGACAGAGGAAAATACTTTAGCTTGTCATTAGACTGTTTTTTTAACTTTATCTTATTTTTGCCTTCCTAGTATATCTATTATCCCTACTTATGGTTCTACTCCTGCTGTACTTTATGTTTTATTATTTTATTGCTCCCTCTTTTATTATTTTATTGGGAGATTTATTCTGTTATTTTTCCATGAGATATATTCTGGTTTTCCACAGTGATTGAATGTTGGCATATGAAATGTGAAATGAAGCAAAATTTAGACATCAAATAGAAGCAAATATAATGACTTCGATTTTTCCTGTCCTTTCCAGAAGTTAAAAATTAAAGAATTTGAGATTTGGTTTTGACTGTTTAAACTTGGTTTGACTGCAAGTTGCAGATGAGTCACAGAAATAAAAATATCATACACATTTGTTTAAACCATGAAACATGTACGATAGCTTTTGTTTAGTTCCACTTTCTTCCTTAAGCCACTAATTGGTAGCAAGCAGGGACCTCAAAATTAACTCTTTGCAATAAAATCTGGATCAGGAAGTTCTCTGCAGCAGGCAGTTGTTGCAGTTTATAAAGTCATTATTTCTATTCCTATGAGATGCTTTATTTAATCTGTTGGTGTGCTGAGCCTGCTTAATATAAGTAACTCAAATATCCTTTGTGAGCAGTCTGATTAGGGAAATAGTCTACTAAGAACAATTTCTGTTGTTTGCTTTAATTTTCTTTACAGCAACTTGTTTTCCTATTGTTTTCCTGGTTGTTATATGCAGTAAGGTCTGAACAAATATCTTACATATTCAATTTAGCTGTGAACAAAGGTAAAATTGTAGTTGCAGGAAATACAGGAAGCGTGTTGCCTTCCCCATTTGTTAAAAGGACAAGGCTCCAGTAACTCAAAACCTGGGTGTTTTTCAAATCAAAACAAACTTCTGCAAGGATTTTGCACATCAGCAGCACAACAACTGAGGGTTTTTTACTCAGATGATCTTCTAAAAGAAGTGTGTCTCCTTCATAATTCAGATTTGATCCTTGCTCTTTGTATGATGGTTATATGTTACAGGAGGTTCTGAACAACATTAATTTCTATTCTTGCATATATAAACTATATATCTGTGAAGTCATTGTTATGGATGTCCTGAATGTTGAGCAAGACAGCTAAGTTTTAGGCACAAATGCAACAATATATGAGGATTCATCATCAACCAAGATGCAGGTGAACGAGGCTGTGAAAATTGTAACCACTTCATATAATGCCTCCATCTCTCCTATCTTTAGCAATGTTCTCACTTTATTTCCTCTCCAACCACCATTTCACCTTCCTTCTGAAACACATGACAGTTTTAAGTCCAGATATCAGAGAACAATGGCTATGAAGTGCATTGCCAAATTCTGGAGTATTCATCGGAGGGGGTCTCATTTCTGCTGATTAGATATTTTAACTTTCCTCTTCTGAACTGCCCTGGGGCAAGTTTTGAAAAGGCAGTAGCAACACTTGCAGTTGCTTGGTCACAGTAATGTTTTGCTGACTATGCTTAAGAAAATGGAGCTGCATTAACATTCTGCTTTTTTCCACAACAGATGGGTCCAGAAGAGTGGAATGAATGGAGCCTGGATTCCTGTCCATTTGTCTCCTAATAGCTCTCCACTGCAATCAGCTGTCTCTCACCTCATGTTCCCTGTGTGGTCACCCCTGCCGGAGACACAGCGTGCTGTACTGAGGTCAGAGCTGTGTTCCTGGTCAGGCAGCCTGTGTAATAACTGACCATGTTGCTGATGTCTAAAAAAAGTATCATGGTTGCATTTGCCCTTCCTTTTTCTCTGTGGGAACAGAAAAAAATGTAAGGATCTTTTTCCTAAGCTGACAAATGCTGGAGACTCAATAGGATATGCTGGGATGAGTGCCCTCTCCTGACAAGCCAGAATATGTGGGATGACTGCTGATGTGGTTGCTACTCTTTAGTAGAATGAGTCTGGTTGAGTTTCCCCTCCCTTTTATCCAGTGTGTAGCAAAATTCTAATCTCTCCTCCCTAAACCACCTGCTAGTTTGTACACAGTTTTTAGGGAGTTGATTATTCAAATTTGGTTAAAATTCTTAGGAGGGACAGTTTGGTGAACAGGTGGGCAGGCAACATCATCAGTTTTTTCTCTTATGGAACCAGACTAACATTTTCTGCTGGGGACAAAGGCAGCTTCTAATTCAGCTTCTGTAGGAAGGGCAAATGATAACCCAGAAGGAGTAGTAAGTCTGGGTGGAAATTAATGGTAGCACTAGGAAGTTTTGAAAGTAAGCAGAGCAGTCTGGTGACAAGTGCTTGAGTCACATTCACAGCACTTCATGAAATTTCCTGCAGTACCAAGGGCAAATCACTCGCCCTCCGCCTGCAGATGGGTCTGCATTTATGGAATTGGATTGATACTTTAACCTACTGATACATTTGTTTTCTAAATATTTATGTGGCCCTTTACATGGAAAAAAGGACAGAAATAGCATTAAAAACAAAGGTCATATCTTCCCGTTCTCATCTTTCTGTCACCCGACGCGGCGGCTGCACAAGTTGTCAAGTTGCTGGGGGCTCCCAGTATAGCCAAAACAGCCAAAGTAGGTGAAAGGTTGTGGAGGAGCACACAAACAAGCTGGCATGCCTCCTCAGTAGTTCAGTGAGGGAAAGGTTCTGCAGCTGCTCCAGCACTTACACAATCCCCCGTGGCTGCTCATAACTTGCAAAAGTCAAGAGTACAGTAGCTGGATCATTTTACAGATGGAGCTGTGGCTGGTCAGCAGCCTGCTTGGAGCTGTAAACATGGCAACTCAGCAGCCCTGAACAGGAGACACCCATTTTCCTCATTCCCTGCCTTTGTTACCCATGTCTGAAATTATCTGTTACCTCCTTTAAAATCATGGAAAATGAGACTGGATTGCTGGTTTCAAAATTGCTTTTCCAAAAAATAGCTAGAGGCTTGCATGAGATTAACTGTGGGTGTTTAAACTAGGAGTGTAGAGATAGCTGAGGGGAAAAAACTGTTTTGGAGTATAGCTGTACCATTCAGGAAATAAAGCTGGGACTCAAACTGTGATAAAAGTAGGACTCAAAAGCATTTATCTTGAAATGCTTGTCACAATTCAGGAGGCTGCTTACTAAGTAGGGGAATAGTAATCTTCAGCCAAGCACACCATTGCAGAGGAAATAAAGGTAGGCTTTCAGAGTGGGCTGGCACTGATCTAAAGTAAATACTAGACACAAAATAATGTCCTTTTCCAGCCTCAGCTGACTACCACTGCAGTTCTTGTGGAAGAGCATGTGGCATCCTCCATGCGAACTGCAGATGCAAAGGAAAATAAAGAGGAAAGATATCATCAGGACAGCTGCTACTTTGGGCCACAGCTGCCTTTACTGTGAACAGCCCTGCTCTGGAGAAAATCACCTGGGAAAAAGTGGACACCTTGTGAAAAGTCAGGGAAAAAGTTCGTATTACCAAAAGAATACATCTTTTAAGGTCTAAATATGTTTCATCTGAACAGTTATGTTGTTTTTTTCTGTAGGAATAGGGAAATGGGGTTAGTGGAACAAGATATTTAAAATTAAAAGCCTTGGATTTGACATCTTAGGAGACACCTCACCCTGAGAAGGAGTTCTAGCTTCACCTGTAACCCTTACATGGGTCAGGGGCTTTGAACTGGTGTACATAGTGGGGGTTTTTTCAGACTAGATCACTCTGGGTGAAGAGGAGATGTTTTTGCTAAGTTTTGTATCAGGTGCACTTGATACTGTTGACTGTAGCAGGACAGTTGGTAAAGTGGATGTGGTGGCTTGAGTTTCCGTCCTGAAGTGAAGCCTGAAACTTACTCCAGGTTTGTTGTCTGAGGCTGATCTTAGAAAGCATTCCCAGTTGCTCCCTCTCAGCATTTCCTTCATCAGATTTGAAAGAGTTTATTTTCTTTTAGTGTCCACATATGAACTTGAATGAGAAGTTTAGTCCAGGAAATAGTAAGCCAAGACATCATCTAGAAAAGGGCTCTTTATGGTGTTACCTGGCCACACTTTCAAAGGGCTCATGGTATCTCTGGAATGCCACCTCTCCTTAGTGCTTAGGATTACCCAAGGGAAGTTTATTTTTTGTTTGCAACATCCTGACTACTATCCCTGAAGAGTGAATTCACAGATACTAATCAGGTGTTCTCATAAAGACTGAGTTTCCATAACATACTCTACAGGGGTTGTCTACACAGTAGGTCTGTGGGAGTTTTCTTACTTGATTAAATGTATAGCCACAGGCTAAGGTGTGATGATAACTGCAATTAAATATGAAAATGTAGCTTGTGTATTGAAATATTCCTGATAAAGAGCCAGTACAAGAAAAAATGTTGCACTGCGCAATTAAAATGCTTTACCTTTGGGTCTGAGGAAGTGCAAGATATTTTTGTGTCGTGACTAACAGATAAATTGTCAATACCACATTGCTGGAATATTAACAACAGTTTAAACAAGGGAACTCTCCCTCTCTCCATTTATTGTGGCAAAATCTCGTGGTATATTAGACAAAACCTGCAGTTCTGCTATGCAGGATTAAGTATGCTTTCTTGTTACTGTAATTATTTTAATATTACTTATTACTCTATCCACTTTGGTATTTTCAAACTCAATTTTCATTTTAATTCTTTTCTAATAGTCACTGAAATGAAAAAACAAAATCATCAGAGCTACGGTGGTACTTGATTTCCAAGATTTCTGTCTGCCTAAAGGGACATAAAACCCCACACTAGTTTAATATTTCTTCATTTCATTTACTGGAATTACACCAACATTCTAAATTTACTGTGGTGGTTACATTCATATGCAAGCATTCATGAACATACATTTTATTTTGTTTCTAATGGGTAAAGACCGCTAGATATTAAAAACTGAAGGAAGAAATTGCTGAAATATTTACCTATTTAAAAGTTAAGAATATGTGTAAATACAAGTCTTGATTCCCTATTTTCTGGGGCATAATATCTGGGTACAAATAATCAGCAATAAGTTTGCAGGCATTGGTTTCAAAAAGCCCCCTTTGAAAGAAAATATTTTAAGATACTCACAGGAGGATAGAGTCTGAAACAGAGATAAAAAATATCTTTGTCTGTTGTGAGACTAATTGAATAAAAAATTTGGTTTGAAAAAAATATGTTAAGATATATTTTCATTGCTGAAAACCAGATTCACTAAGATGTGTAAAATCTCTTTTTACAACATATAAGAAGCAGTGTAATTTCTTCTTACACACTCACACAACTACTGTTGAAGTGAGAGTTGTTAAGCCTTCCACTTTGTGGATACTCATCATGAATACGTATTTAAGTAAAGTTGAATATTTGGGCATTTCCTCATTCCCAGAAAGAAATACAAGCTTCTTATTCTCTGTTTCAACAGTACTGGAGAAATGTTTTGAACTTTCAGTATTCAGATCAGGAAATAAATCCAAGGTAAACAACCTTGAAGATTCTATAGACGGGAGGAAACTTGGTAATCACCACGATAGCCCTTGCGCCCTTTCAGCAGGTGCTGAGAGGGAGGGCAGTGCTTTCCCGCGCGTTGGGTGTTGGACAACCAATTTTCCTTCTGCTTTTTGTTCCAGAAATGCTACATGGAATCCTGAAAAACAGTTCCTTATTTGCAACTGCTTGAATGCTGAAACTTAGGAAAGAGAAATAAGAATATTATTAAAGAAGCAATGTGGGATTGAATTGGGTGTAAGATATGCAACAGATACTGCATGGGAGTGATGCCATGTTGAAGTAAACAAGTGTATCTGTGTTTTATTGGTATTATGGGCTTACAGCACACACATCAAATGATGTACATGCTTATCACCCCTCATGTATGGAAATAGTTTTTAAATTCTAAGCATTTCAGTTAAAAGAAGTCAAATCAAATCAGTGCCAAGAATCCTAGTTAGGATGTAATTTTTGCTGAAAATTACCTTCTTCAAGGCCTTGGAGGAAAAAAGCAGCAATTTAGTAAAATTGAACAAATAAAGACATTTCTATCACATTCCCCTTAGTCAAATCTTCATTACATTCCCCCTCTTTTTGTGAAATACAGTAAGTGAATATGGTGTTATTTGCCCTTTCCATGAGAAAGACTCAAAAAAGTGTTGGACTGCATTTTGAGAAGCAGTCTGTAGTTTTGTATGAGTACTTCTGGCTGCTTAATAAAGGCTGCAAGACCTTGCAGGTCTGAGGGATTTCAGTCAGAGTTATGAACCCATAGCACCTTGAGAAATTAGGTGCTAGGCCTGACCAACATGCTGAATTAAACTGTACTGTTGAAAACCTGGCATAAATTTCCATCTGAAGTCACTCAAAGAGCATTTTGACTCCAAGAATTTTCTCTTTCAAATAAAAAGGGTGTCTCTATTTAACCATTCCTGGAGGAGAATAGCTAATATTTTACTTTTGAAACATCCAGATAATTCCTGTCCTTTACAGTCAGTTCATGTTTCAAATAGTGTGCCAAATGCTCAAATCCTAGGACTGGAGAAGACCCAGAGGGAACTCATAAAATTATATAGGAAAGGCACCAATTCACTCTTGCTGAGAAGTAATTTAGTTTGGTTTAGTAACCTGTGAAATAGTTCTGTAAAATTATGAACTTTAAAGAAACTGTAAAGAGTGTGATTATTGACATCTGCTGTAGGTGACCTTTATGTGCTGAAAAGATCACAAGGTAGTAAAGACAAAAAAATTACAACCTCCTTTCCTTCTTCTCTCTAATGGTCTGAAATTGAAAAATTGAATCTATTGAACCCCAGTTAAAGTCAGGACAGCCAAATAAAACAAGGCTACAACCTACAACTTGCAGTTTCCCAAGTATGTAATTTATGTACTTTAGAGACTAAATGCTGCTGCTCGAGGGAGTTGTGAGTCCCCACTGTCACCTGAACATAAATCACTTCATGTTATTTCCATCCATTCACTACCTCTTCCATAACTTCCCCCTCTATGGTACAGAAACATATCCCAGCATTTCAAAGGAATAGATGTACATGTGCAGATCATCCAAAGCTGTTTGTCCTGATTCTTTTCTCAAGGCTGTCATAAGGGCTGTGTGCTCTGCTATCTTTCCTACTTCTCAGTATCTTTTCTGGCTGTTCTTTCTTTGCTGTTTGTGTTACCATAAGCTAAGCTCCTGGCAGCTTTTTGAAATTTGTACTGGTATTGATCAGCTTGCAGGGTATGGCGAATGCCTGAACGTCATGGTTGCTGGTGTTACAGCTCTACGTAGCAGCTCACATTTCTAGTGCATGAGCTGTGCACATGACCTTTTAGCTCTCCTCAAGAGCATCTCACAGCTGTCCTGACTCAGCGTGCCAGTTACCACAGTAGTCTGAGGGTGGCATTTTAAGTGTCCCTTGTCGTCTTGATAAGGGACCAAAAAGGCAGCAGCATGACACTGGGTATGCCCTATGACACAGATACTGCCTGAGTGTGCTGGTTGCTGGGAAATGCTGAAGGGGGCCCAGACCAGACCCAGAATAGCATTGCTTTCCTCAATGTAAATATCCCCTAACAATTTCCCTGTAATCACGTCAGTTGAATTATTTTATCCACAGCTGCCTGTCCCCTGGACAGGACCCTGTCTGGTCCTGCCCTATTTCACTCTTTTCATTTTAATGAACATGTTTTCCAGAGGTGTATTGAGCAACATAACTAGCATTGAGATACGCAATTGCATTATTCTTCCTTTTTTTTTCATTAAGAAAGTTATTAACATTTACATTTTTTTTAAATCTAATTTTATGTCTGATACACTGTTTACTGTTTGCATGTTCAAAAAGATGTGTTTCCCTGTTCTAGTAGAAGAGTATGGACTGTCTGATCCCAAGTGCTGTGTGTCTTTTTACATAACCTTGATTTGTCCTTAGAGAAAGCCTTTATGCTTGCAGAACAGGCTTGTTCTGTGTCATGCCTGGGAATCTGGGCTGTCTCCAGTAGGGTGCAACCCAGATTTTCAAATGCTTTTTAAAGTTTTTGGGCATGGGACAGCTGTGTCTGAAAATACATTAAGGAGAGGTTGTTTACAGAAAAGGACAGGCTGGGTGTGCTCACTAACTACTGCACTGCTGAAGAGCTGGCTGTGGTTTTCTGTACTCAGACTCAGATAGTAACTCATGAGTCGTTGTATGAGTTAAATGGATGGTTTTAAGCAGGATGGTGGGAAATCTTATTACCAGCTGCACATATTAAGTACTATGCATAGCTACTGCAGTGTGAGATACTAGAGGGCGTTGCTGGGGCATCCTTGCAGTGATGGGTTAACTTCTCAGCCAGAGGGAAGTTGTACATGTGTTATTTCCAGTTACTGGATAGTGTGTGAATGACTGTGAATGAAGTCCTAATCTAATGCCCGCTGCATTCAGTTTAATGTTTCCAGTCATTTCAGCTGTAGTTTTAAGTGGGAACTGGATCAAACCTCTCTCTGTAAGATTGGAGATAGCAAAAGGCACACTGAAAGGAAAAAGTCAGGTTTAGGGTTCCTGTTTTAATTTTTCAATAATTTCTAAAGACTTCTAGGGAAGTATCTTTTAAAGTCTGATTTGCCCTTTGTTCAGTTTCCTACATTATGCATAGATTAATTCTAGGAGTTGAATTTTTTTTTTCTTATGGCTGTCTAACTTGAGGAAGTAAGTGACCAGGCCACCTTTTTAGTGAGAAAAAATAAACCAGGTATTCATTTCCTTGTTTTGAAATACTTTTCTCTGTGTGCTTTGTTCTTTCTGGATAAAATAAACAGTACTTCCGTTTCAAAAGTAATTTGAAAGAGAAGTACTGCCAATGTCATGTCCATCATTGCTCATGGACTGTTAGAGGAAACATGGGATATCTGAATTGAGAGAGACCATCAGGGAGATCTGGTGCCAGCAGCCAGGGGGCAGAAAAGGAGGAACTGATAATTCCCTTGTGTGAGGACCAATGTCTGAGTGCACTCTGTGATCAGGAGGGAAGTGAGGGACACCTAACTTTACTGCCTGTCTCTTCTCCAGATGTAGTAAGAAAATATTAGAAAGGTAAGATGGAGCTCTGCAGGGAAATTTTTAATTGATTGAATGTCTTTATGCAGGATCTCAGTGAAAAGAGCTTCCTGCTATTTTAGTGGGTTGTTGGGGCCACTGTGCTCTGTCAGACAGCCTTGTGAGCTTCCCGGACTAGGATGGATGACATGTTAGGTAGCTTCACTGAGCCATCCCACCCCTGCCCATACAGTGTAGGCTCCTAGGATAGGTGTCCCACAGAGAGGTCCTATCAAGGCCTTTTTAACATTCATACCACCATATATAGGATTCAGATTAGCTGTTGCTACCATGCTAAAGCACCTCATAGCTAATGACTGAGGAGGGATGATCTTGCTGGGTTTTTTGGTATTGGAGAGGGGTAGGAAAGTGAAAGAAAAAGTGGACTTAATACCCATACTCAAGACTAGTCAAAAGATGAGATATGGGTTGTAAGCTGCTGCAGACTTTATTCCTAGCAGGGCATTCAAGCCTTCTGTTTTCTTCTGGTCAAAACATCTTTGTTTTCCTTACCGCTTCAGATTTTGGATAGATGCTTTAGCTATCAGGATGAACAGTGTTTTGGGTTTTTCCATGATTCGGTGACATGTATATGTTTAGAAACTCCCTATATATTTTACAGGTGTAACTGTGTTATCTGCATTAGCCTAAATTCTGAAACTGGGTACTCAGTAGAGAGTCAGATAGAGGCCACTGCTTCCATCCAGACAGTAAAACTTCATGAAACATGGAAAATGTCCCTAAGGCCCTTCAAGGAATTGCATAAATTATGTGTTCTGTAGCAAGTCTCTAGCTCTAAGCTAAACAAAATTCTTTGAAAGGTTTTCACACCCCACCCTGGCTTTTGTGTCAGCTCCCAGATCAAGACTGTCAGCTTTCTGCCCAGTTAGTCAATATGTGGAGGGAGCAATACACAGATACCATTTGCTGCTGACTGCAGACATCAAGTCTGAAGTTCGAAGTCAGTGAAGGCATCTCTCACTGAAGGTATCCAAAATAAGCAGAAGCTGAAGATTTTTTAGAAGAAAAAGTAGTAGAGCAAATAATCACCAAAAAAAGAGTTTAAGATGGCTTTACTGTCTCTTTAAAACAATTAGAGGAGAGGACCCAGGCATAGCTGTCATCCCTCTTTTGCTAACTTAGGAATGGTCCCTGGGATATTGTGAGGGTTGGCATCCATGCAGGCCAATACCCACACCTTGAGTTTGAGGTTTGGCGTCTCTCTGCACTTCTGAGAAGGGTAGGGAAGAGGGTTGATTTGGGAAAGAGGTTGATGGTATCTGAATGAATGAAAGACCTTGTGTCCTATCCTTTAGGAAAGTAATTTTTCAGTCAGCTGCACAGAAGCTTCCCATTTGGCACAGGGGATATTATGGAGGGATGGGAGAGCTCTGCCCAGCTGTGCAGAGACCACGGTGGGCATAGCTGGAGTGAGGGCTGGACTTGGAAGGCACTGAAGGCATGCTTTTGTGGGAACCCCTGTGTGAAGGGCTTTACAGATTGGAATGGGGCTGGACTGAGTGTGGAAGGCTGGTGAGTCTCAGGTGGGCATTAAATCCTCAGTCCCAGCTCTCATTGCCCCTGGGCAGTGTTCAGCACTGTGTTGAGAGCCAATATCCTGTGCTTTATATTAGGATGGATAGTGGTGTTAGAGTTAGGGTCAGAGTTACAGTTAGGAGAGTAACAAGAAAATTGAAAGAAGTTAAATACCATCAAGTCCTGTGGGATCTGCTTGATCATGGGTAGTCTGGTGTTGGCAGTGGACTTAGACAATATTTTCATCAATGTACTCAGGTCATGTATTTTCTTGTGGGCACTAGTCACTTTGCTATTTTTACTTCAAGGATTATTTCAGATTTATGTGTAGGGACAGAGAGAAATGGAGTGGTTTTATACTACATATATAATTTAGAGTTCAAATGAGGTTTGATATCCATACAGGGCAATGGTTTGGTACTGATTTCTGTGAAAACTTTAGTCCCTAAGTGAACAGTACGATTTTTGAGGACATCAATTTTCCATAAGTATGAACTCACATGACTTTTTTTCCCTGGCAAAATACTGGTGAGAAATGATCCTAGTTCTGCAAGAAACTTCAGTACAATTCTGCACTAAAGATACAAAGTGTGGAGGACAATGAACAAGGTAGTATATTAGTATATTATTGTCATCTATTTCCAAGGAAACAGGTTGTGAGCATTTGAACTAAGTCTAGACATAATTAGAGCCTGGATTACATCTGCTGCATGACATAAACCCAAAGGTACTAGCTCACCTAAATAGAAATTTGTTAGTTTAAGTATGATATGAAAGAGATAAAAACATAGCTGGGGCAACTTAGTTTCTGGGGGAACCATGGCAGTTGTAGTTATGGTACTTTAGAAACAGACTGTTTATGAAAACTAGGCAGCCATGGCATTCCCCTTTTACTCTGGCAGACAGTACTTAAATATCATCTTGCAACTTAACACAATAAAATGAGAAATATTTACTATTGCATGGACCTTTTCTCCTCCTTATGACTGAATTTATTGAAGACCCATTATTTTTCTTATTTGTGAAGTGTCAATATTTCCATAACACATAATTTTTCCCCCACTGTGGAAAGAAGCAGTTCCTCATTCACTGGCATTTGTTTGAGAGGTTGGCATGCCAACATGTGACCAAGAATCCACATGCAGCAGGGTTTGTATTTTGGCTCTGAGCAGAGATGGTGAGGGAAAACATGATATAGGTGTACAGAAATAGACTGGGTATTTAGGATTCTAATCAAGTCGTCAGATCTAATCTCAGCCTCTGGTAAGGCTAAACCTATGTTCTCATTCAACACAGACATTCTGTGATATTCTGGAGGAAAATGCTATAGAGTTGAAAGTTGAAATTTTCATTGGAATTGAAAATAATTCTTCTATGTTATTCTATACATTCTATACATTCAGGTTTTCAATCTAAAATCAGATAAAGGAAATTATTTTAGAACTGACAAATGCCTTTTACATGCCCAAGTTTCTGGTAGTCCAGCTCAAAACATCTTAAATGGACAATTAATGGTTCTTTCAGAAAGTTAACTTCCAGACTGACACTGAATGGACAGACACTACTGTATCCCATCTTTGGCATTGTGAAAATATCTGCTAGGAAAGCTGTTTCAAAACAGAAAGGCTTGTTCTTACCGGCCCAGAAAAAGTAACTTTCTGCTAAGTGCTTTTAACTAGAGTTTGCTCCTGAAATCTTGCTGCACACTGTGCAGACATAATGTATGTAGCTGTTAAAAGAAATATGTGTTGTAGCCATTCTTGGTAAATAATCAGAGAAAACTTTCTAAATTAATTATATTCTAATAAATGACAGAAAAAGAAAGCAAAATTTTGTAAAACCAGAGTTATTTTGTCTAGGAAGCAGAAGGTTTTTAAATGGGCAGTAGACATTATTGACTGATCTATTCTGTCTGTGTTCCTTGAGACATTGCACCCCAGCGGATTTCTGTGGCAATGCAGGATGTCATGACAGCTTACCCAGCATAGGTTAGATTTGCGTGTGTGGCACTGTCTAAGCTCAAGGATGTTGCCTGCTGAGACCCTGAAATATTTTCTTCTTATAATGCTGATTCTTTCTTTTGCCTGGTTGCAAAGTCCTGCTTTGGACTCTTATTTGTTTCTATTAATTTTTATTTTTATTTGTTTTCAGTGTGTATAGTTGGGAATTTGAATGCATTTGGTGTTAGCTAGAGAGTTATTTGAATCATAATTTAAGATTTCTGAGAAAAAAATAACAATTTTCCAAGAAAAGTCTTCAGGCTACTACTACCAAAACCGCCTGTCGCAGTATTATTATATATATCCAACAGACAATTCTACAGGGTGTAGTAAATCTTTAAGTACTTTGGAAGTTACTTTATTGCAGATTCCAGAAAAATAATCTTTCTTTTTCCTGAATATTTTTCTCACTGTTTTCTGTATTATTTGCAGGCTATCTCATGTTTCTGATGGCTAAAATGAAACAGGAATCTTATCTACAGCACACATAATAAAACATAATAGAAAGGGTCCAGTCCCAAGTTCAGTCCCTACACACAAAGAGATCTTCAGGTGGCATGGCAAAAGGGATCTTGGGTAGTTGTGTGGATCCTGCACAAAGGACTGCCAAAGCCATGCAAGTCACCAGAGTTGAATGTATTGCATAACAAGTTCAATGCACAGCACAGATTTAGATAGTATTACCTGCAGAACAACAGTGATAACAACACTGTAGAACTTAACAAGCCAGGAAGTTCCTGGAATGCATTTATGATAACTTCTTCCTCCAAGCCTCCAAGTGATAGTGAAGCCAGTTAGGAGATGTGCATTGCTGGACCATATCCTCACCAAGGAGGGGCTTGTTGGGATTGTGAAGATCAAAGACAGCCTTGTGTGCAGGTCAGCCTGCAGTGACCATGAGATGGTGGAATTCAGGATCCCAAGGGCAGGGAGGCGGGAAAAGCAAGGTCAGAACCCTAGACATCATGAAAGCAGACTTTGGCCTCTTCAGAGCTCTTGAAAAAATTGCTGTGTGATGACACCCTGGAGGAAGGGTGGGGCTAAGAAAGATGATTAATATTAAAAACTTGCCTCCTACATACTCAAGATTGTTCCATCCCAATGAATAAAAAACTCAGACAAAAATTTCAAGAGGGCCATGTGAATAAACAAGTTGTTCTTGGCCATACTCAAACACAAAAAGGATGCAAGGACGGGTAACCTGTGAGGGATACCTGTGAGAATCATTGTCTGAATATTGAGAGATGAAGTCTGGAAAGCTAAAACCCAGCTGGATTTGAATCAGACCAAGGGGTGATGGAGGCAACAAGAAGAGTTTCTATAAGTACATAGGTGACAAAAGGAAGACTGGGGAAAATGTGGGCACCTTGCTCAATGAGGTGTGCATCTGGCTACACAGGGCATGGAAAAGGTTGAGATACTGAATGCCTCTTTGCTTCCATCTTGACTAGCCTTCAGGAGTCCCAGATCCCGAAGACCAGGAGGAAAGACTGAATCAAGGAACATGTACCCTTGGTGAAAGAGGGTCAGATCAGGGAATACTTAAGTAAACTGGACATAGATGAGTCCATGGGTCCTGACAGGATGCTGAGGGATAGCAGATGTCATTGTGAGGCCACTTTCAATAATCATTCAATGATCTATGATCATTCATGGTGACTGGGAGAAGCACCTGAAGACTGGAGGAAGGTAAATGCCACTTCTGTCATTCAGAAGGGCAAGAAGGAAGACCCAGGGAGCTACAGGCTGGTCAGCCTCACCCTGATCCCTGGGAGGGTGATGGAATCCTGGAAACCAGTCCCAGGCACATGAACAATCAAAAAAAAAATCACCAGGAGTAGTCAGCATGGCTTGCCCGAGGGGAAGGTCTTGAGCAACTTGAGGAACTTGTATGATGGAGTGACTGACCTGGTAGATGAGGGGAGAGCTTTGAATATTGTTCACCTGGACTTCAGTAAGGCCTTTGGCAGTGTCTCCCGTAAGATCCTTATAAACAAGCTGTTGGCATATGAGCTGGATGAGCAGTAAGGTGGGTTGAAAAACAGCTGAATGGCCAGGCCCAGGGGTTGCTGATCAGAGGTGCGAAATCTTTGTTGGACTTCCTTCAGTATGTCCATGTCTGTCTTCTACTGGGGCCTCAGAACTGGACATGGTACTCCAGGTGTGGCCTCAGCAGTGGTGAGTAGAGTGAAAGGATTACTTCCCTTGACCTGATGGCAGCACTCCTCCTAATGCAAGCCCAGGATCCCTTCAGCCTTCCTTGCTACGCAGGCACACCACTGGCTTATGTTCAATTTTGCATCTAGCAGGACCCAGATCTACTGCAAAGATGCTCATGCTGGGTGTCCCCCAGCATATAATGGTGAATGGGGCTGTTCCTCCCCAGACTCAGGACTTGCCCTTTCCTTTACTGAACCTCCTGAGCTTCTTGCTCACCCATTCCTGTCATGGTCCCTCTGGACAGCAGCACAACCCTCTGGTGTATCAACCACTCCACCCAGCTCCCAGATTTGTGTCAGCTGCACCCTGGCAGGGGGTACCCTCTGCCCTGTCATCCAGGCCATTGATGAAGACTTTAAACAGAATTAGACCCAGCCCTGACCCCTGAGGTACACTGCTGGTTCCTGGCCTCTGGCTAGACTCTGCCTCAGATGTTCAGACAGTTTTCAGTGTGCCTCACAGTGTGTGTCTGTCCAGGCCATGCTTCACTGGGTTCTCTGTGAATTTCTTACGAGAGACACTGTCAAAGGCCTCACAGCAGTCCAGGCAGACAATGTCTGCTGCTCCGCCCTTGTCTTCTACTTTCTTTGTACTTTGCCTCTAATTTCTATTTATAACTCCCTCACTATGGCTACCAGGGTGGCAGAGCTAAGTGCACCAGTACACAGAGTTTTCACCACAGTGATCTTCTCAAAGAGAGGACCAATTCCACTGCCTTTTTAAAGCCTTTAACTAAGAGGTGTAAGAGCATAGACAAAATTATCCCTCAATCTTTGGGGGACGTGAGCCATAGCTCAGCAAGCCTGCGGTGCTGCTGCTCGGGCAGAGTGAATTGTGTCCCTGACACCTAGTGGCAGCATGGTGCTGTGTAGCAGTAATTGAGTCTCTGATACTCGCATTATTATGATGCTCACACTTTAAGGAGGTGTTTTATTTTCCTTTTCTATGTGTTGACCCCCTTTGTACTAATGGAAGATCAAGCATCAATCAATGTCTAAAGTCTTAATGGATATTGGGAAATATAATGAGAAGCCTGAATAAATAGGATTGAGAACACTGAATAACTATTTTACTAGTAGTGTATCAAACAGGAGTATTTGAACAAATTCAAAATAAAGAGTTGATTAAGGAAACAAAAGTGATGTTCTTGTAATAATTAATTACTTGTTAGGGCTGATTTTGTTATCTCCTATAGTTTAGACATAAAACTTCGTTATTTAATAAAAATTTAAATGGGAAAAATTAAAAATGAATGGTGCCTGTCCCATTTACTCTGTTATGTCATGTATATGTTTTGCCATGGAATATACCCATACCCTTTCATTCACCCATCATATCTTCCTGAAAAGTCTGATGGTTAATAAAGCAATGTATGGTGAAATTATTTTTGCAATAAGAAATAAGGACATAAGTATGCAGGAACAGAGTCTATGGTTTGTGTGATGGAGAGCAGAATCATCACATGGATGAGATGCTGGCTTTTCAAGCACTGGTGCTGTGGAGCAGCTGACTCTTCTGAAAGACGCCAGCCACTTCATCTGGAGACTGAACATCCAAGTGCTTCCCATCAACCAGCTTGATTGACCCTGACTTATTGAAAATGATTATGAAAATGTACTATTTAAACCGAGGTAGGAAAAGCACTTACAGTGGAAGACTTAGAGTGAGCACCTCTGTGGGAAGAGATCACAAAAGATGCAAGAGGCTGCAGTTTTGGGTAGCAGAACGTGGGACTGATATCAATAGCACAAACCTAAGGATCTGTTTATGAGGTTCCCAAAGGCAAGGCCCCTCTCACTGTGTCAATGGCCATGCCAGACTGATGAGAGTCACTTGGTACATAACTCAGCTTGTTTTGAAGGCGGATGGTGATCTAAAATAATTGCAGGAGCATGGCAGTAGTATGTAATGCAAAAGTTTCTCCTTCAACATGACACCAGATGGTGATGCTACATATCTGTTCAGTGTTAAGTTTTGCACAATGCACATTATGTGTACTCTGAGCAAGGAGGATTTTGGTAGTGACTTCCATGTAGTCATCACTGGCTCCTGTAAAAAGACAGGAGCCTGGGGCTTGTCACTGGAATGTTGCATACATTCATGTTTCATACAGCTCAGTAAAACTTTTTGTACAATTTGTTTCACAGATGACGTGCATGTCAGAGGTTTGGGAACAAGAAAAGAATACTCCCAAATATTATTAATAAGACCCACAAAAACCAAAATACATAGAACCAAATAATAGAACTATCTCAGCATGCATTGAAATTCATTGAAATGAAGTTTCCTGTTATACATAGGAAAACATTCTTCAGAAAAAGTGGGAAGATAAAATCTTTATCAAAAAGTAGAATATTAGTTGTCTTTAGGATAGCGATTTTTAAAAAGTGTGTATATAGGATGAATAGGATGAATCAGTGGAAAGCTGAGTATCTGGCCATGCTGCAAAATATTTTTTTTATGTACTGGAGAGAGTTTTATGAATATTGTCTAGACACACACAGAGAACTATTTTTATTTTCTTCATAGTCATGGTGAGAAAACCATGCTGAGGTGAGGATACATTCATCTTCCTAGTGTAGAGTGTGACATAGGTAATGATTCCTCTGGTTCAGTTTGACATTTTTCACAGATACTTACTTTTTTATTAACCCTATGACATCTTTATAATAATACCACAAGGACTGTTTTTTAGGGATGTGTTAAAAAGCAGTATGCCTTTATAAATTCACCCACTCTGATTAGTGGTTACAAACACAAAACTCCCTCATCATACCATGTAGTGTAAAGTTAGCAGTGCCCTTCTAGATCTTTATGAGATCTGCTGTGTTTTCTTTTCCTGTGTAACCCTGAAACAGGATTTTTAGGATGTGTAATGCAATGGGGGGACAATTGCAGCACCTCTGTAAACTTTTTACTCCTAATCTGCTTATAATGCTTTCAACATAATTTAATGTAATCATCATTTTGCCTTGCTGTAGTTGTATTTATAGAACATTAATAAAAGCTGCCAGTGATGAGAAGGATTTTACATCTGTACTGTACTGCAAAGCCTGACAGTTAATTTTCAAAAACTAAATCCTGCTAATGAATTACTACTCCTGGAAGGTTTTGGAGAGGCATTAGCAATATGTGCCAGACCTGGCAGCTGTGCTGCTGGGAAATGGTGAGGTGCAGGAAGCAGATATGGACTGCAGGCAGCTGTCAGACAATTATGTGAAGGAAGGTGTTAAAGAAAACACTGCACAGCAGGTGCAGCCCAGGGAAAAAGGAGCAGCACTAGCCACTGACATAGAAATGGGAAGGGTGGCTGAGATACAAGCTGGTGGCACACCATGTGAAATACACAGTCCCAAGGCTGCAGCCATTGGCTGTGACTGCGCAGGAGCAGGCTGTGACAAAAAGTGAATGTCTCACAATGTGCACTTACACGGTATTTTACAGTGGATGGCTGCACTTGATGTGTAGTTCATCTGACTAAAAGGTGTCACCCACATTTAGGCTACAGGCATCTCCCAAAGCCGTGGCCTGTGTTCAGTCATGCAGCAAGTACCTCCCTCCCTGCTGATTCAGAGGGAAGCCTGGAGGCCCTGGAGGCCCTGAAGGCTGCAGGTGGAGCTGTTCAGTGCTCCACATCCCTGAGTTGCTTGCCAAGGTGGCTGCAGGGCAGCTGCTGGGACCCCTCTCCCATGGAGCATGCATAGCTCTCCTGAAGCAAAAAGGCCTTGGAAGCCCATGTGCTTTCCCAACAGTGAGAGCCTCCCCTTGTAACACAAGGTCCCAGAAATGCCAGCGTCACTGCAGGGCTGGGGGGCAGCAGCACTACCAGGGACAGCAGATCTCCAGCCTCAAGTGGAGGATTTCCACACCTCAGCCAATCACTCACTACCTTCTGCCAATAATACAAATGTCAAGAAGAAATACTTTATCTTGGGAATAGCTGGTGTAGGACAGACTTGCGGCAAGTTCCTTGGGCAAATACTGCACAAGAGTCAAGACAACACTGACAGATTTGTCTGATGATAGACAAGTTTTCATGGGAAAAATGTGATCTTAAGTTTGTGTTGAGGTCCTTCTTTCATGCTTTCCTCAGACCCTTGGCACTGTACAGCCAGTTAGACTCATGGCAGCATCAGCCCTGGTGGATGATGCTAAACAGCCCTGCTGTAAGCAGGTCAAACAGTGTGCATGTATGAAATCAGTGCCTGTCTTAGCTACTCCAAAGCATGGCTTCTCCCTCCTCCACAAGGAAACAGCCCTTTCCAAGAGGCCAGCAGTGTCAAGTGGGGCCTCTGAGATTACATAACTCTGGCAAGAACTCCCTTTTCTCCTTCACATTGGGCATCATGAACAAACAGACAGTTTGGGGACTGTCACATGCCCTGCACTGTGCTCACATGGTCCCATAAGGAATGTGAGTCCATGGGTTTTCAGGTGACATCTGACTGATACCTTGCTCTGCAGCTGCCTGCACACAGAGGAATCTGGGATGTGACACTGTTGCTGCAGTGAGGGACTAAGTTCATAGGGCAAGAAACAAATCACTTAACACAACTCTTTGCATCCAGCATGATAGGCAGTAAGATATCAATGCAGACACAATGACACTACTGATCACTCATCACTGAGACACCACCAAGCCAATGCACAGCAATTATCTTCTGACCAGATTATAAGTTTTTCCTTTCTTTCTGCACACTATTGTCAGGTATCTCACAGGCAATGTGGGAATATGGTCTGTGGGTGGGCACTTAGATGATCTGACCACAGTGTCTGATCACTTTTAACAGCCCAGGAGGTAAGAGAGACTTAGGAACACCAAACTTGACCTCCCTAATACTCCCCCTCTCTCCCTTGTCTCCACTGTAGCTCATCTCTTCCAGCATACAGCTTCCCAGAAGAAGAACTGTTCTTCTAGCATGACCTTGATCTTATCTTCTCAATCAAGTGTTTCGTATTTTGGGCTGTTTTCTAAAGATGTCCAGTGTACTCCACAAAACAGAAGACAGCAACTATTCCACAGTAAAATGCTGAGGCTCTTTGACACTACAGAGCACTGTTGAAACTGTGTGATTCATCATGGATATATTTCCCACTGTCAGTTATTATCCCAACCCTCCAAATAATGAGCTCTGTCAAGGTGATCTGCAGAAGGAAAGCCAGTACTCAAGTTGAGGCCCTGCTGTACTTGATGATCACAGCCCCAGAGGCAACACAGGTTGCCACTGCTTGGGACCATGAATTTCAGGCAGATACCTCCTTTTTTGGCTGGAAGTACAGACATAGCATCTTTCCTCCTTCCATTCCTGTCTCAACATCATCTGGGCTGTGCTAGATTGACATCTAAACTTGACATCACAGCAGCAGCATCTTTGACCTTCACAACCTCTCCCTTTATCACTTGTGCTGTGACTGCTCTCATTTATTCACAGAGAGCCAACCCTGGAGCTGCTGTCACCTCAGCCTCTGCAGCAGCTGCCAGACCTTTCCTCCTCAGAAGGTTCAGGGGTGAGTTCCTCTACTACAATCCAAGTAAACAAGGCAGGTGCCGCAATCCCTTTCAGACCCTCCCAGTTCTTCAGGCCTATAGCTTTTGGACCCTTGCCTATATCTTGCAGAGCTGCTTGTTCTGACCCTGTCCAGACCTAAAGTTTATCCCAGGTCCTAACTCTCCCTAATCCCTATTCACTCTGATGTCACTGGCTTTATAACCATCTTGTATACAATTTCCTAACTAAGCCTTCTTTCTCCATCTCTTCTGCACTCTTCACTAACCTCCAAGTTAAGAAGAGTGGGGCAGGAGGTTTTATTCTCAGTGGATAAGATTCAGTCTTATCCCTGGCACTTCATTCTAGAGATGCCTTTTGGTGCAGACATAGTTCTGTCACACCTGGAGAGAGCAGGCAGGCAGTCCTTGAGAATGGCACAGGGCATGAAATGTCTACATAACAAGGCTTACTGGAGATGTGTTATCTGTGTGTACATGAGAGTGACATAAGCATCCCTCAAAGCAAAATGTTGGAATCATGCTGCCTACCAAGCACAGACATCCCATTCAGGACATGAGTGTGTTAAAAACTGTGGGGAAGTCAAGGTGAATCATTGTCACACACCACAGTGTCTAAACTGACACTGGATGCTTGCCTACTTTAAGTTCCAAGTCATAATCTCAGTGTCCTGTGAGCTGAGGGATTCCAAATCACCTTACCTGCTGTGTACCACACATACAGCACTCTGTTCCACTGTGGAGTGAGGACACATAGCCCTGTTCACGTCAAGCTAAGCAGCCCTATTCATTTTGTCTGTGTGGAAGCAGCCTCCTTCCTCTGGACTGAAGTGTATAATTGATCTGATTTTCTAAAGGCATGGGTATGAAGGCCACTTGTCTGCTGAATTTTAATTTGCCTTGTCTTGGTGGAACAGCCTGTGCTGCCATATCTTTTCCCTTAGGCTTCTGTGGTACGATGGTTGCCATGTCTGAAAGCTCACAGCATTCAGTAGAAAGTTTCCCCAACTCCTCTAGTATTTATTTTTAGATTTCAATGAGAAAAATATATATCCATCCACAACTCTAGGTAATGACAGCTCTTTGGGATCAGAAGCAATGCTGAAATAATCATGCTCACACAGTGCAACAATAAATTCCCTTAACCAAACAGCACTTTGAAGCAGTGGAACAAGCCTACCCCAGAACTGCTTTATCATCTATCCCCTTTTAAGAAGATTAAGCTGTTATATTTCTCTGCTGCTGCTTTCATCTTCCCTCTGTGAGTGTCATCCAGGCCTCCAGGCAAGCATAACTGCTTATCCTCATCTGGAGACTTTAAGTCAGGAAAAATGAGGGTGAGAGAAAAGAAAACTTACAGACATATTTGTCAATAAGCAGTGGGTGTGTATGAGAAGAACCTGGTTAAAGAATGGAAGCCATGGCCAGGGCTGGATGCCTCAGGCCCCAGGTGAGTGGTTTTCTAACACTGCATCATAAACTCAGAGCTCGGACACTGCTTGAAAACTTTCATTATGCACTGACACATTGATAGCCATTTCCACAAAGATCCAGATCATTACTGTAATCAGCACCTACTGTTGTTGTGTCTGTAGATGGGACAATAAAGCCAGAATTTTCTATTAATTCACACCAATTATTCTATCCAGTTCATGGTTAAGGCATAATGAAAAGGCAAGCAAAGATGACTGTCTTGGGCAGAAAAAAGTATGAAAAATAAAGGATATTTCAAAGAAACATTTTAGATAAATAGTTCCCTTTAGAATCTTCTCTATATAATGCATTTCTACTTTCAATTGTATGAATAATTTGCCATAAGGTTCCATTTGTTGTCAAAAATAGCACTTATCTGCTTTCACACACTTTAATACATTTTCATGATGTATTAAATTCATGCATCACATTGTATATACCACTGATTTTAATTTTATTAAAGCTAAGCTTCAAGTTAATATTTGGGAGGTCTCAGCAATCCTATAAAGGAGTAGCATCCTTTGGTGTTTGCAAAAATGCAAATTGTTGTTGTTTTAAATCAAATATAAAGGTGTGGACTTCAAACCAAAGGTGGTGTGGGGAAATGAGACAACCTTTTATAAAAAGAGCACAAATATTGTAAAGATAGATGGGTGCTGCTAGTAATTCTGTAAACTCAGACATTTCTTTTGTTGTCTTCAATAAAACTATTGAGGTCTCAGGAACTCAAAACAGAGGTAAGTGGAGACAACGGTGTGGTTTGGTTTTTAGGAGAGCATTTCAGAGTCTGTGTTCCCTAAACTGTCCAGTCCTTCCTGAAGCCCATTTCTCTTCCAGGCACTGCCACTCAAGCTGTGGCACTCTCCTTTTACAGCTTCCTCAGTAATTCAGAATGTGAGCACAGTAAAACCCTTCAAGCCTGAAGTCCTCTCCATGCTGCTGAGCCTGCATGGCCATTGCCAGGAAGTGTCTCCCAGAATGTTCCGCTTCCTTCCCAGGTTATCTGCTTTGCTGACATGTTTCCAAGCCCTTCCCAGTATACTGAATCTTTTCAAATAAAAGGAATTGATTGCATTGCGTAGCAAGCACCTTCTGTTTACAAAGGCAGTAATAAAATTTCTGGAGCCCTTCTTTCTGGTAGGGCATTTCTGTACCTTGGTTACAAGTGCAAAATCAGAAGCCTGGGCAATTACGTTTTAACAGGCAGAGTCTCAGATGTGAAGTCAAGTTAATGATTCCTGTTGCAGATGTACAGAACTGTTGAATTTTAGGAAAACAACTTTTTGGTGACAATGTTGTAGGAAAATGAGGAACAAAGCAAGAAAAGAGGCTTAGAAAAGAGCCTGACACTAAAATACTTGTTTCTAGGAGCAGACAGTTGCAGCATGTTTGGAGAGTAACCCAAATCCAGCACAGTGTGGAACTCACCCATCCGCCAGAGATCTCCCTTTGCCTTCTACTTGTATACATCATCTCTTATTACTGATGTTTTTTCTGAGAAAGAATTTATCATTTTTAAGACATGGGGGAGTATTTGGCTTTGTACATGTGTTTCGGCAAAGAGCTTGGAACTGGCAATCTACCAATAGGAAACCAATTGACAGAGGAATTATTAGTGACTGTGTACCAGATACATTTAAAATCTTCCTTTTAAGTTTTGAATGTATTGTGGATATTCAGACCTGTAGAAATTTCAGCTCAGTGATCTGCTCGGAGATCTAACTGATTTCAGCAAACAGTAAAACAAGCTCTCCAATACTTTCCTATTAAGTTTTTAACTGAGCAACCACCCATACATTTCTTGACATGAGTAACTAACTAGTTGACTTGTGAAGGAAAGTTTCTGAAGCCATGTGGAATAGTGCCCTATAGTGACTTTACTGCTGTAGCAGTAAATCTGACTTCAGAAGTGATATTCCTCACTTTATCTAAAACTTTCATTCTGCCTTTTGATCCTTTGTTTAAATCATTGATTTTGAAAAGCTGGAAGGCATTTTGTAACATCCTCTGTTATTTGCCAAACCTAGGTTATGCCTACCATGCAAAGTGTCTAAAATGTGCTGCCATTTCCACTAAGCCTTAGAAATGTCTGCTTTGAAATTAATTTTTAACCTTCAAGTGGCAAAAACTTCCTAGAGTTTGCTCATTTATTAACGCCCGCTGTGATGTAGGAGTTGCTGGTGCCTGAGGCAGGGAAAGGCAATGCACTACTAATTATTACTAATTATTTGTCTTGTGCTGCATTATAAACAGTTATTAATTTGCCAGAGGAACTTATACCCATCTTCATTAATAACTTAAATGTGAACAACTTTATATAAAGTAACTTCAAAAAGAAAACATGTCAAATTATTTTCCCTTGAACTTTTCCAATCTAGCAATTAACCACACATTGCACTCATTAATGTGCACGGAAACCTCTACATTTTACATGTGTGTAAGCTAGAGGAGGGGAGACAGACAAACAATGAATTTCTGTAATTTTAACAATAGCCTTTTTCTGCACAATCCATAGTCTGGGATGGACTTCAAACTTTCCCTTAATCTTTGATTTGTCTTCAAATGACAGCATGGTGGCTGTGTGTCCATGTACAACTGACCTCTGCTGCAGGGATGGCAGCGTGTCAGATGTCTGTAATTGCTGACCAGTTTGCCCTCTGTTGTTCTCATAAAGCTAAGTAGGGCCACAATGACCACCTTCTGAATGAGAATAACCACCTCACAGAATGAGAACATAAGAGTTTTGAAAATAATCTTAACTCTGTGCTACTGCACTTTCACCTGATGACTAGGAATACGTAATCAGAAAATGCTACTAGGAGAATATATTGAGTTGGATAATATTATGGATTTGTATTTAATGGGAAAATGTAAAATTAGTGGGGTATATTGAAATGACTGGGTATTTTTCATTAAAAGGAGTTACAAATACATTATATACATGAGAGTGACATAAGCACCCCTCAAAGCAAAATGTTGGAATTGTGCTGCCTACCAAGCACAGACATCCCATTCAGGACATGAGTGTGTTAAACTGTTTTGTTTTGAAAAGGGAATATAATCATATCTTCTTGGTGTATGAAAGACATTGACTGTTGCCACTAATTTTGCCTTGTAAAATAAGTGACAACAGAATTTGCATGCCTAGAGGAAGAAATCCACAAAAATGGTGAGACCTTTTGCTGTGGAAGATTAGAGAAGAAAATGGTGAGATTGAGGTCAAAGAGGACAGAGCATCTCTTCTAGGGAAATTTGTTATTCCTTCAGAGACCTCCTTAACTGGGCTGCTCATAAATTTTTCTTGAGTTCCTGGAGGTCATTACTTGTAGGAACGCCTAGCCTATACTATCTAGGATTGCTTCTCTCCAAATTTCCTTACAACAGTTTATTCTGAGGAGAAATTTGGGGGTTTGTTAATATACTACCCTGGCCACTGAAGTTATTTCTGAACTCCTCTGTTAAAGTAGACATTTTAAAATAATAATTTTACTAAATCTCTCATTTTGATTGATGAGGATTTTTAAACAATTTTTCCTTGACGCATACATTTCCATTCTTTATTTTTATACTTTCAAAAGACTTAATCACCTCTGGCAAATGTGACAACAGATAAAATCTGTGATAAGAGATATCAAAATTGTGTCCCATTGAACTTGGGTTTACAGGATTTTTTTAAAGAAATATCTCATGTAATTATTACTAGAACGCAAAATGCTGTTAATCTGTAACAAAGCAATCTAGGGCTTAACAAGCTCTGAAAACCCATTTATGACATACATTAGTGTGCCTGGTATCACCATACAATGATATGTGTGTGATACCATGGCATCATGGTTATATGGATAGGACAGCATCTTAACCATAGCAGGATCTAATCAGGCCCCATGGAGAACCAGTCTCATCTGTCATTTCAGGAATATTAAATGACTCCAAGGCTCTCTTTGGTCAGGAATAATTTAAAGCAATCCGCTGAGTTTGAAGGAAATTTGCAAGTGACATGCAATCAAAGGAACCTAAACAAACCCTATGGCATTTATGTTAAAGCTAAGGCCAACACTCCAGCACTTTCAAATGCAAAAATCAGTTTGTGAAGTTCAATTTTGGGTGTCTGATATTGAAAGGGCCTTGTTTTAAAAAAGAGTTGCAATCTAAATGTGCCAAACTCAAAACTTTTCAAACTGCGCATTTAAACCCCCCCCCCCCCCCCCCCCCCCCAGGCTCCAACCTGCAGAAGCAGATGTTGCTCTTTAAGGACTTCACAGGAGAGCAAAAGATTACAATCTTTCCTGATTCAACTCCAATTAAATTGAGAAACTGTTATTTCATTACTGTATCTGCACCAGCAATGGGGGCTTTTGCTCCTCCTCAGGATTCCTTGTCTCCTGGCCAGGCACAGTCTCTCTAGGTCTGGCAGGAGCTGGAGGTGATGTGAGTCCTTTATGGCTTTCCAGTGGGCTGGGCATGCCTCACTCTTCCCAGCACAGGCCCTAGACCTCAAAGGACAGGGGCTGCAATTAGTGTTTCCCACCAAAAGAAAACAAGAGATGAGGCTCCAGGGACAGGGCTCTGGTGGGTACCTCTTGGACCAGAGGGATGGACAACAGTATGTCCAGGACATCAGGTTTTATAGAACAAACAAAAAGTGTGTGTTTTCCTCATGTTTGGAGCAACAAACCTATGAGCAATAAGGGAGTGGAAAGCTGGGTTATTTGCACTGGAGGTGGGTGGTATTTGGCAGGAACATGGATGATCCCCAACAGCTCTGCTTGGCACCTCTCCCCCAGGAGATGGATGTGTCAGTGTGTGGAGAGAAGCAGGGCCAATGCTGGAAGTCTGGCCCTCCTGTCTGGTACCTGTCCCCACGAATGGTATGAGGAAACAGGGGCAAAACAAAACCTCTGCCTTTGGGCAGTCTTGTCCTTATTTAACCATGACAGCATCTGTTCTGGAGTTTCCCTGTTCTTCCAGAAAGGGACAGGACCAAGCAGGAGCCTGGTGCCATGACAGTTGACCGGGGCTGATGGATGGCCCGGCTGCCGTGGGGGTGCTGGTGAGGCTGGCCTGGAGATATCCTAGGCAGCTTAGAGGGCGATGGCTAAGCCTTTGTGGGGCTGCCAGCTGCTGCCGTGGGGATGGCGGCGGGGATGCTGCCGCGGCTGTGGTGGGGCTGACGGCTGCTGCCCTGCGATGGTGTCAGGATGCTGTGGGGTGGCGGTGGATGCTGCCGGGGCTGTCGCGGGGCTGGCGGTGATGCCGGAGTCGTGCTGACAGCCGGGAAGCTGCCGGCTCGGCTGCTCCCGGGGCGAGCCCTGCGCCACCGCGGGGGTGACAGCGAGGGGAGCATCGCGGAGCCGAGCGGGCGCTCTTCAGGCCGGAGTTGCTGTGGGCCCGTGCGGGGGCCCCGAGCCGGCCCCGCCGCCGCCACCTGCCCCGCGCCAGCCGCGGCCCCGCCCCGGTCCCACGGGCGGCGGCGGGGGTGTGTGTACCGGGGGCGCGCGGGCGGAGGAGGAGGAGGAGGAGGCGGGAGGAGGAAAGCGGCAGCAGCAGCTCTCGGGAGGAGCCTGTCCACCGTGAGACAGCATATTCAGCCGGCGGCGGCGGTCCTGCCGCAGCGGCGGGCGGCACGGCTCGGCTCGGCTCGGCTCGGCTCGGCTCGGCTCGGCTCCGCTCGGCTCGGCTCGGCGCAGCTACTGGCAGCAGCCCTTCAGTCAGCGGGGCATCCCTCTGCTCCCCCGGCGGCGAGGGCTCGGTGAGTGCTGCAAGGCGCCGGAGCCGCTCCGCATCTCCCGCGCCGGCGGAGGTGAGGCACCCGCGGGGCGGCGGGGCCGGGACGCGGCGGGCCCGGACCGGAGGGGCAGCGGGGGCTGCCCTTGGGCCCGGCGCCGGCGGTGGAGGAGCGGGGCGGAATGCCTTCCGCGGGATGCGCAGCGGCCGCGCAGCCTGGTGCGGCCGCCGGAGGCGCTCCCCGGGCAGGCGGCCCGGCCGGGAGAGCGGGCATCCCGGCTGGGCTACCGGGCATCCCTGCCGAGAGAGCGGGCATCCCGGCTGGGCTACCGGGCATCCCTGGCATCCCCGACTGGGCGAGCGGGCTTGCCTGGCTGGGCGAGCGGGCATCCCCGGCGGGGTGAGCGGGCATGCCTGCCCGCGGGTGGGCTCTGGCAGCCTGGCGGCTCGTCGGCGGGAGGGCTGCGGTGAGCGAGCCTCGCCGGCCTCGGCACCTGCTCCGGTCCCTGGGGCGCCTCTCGGCCCCGGCTATGAGTGGCGGCCGCAGGGTCCCAGCTGGTGCCTGAGCGCCGAACAGCTTAAAGCAAAAGGGGGTGGTAAAAGTTTTTCATCTGTAATTCTTCACACAGCGTGAGCGGTAGCGGGTTTGCTGAAGTCCAGGATGACAGCGGACAGTAAATAGATCTTTCCCTCTTCTTAAGGTCATTACCTAAAAGGGTGAGAGAAGGAGGGAGTCAGCCAGAGGCCTTTTTTTCACTGGTAGTCCAGTGAAATAGATTTTCAAAAAGATGTTATTGCAGTTACATCATCCCGGGAATCCCCCATGGTCAGCAGAGAACATAAGACCCCAGATTTCCTAGACAAAGCCCCTGTTTTATGGACTAGAACAAAGTTTGTCTTTCTGTCAATATTACCATTACAGAAAGTACAGATTTGAACTATAAATGCATATGACATAAGGATTCTTGGCAGATCAAGCAATCTATCCTGCTGATATAGAGGGTATGAGATGGAAGGACCTGACATGAAGTTGGCACGTGACTTTGGCACCTGAAAATTTATCTTGTCATGCAGGGTTTTGTTAGTGCTTCGTTTCTGCATGAGGACTTTAACATTGGGAACTGTACTAAATATCATGAAGCACAGGACTGCAAAACCTGTTTCAGAATGGAAGTCCCAGGTCCCAGGACTGCCTGTCCCCTGATAGATGGTGTTATCAGAGCAATCGGGGCATTTAATTTCTGGTACTGCCAATGGGCTTTGTTGAAGTGCCTTGTTTGTTCTTGCCAAGTTAATGGGGAAAAGTTACATGTTTGCTATTCTGACTCTTTTAAGATCTTTTTGTTGTTGCTGTTTTTATTTTCATTTGAGATGGCATCTCTAGTCACATTCTCCATATTCAGTGAAGGCAGATAAAATTCCTTTTATAATTTCTCTGCAGCATTTTTCTGCAAGAATGGGTTTCTTCAACACAAACCTTGGGGCTGCATCTAGGTCTTGTCCCCATGAGAGTGCTCACTGTGACACCAGTGCATCCTCTGCTTTGTTTCCTTTTCCCAAAATCATTAATTTATAGTTTGTAAAAATATAAAATGTGTTGTCCCTTGTGCACCTTCTCTGTGAACAGACTGTTTTGAAGTTTGGGTCTTACCATCATCCTCCTTGTTGAGCAAGACTTCTGAGGGCCAGGTATGTGAAGATCCAAAAGGTTTAGAGTTAGATTGGCTAGATTCCTCTCAGCTCTAAGCACTTCTGCCTCTAATTAATCTATCATAAAAAATCACTAACTGTAGTGCTGCCTTATTCACAGTTTAGGAGAGGAATCTTTAAAGGAGCAGCATTAAACCACACCTTACACATGCAGTGATTACTGGAAGTTTGTACCCAGCAGATCTTAAATTAAGAAGCTGACCTTCCAGCTCTTTCTATAGAAGGAAGGGCAGTGAGCTGCCCTCCTTTGTGATGCCTTTCAGTGGCTATTTTTTTTATTATTGAAATGTGTTTGTTTTTCAGTGTATTTTTCCAACTTCAGGTTTCTGGTTCCTGTTATGCCTCCCATAGATAAAAGCCTTTCTTTAGCAGCTGTCTTCAGGGTAGGTACTCTAAACCATGCAACAGGAACTTACCTGCCTTATTTTCAAATAAATTAACACATTCAGTCCCTTGGTCTTCTTTTCTTTTGTAAGACAGGTTTCAAAAGGCATTCCTTGCTGCCCTCTGTTTTCCAGCATGCAAGAAGAGAGAGGGGGAATTCTAGATAGACCTGGTTGCTCCATCTGATGGGCTGTGTTGGAGGCACCACCATTGCAGGGTATTGGACAATGATGTGAAATGGGCTGGAAGGGAAAAATATAAGGGATTGATATAGAAAAAACATATGGGTATAGAAAGGCAGTATTGTTTTTGAAAGCTTTATTTACTCCTGCTGGTGAATCAGTTAATAATGTGGTATCTTTCAGTTCCTCAAACTTAACTTCTTGCAGAGATTTTAAACATATTTGTGGCCACTCCCTAGGACTACTCAGGCTTATTAACCTGGGCTATGCCTCAAGTGCCCTGTTGAGCTTCTTTGGCTTGGTTTGACCAGCAGCAAAAGTAGTAATTTGGAATCTTTCAGAGTTACCAACACCTAGTTCCAAAATAAGTTGCTGCTTGGAGGTGGTGGTGAGATGTTAACAGAATGATCCTCCTTGTTGTTTCCCTGGGCTTTAATTTTTAGAGAAGTTGGAGGGAAGTAACACTGAAATCCTCACTGAGGTACACAGGGTAATTCACATCTGCAGATACAAAGTCTCAGGCTTTCTGCAGCCATAGTCAGACATAATGACCTCTCAGTGCAATACTCATCTGATACTTCCCGATTTTATTTTAAAAACCTTAAATGAAACAAACCATAATGACTCTAGATGTAATCTGTGTTTAAAAGGGATATTTTCCAGCCAAAATACTGATGGAATATGATGGCAAAATGCCCTTAGTAGAGATGCAACTTGTGTTAGTAAAACTGTGCATTTGCCAGTGCAGCTTTATTTCCGTTTGTCAGAATAACACAAGTCCTGCAGGTGAGTACACATTTCCATGTCCATATACATGCCCACATTTACATGTCCATATACATGTCCACATTTGGACATGTCCATATGGGGGCTTTCATTTCAAGTGAGGGCTCGAATGGTCTCCCCTCAGCTGTTTTTAAGCAGGCAGAAATGGTAATGCAGGAATGATACTGCTTAACCAAAAGACCCTGACTCAGTCTAACTCTCAGATTGATGCAATATGTCCCTTTGCTACTTGATAATAATCCATCTAAAAGTGTGCTAGCTCTTTTTACTTGGAGATGACATTGGGAGCTGTTGTTCACTTGGCCATCTGCAAGCCTCAAAATAAGACAGTATACATGAGCTTGCTCCCCCATACTGTTCATTTTATGTGGCATCATCTTGCCAACTTTTCTGGGAGGATGGCTACTTCCAGGCAGATGGCAGGAGCTGCAGGAAGCTGTGAAGCAGAATAATGTGTGAGCCACTAGATCTTACAGATACAAGACACCTCTGATAATCTGTGACAGGTGATGTACCAACTCCTCCTGAACTTAAAACTATACCCCTTATTTTTTTTACTGTGCATTTTCAGCACTTTTCATTGTACCTTTTGAGGCAAAAGCATGCTGATGAGTATCTGGGAGTGCAGTGCAGCATGGAGAAGGCATGGGGCAGGGGTGATGGTTTCTTGAAGCCTTTTGTGGGCAGCACACTGGAACTCCATGCTCAGGTTTAAGGACAGAGGTCTCACCCCTATCTCTGCTGACAGTAATGGGAGTTTCTCTCTGACTTCTCTGGTGGTGAGCAGAGCCTATAGAGTGATGGCAGAAGTCAGCTGCCCTCATTGTCTGAAAGCCATGATACTTCTCCAAACACTATTGAAGGAAATGAGAGCTTTGCATTGACTTAACAGAGTATTTATGAGTCCCTGTCTAACTGCTGCATTGACCTGTGTGCAGATGTCTGTGTTACCTGATGAATAATAGCTGCTTAGATGTCTCTTGTGATTCTTGGCTCCTAATTGTACAGTATAAGTACATATTTTATATTTAACCCAGCTCCCATGCATGTGAATCAGCTGATCTGGAGAGACAAGTTACATCAACCTGAGGAACAGACCTCCTGGGAGCCCTTGTGGAGCAGTGCAGTTCTCCCCTGTGTGTTCCCCAGATGCTGGCTGGCTGTCCCTGCTTGGCCCTAGAATAATTAATCAATAATTAGACTAAAGGAGAAGGCTCATTTATTCCACTCAGCAGAAAACCAATACAGAAGGAATATTTTAAGGACCTAACTTTTTGTTTGTGAAGTGGTATCTTTTCTTCAAATTTCCTTTGCCTCTTGCTATCATTCTTTGAGGCTTACCCTTTTCTCTTTTACTCAATACTTGTCTTAACATCACATTCCCTTCTTACTGGCCTTCCCTTCCCCTCCCCTTTGTTTTCTCTCCCTAGCATAGAAATTATATTAGTTCCTTGGTCTTTCTCCCTCTAGATGTGATATGGGGCAAATAATTCCAAATCCTGTTCCTCAGTTATTAATTTTGCACTTCAGCCCAGCAGAAAGATGCAGTGTGTTTTGTGTTCAGACAATGGGGATTTATTGTAAGGCAAAGACACAAAACTGCCTACTATGACTAAATATAAGTAAGTATAATAGAGGATCTATTTCTTATCTATTTATATCACTTTATATCAAGCTTTCCTTGATTCTAATATTTTCAGGCTGAATTTGAGAGAGAAAGCTATGCTATGTTAGTACTGAAACTATGCCGTGTGAGTATTGAAAGTTAATCATTGAGATCTTAGACCACATGCTGGGAAAATATGGATTTCTCTTGCCTTAAACTATTCACCCCTTCCATTTTGTACCCATTAAAACAGATCTTAGCTTTTAAAGGGCAGAGAGAGTTGTATCAAATCCTTACTATTCAAGGCATGCCCTTGTTTCGTGTTTTGCACATTAGGCCAGCACTGTTAGGATCAGAGTGGTTACCAGGTCACTTGGTAATTGGGGCAAAGACATTTCAAATGATTGCTATTATATATTTCCAGAAATTAAAATATGTAATAAAGCAGGGTTACAGGGAAAAAAACCCAACCAAACAAAAAACAACAGAACAGCAGACCAACCCAGGCGGTCTCTAATGTTTCCTTATATTTGAACCTGTTTGTCCTGGTTTAAAGGCTATTCCACTGACACTGAGCTTTTGAAAGAATTTCTTCTCAGATTCTCACAGCACAAAGTTGGGGGACTATGTAAACTCATGTGACTTATTTCATAATACATGTTTATCTTCTCTTTAAGTAATATAAAAGATTTGCTATTTTCATTAATCTCACTATTCAAAGTCATATGACATTGTTTCTTTAATCAGTTTGTTTCTAGTTACATTTTAAGCAATTGCTGAACCAGAAGGTGGTTTGTATCATAATTCTGATTTATTTCATATCTTAGCTTGTCCCTAAATGAATTAATTCTTTGTCCTTTCTTGCTCAAACTGCTCATAGAGATTTGTCACACGCTTATAGCACTTGGTTACACACTATCAACTTCTGCCAGTCTTCATTGCCTAGGAACACAAATTACTTCTGCAAAAAACTGAGAAAAGATAGTTCAGGTTATATGTGCTTATGACTGTAAACTGTGTTGTGCATTAAACAATGAATGGCTTAAAAATCTATAACCTTTTGGAATGAAACAAGAAATGTGACCTAAATCATACCCCCTAGTGTGCAGTTAGCTATTCATGTACATAATCTGCTGCACTTGGCAAGCCTGTGAATGTTGTATTCTTGCCTTTCACTATCTCCACAGTAGTAATAATAATACAAGAAAAATTGTACTGATGGGATAGGAGGGTATTGTACTGGAGACAAAATAAAAAAAACAGTGATGCCATTCTCTCTTTGTACTGAAAGAGCCCGTGGGAAAACTGTCCCTTTATTTCTCACAATATTTTCTTTTTCACAGAAAGCTGAATAGAAAGAAAATGCAGGAAAGCCTAGTTTCTCAGCCTTTAAGGGCCTCTGAAAATATTTTAAAAACATCTTGTGCAAATTCAGTACTTTGACTGATAATTATAATTAAAGAGCCTTAAGATTTTTCCCATATGCTTAAAGCATAGAATTCAAAAGATGACAGTAAATTCTACTCTTTGTTAGGGGCTAAGATGGAAAAAATTCTGTGTTCCAGCCTTGCTACTGGTGCTGTCCACACCTTTTACAGCAGCCTTTACATACATAATACTTATTGGGTTTTATTGTTTACTTATCAGTGACTGCGGGGACAGGGAAATAAAAAACTCTAGACTTCCACATTGGCAAACATATCAGTCTTTTTGAACAAAATTATAATAAAATGTAGCAGCAATATTAGTTAATACTTGTGGGGATTTTGAAGTCTTTAAATGGAGATCATGCCTCCTCAGTGTTCATTCAGTAAAGTTTAATTAAATTTATTTTTTTCCCAAGAAAGTTTCTGATTTCACTAAATCAAGCTATGGATTAGGAGTAAGTATAATGAAAGTTGGTTGCCTCCCATTTTCTCTGTTATTTTTCTTGAGGTACTGTGTATGTGTGTATATGTCAATAAGACTGCTGTGCTTTCTCATGTAATGTAATGTCCACTTTTGCTAAAGGATTAACTTTAACTATTACCCAATTACTCCTTGGTTCTCTCTGGTTCTCTCTTCTGATACTGCAATGATCTGTAGTTTAACAGTTTAACAGTTTGATGTGGTTGATAGCCAGATATAGATAATTTCTAGCTGCCATGTGGACCTTCAGTGGTCCAGTATTTTGACTGTCACTAGTAAATGTTGATATACTTTTCAAAACTGTCTATATCACTTTCCCCATTTGAAGAGAACTGATGGTCTCTAACTGATGTCTTGGTCTCAAATTCTGGAGCCAAGGTCCTGGTGTAATGGGCCATGCACTAGGGCTTGCTTCTGGAGGTGTCCTGCAGTGTGCTCCAGGGATGTGATTGCCTCACAGTTTAGGACAGAGAGTTGTTTGCTTTTACTCTCAGGAAGCCCACTTTGCAGATCTTCAAGTTTCTCAGTGGAAGCCAGAGCATTTGAGAGATATGTGTGGGGAGGGAGAGAAGAGCTCATGTGCAGCCAGTATTGCCTCTGTAGGAGGCTGTGCCTGAAGTGCAGAGCATGTCCACATCTTAATGTGTCCAAATCTCAATAGGATGCATACTTGAATTCCCCAAACTGGAAGTTCTTATGTTGCCTGGGAAGCTCAGCTACACCTGGATCCTGGTAATTATAGACCAGTTAGCCTGACCTCAGTTCCTGGCAAAATAATGGAACAGTTTATATAATGCGCTGTCACGCAAAATTTACAGGATGGCCAAGGTATCAGACCCAGCCAGTATGGATTTAGGAGGGGTAGATCATGTTTGACCAACCTGGTCACCTTTTATGACCAGGTAACCCGCCTAGTGGATGCAGGGAAGGCTGTAGATGTTGTTTACTTGGATTTCAGCAAGGCCTTTGACACTGTCTCCCACAGCATACTCCTAGACAAACTCGCAGCCCGTGGCTTGGACAGGAGCACTCTGTGCTGGGTTCAGAACTGGCTGCATGGCCAGGCCCAGAGAGTGCTGGTGAATGGTGCTGCATCCAGCTGGCGACCAGTCACCAGTGGTGTCCCTCAGGGGTCTGTGCTGGGGCCAGTTCTGTTTAATATTTTTATTGATGACACGGATGAGGGTTTAGAGTCTTTTATCAGCAAATTTGCAGACGACACTAAGCTGGGAACGTGTGTTGATCTGTTAGAGGAACAGAGGGCTTTGCAGAGGGACTTGGAATGGTTGGATGGATGGGCAGAATCTAATGGGATGAATTTCAATAAGTCCAAGTGCCGAGTCCTGCACTTTGGCCACAATAACCCCCTGCAACGATACAAGCTGGGGACGGTGTGGCTGGACAGTGCTCAGGTGGAAAGGGACCTGGGGGTGCTGGTTGACAGTCGGCTGAACATGAGCCAGCAATGTGCCCAGGTGGCCAAGAGGGCCAATGCCATCCTGGCCAGTATCAGGAACGGTGTGGCCAGCAGGAGCAGAGAGGTCATTCTTCCCCTGTACTCGGCACTGGTGAGGCCTCACTTGGAGTACTGTATCCAGTTCTGGGCCCCTCACTTTAGGAGGGATGTTGAGATGCTTGAGCGTGTCCAGAGGAGAGCAAAGAGGCTGGTGAGGGGCTTGGAACACAAGCCATATGAAGAACGACTGAGGGAGCTGGGGTTGTTCAGCCTGGAGAAAAGGAGACTCAGGGGTGACTTTATCACTCTCTACAACTTCCTGAAGGGTGGCTGTGGTGAGCTGGGGGTCGGCCTCTTTCTCCGGGCAACAACAGACAGAACAAGAGGACACAGTCTCAAGGGAGATACAGGCTAGAATTAAGGAGGAAGTATTTTACAGAGAGAGTGGTCAAATACTGGGATCATCTACCCAGTGAGGTGGTGGAGTCACCATCCCTCGAAGAGTTTAAAAAAAGACTGGATGTGGCACTTGGTGCCATGATCTAGTTGAGGTGTTAGAACATGGGTTGGACTCGATGATCTTACAGGTCTCTTCCAGCCTAGAATTTCTGTGATTCTGTGATCTAAACTGACAAAATGGTATGGAAACAGAAAGTAAAATTTCTGTCCTCAAAATCAGCTTGGCTCTCACCTGACTCCTGAAGCACAGGAAATCTCTAAAAACTCACTTTTTTTGCATTTTTTGCCCTTTTCTGATGTGTTCTTACCCTTGAGCTCCCAGACTCAACAGCCAATATGTCCACTCTGTTTCTCTGAGGCTGCTCCATCTAGTTCATCTCTAGTTCCTCCAGCCCATCTGCAGACTGTGTGCTCCATGCTGAGCTGCAGCTGACAGCATCTGCTCCTGGTTTTAATGGGCTTCACCTAAACTAAAGGAGTCTTAGGTAATTTTTACTTTTGCTTAAAGATATATTTGCCTTCCTCTGTGCTCTGACCAGCAACTGTATGTCTTCTGCAGTAAGTACCTTTCCAGTCTTTCCTGCTGAAGCTGCTTCATATAAGTCTAAAATATTAAAGTTTCTTTGAGTGCAACAGAGCATGTGGGAGAAATAGAAAGGACTCTTCATCACCTTGCTTCAAATGCTCGGGAAGAAGCAGGAGTCTTTGGCTCCAGATACTAAATACAGCATTGTATTATAAACTAAACAGTCACTGTGTATAATATAAACTAACCCTGAAACAAAGACTAGAACCCAGGGGCCTCTGTTAGGGATTAATGTTCGCTCTCTCTCGCATCTGCTTCTTCTGGTCCAATGAATCTTTGCAGAAAAGAAATTAATAGAAAATAGCTTCGATGATTAAGAATGCAATCTCCATTCCTCCGGTGCTTCTCACTCATTAGCCAACAGTCACCCTAGGAATGAGGGTTTCAGTCTTCTCAAGACAAAAAATGTCCAACCTCCCCCCCAAACAAACCACAAACAAACAAAGAAACAACCCTTAAAACGTGTTTCTCCTATTCGGGTGGAATGCTTTTACCACAGAAAACGTAAATGGAAGGAGTAGATTTCTTGATTCTTAATCCTCTCTCATATTCACATTCTTTGCGTTAGAAGAATGCAAATGTCCTTTACATTATGGTGTTAGGCACCTGCATTTATCACATTACCCTGTTATCTGGACATACCTTTTTTCTCTTTTGTCCATCAACAGGGATATTTGGCTGATGCAGTCTCTGAGCATTCATCTTGCTTTGTTAGTACTGCCAGATAAGCCCTGGGAAGTACAGAGAGAATGATAGTGTTGCTTGTTCTACTTTTTGAGAACTTTCTGTATATTTCTTACAGCCAGGGCTCTTCCCTGCTTTCTAAATCTTTAGCTGTCTTGATTTCAGAGCTGAAATCAATATGTGATATTTTTAACCTAGTTACATCCTTACAGACATCAGCAGCAAAGCGAAGCAAAGCATATTTTGTTAGAAGAAAGAAACGGTATCTGGGTAAGTCTTCCAGCAAAACCTGTGTGATGGCAGCATAGCTTGGTACATTCCCTGAAATGTTCTTTGATGTCTCTCTGGCAGTTGTCATAACTGGGTTAAGAAGCAGACACTAGATCATGCATTTTTCATGTTTGGGTAAATGGCTTTAAGTATCACTTTGCAGCCATGTACCACTAGGGTTATCTCAGGAGGAGGGTGGAAAAGTCAGAGGGGTCAGTTTTACCCCCCAGTGTGGAATGAAAGTACGCGTTTTAATGGCTGAAATGTTTTCAGGAAGGAGAAAATGAGTCTTTGGTCCACTTCAGGAGAGACTAGCAGACAACCTGAAGAAAAATTTGATGTTAGGTTTTAGTAAATCATTAAATTTACCCCTGGGAGGCATTTTGGTACTGTTATGATGAACAAGATATTTTATATAGGTTTTGAAGAAGTGTTCATATCAATGATAGAAGTAGATATCATTGACATCTTATCATTGTATAAGAAATTCATACAAAAGAAATTGAAATCAAAGACATGAAATACAAGGCTCTTATTTTTCTAGATAGGTGACCTGCAGCTTGTTACCTCTCTCATATTATCCATCTCTAAAACCTTACCCATTTACAGCTTGCATTTGGTTTTCTTTTAATGTCAGAAAACACCTTTAAATTATCCTGTGAGGTCACAGAATCATAGAGTGGCTGGGGTTGAAAGGGACCTTTGAGATCTTCTAATTCAAAGGCCCCTTCAGTGGATAGAGGCACCTTTCACTCAGAGCTCCATCCAGCCTGGCATTTAAACACTTCCAGGGATGGTGCATCCACAGCTCCTCTGGGCAACCTGTTCCAGTGCCTCACCACACTCACAGTAAAAGCTTTTTTCCTAATAGCCAATCTAAACCTACTCTTTTTCAGTTTGAACCTCTTTCCCTTTGTCCTGTCACTTCCAGCAGTTATAAAAAGTTTCTCTTTCTTGTAGGCTCCTTTCAGGTACTGGAAAACTGCAATTAGGTCACCCCAAAGTCCACTCTTTTCGAGGCTGAACAAATCCAAATCTCTCAGCCTTTCCTCACAGGAGGTCTCTCTAATCAACTTGGTGGCCTCATCTGGACCCACTTCAACAGGTCCATGTCCTTCCTTGTATCCAATTTACCGGGGCCCAGAGCTGGATGCAGCCCTGCAGGTGGGGTCTCGCTGGAGCACAGCAGAGGGGCAGAATCCCCTCCCTCACCCTGCTGGCCATGCTGCTCTTGGTGCAGCCCAGTTTGGTTTGGATTTCTGGGCTGTGAGGGCTCATGGCTGGGTCATGTCCAGCCCCTCATCCACCAGCACCCCACAGTCCTTCTAGGAGGGTTGCTCTTATCTGTTCGTCCTGCAGTTCCTCTCTGGAGCAAGCTGGGAAATTCACAGGAAATAACACGGTGCAATGAGAGAGACCAGTTAATGTGAGGGGAATGTAGAGTCACAAAAACTGGAATTTTGTTATGTCCATTCCCAGCCGTATACGGAGCCACATATGGAATCCTGGGTATTATTGCAGCCAAACAGTAAAAGATAACAGAGACAGAAGCTGATAGAGAGGGCAGTGACAAAGAATGCTTAGGAATCTTCTGTTCTACAAGATCTAAATGTTGTCAAGCATGGTCGTGGTTGCTTTGTTAAAAACATCTGCTCTTTGTAACTGGGGCACAATTCCTCAGTCAGATCCCTGGGAAGTACAAATTGGTATTGGCTGCTGCATCATTGAGGACCATATCACAGAAGCACATCTGAGATCATTGTGCAGATATAACTGTGCTCATTAATACTTATTGAGAGAAAATCCAAGACATTTGGAAGACCTATTTAAAATTCCGTTTTCTTTGAGGTGATATGTGCAGTTGGTTCTGTGGAATTCAATATAAAGGGAGCATATTTGGTGCAAGATGTGCAGCAGTTTTGCTAGAGGGACATGTTCGTATGAGTCCTTGAGTTCATTCTGCTCCTTGCTGGAATGTTGTGTGTTCTTGCCCATCTCCAGGGAGCTGTTGCCAGCAGCTTCTTCCCTTCAACACTGATGGCTCTTCCATGGCTCTAGGTTTCTTTGGTGCCTTGTGAAGGCTGACCTACAACAGAGCCTAGGTGGAATTAAAGAATTAAGTAGGTATTTTTTAGGAGGCCACAATAGATCCACCTTGGGCAGTACAAGAGCCCAGCCAGGGCTACACCCAAGATCAACCCACAATGGTCACAAAATGGATGATGGGTCATGGGGTCTCACATTTCTATAAGTTCTGGTCCATTTGCATATTGAAATTAATTGTCTAATTATAGCTTTAGATTATGAAGTCCCATCCTTCTTGTTTTTCTCTTCACTCTGTCATTGTTTATGCTCTTGGACCTGAGATTCTGATCATTTTGCCTTGGTCCCCAGATAAAGAAGGAATTGTTTTGTCTACATACCCTGTGAAGAGAGCTTACCATCAAGCTTACCACCATATGAAGCTCAGAACTATGCACTAAAGCAGCACAGAATCAAAAAAAGTGAAAGTTAAAACCTGAGGCATCATGTTGGAATTGAAAAGATCATGGTAAATTTAAAAGACATGAGAGTCTCAAAAAGGGGCATGAGAGGAAGGGATGACAAGATGTTGCTTCATTGGCACTATTCCTGGTGTTGGAAGAATGGGCAGTAGTAGAGTCCTGCTCACGTGCTGCTTTGTGGAGACCCTACAATTCTGCTGAAACTGAGTTTTTGTAGTAGGGCCATTATGGAAGAACAAGAGTGAAAAGATTAAATGGTAATAGATTGTAAGGGATGTGCAACTGAGCAGTTGTGGGTACATATCTTATACCCTGTCAGCAGCCAAATAAATAGGCTAGAGATGTGCTGACCTGTTGCATAGCAACCAGGAAGAAGCACAGAACCAAATCTCTAGATGCTGGTAATTTGTAAACCTTTACAGAACAAAGTACAAGACCTTTGCCCATCTGCTCGAAGTGTTCAGAAGCTGAAGGATAAAAATGGTACATTCCCTGAAATGTAACACTTGACAACCATTTTTATTTATAGATAAATACACAGATGCAGTGTAAAAAGCCTGACTATTTTGCCTCAAGGTTATGTAGAAAAAATACTTAGTCTCTCCAATTTTACTTAGCATTTTCCTGAATTCATCACATACAGGAGATTCCTTTAAATACTGCAAATGCTGAGTTTCTGCAGCTGCAAATATTTGCTCATTGTTATGATTTCATAAACATTGATATGCCCATTTAGCAAAATTATTTATGTTATTCGACTGAAGTCAAGTACAAATTCTGATGCATGATGAAAAGAGGCACTCATGTTTATTTAAAAATTGCTGTTGAGATGCTTCTAGCCCCTCTTGCCCATTTGAAGTGTGTTTCAAACATTATTTTCAAATGAATGTGATGCATTAGAATACATTTATAGTAGGGTAGCAACTCCCTCTGGTTTCTTGCAGACCAAAGCTGTTTATCTGCTTTGTACAGTTTCATACTTTGCATGCACACTTTACAGTTGTGGAAGTCATAGGTAAATCTCATGGGAATTTTTTTCTATTGTAAAAATATATAATATTTCTGACTGTAGGAAAGATATTGATTTGTACCAAGTAGAGATAACTACAGGACGTTATAGAAATGAATAATTTTTTTTCCAGTGGAACACTTCATATGTCAGAGTTTCAATAGTAATAGTACTCCCACTCTATAAACCCATTCTTTAAAACCAAAACCACTGAGTAATATATTTTATTGTGCAAAATCCTTTGCATTTTACAAAAATATGTTTTGCAGTTTTGGATTAAAGGAGCTGGCTATTTATGAAGGCATATGAATAATGCATGTACAGCATCTCTAAATGATAGATGCTGCCTATTTATTTCAGAGGAGTTCATTAATGAATCAATTATTTATAATTAGTTATATAGGATGACTAATGCCATATGTAACTGTATTTAATGAACCCCCTTGGTAATTGCAACAGAGATAATAACAAAAAGGACAACACAGGAAGTCACAAACCAGGAAAGACCTCAAGGCGCATGAAGGGCAAAATTTCTACTCCTTTTGGAAAATTTCTACTCTAGTGCAGCCTACTGAATGAACAGCATGTAAAACTCCTGCAAACACCAAAAAGTAGTAAAATCTGTAGGCTTTTTTATGTGCTACCAGATTTGGAAACTTAGGTTGCTTTTTAGATGAGCTTGGCAAAAGCATGCAGGCAAAAAGCTATCCTAGCAAATACAAAGAACAGACTGGAAAAAAAGGGAGATCTTACATATTGTTTACTTTTTCTACTTAAAAAGTGCACTGTTGTAATTGTCTTTTTTAAAATTTTATATACATTGGTCATTTTGGGCTTATTTTTTCCTGTATTTAGTCTATGTACACATCTTGCAACTCTTTGTACCTGTTTTTCTGGTTTTATTATTGTAACTTATTGGTACTGAAATTCAAGTAAAACTTATTAGATACCTGTAACTGTTAGGTGAAGAAAATAAAATACATAAGAAAAATATCTGCTCAAATATTGTGCTATTGATCATTGATAAAGACCTTGTAGCTTACAAAGCTGTAGTAAAACTGGCTTGAACCTCTAAAAGTACTTGCATGGCTTTTAGTCCAGTTGAGGATAAAATGCTGTTGTTTGCACATTTACATTCTTACTGCTACCACAAATGAGATGGTTGTGAGATGTTACTACATATGGGGTGAGCTTGGTGGAGTAGTTTGGCATATGTTGTGTACGGCAGAAAAGTTTGTGCAAACACCATTATTATTTTAAGATTAATGTAAATTGTCTTTCAAATATCTTGTTTCATACAATGACAAGCTAAAAGGAACTTCTGGGAGCATTGTAAGGACAGGATTCTTCTCACTCTGTCTGAGGCATTTACAATGGAGATTTCTAGAACTTAATGTAGATCACCCAGGGCCCTTTATCATCATTAAAGAGGAATTGATGATTTTGGGGCATGTTTGATCTTAGCTGATTTTAAGCATTTGCTTTAGGAAAAGTGGAATCACATCCTGGGATACCCAGACTCTTTTGATTTTACCTGTACTGATGGTAGGGATAGCTCCGCATGTACACAGTGGGCATCCAGGATGCTGTGAGCTGAGCCAGAAGATGGTGGAGTCCCAGAAAGCCGTCCCTGGCAGCCAGAGCTGCACGTGCACAGGCCTGGGGAGCTGCCATCACGCTGGCTCTGGTGTGCAAGTGGAACTAACTGTGTTTCCAAGCCTAAGGGGCATGTTTAATCCTCATGAGGAAAACTGACATCTTGAAATGGAGCACTCAGTTTCATTAAAAGGCATGCCATGAGGAGCCAGCTATCTCAAAGGAAGGAGAATTTTCTCTAAGTATTCAGGCAGGTGCTCTCTGTGCAAGGTCCTGATAACAAGAACCTGTGCTAGCATGTGTGGCAAGCTCTTCTGCAGTGGGAGGACTCTTTCTCCTTTTAAAACCAAGACAATAAACTCAGCCAAACAAGTAAAAAATTGATCTAAGATCTAAGAATATGCATCTCCCTTGAACAGGGGAGCCCCAGGCTGTTGCCCTGCTATGATAATTATTTCTACACTTACTCAACATTCAGTGTGTTTATTCCTCTGTGTTCCTTCTCCCACACAGGGGATTTAATTGCTTCAGTACAAAATGTGCTCCTTAGGGTTTCCTCTGGCCAGTGCATTCTCCCAGGCTGGAGATTAGGTTGTGCATAAGCCTTGGGCTGTCATTCTGCACCAAAGAGAATGTTAAAAGTAAATCTCTTTTACTGTTTGCCCTTATCTCTCTTGGTGTGGGCTGCCTTTTGGCGCTCAGAATGGCACTTGCTAGAAATTTGCTCCCAGGAATGAACAGTGTTAACTCCGTGGTTCATGCCAAGCAGAGTGATAAGTACATTTTCCTGCTTGCTTGTTACCAGCTTGCTGGCATCTAAGAAAGGTGGTTACATACCCTTGTTTACACACCCTTGGTGTTCAATTTGTGCTAAAATTGTAAATAGCCAGTCTGCAGGTTGGTAAGCTGTCTGGTGGGCTCAGGCATGAATATAATATATTCAGGATGAAAGTCTATAACTGAGCTGTGGCAACATTCTTTGAAGGAAATTTAATACATCCTCTTTGTTGTATGTAAGTTCTATTTTGTTAAAAATAGAGCAAAGTTATAATAGGATTTGATCGCCCTGACTGGAGCATTGTAAAAGAGGGGCCAGGCACTAAACCATTGATGCTCAAATCAGGGGAAAAGCTAGTTAGCTTCCCTGGCATTAAGGGAATGAATTTTTAGAAAGCCATTCATTGATATCTGACAAACAGCTTGAAAGGGATGCCAAACCCTCAGGGTTTCTGTCAGGAGCCTTAAAATGCATTTGCATATTTTTTGCACGGAAACAGCAGCTCTCTCTCTGTTGCCAAACTGCAGAACTAAAAGGATGCAAAAAACTCTATCCAATCCAAAGGGCTCTGAGGGGTAACTTCATAATCAGAATTCAAATGTGTGCAACAGATTAGGAAAATGACTTCAAATGGGATTTCAGCCATATCTAAAAGAGGCACGGAAATCCTGAACAGATTGGTAGGCAAAACATTACCTGCACTGCTGTTAAAATGCTTGGCTTTTTTCTCTGGGCATTTCTCATGTAAAAAAATAGCTCACTGATGTCAGCTGATCACACAGATTAATGTTGTTTAAGGTGCTACTGCTTACTTTTCCTGATAGCAAATGTAATTTTTCTTCTGTCAGTTTTGATTTGTCTAGTTGATAGGCATACTGTTATGGATTAGAGTGATAGAGGAATAAAGAAATGGTGATCCTCCACATGCAGCCAGTGTATCCAGTGGTCCCACTGGCTGGCAACTGTCCTTCCATTGCCATTTGTCCTTCCTATACCATTTGCTGGCAGCTGTTGTGGATGGAACCAGAGTCCCCTGGCCTTGAAAGGGTGCCTTGCCAGCATGGGCAGCTCTGCTGAAGTGCAGAATCTGTGTCAGTGTGAGCTGGAGCTTGAGCTGCTCTTATGCCTCTCCTTTTCATTAAATGGTTTCCTTGTCTGATTCCAAATGTGATTCTGTTCTTTCCTTTATGGGAAATGCTTGCAAAGACAACAGAGCATCTGGGGCCAAGATTGTGCTTAATGTGCAGGTGGTGTTTTGTTGGCAATATCCTCCATGTCACAGGCTAACTATCAGGCTTTTATCATTTTGAGGAGGAAGCTGATGTGTGCAGTGAAATTCATGATGGGTAAAAATGCCATGTAATTTTTAGCAGGTAATTTTACTCTCTGGTCATCCTCCCATCCAGGCTGTAATATGAGTAGAGTTCTCATTATGCTAACAGAGTTGACATTCAAATTTCCCATGCATCAAGTGAACAATAGACTTCCATTGCGTGTACATGGCACTGCCATTGATCTGATTGATCTGGAGTTGTAGCAGAGGATATGATCAGTGATGTGTGAACAGGAAAAGCACAGTTCACTCTCTTCATGAATGTCTATATTAGTCAGAACTGTCCTTGAAACAAAGTCCTAATAAGAAAATCAGTATTGATACAGTTAGATTACAGTTCATAATGATTATGATGTTAGAAAATCAATAAATAATCCGTGACTTAATTTGTGGATTTGTGCAACGCTGGTGAGGTTTTACAACTGTAGAAAAAGATTGGTATATTTTCTTTAAAGATCTGGCTCTATATCTGTATAGAATGACTTTTTATTTCCTTACCCTTCATTTTCAAGGCTCATGTGCATCAGTATAGGCTGACAGAGATTTAAAAGACAAAGAGTATTTGTGGCTTCACATCCCTATTCTAAAGAAAAGTGGTTTTAAATGGTGGAAGAGGTCCTTCAGTATTTCAGAAGAAATGTTTTTGCCAAGTTTGTGTGGTTGGCATCAAATCAGGAGTGTTAGGCATGTCTCCTGCCTCTTGGAAAGATGAGCTGAACACGAGACTGTTGGCAGAGCAATGTGCTGCTTCATTAAAGGGAAACATTGATTTGCTGGGGCTTTGAGCCTTGTCTGCAGCTTCCTGGGGAATGGCCCAGCTTTCCCTGGAAAGGGTGGAGGAGATTTCTGGGCAGGATAGCTCAGAGCTTGGTGAGAGTGCTCTCTGGAGGGGTGAATGTGATCAGGACACGGAGACTGAGCTGATGGTCTGTGTGGGACTGTGTTGGTGGGACAGGGGATCCTGCTTGGCAGCTGTGCAAAGCACCTGCATAAGCAAAAACTTTCCTGTTTCCATTTTTGCAAGTGAAATTATTACTTGTCTAGGAAGTACGGGGCTGTTTGGGGCAGCTCTGATTCTGGTACTTGGAATCAATTTGTGGATCTGAGCTCTACACTCTGGCAGAGCTGCTGAAGACCATGGAAATCAAAATATTTTAGCTTCACTTTGAAAGCATTATTTTGAGCAGCAATAGGCTTGCTTCACAAAGGTAATTTTGTAATAAAGGCAGTCTGAAAATATATTCCACATTTGGTGATATTCTGGTCTAGTTTCTTGAAATGAAAATTGCGAAGAAAATATTCAACTTCCTACAATGTCAATATAGTCCAAGGACCAGTGTTTATACAGAAATATATCTGTTGCAATTTTAGAAGCTCTCATTTTGATATAATTAACTATCCTTTTTTTTTTTCAGTAAATAGAGTAATCATTCAATTTTCACCTTGATTTCCCTATTTTTGTTTCCAGCAGAGTCAAAATGTCAGACAAAAGCGATTTAAAAGCAGAACTTGAGCGCAAAAAACAACGTTTGGCTCAGATAAGAGAAGAAAAGAAACGGAAGGAGGAAGAAAGGAAGAAAAAAGAGGTAAATCTGCAAAGCCACCTTTTAGATAGCTTATGCTTGCAAAAGGGGCTTGCTGAGGTTTTGACATCTCAGTATTGTATGCCCCAAGGTATCTGTCATGTGGAATGAGATACTCAAACCCACGTCAGACTAACCTGAAAATCAAAAAGCTTATTTTTAGTCAAGAATGTTGGGGTGAGGGAATTGCTTTTAAAACCACGGCACTGTCAAATGACAACAGTTCAGACAACATGATGTGCATGTGTATGGAGAAAGAAAAATTGATTTGCCACAATGCTTTTTCCTGGGCTCTCCTTCAATGGAAAGGGAGTGGAGAGTGGGCAAAGACAGAAAGAGGACTCACATTTTTTCAAGCCATTACAATCTAAATATGTATTTTTGTACTCTGAAGACTAGTTTGATTACTAGCTAAGGTAACAGGTTTACAATTATTATTCTCCAGTAAAGTAAAACATAATTGCAATTGCATTTTCATCTTCTGGCATGGGTGCATCTTTCAGTTCTGTTAAAATTTGATTGACATATTAGTTTATTTGTCCTTGACAATATGCATTAGGTTTATCATTAAGGGATTTGTACTTCTTTTTATTCAGTCACTTAGTGGAATAGAGGTGAGAATTGACAGGGAGTGGATATTCATTTTCATGCAAAGTCAGAGAAGCATTAAGTGATTATGCTTCCTTTCCTTCAAATGTCAACACTTACTATAGTTTAAAGCACCTGTTATCCTTTACTAATAACTGGTTTCCTTTTAAACTGACACTTTAATATTGTACATGAATTTCATGGAATTACTGTGGAAATGTGATGTGATCCAAGAAATCAGCATTCCAGTTTTGGCTGTCTTTTTAATCTTTTTTCATTTGAGCCACATTTGTGCAGTTACAGCACACGCCCCGGTGAGGCTCCCGGACTCACTGGGGAAGTCCTCCATAAGCAGATCTTTAAATGGAAATGCTTTCAGGGTTCATTACTAAAGAACTAGAGGGACTGGGGCCAAGCTAATGGCTCGAGGGAACTCTTAGGTCCTTTCTCTTCATCCCCTGACTCTGACTCTATGCTCATGGAGAACTTGTGGTGGTTGAAACTTTCCATTGGCCCCGAGAGCCACGTCTGCAGATAATTATGCTGCCATGCATAATTGTGTAAATGGGTTGTGCTGTTGTGCCAGGTGGTGCAGGAGTGAAGGCTGACACTCACAAAGGTGCTTGGCCATTCACACTGGTGCTGGGGAGCTGTCTACGAACCTACAAGCTGTGAGATAGTTCGTAGGAAGAGCTGAGCACAGGAATATGCTGGGCCTTGACTATAAAATCAAGGTTTCCTGTCTCTGAACTGGAGAACATGAGCAGTCTGAATTTCCAGGTTTTCTGTTGTGCCTGAACCAAGATCAACACCAGTCTGAGGAACTGTACAAGTCCTCTTTTCCAACACTCAGATTTCAGCAGAAAGGGCAACCTCATTGTGGGATTCTGGCAAATGCAGGTGCTCCTACTGTGCTTAGATTCCCACAGATCAGCGTGGGAGAAGGCTAATGTGTGGAAGCTCCAAGGAGGTAGAGATAGCTAGGCAGAGAGGGAAGGGTCTCGTGGACCTTTAGTGGGCCAAGGGCTGCCAAGTCCTGGTTTAGAGATGTCAGTTCTTTCCTTTGCACCTCTTGGATATTGAAGCTAATGAGTCAGTATTTCTTTTCCCAACAAGTGCTTGGGAGCAAATGTAGGACCTTAAGCTACATCACTGAAATGCAATGAAATTTTTTTCTTGATTCTGAAGTAAGTAGGAAAGGGCCAGTTTTATTCAGGGTAATGATACTTGTTTTATGGTCAGCTTTTATGTTAGTTGAATAAGTTGCACCTACTAAGTGAAAGGCAGAAAACTTCCATTGTTGTCCTGTAAAAATTCCTGCATATATCCTTGCAAAAACCAGTTTTACCATCCATTTAAGGAAAAAATACTGTTGCTGATATATACAGTATAAATTATCTAAGTTATAAATTACCTAAAAGTATCAAAATGAATTTCAAATTTTACCTAAGCAGTAGTGCATACAAATATTACCACACATATAATTGCTAGAGCTGATTATATATGAAATAAACTTTTCTGTTTTCTTCTGGTTTAACTCAGGCTGATCTACAGCAGAAGAAGGAGCCAGCTCAGGAGGATTCTGATCTAGACCGTAAAAGAAGAGAGACAGAAGCTTTGTTACAGAGCATTGGCATATCCCCAGAACCACCTCTAGGTATTTAAGAGAAGCACATTGAAAAGCATTCAGCCTTGCCACAACTAATGCTTTCTTTCTACTAAAGCATGCTTGGCTTTTTTGATTTTTGGCTGTATTAGTGAAGTGAACTCTTCTGTTTGAATGCCTGCCATACCATTCACGTATACAAGCTCATGGCATTTTGAGTACTTGTCATTGCCAAAAACATCTGTTTCATTTCTTCAAGAATTTTTTTATGAACATAATGCAGGTTGGTTTCGCATACCAGCAGTGATTTCTTTTCTGATGGACTGTTTTTTCTTCTCACTCAAAAATATAAGTGCTAACTTCATTAGCCCCAAGTTTTGTTTCAAAAATTCAAATTAAGCATTTGTAAGGAAGGAAGAGCATAGTTATGTGGGAACTCCCACTGTGTTTCTTTTAAAATTAGGAAAAACTGGAGAAGCAAAATAAAAAAAACAAATCACAAATAGAAAACCACTTATCAACAGACACTATTGTAGATTTTTGCTCTTGTTTTGTCTGCTTGACATCTTTTTTGGTTTTTATGTTTTAGTTCTAGAACCTGAAGGCTTCAGTTTAAAAACACATAGAGTACCTGAGTATGGACTGCCTTGATTAAGATCTGCCTCATTTATTGAATGATCCTAAAGTGAGAAATTTCCTTCCATTTCCCCTCTTTCCTTCCCCTTCCCCTTCCCCTTCCCCTTCCCCTTCCCCTTCCCCTTCCCCTTCCCCTTCCCCTTCCCCTTCCCCTTCCCCTTCCCCTTCCCCTTCCCTCTCCCTCAAATTTGGGACCACTCCCACTGTTTTAGCTGAAACCTTGGCCTCCCTGAAGCTATCAAGCCTTTTCATTAAGTTCATTGTGACTGAATCTAGGATTTTACTCCTGGTTATTCCTGCCAGTAATATATAGAAGAAACTTCAAATTTGACAAAATGTTGAAGTTTTGGTTTAGGAAAGCACCTTATACAGATGCCTCGGTGCATATGCAAGTAGATAGTGACATTCTGAATTGGAATTTGAATTAATTACTTCCATCAACCAACATTCATTGAGAAAAAGTTACTATTTTTATAAGTTATGGTAGAGTGACTAAAGCTTTTAAACCCTACTTCTCAGTAGAATTGTCTGACAAGTAATGGTTAGGCTATTTTTATGTATAATAAAATATATTTATTAAATTATATCATGATACAAAAGTAAGGTCCAAGATAAAATCAGATATAGCATTAAAAATACTCATTTTTATGTAAGAATGAGTATATATGTCCTTATGATTTTATTAACCAAACACATATATTCATGTTGCAAGTTATCAGTTTTTATCATAGGTATTTTTTTATGTTTGATACTGTCAAAGGAACACATAAATTCACATGAAAGATGATTCCTTTTAGTTAAAAATAGTGTTTTGTTCTCTTTTGTTCCCTTTGCATACACTCACAATTAATACAGAAAGGAGGATTTAAGAGGTCTCACTGTGAATATGGAATATGTAAACAACCAGACATACCTGTAACCTGCCAAAGGGCTGTCACAAAGATGAATTCACTTTTCATGCTGCAGTCATTTCTGTGACAGTCTCTAGGGAGAATCTGCATTAAATGCTTGACCATATGGAAAATCCGAATCTCTTGACAGGTCTGTCATTATACATTGTAAGGCATAACAAAGTATTTTAAAGTTTTACTCTGTTAAATCTATAAAAAGAAATGCACATGATTTGAACCAAATGGAAACATTGCTTTTGCATTAAAAAAAACCCTCTCTTTTTGTGTTTTATTCAATGTGGCTGCTTTGAAGAATACTTGCTTTAAATCTTGACTGGAGCCATCTCTTAATTTTTAATATTTTTGAGAAACCATTTTAAAAGAAATCAGGATATTTTTACTCTTTTATTTATTATTTCTTTGCTGAAGAGCTTTAACTCAGGCTGACCTTGAGCTATGAACTTCCTTTCCTGTTTCAGGAAACAAAACTGCCTTTGCATGAAATATGCTTCAAAAGCCCTGGCAAGGCAAAGAGAAAATCATTTCAAGAGCTTGGGCAAATAGTGTCTAAACCAAGGGAAACTTTTCCTTGAGTGTTGAAATCATGTCCCATCCAAAATGGAAATTTTATATGACCTACATTACTTAAGAAAACAATCAGCAAGTAAACTGTGTCTTCTCAGCACCTTTGGGAAATGATTTTAACTTAGCTGATTTCCTTATTTAGCTTTTATTTTTGATGTCATTTCCACACTGCAGCCGTAGAGCATATCTAATGGACACTGGCTTTTGATTTAAATTCAGAATTTGAAAAGTATGCTTGTTCTGTTGCCTACGTGACTTTACCAGAAGAGTTCACTTAGATTTTGACAAGACAAGCCCCTGATACTTCTTCATATCTTTAAAATCTTTTGCAAGTCAACTTCAAACCAGACTCAAGCAAACAAGTGCTATTTTATTTCCACAGGTATCTTCTTCATTGATTAGCTGTAGAATCCCATTGGGCTTTCAGTCCTGTCTAGATACATGTCAGTTTTAACACTTCCAGAAGACTTAAAATTCACTTGACTCTCTTCCTTTTCTTTTTCTTTCCTTCCTTATTTGCTTTCACCATTTCAAACTCTCCTACTCATCCATCCACTATCATTTTGGTCCATTGGTTTTGATTTGTCTGACACTGCTCTTCATCAGTGCAGTCGCTGCATGTGTTAACATGGGATACCTGTTATTTTCATTATTTAGTCCCAACCCCTATGTCTCCCTCTTCGAAATCAGTGAGCACACCCAGTGACGCAGGCAGCCAGGACTCAGGGGATCTGGGACCCATAGGAAGGTAAGACACAGAGTTAACAGACTTGAATTAATGTGAGGTTTTTTTCACTTTGCTCTTACTCGCCCATTTTTTCCTTTTCTGCTGTAAATAAGAACATGCTGTATTGAATGTGTACGTTTGTTTCTGCATTGTCCACTGGGTGCTACCATCCAGCAAGAGTGGTCTTAGATGTGAGGCAAATAAATGCATGCAACAAACGGATCTTTAACTCTGAGCCCCAAACCTTGTAGTGGAAGCAAGAGCTGAATTTATACTTCTGAAATGGCCTACAGGAAGCTCTCACGCTGTTTGGAAATACACTAAACAAAAGGGAGATGTGCCCAGGGGTAGAACCTGTTATTCATGCTGAGTTCTCTCTGTTCACATAACCAGTCCCCTTGGCATTCCTCCTCGTGTAACACCAGGTTGCCTCAGGTTGCTGTGACTGCTCATTGCAGTGTGTGCCACTGACAGTGGCAGAGAAGAGCTTGCACAGGAGCGGGCTGAAACATCCCAGGACCCACTGGCAATTCTGCCTTGGAAATTCTGGATATTGGAGAGTTTCCATGCAGAATGGAAGGGAAGCAGCTCTGTTCTTGTTGGAAAGTGGAATGTGTGTGAGGGATGGAAACAAGAGTAATCTTATTTTTGTTTCCATCGGGGAAATAAAAAATGAAGTGGCAATCCCAAAAGAATTCCTTCTCTGGAATAGAAAAGAAAGGAGAATGTGAGGATGCTGCTTGTAAACAAGGGTATGTTCAAGTAAGAAGAGGTGCAAGCAGCTATAATGTATGTTTTGAGAAATGTAAAAGACAGATCCTAATAGCTCTTTTTGTATCACACTAATTCAACATAGGGCTGAGCTGCCAGCTCATCCAGTCTGTGAGCCAAGACTGCTAATGGCTTGAAAGCGCAGTGATTGCTCTCTGTAGTTAACAGTGCTCAGTAGACATCATAGAATGCCTCTCCAGACATAGACTGTAATGTAACAGAGCACCAGATTTCATGCCACACCAGCCTGCTGCTTAGTAAAATCACACTTCCATAGCAGAGAGTATGTTGTGTCCCCTTCAGCCAGATGCAGACACTCTCCCTTGTGATGTGGGTGATGCACAGCTGCTACTAAATCAGCTCAGCCCTGCTCCCAGGTCTACTCTCTAGAAGTGGAGGTTGCTAAGTGAAAAGCCCTAGCTTGTAAGATGTAGCAGTTTAAAAGAGAGAAAATAGTGTAATTCTGCCTTCATAAGTAAATGCAGTAGATTTCAGCAAGTCAAAGTGCTTTGAGTAGAACAAAAATCCTTTTAAAGCAAAGTACAGCCTGCTGTTCAGTATGAACCTATTTACCATAGTCCTGTGTGAAGCTCTGACAAGACTTCTGAATTCCTGCTTTTCCTCTGAACCTTAATGCTGTAACTTTTTTACTACTAAGGTTAAAAAAAGGCTCTTGGAAGAATTTATTTGGCTGTTACCCACGCTAGCTGTTTGGCTGTCCATCAGCAACAAGCAGTGAGAGCACATGACCACATGTTCTTTCAGAGGAGAATGGAGTTTGTCCCCTCCTTCTGAGCTCATGATGTTCTGCATTCTGGGCTTTCACTTTGGATCCATTTTCCAGCTTCTTGTGGCTGTACTACAAATTCAGTGGGAATCCTGAGACCTTGCTTGTAGTGTCCCAGTTTGCTTGGCATATTCTCAGGTATTGAAAGGGCTGTGCTGTGTGCCAGGAAGGCTGCTTGCAGATCTTTGCCTGGAGTGATTGGTTTGTAATGGAAATGATGTCTGGTCCAGGCCCTGGGGAATGTCTGCAACCAGTGGATAGTATTGAGTGGCAGTTAGTGGAATTAATGTCACTGGGTGCAGGTAGATGTGCACTGCAGGCAGTGTTTGTGTGAACAGGTGCACTCAGGCCTGCATGTGTGATAGTGTCAGATACTGAGAGGAAGATGTAGAACTGTCATCACAATGGGTAAATAGGATCAAACCACCTCAGCTGTTTTCTCTGATAGGTGCCCAGACCATGCATCTAACTTGTTTTGACTACTGCATATATTCCCTGTTATCTGTATAAACAAGGTTATCCTGCTTCAATTTAATTTATTTTTCCGTTTCACTTTCTGTGATAGAGGGGACACTTCTGCTGGATCCCCTGCCATGCCATCACGCTTGTTAGATCTTTCCCTTTTCTGTTCTAGGCTGAGCTCAGGCTTTAGAGGAGAGCAGATTAGTCTCAAAGCTGCTAATGCCCCAGTCTCAGTGATCACAGCTTGTCCATTGTTGCTGCTGCAGGAATGACAGGCTCACACAGCCTGGCAGAAATCCTGCAAGCAGTCTGGTTACTCATTGCTGAAGTGTTCCCCAGAGGAAGATGATGGATATTAAAAAAAAAAAAAAATAAAAGCTGTGAAGTCACAGATTTTGGCTTGTTACAGGAGAGAGGCTCTATTGAAGCTTTGAGGAATGCAGGAGATCGTCATAAGTTCCCATGAGAGGGACCAGATTCTGGTACAGAACTAGGGCATGCTCATATTTCTTAGAGTTGTTGGTACTTCTGGTAATTCACAGACTTAATCTGTTGGTCCCATTATCACCAAGTATATTTGAGATATGCTTTGATCAGCAAGCATATGTGATGCCTTATATAAAAGTGAATATAATTCAGCCAGGTTTACACAGGTTTATGACATCTGCTTTTCAGGAAAGAAAATTTATAAACTGGAGAATTTGAACATTTTTAAGTAATTGTAGTCCTGGAACCACAGATCTCAGTCTTACTTTGCAAGATGAAAACTGACTGGCAACTTGCTCACCAAGTGTAATATCTACAAAGGAAAAAACAGGCTCCTCCAGCTGAAAAGGTGGAAGCAGCAAAGTGTTTGGTATTGAAGTTGGAGAAATATAAAGCAGAAAAAAATTCAATAGTGAGACAAATTTACCTAAAGACTGTGTGGGATCTTCTATCACTGGTTGTTGCTTGTCCAGGATAATGTGTGTGGCAAACAGGCAGATAATAGGTCAAACAATAACTCATTCATAAAGCTGTACAGCCCTTTTGTTACACAGGAAGAAAAGCTGCATGGTCACAGTAGTCACTTCTGCCATGGGACCTACAGACCAGTAGTGCTGCTATCCTCAGGACCATTGTCCATTATCTCCAGCACAACAGCCAGAGCACTGTTATCTTTTCTCTGATGCCATTCACTGTATTAGGAGAAGAAATGGGGTGGACTTTGTAATAGCACTGAATTGTGGAACCATTTCTGTCTTACTCATCCCAAGTTTCTATGGGATTTTTTTTACTGCTTAATCTCTAGTACCATTTTGCTATTTGTCACTTGGGAAAATATTAGGTTTGAGCAGCATTCCAGCTTCCCCCTGAGCCATGACAGCGACTGTAAGAATAAGCAGATGTTAGATCGATAGCTGTTCTAGAAACTGCTGGCTGAACGATTTCAGTTGGACAGGAGAGCCACATTTTGTATCTGTTTTTGTGGTCTTGGGGATCATTTCTGGGTACACAGAGGTGTGTTACCCTTTGATTCTGGTGCTGCTCTTAGTTACCAGGCTACACTGAACAATTCATTGGAGCCCAGTTGTTGCTCAGAGAGCAACTTACCTGTCTCCACATTGCTTTGTACATCCCACTTTGCTTTTTTTGATGCCTGTGTTGCTTGTGCTATACAGAGAGGATGGAAAAATTACAGAGCCTGAGCAGATATCCATCTCTGAATAGATGGATCATTTCACAGAGCTTTCTTATATGATGTATTCAGACATTACTCATTTTTCATAAGACAGTGTTGCAGGATTGAATGGAGATTCTCCTTGGAATAGAGTATGCTTGGCTCTTTCAGGATAAGTGTTTTGGTTTGTTAAATATTTTGTAAGCATTTTGATGTGTTCTCTTGCTGATGTTCATCTTATAAATGCACAGACATGCACAACTTCAGTGGAGATTTGAATGCCTGTGAAGAAAAGGGCTGAGGTAAAGGCATTTGCTGAGAGGTCCTATGCTGTAGCACAGTGTGAAACACAAATTTGTCTCTATTAATATAAAACTCCTTTGTAATAACTGTATGCATCTCCCTTATGGATACTCTGAACTTTTGCTACCCTAGTATGCTAGAGAGGACACTAACTAATATAATTGAGGCACCATGAAATGTGCCCATGGAGAGGTACATTCTGCTACTCAGCATACCTTAGGTATTTGTAAATCTCGTCTTTGCAGCACTGACAGCCATGAATTTTGGGTTTGTGTCGTGCGAGGAAGAGCACAAGGACAATCCTTGTACAGTGCCTCAGGGGCAGGCAGTGCAGGGTAAGGTTTTGTGGGCTGAGCAGCTCTCTGGAGAGACCTCCTATCCTGGCTCAGGTAGGGTCCATCTGCACTTTGCATGCCAACCCAGCATAAGGCAGCAGAAACAGCTCTGTGCTGGGAGGAGGTGCTGCTGTGGCTGGGTAGTTTTCAGGGCTCACACCAGCCTGCACTGGTGTGTGTGCCTGTGTTACCAACAGGGAGTCCTGTGCTCACCTGGCATGGGGCATGCTGCCAGGAGCTCCATTTGGGGACCAAAGTGTGATTTATCTCTGTGGCCCATTTTGCCCTGTATGCTTCACTGCTCCTATGTGTTCCTGGGAACGTGTAGGATGTTCCCAGCTATTTTCACTATCCTACGGTAGTAGGTTTGCACAGTAGCATCTCATTTATTGTGAATTGTGTGTGTGTGTGTGTGTCCAGTGGAGTCCCATGTGTGCAGCACTTCCTGCTGTACATTGGGGAACATGAGAATCCCATTAGACTGGGTGTAAGGTTTCCTGCCTTCCATCTGCTCAGTGAATTGCACCAGGCTCAGCTGTCTTGGATGTGTAAAGGTTAATGGTTGCCCTTCTTTCTGCAAGAATTTTATCTGTGCTCTTTTGCTTTCTAACTTGTGTATTTTGCTGTGCATAAGTTTAGGTACCTGATTGTTTTGTGGGCTCACATAAAGACAAAGCTATTAATCTTCTAGTGGCTTCTTTCAGAAGATGGCTATTTCAAAATGGTGCTTTATCTGCTAAAATAATGTAATCCGGATTATTTTGTGCTATTTCTCTCATAGCCCATTGGACTGTGCTGTGGATTTGTTTGGCTACAGCTACTCATTCTGTAATTATTGTTCTTATTTGGATTAGGCTACAATGTAATATTTGGTTTAAATGGCTCCTACCTGATTTTTGTTGTTGTTCCTTTGATATCACAGGTTTTGAGATAAGTTTTATGCACTGAAATTGATTCACTTCCTTCAGTGTACAAAGCGTACTTGCAGTAAAGCAGGGTTAGCCCTTCTTTGGAAGAAGCTCTAAATATTTAATGAAAGTTCCTGTGAGAATGAGCTTGAGCATTGCATTAGGTAGCAAAGAAAACAAAAAACAAAAGGAAACTGGATTACTCAAAGAGATTTTTTAGCAGTAAAATGCTGGAGAAGTTAGATCACTCTGGAATCCTGATTATCTCATAATCACTAGTTTTTTAATTCTGCATAAAATATGTTAAATGAACAATCCTAGAAATAGAACAGCTGTCTTCAATGCTGGAGCACTTTTCTCTAAGGAGCAGTATGGCCTTTGGCTTTGGCTCGTGGCATGATTTTTTTGTCCACTACATCAGTTCATCTTGCAGTCTGATGTTCCCAGTTGTATTCCAGGGAATATTGTAGCAGCTGTCACATCAGGTTGGATGTCCTCACTGATAGAGAGTTGAGAGCATGTCTTCTTCTGTCTCGTTCTGTTTTGAAGTTTGCTGACAGTATAAGTCTGCATTTGTGCATGTTTTCATCAGATGTGATCCTGTTCCTTCCATCTACCATGGCCGCTTTGAGCCATTTTGTTGTAAAAAGAAATACACTAGGGTATATTTTCTTTCTCTGTGTTGATGTTCACTCCCAGATTGTATTGGCCTGGTGCAGGAAGAAACAGATATGATTCCAGTCCTTTTTCTCTGCAGCATATTGTTTACTCATTTTTGTATAAATAATAGGTATTCTGATTTATTTTGCAGCATCTAAACACACACAGAGCAGTCTTGTGTTAATCTCACATTGCTTCTTTTCTGACTGTCAAACACAAACATTTCATGCTTTTCAGATACACAATCAAAAGGAAAGAGATAGCTCTGGAGAATGTGGGCACCATATGAGTCAAAGAATGTAATTATTTTGGATTTTGTATTTAATATTGCTCTCTGAAAGTAAAAAAAAAAAGTTATCGCTACTCCAGTGTATTCTTACTACATAATATTTAAAATCAGAAAGATACTTTTTGTTCTATGGTCTCTCATCAGCACATCTACACACCATCAAAGTGTTTGAGCTGTGTCCTTTTTCTCCTGAAAAATCATACTTGGCAACTCAGCTTTAGTTTTCAAATAGCTTCTTAGTTAGAACAGTAATATAACACATTAACAAGCTGAAGAAAGGGTATCAGAATGCCCTTCTCCCTTTTAAGTGTCTACTTTGCTGTTTAATTAGATAGATAAAGAAGGCAAAGGGTAGATTCTGGTCTCAATTTCACTTGTACAGGAATGTAGGATTATTGTAGTAGATGACCTTTAATAGTCCATACAGCATATTTCCTATCTTCTCTTTAGCTGCAGAAAACATCTCTCACAGACATTAGCAAAACCCTGTTTCTAAAAGATCTGCTAAAACCACTGCCAGCAGAACCACATTTCCTCGGGCTCAGCTACTTTATCATTAAGTAAATGCATTTGACAGGTTCTGTGCAGTGATGCTGTTTCATCACTGCCACTCAGCTTTGCATTACCAGCATTTCATTGTGTTCCCACATTCAGAAATGACAGGCATCCTTCTTCACTTGTTCCAGGACAAGTGGGCCTGTGATGTATTGCCTCAGGAGCAGCAGCTGTAACCGTTATTTGTAGTGGATTATTTCCTTTATGGTGCTTTTCTGTAAGATCAATTTATATGTACAAAATGCTTTCTAAATGGCTGCTTTAGTGGCATACTTATTTCATAAATGGGCTGAGCCAAAGGGAAGTACAGAACAATGTGAAGACTACAGGAAAGACTGAAGGAAAATAACTGCTTCATGGCAAACTTTGCTTGCATGGTGTTTTATTCAGACAAAGAAGGATCGTAACCCTAGGGACTGTTGTGCAGTTTTTCACAGTGCAGAGTCAAGAGAAGTTTTCTACTTGGTGACTGGAGATAAATGGGATGCCCTCTGGGACACTGTGTTGCCACTCTGTTTTGGTGGCTTTGGGCTTGGTATGGGGTGTGCACCATTACATGGTAGGACAGAAATTAATAACACCCAGCTGTTACATTTTTTCCCATTTAATTTACCACAACTCCATTGTCAGGATGGCTTGGCACACGTTTCATTTTACAGTTTCCAGCAGACTTAGAGGCCAAATCGTGCCTTAAGCCTTCCTGAGCTGAATAGTGATGGCTTCTGTGAACAGTGACAGTGTCAGCATCCTCCCCTTGCCAGGGGGAACCCTGGCTGTCTCTGCTGGCTTTGGCCTGGGAACTCTGCTGAACTCTCACACTTCCCCACATCAGGCTGTTTACAGGGTAGCAGTGGGTGGCTGTTGGGCTGTTTGCACATCACAGCTTGCCCTGCACAGGTTAGGATGCAAGGCTGAGGGAGGGCAGATTTCTTACATTGTTTTCCCTCCATTTCTCCCTGCAAAAGAAGAATTACAATCCTTCTCCTTTACATTCAATGAATATTTAGCCCTAGAGCCTCTCCCTGCCAGTTTGGTTATTTTTTTTGCTGGATTTTTTTAGCCCATAAACAGAAGCAGACACCTTAGGGACTGATATTTGGCAGCTGCTTTCAAGTGTCTGTATATCTGACCTAGAAAGCAGGGAGTGTTTTTCGGTGCGTGCCAGTTACAAAGTCTGAATGGTCCATATTAATTAGAATCATCTGCAATCCTTTTAGCATGTGAGCCTCTGGCATCATTAAGGATTTTCATGCTTTCCTTCCTAAAGGATTGATAGAGTTCAGTCCTCCAGATCTTTGATTATTTTTCTCATTAGCAAGCATCTCCATGCTATAAATCAAAGGAGAAGGAAAGATTGCCATTCCCAGGGTGCTTCGTAAAATGCCTTGGAAACCTGAGCCCCAGCTGCATCCAGAAGAAAATAATATTAATGTATAAAGCCCCACTTAACCATTTAGGTTAGCAGCCCATTTATACTTAGTTCTCTTTAGTTATTTACAGGCATATCATAATATATTTAGTCAGACAATCAGATGATTCTAGGGACTAAAATACTAATCCTCTTAAAACAAAGTAACTTACTTGCAAAGACCAGCTCAGCTTAAACAGATCTCTTGCACTGAATTTCATCTTAATTTAATTAAATTGTGTAAGATCACCTCCCATTTTAAACTCTTTAATATAGTTAAACTGGTACAGTTTGTGCATATTAATGTTTTCTCCTTCTCTAGCCTATTAAAAAGACCTTAGGAAATTTCCATTCGCAATTTCATGTTTTATCTGATAAAATAAAATTATTAAATGAGTAACTATTCCAGTAATGCAATTTTTAGGATATCCCTTCAAATATGTAAAGTGGAAATTGCTGCCACTGGGGAGATATTGCTATTTTTTTGTTTTGTTTTGGTTTTTTTTGTTGTGTTTTTCCCCAAGGAGTTTTGAAACAGTCTAAGTATGCCATATAAAATTTTCCATAAGCAGAACCTATGAAAATAAATGGTTTGCCATTTAAAAATGATTTTGATTCATAAATTTCAGATGTACTTATTTACTTTAATAGTTCAAACTCAGAAAATAATTTCTGAGCTTGTCTCTTGAAAGTCAGATCATTGGGTCAAGGGAACTTTTGACATTTTGACTGGTTATGTGAAAAATTTTTGATAACTCTCATACAGTGAGTTCTTGTTTCAGCCCTTACTGTAGCAAAATCTCATCTCTTTTGTAACAATTTTGCTTTTTCTTCCACAAAATAAATTGTATAAAGGAAGGAAAACACCAGCTCTTCTTCCAGCTAGTAGTTACTGGATTTTAGTACCAAAACAAAATGGAAAATTTGCTGAAATCTTTCACCTTCTTCTTCAGCTGAATAATACCAGACTAAAAGTTGTAGGTTCCAACCTTCATGTTACCTCTTTGAGTCCTCTGAAAGGTTATGGATTGCCTTTCCTAGATTTGACTATTAAATATGATTTTGTCTTTTGTGCAATTGTATTCAAAGTCCCTTGAAGTTTATTAGAAAGCTTTCCTTGTATGCATATCCATGGAGTCTGGATCAAAGACTCCTAATGCGAGTACTGAAGTTCCTTTCAAGCATTTGCATGAGCTGATAGCGCATAAAATTTCTGCCAAGTTCTTTCTTTATATTTGTGATCATTTGAGTTCTGTTTTGCTGCAAAGACTTACTCTTGGTATAAAAACCAAGACAAAAATAGTGTTTCAAAAAAGAATTTTCAAGGTTTGCTAAGGGAATAAAGCAACTTGTGCCTTGTCCCTGAACCTAGTTTTTTTTTACTGCACTTTCAAAATGACCATTTTGGTATCTGGCACTCAGAGTAAATCTGTGTCAGTTCTGTTTGACCTTCTGTCCTCACAGATCCAGCTGCCCACAGCGACCTTCCTGGTAAACCAGCATAAATTTGCAGACTAAGATTTCTTTAGCTATAGAATATAAAGTGTGAGTATGATATTGCCAGGAGATCTGTAATGCAGACCTGAACCAAAGGAAAGACTTCAAATATAGCAGATAAATTCAGCAGATAGGATGAATTAAATTTCTGATTTAATTAGTAGAATTCTGTGAAATAGGAATCAATTGGTCCTGCAGTACATCCTTATCATTGCAGGCTTGCCAGAATTGTTCACCCTGATTTAAAAATCAAATGGTTTTTGAAAACTATTAAATCCATTCTGCAGCATAGCCTTGATTCAAGAAGAATTTTGAAATACACGTGTTTTAAATATTATTTGTCCATGATATTTTCATAACTATACCTTAAAAAAAATAAAGTGTTTTAAACTCATGGCATTCTGAAAAGGGCTCTTATGGTTGCCAGGCAGCTAAAAGATAGTGCTGTGCTCTCAGGGAGGTCAGAGTTGCTCTTTTTATTGATGAAGACTGGAAGTCAGAGGTGTCAGCCTGCTTGGAAGTGTAAATGCAAACCCAAGCAAAACCTTCGGGCTGTGCTCCAGCAGTGGTGCCAAGCTCCTTGTTCTCTGCATGCATTAAGGCATTTTATTTTATGATTAGCAGTAGCAGCCCAGCTCTGAACACAGGAGTGCTCAGAGAAGTCAGAGCAGACTTTGCTGTAGGAGCACAAGTGAGAGGCACAAATCCTGCCCCACTGCTGATTGCCATCTTGCTTATAGTGTGCTTCAGAAAACAAGCAGCACAAGGAAGGTATTTTCTTTTTGCCAATCCTTTCAAAGTGGAACAGATCTGCAAAACAGAGCACAAATGGCAGCAGAATAGTGGCTTAGATGCAAACCATCCTTTGAGGCAAGTGGTACTTTTCCATCTCTGACTAGTAGCTTTGAATCTCCTGGATTTTTGTATAGTTTGTTGTGGAGACACACTTCAAATGTACAAAAATATCAGCAAGTGAAAATCACAGCGGAGAAAATTAAAATTATAAAAATGTAGAGTGAAATTAATAAAAACAAATAGCTTATCTGTACACACATATATTTAAACATCTGCAATAATTTCTCATCAACGGTTTCTTAGTTCAGATTTTTCTATTTAATCAGAAGCAAGTTAGTAGCTTTGGAGAAAGTGACACAAGAAACTAGGTAGAACTCTTTAAAGTAGCTAAATAATTATGCAGCCTTAAATTAATTCTGGCAGTATTCAGACATTGAAAAAAAAATTGGTCTAGATACATGATAGATTACACATTGGAGCTACAAATACTACTGGATTGCAAATTGCTGACAATATTTGGTATCATATTGAAAAAAATAATTCATGCACATTTTAGCATTTTATTCTGTTGGTGATTTTCAAAGAGGTCTCTTATCTCACAGATGTTGTGACCAGTATTTTTCAAGGTTGTATGACTTGGGTGTAACATGTTTTCCGATGTGCCATCAGTATGAAGGTGCAGAGTTCCTAATGTAAGCAATTCTGAATCTTTTGGAAATTGTAATCCAGGGTTAAAATTGTAATTTTAAACATCAAAGTCAGAAGCCAGAATTGTGTTCTCTGCAGGTTTGGGCTTGTTGTTTAGCTCATTTTTCCTAATTCGCTTCTTTTGCTAGTTGCATTTGAAGTTAGAAGAAAAGAAAGCATGAAGCAGACTGAAGCCTGCAGGCTGCAAGTAGCAGCTGATTGCTTCCTTATCTATTTCTCAGCATATCAAAGGGAGAGTGAACAGTAAAGATACAAACCAGCTCTAATACCTATTCACAACTGGAGTCTAAGTTGGGTGTTTGGAGCTGCTGCACGGAGCAATCTCCTGCCTTTGTGTTTGTGTGGAAAGAGCCCACGGTAATGTTTCACTGGTGGAGCCCTTCATTTAGGTGCCTGAAGATTGTATAAACGCCTCCTGCAGCATAAAGATTCCCTCCTACAACAGATAGGGAGAATGAGGCTAGTCACAGTCACATCCTTTTAGAAATACTACTCCAGTAAGCAAAGGTGCCTTGAGACTTCCTACAGGATAGGTGAGTCCATATGCTCCGGGGGAGTCCCACCTTCATTTCTGGTCTCTTTGCTTCAGTTTGGTAACAGTCTATGCTCTGCTTAGTGGATTGGCCTTTGATCCCTGGAAAACTGTGGCACAGCCTAATCTGTGGAGTCATGGCACAGTCTGCCACAGAATTGTAGGGTTAGGAGGACATTGCTGTTTCCCATACAAAGGGTCATTCTAGGACACTGCTGTCGCTGCAAGGGGAGATGCTTGGTTTGGGGCCTGTCAGCTCTAATGGTGTTTCATCAGGGACACACATGGGTATCTCAGTTCAGGAGATACCTCGGGTCTCAGTACACTGTCAGTGCAGTTTTCTCCTGGTCTGGAGAGCACAACAGCTCTTGGTGACAGGAGATGCCAGAATATGGTGTTTGCTTTCCTCCAGTTCTGCTTGAAGGTGTGATTTGCAATGCTGGAAAGAGGATTCTGCCCTGCAAGAAGCCCCTGGGAAAGCAGACTTTGCTGCTTTTCCTGTGAGGAGCCTTTTTTTCAGAAACATGGATTTTCAGGCCTGGCTGCTCTTGACCTGGGAAAGGGGAGTTGGGGGAGAAAAGAAATCATGCAGAACAGATGTTCTGCAGCATCAGCAACAGATGAGGCAGGATTTGATTTTGGCTGCAGGGAAGCAGAATCACAACTAAGCTGTCAGTATGTTGCACATGAACAGTGTTGGATTGGGGCACGTACCCAGAGCCAAGTTCTGTTGCGATATGGTGGTGATTACAGATAATAAATATCACTTTTTGATGGCAGATTACTAAGGATATGTATTGGAACTGATGCTGTACGTGTTTCATACACTACTGCTAAGGCCAGACCCAAAGCTGCTTAAATCAGCTGAAGAGTTCTCATGGATTCCAGACAGTTTTGGATTCTTGGAGGTGGAACATTAATGCATTCTGATGTTGGGAATTTTCCAAAAGGTTTCAAGTGTTTTATTTTATTTGTAGTTTATTTTAGTCTTTTCCACATTTTTAATCTACATAATTGACATTATGCAATCAGAATAAAATCTTCTGGAGGTAAGGTTACACAGAGCATTGTAACATATGGCAGTGCCTGTTTTTCCATGGTAATAATAACAATGCTACAGAAAAGGGAATGCTTCTGTTCAAATTCCTCCCACCTTAGATTTTGTAACAGCTCTCTGTCCTTTTAGAACTGTGCTCTGAAAATCTTCCTAATGCTTTGGACTTGGACTTGAGTTCAGAAGAAATAACAACATTCAGTTGTTGTTAACTTCAGTAAACATATGTCATCTGGGCCTCTTCCTCTTGTTGGTTTCTTTCTTCAGGTTATTAAAAGATGATGTGTCAAAATTATCTGCTGCTTCTTGAGTAGTTAGTGCTAAAACAGCACCAGCATTAGTACTGTCCTAAATTTGAGAAAAAATAGGTTATTGAGATGCTTATCTGAAGGAAGAGAGTGAAAGCAGATCAGTTGAAAGAGAGGTAATAACACTTGTACCTTGTCTTCTTAGTGCAACATCTAAGAGCCCTCATTCCCTTTGTGCTGCTTTAGAACAATCTGTTATTTAGTGATACAGCTTTTTATCCTTCAGACACAACAGTCAGCTGTTGTGCACTGAACATGTCCAAGGGGGATGGACCATGACACAGGGCTACTGTTTGCCACTATGTGGGAGACTGACACAGCACCCAGCTCTGAAACAATGTTGGGTAGTTCTGATTAAAATAGTGTCCGTCTGTCTGGCTGGGGGAAACGGACTGATCTGGCTTAGCCCTGACTGTGCTGCTCTGTGAGTTTCCAGGATCCTTGCCATGCCTGTGTCACTCCCTTCATCCCTGGGAGGAGTCTGCAGGACTGGAGACTGCTAGGGAGCACTGCTTTTACCTGCTCGGTCTAATGCTCCTCTCTTTTCCCCATAAAAATGTTCAACTAAAATGTTTTTCATCTCTTCTACATGGACCTGTGCCAAAATCCTTTGAATCCATTTAGGGGAACCTCGAGCAATTTGTGCTCTCTGAAATGTCCAGAGTGGGAGCACCTCAGCCTGCCTGCTGACTCCTAGGCCATGCACTTGTCCTCAGGGTCTGTGACTTAACCTTCTCTGCCTCTGTCTCTGGGTGAATGGAAGTCAAGCCATTGCAGTCTTCTTTTATGAAGTAAGAAAGAAAAAAGAAGAGCACCTAGTCCTTTTCCTCATGAAGAATGGTCTGGAGGAGGAACTCATGAACTAGTTGAAAAAAGCTGCTTTTCTGCTGAGGTCCAGTGGCATTTCAAAATCCCCACTGAGGAGAGGCCACAGGAGAACAAGCGTAACTATGGTGCTCATCCATATGATCAGGGAATGTCGTACGCAATGGCTGTTCATCACAAACAGATTAGCTTTAATTTTCCAGTCAGGATGACAGCACAGGCTATTCAACATCATTTTTGGGTTGCTAAACCTCAAAGAATCTGTTTCTTTCTTTTTTGATGTTATTGCCATGGAAACTGGCTAAATTGCAGGTCCAGATTACATCTTTACTGTTCACTCACTTTCATTTTGATCTGATGACATTCTTCAGGTGCCAGGAAGAGACAAAGAACAAATCAGTAGTGTTCCTTGAAACAGAGTCACTCCCTGTGCTCTGCAGCCTTTACTACCTGAGTGTAGCCACTTGTGTTCTGTTCCCAGGGCGAGAGACTTGAAACCTGAAGATTTGTTACCTGCAGCCTCATTTTGTGTGATAGCATTGCTCAGCCAAGCTGGAGAGAAGCAGACTGCTTCCTCATCTCTTCCTCACACCTGTGCAGGTGGTAACACAGGGATGCACCAGGGAGCACAAATCTGGGAAATGTTTTGCAGATGCATTAAAACTGTTGAAAACAGATGTAATTAGGAGTCAAGGAGAATTACTATTAAAAGTAGGTATCAGTGTCCAGAGTGGTGAAGGCTGTGTATGAGAATCCAGATAATAAATACTTAAATAATGTCTCTATACATGTCAGCCTGTGATGGCCCGAACCACAAGTGCTGCCCCCATAGTTTTGGGATTTGAGTGCTGTCTTGAGTGTTGGAGATCTCTATTTTTTTTTTATTTTGGGGCATTTTTATCAAAGTACCAGGTAAAGGTGGCCTGGCCTGGATTCTTGGAGGTGGAACATAGGGACTGTACTTCCACAGACCTGTTGCAAGCTCTTGCTTTAATCGAATTATAATGGTGTTCTTTCCAATGAAATAGCCTTTATTGCCCTACAAATCCTGTAGGTTTGAAAGTGAATGTTGGAGGGAGGAAACTTAAATCAGTTATGTGTGTTTTCTTTTATGAGTTTGGAAAACCTGGACATGAATGTATGAGTAGCCCCTAGGAAGCAGTAAAATTAGAAACTGGCACTTATGTAGCAAGTCCTAATATATGCAGCTGACCTTGGTGACATTACAAGAGCAATCTTCACACAGATAGAATTTTTAATGGAGTATCTATAATGCATTAGTCATTGATGCCTTTGCCTTGCATCAGGCATTCAGATCTTAGGTCCATTTTCCACTGTACTTACTGCAGTCAAGTTACAAGGGAAAAATCTGTTATTTCTTGCTGTATTATTTTATTGCTGACCTTTTATAATACCGTTTAGTTTTGGAGAAGCTTTTCTTTACCAGTATAAATTCTTTTATCCTGATAAATATTACTATGGATCATAAGTTGAGGGAAATGAGTGCCCTTATGTGGCATGAGAAAGTAGCTTTGCATTACAGGATTTCATTCTTTTTGTATGCACAGGGTGTTGAGATTGATTCTTTTTCATTCTGAAATGACAAGAGTGCAGCACATGCCCCTGTCTGTCTGTCAAGAGAGCGAGTTAATATTGGTAATAGAATGGGTGAGTTTACTGAGGAAAAGAGGTAGAATAATTATTTGGCTTTAATAGATCTATTTCTGAACTAATTCAGTAACTTCTTGGTTTATATGAGTGATTCATTGGCAGAGATTGCTATTGTTGCAGAAAGACTTGTGTATATTGACCACAGCTGATTCTATAGCTAGTTTTGGCTGAACCTGGTAATATTGTCATCTCTATATCCTCAAAATTTGTTTTCAGAAGAAATTTGGGGGGATTTAATTTTGACAACTATTATTTTCCAGCATGTCTTCATGAAGACTTGCTTGCTTAGGGAAGGAGCACTTTTCTTTACTCTACCCTCTGCTAGTGAGAGCAGTGCATAATCTAGTATCCATACTACAGCAAAAGGTGCTGAGGAGCCACTTGAGTGTTCCTGATTCTGTCATGGATTCTGGCAGTTTTCTTGCATATAAGATGTGGCTTCCTGAGTGTGGAAAAATAAAGTGAAATTAATAGACAGGGAAGGAGAAGGCATTTTTGAAAATGTTGGCCCCGATATGTCAGTTTCTGCATTTCTAAACTGAAGGATTCTGAATATTTCACAAGACTCTTTAAAGGCTCTGTGAGTGTTTGCAAGGTGTTTTAGAGCTGGTTGCATGGGAAACTGCACTGCAGTGCAAGGAGCAACATCTTCACTTCAGACCACACCTCTGGAACGTTTGTACATTTGGTGATAGCCTCATCTGAGAGATTGTCATAGATCTGATTTTCTCAGATGTATTATTAGCCTCTTCCCCAGGAATTTTATTGGGAGGAAAAGAAAAAGGATTTGTTTGTTTGTCCCAGGTGCCCTCAGAGTGTGTCAGAGCTGGTGTCAGTGTGCCATTTGCTGTCATGTGCACTCTGTGATGCTCCTGCCCAGAGCATGTGTACAGGATGGATTGCTGTCTGTCTCAGGAGTGTGTGAAGGGATAGACTCTTCAGTGGAGTTCATGGCAAGTGCTCAGTCTACCTTATCATAAAAACATAAATAAATAGTGCCTGCAGATTTTATAATTTATTGTGAATCCATCAACCTAAGTTAAAGAGTTACAATTTTTCAGGAAAAGCAAAAAAAACCCCAACCCCATGTTTAGTTAATCAATATGTGACAGAAAATCCAGGTTTTTTCCTCTGTTTATCAATAATATGTGGTTTTATTAAATTGCCTGCCCTGTCTCAGTTTGACATACAAACCTTGTTTGACATATGGTGGCTGTTGCTTGCACCTGGAGGTTGAATGTACTATGTAGAGCATGTAACGAAGGAGATGGGGTTTTGTTCATCCTTTCAGTTAATTCTGTGTGTTCTTTTCTTCCCTCCCCTTCGTGCTGCACGGCTGATTACCACCCTAGGACCTTGCAATGGGACACAGACCCCTCAGTGCTGCAACTCCAGTCTGACTCTGAACTTGGGTATATGTCAGCTCTTTTTGTTATCCTTTCTTTGCAAGAATTATGTTGGAAATGCTTCCTAGCTGAGCTGGTTGTATGTGAATTTCATTTGCTTTTTTGAGTCAAAAAGACCACAATTTAAGTTTCATTTTTTAAGTTTCATAAATAAGAAGCTTCAGCAAAGTCATATTTGTGGGAAACAACCCAGCTATTTAAACAACCTTATGAAAAGACAAATTGCTATTTCTGTTGCCTGAAACACAATACAAATAACTATTTCATTTCAGATGAAATGTTATTATTGTGGCATATATGTGCATGTATAGTTACATTGATCTTGTTTGTACCTGTTGATTCAGACTGTTCTCTGAATCATTTGCAAGATACTTTTCCTCCTCCTTTCTGCTGGTTATAGTTAGGCTGTTTCCATATGCAGTAACAATGTCCCCTTTTCCCTTAGGAGCTGTTTGTGTGTTTAAAATTGTACAATTAAGTATGATCATAGTCCCAGAGTAAGTGCCATCTTGGTTGAGTTCAGGCCTATGAAGTCTTTTGAAATTTTTAATAGAGCTAAAATTAATATTTTATAGTTTGGGACTGCTTTACCCCAACAAGTGAAAAAATTAGTTTATTTAAATTATGTAGAAATGCTTGCCTGCAGAGGTATTTAGGATAACCTGTTCCCCTAAAAGGGTGGGTAGCAGCATGAGTCATAGGTAAAACAAAATCACTGCTGTGAAAAATTTGTTTCACCAGTGTTATTCTACAGGGTTGTCTGTTTTGAGTCTCCAGGCAACTCTCTCGTGCTTTTGCTACTTTATTCACCATTCTGTCAGAAAAACAACAGCTTCCCTTTAGCTGATTGACAGTGCTCCCTGCTGCAGTTAGGTGTGTTAGGTCTATTCACCAGGGAAGATCCACAAGGAAAGTATCCAGAGAGTTTTCTAAACAGAAGTGTTTCTCCATATCTAGAACTCCTAGGAATGTTTGTAGTTTACACATGAGTGTGACTTCAAATAGGTCACACATCTACAACTTTACCTGGGCTGTACCAAAAAGGTAGAGTTTTTTGAGCTATTTTAACCTACAGAAACTTTATAGAAATCCCAGCTGCTTTTTTTACAGAAGTTTGAATTAAAAGATGAGGACTCCTAGGAGCAAGGTTTCTCAAACAGCTGTGCAAAGCAAGTTCCTTTATCTGACTCACAAAAAGATTACTCTGTATGTAGAGACTTCAATCAATTACCAGCAACCAGTGCAGAGGCAGAAAAGAAGCATGCCAAAGAGCAAATCCACAGGCATACATTGTAATGGATGTCCTGTCCCTTTTGAAAGAAAACTGTCTTCAAACCCAAGGCAGAGTTAAACTTTCCTCTAATGTCCTGAGACTAGAGCAAAAAAACCCCAACAAAACCAATGCAAAAGAAATCCTGCAGTCAGCAATTAAATGATGTGTGTCTCAAAACACTTCTAGCAGATACATGTTTCTTAAGATACCTATGGACAGAAGAATCAGTTTTCATGTATGGATTTTAGTCTCTATCCTCCTACTGACTTCCCATTAGCAGTTTGGAAAGGAATCCTTCAAAGCTTATGGGCTCTCTAAGATGAATATTTATTGAATTTATGAGAATTATGAGCACCTCAGATGAAAAATGGGGATGGGAAAACAATAAACCTTTTAGTGTTGCCCTAAAAAGAATGAAAGGCTTGAACATTACAGCACATATTTGGTAAAGTCCAGGTATTGAAAGGAAGCTCCAGTTGTCCCCGAGTGCTTGGGACCAAAGGCTAGGCCAACTTTTAGTAACATGAGAACAATTAGAGGTGGCAATTAGACACAGGCAATCAGCGATCAACAGATCACATTCCTTCAGATGAGGAAGGACCTCTGAGTCTTCACCAGTAATTACAGGATATGGGTGGCACAAGGCATTTGTAGAGGCACCAGCAGTTGGTGTGTTGGAAGTGTTTCAGATGAGGAATTCCATGCATTGTCTCAGCACAGTGCTGTGGGAAGTAGCTCACTTCTGGGACACAGTGGGCAGAGCTTCAATTCACCCAACCAGCAGTTAAATCCAGCTCTCCTTTAGGGTCATGTTCCCCATCCGCAGGCAGTCCAGGAGATACAGAGTGACCTCATGTGAAACTGTTTTAGAATTAGGTGAGGTTCTAATTAGGTCCAGATTAGACACATAATTAATTAGGGGTTATACTTAACCAAGACCACTTTCAAGAGTCTCTTTCAATGCAAAGAACCTCAGTAAATGGAAAGAGGAGCCTGGGGCAGCAGGGGACTGATGCACAGGGAAATCAAACTGACCAAGAAGGCAACAGAGATTGCACACCTGGTGCTGAGGGAGGGAAAAGCACATGAGAGTTTGCTGGGGTGAGATATTTATTAAAGATTGAATTCACACAGACCGTAAGTTAAAGCAGCTACAAAATGTAAAACTACTAAAATTTTTGCCAGCTGGAGAAACTTTTCTGCCCCTAGTAATGAGGTAGAAGTTTTTCTGTAGAGTTTTTAGACAATTGTAGATTTTATTCAGATTGGCAAAGTCAGAGATGGTTGTAAGGAGGGAGACTTGTTAATTTTTCTTCTTTGAAAAGAGGAAAGATTCAGAGCCACAACTGTTTCTGCTCTAGTGGTTTGTTACACAATACAGCTGATTTGTACCTATTACCTACTGAATCTAATTGCAGTCAGCTTAATAACAACCCAGGAAGTAAAACAGATTGGAAAAAAAAAAAAATTATTGATGCAGCTGAAAATTCAGTAGGTGTTATCCAGTGATGACAGTTTCCTTTTTAGACTCCCATTTCCTTTCAGACATGAATCTTAATTGAATACCTAAACCACTGTAAATTAATTAGGTCAAAACCCCTATGACTTCTTCTGATAACCTGGAAAATGAAGAGGATATGGATAATGTGTAAGAATTTTCTGTTTTTCCAAATTTATCTCTTCAATAATGTGGCAAGTTGAGAAACATTGTGTCCTGGAATTTATTTCCCTATAAGTGCACAAGTGTGCTCGCACTTGTTGATTCAGGCAGCTGGCCTTATTTAATTAATTTTCTTATTTTGTTTGCATTATTTCTCTGCTAAAAGTTGGCCTTTTTTCCAGTAAAACACTTCCAAGTAACCTTTTTATATTCTTCATTCCCTGCAAACAGTCAGCTAATGTTCAGGAAATAAACTGATTTTTTCCCCTGCTGCTGAGTGAACTGTGCACAGCTAAAAGTGTTCATGGCCATACTCAAGTGCATCTCTTCTTTCTCCCTTGCCCACTTACAGTTTGATTCACTGATTTATTTCCTATGGTTTATTTAAAGCAAGGGAAGTAGACAAAATAGAAGGCAATAGTTGCTCTGCTGCAGTTATGTTTTAGCTCTTCTCCAGCCCTTGCATTAGGACTACACTTTAATTATAAACCTACTTCAAGGCCACTATTAATGGTTCCTGTGAAAAGGCAGAATCTCCTTCTTTATGGAAATGACACACCTTGCCAGTTAAAGACTCTGTTACTGCTCCCAGCTGAACATTTGGCAGTTTAATTCATTCTGGTTTAAACCCTCTGTACCCTTTCCACAGCTGTGTGTCCCAGGCTGAGGATGAGCTCCTTTGAGCAGACAGAATATCATAGTAATGATGGTGTGAAAGAAAATTTTGTTGCATGTTAAGAGGGACACAAGCAGGCCATTTCTCTCTCCCATTTGCACTCCCTCTCAGCAGCATGATCTAGAGGTTCAACAATTGGACTTTACTATGGCAAATGGTTCCCAGGTTAATTTTCTTCACTGCAGTGAGGTACTTCTCATGCATTGTTGTGTTTCACCTTTACAAACACTGAAGTATTTTTATCCTGTCCATAGCAGCAAGCATTTGTTCTTGGTGCTGATTTACATTTACCATGACTGACTTTTTGATGTTGTGTGTTTCACCTCAGACGCAGACTGCACAAACTAGGGGTGTCCAAGATTACCCAGGTTGATTTCTTACCCCGGGAGGTGGTATCGTACTCCAAGGAGACACAGACACCTCTGGCCACACATCAGTCTGAAGGTAAGATTTATGGTTTTTTAAAAAAACATTTTAATAGAAAATTTGCATCCAAGTTAAAGAATGTAATAAAAATAATAGTAAGTCATAACATAGCTGCTTATCATGTGTTTTCTGCAAGGCAGCTATTGTTTATGTGATTAATGTCTGTTCTGATGTGAATAATTATAAAAATCACTTTAAATAGAGGTGGAACCAAACTACTTCTGACTTACAATGGGTTGTGCTTAGATAGCAGTTTAATCGGAACATTTTTGAAAATAAATCGTTATGAATATAATTAAAATTGTTCTTTATTTCTTTTTTTTATGTTTTCTCAAGGAAGTTATAAATTCTGTGCTTTGTAAAGAGGCAGTGTTGGAATGTTGCCCTCAGTTGTTTGATCAGGGTAATTGTGTCCCCCTGCTGTAGGTGAAGCTTAGGGAGAAGATGCAGTTTAGCTTCATACACTGAAAAAGGAGGTTTGCATACTTTGATGTGGACAGTCTTTCTTTCTTTCTCTCTGCTGACATCATGCTGGCATCTGTACTCATGGAGCTGTTTGTTGGCTTTTTGGCTCTCTTGTTGATGAATAAATACACAGAGTGGCAGAGGTTTGCTGATCTGCCATTGTTGTACTGCAGAATGCTGATTGCAGGTCAGTGGAACCATTTAAACTGATTGCAAAACAGCACATTAGCCTGATGTTTCCTGTGCACTAGAACAAAGCAGATAGAAGAGGAAAAACTCATAGCAGTCTTGACATAATTTTTGCTGTTTATAATGAAGGATCAAGAAAAGTTCAACAACTGAGTAATTTTCTGCAGAAGATAATGTAGAACTTTACCAGGCCTTATTCAGAGAAGAAAAATACTCAAGTAGGTTCAGAAGGTGGTGGTGGTGGTGGTAAATCTGTCTAAATGTAAGGTACTGTCAGGGAAAATAGAGTGATAAATGTAGCCAGTTGTTGCTGGGGTTTTTTATAACTGGGTAACCAGGTCTGCCTTAGGAAGCAGAAATAGAAACTGCTGAGCTGGCTGCTCAGATTGTGCTTTTCTGGAGAACAACCTTGGTTCTCTGTGGTCAGAAATAGTGCCTTCAAACACAGACAGCTCTTTTGCTGGGATGATACTCCTTGAGCAGTGTGTCCAGAGAGCTTTGCCTGCTCATAGGGAGAAGCAGTCTCAGAAGCCTCCCTGGGTCAGTCCAGCTCATCTCTGCTTGTTTCTCTGTGGGCTGCTGAAGCCTCGAGAAAATGGGTTTTGCCCCTGAGTCTTTGTCTTCTTTGCTGAGGACCAGTTGATGCTCTACCCTGGAGCATTATCATGAGTTCATTGTTAGATCAGATGGAGAGGGTGTCCTTCCTCTCTGGCACGTGGCCTTTATCCAATGCAAGAACCCATGGATATGGGGAATTTAAGACATGGCTTTGTGTTTGCCTCCCTTAGACCTATGACTCTAGCACTCATATGAGCTGACCTGCCTTTGACTATTACAGAAAAAAGAAAAATAAGCTCTCTACTCCATCTGGAAGTAGGCTGGAATGAAAAGGACAGGCTCACTTAAGGAAGCATCTTCTTTCAGTAAAATCTTGATTTTTTCCCAATGAGCTCTTCAACTATTACAAAATCTTTTTCTTGCTAGACAAAAGGACTATCTCCAACCCCGCAAGGAAAAAACTCCAAACAGCAGTGTGATGCCATGGAGCCTGGCAGTCATGGCAATGAGCAGGGAGGCAGTGTGGTTTGAATTGGTCCTCCCAGCACAGAGGAAGGTCACTTGTTCGTTCATTTGTGTGAAAGAAGATAAGTGCAAACATAAAACATCATGCACTTTTAGCTGCCTGAGCCAAAACTGTGATGGAAGGGGTCAAGTATGTGGGTTTGGTGACTGGATTTGTTATATTTCCTATTCTCTGTCATCACAGCCAAGGAAAACATCAACAGCAGTGGTGTTTTACATATTAAAATACAAAGGAAATATCACCCAAAGGAAATATCACCCAATATCTTACTTCAGATGTGTGAGGGAGAGAAAGTGTAACTTACATTTCCTTTCCAATCTGCTACTGGGGAATTCTCTGCATGTATCTTGGATATGATTATGGCTGTGCATCAGCAAAGGAGATTCAGGAAAGTTTGGCTATTCTGTTGAGAGACTATTTAACTGGAAATTCTCTAGGGGGTAAATAAGCACCGTGATTTTGGCCTCCCAATGCTGAGCCCTTCATACTGTCAGTCTAAACATGAACAGAAGAGAGAGATTCCTCAGGAGAGCAGCTTAGAGAAGAAGTCTCTACACTGTTTCTATGCATTCATGTGATAAAATATAGCCATTATCTTTTCAAGATAAATTGTTCAGCCATTACTATGGCTATGGGCTCAGTTATTTAGCATCTGAAGCCTTAGAGTTTGAGAATAGAAAACAAGAAACTTGGATGAGTCTGGCTTCAGTGTTTGGAATTCACTTTTCACTGACTGCCTTAAATATTGGAAATGTCAAAATGCAGAATTTTAGGATGAGATTGTCCCACACTTGGCTTCTTGTTTGGAAGACAACTAATGAAGGGTATAGCTGATTGAAAAGATGGGTGAAATGAGAACTTTGACTCCATTCAAAGTTCTTGAGCCTTTTCAAAATATCCTCATCAGATTTTCTGCATTTGCTTCTCTATAGAGCAAGAAAGAAACTCTGAGGTACTTTAAACCTACTGCTGTTCTGGAGCTCTCTGTGTGTTTTTTGTGGTAATGGCTATTGCCCACCAAACCTAATAAAACTGGAAAGGGAAGGGTTCACTCTGGTAAGTCCAAGTGGTGCCAGAGAGCCAGATGCTATGTGCACTGAAGTCTCAGCTTGTCAGCTGCTAATTTTAGAAGAAATAGTGTGGCATTATTCATCATTGTATAAAAAACAGATTAACTCCTCTTTTCAGAGCAAGTAATTTGCCTTATTTCAGAGGAATAATGACATGTCATTTCTCCTACCAACTCTATTATTTAGGGAGATGTGTATATGTATCATTCAATCCTTTGATCAGAAGAATTTAATTCTTTTGCTTTATTTAGGTCACAGTCAGCTTCAGCCTTTTCTTTTCTTCCTTGCAAGATGACTTCAAAAACACACAGATCTTGGCTCTGGAGCCTGAGAAAAAATCATGCTCTTTATTTTCCCCTTCCTCCTGCTATAATTGAACTTGAATTTAGGTATTTGTAGGCATTGAGAGACATTTTACTAGCGCTGTTTTTCCATTCTGGAGTTGATTAAGACCTAGGCCATGCCAAATAATTTTTGAGAGTTCTCTGACACACTTCTTTCACTGTGCAGTGGCTCTCACATCACTTCAGGAGTGGCAGCCCCATGTAGCCTTCAGTGGTTGGACCCTCCAAAGCACTGCAGACCTGTTGTTTCTTAAAAGTGCACCTAGAAGAAAACAGAAAAGCCATGGCCTAGCCTCTGGTAAGGCCAGAATGGGTCCCTCACCCAGGATGGGTGCAGCAGTGGACTGAGTTCTGCGTGACTGCCTGCAGTCCACCTTTTCCAACAGGAAAACAGTGTGCACATTCAGGCTCTGCTAGATGCCTGCCTCATCTCCAGCTTACTGTTCTGCTCTTTAATGGGCCAGGAGGTAAAATCTCAGAGAAGGGAGGTACTCTTCTGATCTAGGTCCCCTCAGAAACTGAGGGCTGTAAGAAGGACAAATTCTGTGATCTTTCTGGCTTTGCTGTCCAGTGTCAGGAGAGTGGTTATTCCTCTTTTGCAAAGTAGAAACTGCTTCATCAATAAAATTAAATGTTCTCACATTCTGCCTTGATAGACTGTCACTGCAAATAGGTTAGTCAGAAATGCATTCCTGAAAGAGTAGGTTCTGTGTACAAGAGAAGATCTGGCTTTCTAAAACAATGGAAGTCATGTGCACTTCATCAGTTCATCACCTTCAGCAGATGGGGGGAAAACAAATGATCTGCCATACTCACCTCCTGAGCAGGGTAACCTCATCCTGCCTCACAAATGTAGCCCAATTCTGGCAAAGAACACAATGAGACCTGTGATCCATCTGTTTATCTAGCTTTTTAAACACTAAGGGTATTTTGACTATTAGAGAAAAAAAGAAACCTCTCTACTCCATCTGGAAGTAGGCTGGAATGAAGTGGCAAAATGGAGGTGGAGCTCCAGAGGCTGGGTTGGGTTCTGTGTGTGACTGACAGTGTAATTCTCTGAACTGAGGTTCCTGAAAGTTGCCCTTTGTAAAGCAGTGAGGGAGGAGAGGGGAATTCTCTCAGTCAGGCTCATGAGACACATGAGCCTGTCTGTGTGTGATACCAAATGTTAAGTGTCTTCTGTAGGGTGAACCAAAATTCTGCGGGTGCCACAGACTGCATTGACTAGTTCTTCACTGCCAGACTTGGTAAGAGAGCTCTTTATAGCCATATTGATTTAGGTTTGTCATTATGGAGTAAAATGGGTATGTCTTACAGAGTGCTACATTGGCATATGTGAGGCCTCTGGCCTACTTTGAGTTTTGGTAATTGGATTGGAGTTATCTGTGACTAGGACTGACAAGCTCCAATGCTGTGAAAGCAAGTCAGACCTCTGGAATTTTATCTTTTCCATGATAAAATCTGTAGATATTATGGATTTTATTTATACTTTAATTCTATTTATACTTTGATTGTCAAGGTCCAAGATTTCCAGGTTTAATCGGTGGGGAGATCTGTCTCTGTACATGCTTTAGGATGCTGTGCAGCAGCCCTCTAGCCCAGCAAACTCCACCCCAGTCCTTCTGTGCCTTGCTGTGCCTGACTGTAGCTCAGCTCTGGCTTTGTGGATGCATGCTGTGCTTTGGAAAAGCCAGTCCCAGAACTGAGATCATACTTGAGCTTTCCCATGGGCAATCTGGCTGGAGCTCGTGGATCAGAAGCTGGGGTTTAAGTTAAAGAGCTTACTTTGGATTTTCCCTTCCAGAAAATTGTAAGCTCAGCTCCAGTCTCAACAGGACAAGTCTGGACCCAAGAATAGCTTTGAATGCCTCATTTAATGGGAAATGCAGATGCACATTTGTGCATTACCATGCATGCAACATGTGTGTCAGGATCCATGATATTGTGTGATGGAAATTGGACATAACTAGGGGGAAAGCAAAGGCCTTCTGAGGTAAACAAAAGGAGATGCTGAAAAGCAAAACTAAGATGGAAATCACTATTAAAAAGAGAAGATGACCTAAGGATGAATCAGTGTTAAAGCAGAGAAACTTTTTTTAAAGAAACAGAGCCTTAGGATTTGTACTAATGGGCACTAATTTTGTAATAATGTTTTGTAACTTTGTAAAATACTATGCTCCATCCTAAGCAGTACCATGTATTGCTAAGTGTTACTAGTTATAAAGATATATAAAACTCCAGTTTGCCTTTTCTTCTCAGACTGCAGTCCATCAGAGTTGTACTGTGGATCTCAATAGCTGGCATAAGAACTCTGATTCAAGATGGCTTTTTTTGTAAATCAAAAAAGCTTAATTTTTTACTGTTGTACCAGACTGTACAAGATTGGAAGGGACTAGAATGAAACAGTGCAAAGATTTGAGGCATTGCATTATATAGCAGTCTTTCAATAATTCCTCTTTCTTCCTGTCACAAGTGCATCACCTTTTCTAAATAAAAAGCTTTTCAAGGTGGATTTTAATTTATTTTTTTTTAATTTAGTTTTGACATAAAAATCTTTCAAAGGCATTCAGGCAGCGCTCTCTGGTGGTGCAGCGGTGAAGCGCCGTGCCTGAGGAATGCCGGCAGGGAGGGATGCGGGAATGCCGGAGAGACCTGCGGGAAAACACCCGTCTGATCTTTTGCCTGAGGCAAGAATTATATTTGACAGAAGGTGCTTGAGTTGTATGTATGACTGAGATGTGTGAATGCAAGTGCTGGTGAAAGAAGTGTGAGAAGAGACCAAGGCATTATACAGAAATTGGGGTAAAAATTATATTATTTAGAAATGTTGAAAAGCTTAGGTATTCAGAGCAATAATACACTGGTGAAATCAGGTGCAAACCCTTGTTATTATCAGTCCCTTTCGAAGTACAATGAGTGAAGTACAATTTGTTAAGGTACATGTATTCCAGACCAGCCACAACAGGCAGCTACCAGGTGTGTTGGGTCTGTATTCCACTTCTCACCAGATACAGACATTGGATGTATACCTCTGAAGGCTTTCTTCACCACCTGGCTCATGGTAATTTTATGTGGTGCAGAATTAGAATAAGGACTAGGCTTTAGAAATTAGTTTCTTTGGTTTCTGTTGTGCAGAAAAATGTATTTGACACTTGTGAGGATTTCTTCTAGGAGGAAGAATGAAGAGGCCACAGTCTGGTCATGGATACTTTGGTGTTTGAGTGCAGAAAGGGACATCAAATGTCTGTTTTCGTAAAATATGTAGCAGACTTTGGCTCAAACAGGATTTCAACAAGGCAGTGCCAGTCCCTTTGTAAAAGGTGGCCTAACAGTATATTAATCAGCAGTCATTGCTTCAGTATTTGCTCCCTTCCCTGTTTCTCCTTCCAGGTTTTCTCTAAAGACTTCTGGAAAAGGGCTTTTCTCAAGATGATTCTCAGATAGTCTTATGCAGAGAGCCCTTTTAGTGCTAAACTGTTTTGAACAAGCAGATCTGACAATTTATTAAGCATCAGTAATTCTCAGGGAATTATCTACTAAGAACTGGTTTAGCAGAAAGATTGCCTCTAGTCACAGACAGTTGGAGGTCTGAAGAAGGAAAACTCTTTAGAGATCTTGGACTTTTTCTTGATCATTTCATTACACAGGGATCAAGTTACTTACCTCTTTGCAGCTGCTCCACAATCTTAACAAAATTTTGGGCAGCTCTCCTGAAAACCAGGCATACCCACACAGGAGTTCCCTGCTCCAAAGTGTCCCTGACCTTTTGCAGACTCTGGTTTCTTTTGCACAAGGTGCTCCCGCATTAAATGCCAGCCAAGAAAGCATATCTGGGAATTCTTTATGAGGGTGGGGAGAGAACAACAGACCCTGTCACAGCTGAACCATGCCTTCTCTAAACCATTCAGGCAACAAAAGATGAGGAACAAACCAAAGCTTAACTGCCTTCTTGGTGAGACAAGGAACCAGTTTTTGGCCTGTGCTGCCTAGGAGGGGAGTGTTGTGCAATTTTGTTCTGTGCATGGAAACAACACTGCTTCAGAGCCTTTGCAGACATCATGGGGAAGGACCATGCTGTACCAACCTTCCTTGCCCCTTCTTGATCCTCATGGGTCTTTGTGCTTTTAACCAGGTGGATTCCATCCTCCACCCAAGAAATGGGAAGCTGTTCTCTCCTAGAATAATCCCAAAAGCATTGTAGTCAGTCTCCTTGTGTGGAAACCAGTCTGCTCCTTTAGTTGCAGTGGGAAATAATGTGATTGAATAAGATCCTGGTACATCTGGTGTTGCTTGATGGAAAACAAGAGAGCTGATGTTAAGAGCCCTGACCTCAGACTCCTTTAACTAGCTGCAAGTCATCTCACAGTGCCTTTGACCCATCTCTGTGTCCTGACATCTGAAACCAGCAGTGATCCATGAATTCAGAGAGAAGCCCTGTAACACCTGTATGCAAATTGAATTCTTTGTTGGCTGGAAATGAAAACCTTCCTCTAAGTCTTTCTTCTCTGCAAAAGATCCTGGCCGTGTTTTACACATGAACAACTGCTGTATTGAGCTGATTTGTTAAATGTTCCCCTCAAGCAACAAAATATTTCTAAACTTATTTGCAAATATATGACTATTAGTATGTTGTAACATAGCTTTAACATGAGAACAAGGAAATTGTCCCACTAATGAACAGCACCATGATTTCCCCAGTCAACAGTCAGTGGAATGACAGTGGCCAATTTTTTTTTCATATGTTCCTAGTTATCACTTTATGTATCATTTCAGCAGTGTTTGAATATTCTTTGAATTAGCAGTGTGTATACATATTACAATGCTCAAATGAGAAGGTCCAGACCTGAAAATGTAAAAAGGGTGAAATTTGGGTTAACAGTGCTTCCAACAGAACAATGAAGACATGCCTTTTTGTTTTCTTCAGAAACAAAGCACGCTTTTTCCTGCCATTCCTGTAATTCCTTCTTTAGACTAATGGGTGATGCCTATTCAGTATATACAAGAATAATACCCAGCACCTTCTATTATGTCTTTAGTAACCTTTGGCAAATTCTGGCTTTGTAACGTGGACCAATCTCCACTAGAATTTAAGACAAGATTAAGAAAAATGTGCATTGTAGAAGTAGCAGTTATTAATCCTCAGTGCTCTAATTAGCCCTTAATCTTTCTAATCCTGTAAGTAGATACAAAATCAGGGCTGGAATAGACACAGGCCATAATGTGGAAAGGCCTTCATTAGTGGTGTTAAAAAGATGTACAGAAAACGGCTTGGTTACTTCACACTTCTCAGTTTGATCCTTGGCACTTGGACTCTAAGAGATGAAAAAGATTCACGTGCCAAAATCCCCTCCTCTGTTTTAACCCACAGCACTAATGTACTGGGTCAAAAATTACACAGCTGAAAGTTCTCCTGTTCAGCACCTCTCTATCTTCAATTCTATAGCTGAGCCTGAGCCTGAGAAGCTGGCTAATTGTGCCCCTCTATAGTCTCCTTTAATTGGCTCATTTCCATAGGAGAGGCCACCTGCCTTGGATAGAACAGTGTCAGCTGCTTGCCCTCAGACTAACTGGAGAGGGAGCCAAGTGCCTGGGCTGGCTGGAGTGGAGCATTTGGCACACCCCACATGACTGCCTGCCTTGGGGATGAATGGGGATGCGCCCCAAGCTGGGTCTTTGTTCCCCAGGTGTGTCCCCACACTCTGACCTGAGCACCTGTGCAGAGCCCTCCATGGCACCCCGGGGCCCCCTTCTATCCCCAAGAGCTGCTCCAGGGTCATGTAAAGTCCTGCTATACTTAGTGTAAAGGCAAACCGTAGATCTCATCTGTATGTAATATTTGAGAATCCCTGCTCAAAATCGGTAGCAGCTGGATCCTTTCCAGAGAATCCTTTTGCTTGCTCGCTCAAAAGAGTTACTCTGAAAACTGAAGAAAGGATCTGGGTGAAGAAACCTTTAATGAAATGGATATGTCAGTAAAGTAAAAGTCTCAGCATGAATTCCCACTGGCCACTATTAATAGAAGATGGAATTCTCTTTTGCTGCAATACAATAGACTGTCTCCACAAATAATGTCACTTTTCAACCAGACCCTGGCTGTCACTTGCCCATCTATCTTATTTAAAATAAACTTAGCATGTATTCACTCTGAGCCACAATTACTTCAGATGTATGTCCTAACCATAAACCTCCAAACCAGACCTCTCTCTTCCTGCAAGCTAATACCCTACTTAAAGCACACTGGAAGTGAAAACATAATCATTATTTTTCTGAAATGTGTTGAGCTTGAGCCACGAAGCTTCACACTTATTTTAAGTCTATAATTGCATGTTGTTGCTGTGGATACTCCTTTTTTTTTCCTCACCCCAATTGTGTTGTGAAGTTTGCTACATCCAAGCTCAGTGTGGGTTCAGCTCCTCTGTGATTGGCACAAGCAGATCCCTGCACTTATGAATAGACTCACTGATCTCAGTAGCAGCTGCTGGGTTTTGAGGACTCTCAGAATCCACTGCTTGGTTTGGAGCTGAACTTCTTTGAAGGTCTTGCCCCAGCTGCACAACAGGAGAATTTTTGAAATTTTAACCGTTAATCATGGTTATTTCATATTTTCTTTCTTGTCATCTTCACTCAGATGTTCACTCTTCTCTCCTAGGCACCCATTACTCAGCAACAGCACACGCAAAACAGCACTCATCTGCTGTGAAACACAGAAAGCACTAAAGATCTCACTTGTGGCTGCGTGAAGAGTTCTCTGTGTGCTGGTATTGCATCACAGATAATGTGCAGGTTGAGAACACAGCATCTTACACAATGAGACAGCACAAACTCCTCCTGCATGTGTTTCACTGACTTCTTACCTGTGACATGAGACAGGCTGGCATTCACGTGGGGGGATAATTGAGGCCAAAAGAGCTGAACCCAGCACAGTCTTGTGAGGGGGACATGGACGTAGCCCAGACTGTCCTTCAGTCTGTGCCCAAGTTTCCAGAGCAGTGGAATAGTTAATTTGGTCCAGATGTCAGCTGGGCATGCTGTAACATGCTCCCAGTTCGTACTGATCAGGAATAAGCATCTCTTATCTCTGCCTTTTCTTCTTTGCTAGATTGGGTACTGCAGTAAGCTTGGGTTCAGGATTTCCAAGTAGGCAGGGAGCTGCTGTTTAAGTAAAGATATAACAAATTTACATCTGGTTCTCATTTGTGCAATCATGAAAAGGTGTCTAGTGAACAGTGAGCTTCCGTTTTCAAGAATGCCTTGGACAGATTTAGGGTGGAGTGTGCAGGCACAAGTGCACCATTACACAGTGTGCTTGGGAAACATCTCTTCTGCCATTCCTAGTTTGTAACAGGATGGAGGCAGAGAGTGAACAGGAGATTAATCTGGTCTCTCTTTCCTCTTATTGTCTCTAGTCTATGCATGTTTAAAACTTGCAGATACATTTATATAGTTTTTTAAAATATTTAGTTATAAGTACAGCTATAGATACAATGTTTACATAATGTATTACCTATCTGTATATCTAGATTTATATGTAGATTTACAGAGACTTGTTTATATGTAGATTACAGAGGTTTGTAGGTGCACACATAAAGCTGACCACTACAAGTCTCACTGCCTGCCAAGTGATACCCTTGGGCTCAAAGCAATGGTGTAAATCTCAGGAGTCTTATCTTTATTACAATCTGTATGTGTAATTCAGAGCAAGTCACAAACTGAGTTACAATCAATGCAGAGACATAGACCCATCTCTTCATTTCCCACAGTACAGACCGCTGAAAGCTTAAACATGAGCTAAGTGAATTCACAACAGCCTAATTTACTAGGATTTTTAGCTGTCACAGAGCTGTCTGATCTGGCAGCATGACTAGTGCCAGTACCCAAGCTAGGTAGTTGCATCCTTGTTGAGATACTTCAGGAGTCCAGTGCAGTCACAGGCAATAGCTCTGCCTTGAGGGGCCAGACCTGTTTGTGTAAATTTCCATACTCAAAAGAGTGACACAGAACCTCCCAGAAGGCAATTTATCCTATCTATTGTATTTATCATAACACTGGAAAAAATTATCTTCTATTTGTGCCTTTCTTCACTGCTTACTGGACTTAACCAACACATTCAAATTATAACCTAAATTTTTAGATGATTTAGGTAATTCCAACCACTTTGTGATGGGAATATGGGCAACTGCATTATGAATTATTTTACTGTCATCTCTTGAAACAGTTTTGGAACTGCTGTTATTGCTATTTCTTTTCTTGAGCTCCTTCATCTCTTATGTATTGCCCTTTGAAGTGGCTTCTTAGGCCTCTGTGAAAGAATAGTGAAAAAGCAGGCACCTTATTTTCCCCTGTAACCTATGTAACTGAGGGCAGCTCTTTCCCAGCTGATAAAGGCAATAGTATCAAGAAAAAATAGAAAAATTACTTTGCTCTTTTATATCTTCAATTAAGTAGTGTTTTCATACTATTCAGAGGACTTTATTGTGTAGACTCAATACTACGCTTTATGTGCTAACATTTATTTTGATGCATCAGTCTTGTTTTCATATTGTGTAGTTCCTCAAATGCATGTTTCTGCCCCATTTTGCTCAAGGGTTTTTCTGTACAGTAAAGCCCATCAAATTCCTTCCCCCAAACAGTGTTGAGCATCAAGTGGATACATACCTAGATCTGGAAATTATAGCACCATGACTGTAAAATGGACAAAACCACAGCTTTGTTTACTGAGCTGTAGGATGGGGAATATATCCTTTCATCTTTTCTTTCATCCCTTTTAACTGTATCACATAGGTTGTCAGACTGTTCACTTGACCTGTGATATTTCTTGCATCAGAGTGTCCTGATGAAGTATAAAAAATGAGTGCCCAACCCCTAGGTATTAGCTATGCAGTGAGGATGTTTTCAGATCTAATTAGTGAATTAGTTAGTACTAGTTAGTGATTATCCTTAATGAATCTGGATTAGAAAAGGTTAGTAAAAGTACCTTTTCTGTTTCACAGTTCATCAGCTTGAGATAATTTAGTAACAAAGGCTCATGTTGCAATCAGGGAAAAGACTCCCGCTGACTGAAATGGGACCTGGACTGGGACCAAGTGAAGTGCTTGCCATGAGCCTAAATAGCTGACATTGTCACTGACTCATCATGTGAAGCCCTTCAGTACATTGTAGAATCATTTTATTTGTATTTGATTAAATAAAAAAGTATTTAGCTAGGCCTTCCAGCTTTGAAAAACAAAGTATTTACATAAGGGCCAGGCAACCAAATAGCTATTTGCTTTTACCCTGGTTAGCAGGCTAAATCCTGCAAATATTTATGCATGTTCTGTGCTCATCATTATCCTCTGACATGTTTGATTGTCTGATATCAGGCATGTATGTGTTTGCAAGAGGGGATCTGGTGCTGTTACTTTCATTTGTTGTATCCCATTTTGCTGATGGACTACAAGCTCTGAAGGGCAGGAAATGTGTTTATTTTTCATACCTATCAGTACAGAATATAGAAAACATGCTGTAAAGAAATACTGATCATGAAAATGTGTTGATATGTAATAGAATAGTTTGGGTTGGAAGGGACCATTAAATGTCATTTAATCCAACCCCTCTGCAATGGGATGTTTTGAATTAGATCAGGGTGCTTAGAACCCTGTGCAACCTGACCTTGAATGGTTGGGGATGGGGCATCTGCCACCTCTCTGGGCAACCTGCACCACTGTTTTACCATTCTCATTGAGACAAAACTTTTCCTTATATCTTTTAGTTTAAAGCTATTGCCCTTTGTTTCGTTGCAACAGGCCCTACTAAAGATATATATTAAATATATGTGTGTGTGTGTGTTTTAAGGGGAAAATATGCTTCTTCCCTGTATTCCAGGTTGATTCACTTTGGCAACTGCTAAAAATGTGCATTTTATTACCAACACCTTTTATCAATCCAAAGAACAATAGAAACAGCAACTCTGCTCCAATACTGGCCACATCTTGCAATAATTTATAAATGTCCCATATTAAAAATAATACAGTTACTCAAACTTTTTCAAAATGTCCCAGGGTAAGCAAATGCTTTTGTATTATTATTAGTTTTGACAAACGTGATTGTATGCTGGCCATTGTTAAAGGGTTCTATCTGCCTCCAAACACAGTGAGAGACAAAGAATTTTTAATGAATTTAATTAAAACTTTATGTGTTTTATGGTGTTCACCTCCAGCTGGTGTGCCATTCTTCTCTGTTGAATGAAGTTTCCTCTAATGCATAATGATGTGTTTTATAAGAGGGATGTTTGAACCCCCTTCCTAGTAGCCCTGAGGTAGTTTCCATGGTATGACACAGTGGTGAAGTTTTTAAAAGCAGGTCTCTTACACTTAAGTGAATTCTTTATATGGTTAAATGCACAGGCATGAATGCATAGATATGAATCTTAAATTTAAGAATCTTTTTTCCCCCTTGAAGCAGTCCTTGTGGGCTAGCTTTTATGACCCATGCTGCTGAGCATTTGTCTGTACAAATGACACACTGACATGAAAGGGTCTTGTTATTTGACTGCTTCTGTTGGGGGTAGAAAGTTGAATGATGTGTTCTCCTTTGGTTAACACACTGACATCTGTACCAGGCACAAGGTCCTGGTATTGATGGGCACTCCTAGTGCTGCTGTAATAAAAATGAACAATAACACGCAGATAGCCTCGTTAGCAAATGTTTCAGTGCATTTTATGAGACATGCTGAGACACTGCAACAAGCTGGGTCATTCCCATGGCTGGTTAGAGTTAGTGGAATTTTAGTCTTCTGCATCTCTTGTGTGTTAGGGCTTTCATTCAGGGTCTCTAAAAAGGGCAGTGACCTGTGTCCTTTTCCTGCAAGCTGTCAATCAGTATTTCTTCTGTCCAGAAGTAAGTTCGTGCTAAAAGAGGTAGGCTCTTCATTTTGAAAAGCACTTTCTTTTCAAAATCCTCACTCTGGGTGTGGCCAGACTGGAAGACAGAGCTGTATTTTTGTGGTTCTTTGGATGGTGAGATCTCAGTTGTGCAAGAATCTTGAACAAGTTCCTCAGGGAAGGAACGAATGAAGCAAGATGTCTTGGACCAGAGGAACAGGACTTAGGAGCAACTCACATCTCTACAGGGAGTAGCATGGTCCCTGGAGAAGTGTCTGCAAAGGAGGCTACAGACTTCCAGTGGTTTTGCAGGGACTTGAAAACTGAGATGAATGTTGAAAGGCATCTTCATAAATAATGTGTCTTGTTCTAATAGTTATGAGGCATTGGATAGGAAACTGGTTACTTTTTTCTATCAACTCTCTGAGGTTGGCAGAGCCTTCTATACAATCTCATTGGAAGGTGGCTAAGAAAGAAGAAGGGGATTTCCAGGAGTATGAGTGTATCAGCTGGAAAACAAATAGTCAGTGGTTACCTGGAGATGAGACTGTTCTCTTGGGAGGGAGATCTCAGTGTTGAATCCACCAGTGATCTTTAACACAGTTTTCTAAGGTTTAGCCAATAGTAATAACAACAGTAAATCACCATATCTGTTTTTCCCACCTGATGAAGGAATAAAATGGTACTGGAGAGGAGCAGTCATAAACTACATCAGAAAAAGCCTTTAGAGAAAATGGTGAAAAATGTGACATTTGGCATTTGGTGTAATGACAAAGAACTGAAGAGATGAAGGAGCATCAAAAGCTGAAGAATACTTCCTGATGTTAGGCATGGAAAAACAAAGCATGATGAACAGAAAAAGAACGTGGATAAATATGAAATTGTAAAGAATGAAGAAATGAAAAGGAATTAAATGAAGAAATAATTGGAAGAAAGTGGAGGAAGTCCTGAAAACCACAAAGACATATTGGATTTTCCTCAGAAATTAACAGGATGCTCCTGGAGGTAACAGAAGGAAAGGATATGAGGAGCTGACTGTCCTACATGGGAAAAAATCTGACCACGGACTAATGAGTCATCTTATTGCATTGCTCCTGATTCCAGATGCTCTGGCTGCAGTCTCCAGTGAAGCTTTGTTCGTTAGAGCAAAGCTGCAATGTACCCTTCAGGGAAGGTAAATCTTCTGTTGGTTAGTACAGGGAGCTCTGGGACTAAATGTGCCAGCAGCTGAGTGTCATGTCCTGTCCCTGGGGCTCTGTTGTCAGCTGATGGACTAGATTCTGTGCAGTGTAAACCGGAATAACTTCTATTTAGTGTGAGTGTGAAGGTGGCAGTCTCAGAACTGCCACCCTGTGCCTCGTGATGTGGAACTTTCTCCAGACATAAGGCTGAGCCACACGAAGGGAGCATCACACAGCTGTAAAAATGAATAATTTTATCATACATCATGGGGCCATGCACTTTAGTATGCAGTATCAGTCAGGACATCAAAGCCTCTGTAACTCACCTCCTGGTAAATCAGTGCTGCTCTTTGCCTTTGGTTAATGTTATCAAGTGGTCAAGCTGTTCGGCATTAGTTTATATTCCTGTGATCTCCAGCTCTAAAACAACATTATGTTTAACTAGTACCCTTTGTTCCTGCAGTTACTTTTGATAAGGACTTTTGGGGACAAAGGGGAAGAAACCTGAGAAGAATTAGAGTTTGGGACTACAAGGGCTGAGCTGTGTACAGCTGTGACATGCTGTTGGTGTTTCATCAGCCTGTGAACACTGACAGTCTGACAGTGAACCTGTGGGTCCTTTGAAGCAGAAAGGCAGGGCCTAAGAAAGTGTAGGAGTCCTGGTGCTGGTTGCAGTCTTAATGTTAAAAAATAGAGAGGAAATCAAGCAGGAAAGAAGTCAAATGACAGAAACCCAAGGTTGTTTTTCCCATGGTTTGTAGGTATGTTGCACAAAGTGGCCAATTAACAAAGGATGAAGATGCATGAAGATTTGATTTGTAGCAGGTTTTATTGGCATGTGAAAGTGCCACAGAAACAGAGGCTTGAAGAATGATCTTAGGGTGGAAAAGGGGGCCTTTCAGCTCAGCTGAAGTGCAACAGTGCCTGCCCCAGCCCTTTATGCAGAACAAGAGTGTTGTGGAAAGTGGCGCTGCTAAGACCATTTTGATAGGAAGTCAGGGTAGCCAAGCACACATCCAAGGGTGTGCCATAGGACGCTTGTCTTTCAAGGTGCTCTTCTAGGTGACCTAAGTGAGAAAATTCTGGATGTCTAAGGCCATTGCTGGATTTTGGAAGCAGGTCTGTACACATACATTCCTAACTGTTGGCAGGACAGTAGTGGAGAATAGAAACAGGAAATCTCTGCCTGTTTCATCTCTCTTATTCTTTTGCCTATTTAAGGTAACTATTGAAGCACAAGGGGATTTTGAGCCAAAGTGCTCATTAGCAGGTATTGTACATACAAATCATAGAATACACAAATCTGTATATACAAATCATAGAATCATGGAATTGTTAAGATTGGAAAAAGTCTTTAAGATCATCAAGTCTCATCATCCACCCTTTAGTACCACCATGTTCACCATTAATCTTTGTGTGCAGAGACTGATGTCATTTTAGGGTGAAATAGGATCATTTTGATGAAAAATGTGGACTATTAGTAAGATACACCATGGATATCCTTAAGTATTCTTTGGATTGGAAACACTGATTCTGCCAGAATATGAAGAGAATCTTACAAAGATAAAAACTAATAGAAACAGACATGCAAAAATAATGGACATTTAATAAGTTTGCCTGTACTTTTCCTTGTCTCTGGCTTCAGGCCAGATTGTCCGTGCATGGAACATGCTTAAAACCATAAGAAAATTATACCATATTTCCTTCAGAAGAAATACAAGATTTTGCTCCTCTATCTCCCTTAAATGCTTCAAAATCCCTGGATGAAAGCCCACAGAATCTCTCCTGAGGAGAAATCTGAATGTGGATAATTATGCAGGAAGCTATGAGTACTTTAATGTTTTAGCTTCTTTTACTATTTAAGTAGAAGTTAAAATGAAATAAAAAGATATATCATGTCTTATCTTGACAGGTTTTTTTCCCTTTGTTTTGGAATCCAATATTCACAGTTTCCAAAGGCATAATGAAAAATTTTATGTAGAGTTAGTTTAAGTCTTTCCTCCAGTAGTCTTTACACTGAAAAGTATTCTCTTTGAAAAGCAAAACTTTATACAAAGCTTGCCAGTATTGTTAAAATGACACACTTTTTGGTGACCTTTGCTAAATCTGCATAAATAATTCTGTCACTTTTGATTATTTCTTTCTGCATTTTAGAAAGTGCTCTAGAGAGTACTGTGCTGTTTGTGTCCATGTGAATAGCAAACCTCATGAACATTTCTATTTCTGATGGCCAGCTCTTGCGTCCTATACTTGCCCACCCTGAAACAGTCTTCAGCTCTGAGCCCTTTGCTCCTCTTGGTGATTTCAGTGAAGGGACAGCAGGAGTTACTTGAGTCAGGAAGCTGTACAGCAGAGGGTATAATTCATTTGTGAGGGATATAAATCGCTTATCCATGTAGGATATGGGTCAATCAATGTTTGTCTGCTCAACACACTTCTTTGGTCACTTTGCCTTGAATGGCCCCTGCCACATCCTGCTAACCTCCTCTAGATGTGTGTCATGAAGGCAGCAGTAGCAGTTCCCTTCTTGGACTCTAGCACAGAAATGCTTGCTGAAGCCAATTACAAAATATTTGCTGATGAAACAGAGATCAAGATATTATTTGAGTGTTCTATGTCCTCTGTATAGCTGGGCTGCTTTACAGCATTGTGCTGGACTATAAATCACATTTACATTACTTTAATGCCCTTCTCCATCCCAGTGTTGTATAAGACAGCTTCAGTGTACAGGAAAGTGAGGCCAGAACAATTTGAATGGCTTTTCCTGAAGTGATAGCCATTTGGAGCAAGCTCCCCTAGAGGCAAATTAGCAATGTGGCCTGAGATCTTTGCCTGCTGTCCACCCAAGTCCCACCATCCCATCCCCAGGCCAGCTTAGTAGGTTCTGCCTGGCTGCATTCCTGTGTAACCTGCTCTAGGTGTCCCTGTCTGGGCAGGGGAGGTGCACTGGATGATCTACAGAGGTCCCTTCAAACCCTTGGTATTCTGTGACTGTGATTCTGTGATGAGAAATCTAGCCTAGAATTTGTTCATATTACATGGTACTGCACAGGGAACATGAAAAAGCACCCATATAACTGAAGGAATGTGTTTGGTACTCTGGGCCTGCAACATACAGTAGGAACATCAACAAATGTCAGGCTTGGTAGCAAACTTCAGGCTTGCTCCCAGTGCACCACTGATTCCTTGCAGTGGTCACTGTTTACAAAATGGATTAATGAAAAAAGGCAGTGCGTGTAAAACGATTAAAGTGCTGATCATTCTGCAGCCTGAGGCTGACTCAGGGAAGGATGGGCTCTGCCTTGCTGCTGGGATTGCCTGCTTTACTGAGGTAGATGTGTTGTGGTCCATATCATTACTGCTGGTGTGTTCTGGAGTTGTTATAAATACGCTCAGTTTGGGTCAGGATTTAAAAAAAAAGTGATCTCTCTGATTTGTTGTAATGATGGTGTGCTGTCTGCACTGTGTCATTTTCCTTACCCTTGTAGTGGGATAACATGCAATTAGAGACTGATGTCAGCCTGTAAAACTTTGGTGTAAAATTTTGGTCGCACCAAAATACCGTACTTCTTAACAAAGCTGGCAGACATGTCCTTTGGCAGCAGCTGCTTGCCATGTGATTTAAAACTTCCTGTCACTATAATTGATGTGTTTTTATTCTTTCCACTTCCTGAAGCCTGATCAGAATTAAAATTGCTGTTGGAATTTCCTGTCAAAGCAACTCATTTATTCGCCGAGCGCTGCACTGACAGTACTTTGATTGGACATTGCCTTCAGCTATTCTCGGGCAGAGAGATTGCTGTGAATTATGCTCCTTGCCCAGGTTTGACTTCCCTGCATGCCACATCTGCAAATATATACAGATTGTCCATCATGTGGTAACCTTGTCCTAATGAAAACTCCACATGTAAAATGTTAGATTTGAATATCAAACTTGGCCACCTGCTGGGGCCCTGGGTTTTGTGTTTATTTAGGAAACCCCTGAATTCTTTAACTGATTGTCTCACTATAACTTTCATGTTTCCTACCAAAAAGAGCTCTGCTATATTTCTACACTGAGAATTTATACTCTTTTTCATATTTCCTTTAGAAAAAGCTATTGTTTGTGTCGGTTTTTTCTTTAATTTTCTGCTTCAGTATGCTGCTTGCATTCCTTCCCAGAGGTGGCTGTGTTGTGCTGCCATGTGGCAGTTCTCAGATGTTCCTGCAGAATTTGTGCAGGTCTCTGTGAACATCCAGGGTGAAAGATTCTGTGTCCATACAAGCTGTCGTTATTGCAGTGTGAGTGCTATGAGGTGGTAGCTGTGTCTATTAGGAGAATAAACTGTGAAGTTTGCTGTTGGATGAATCATTCAGTTGCCCCATTTGTAACTTTGTTTTCCTGTTAGAGCTGCTTAGGGAGCTGCAGGTTATTTTGGGAAGCTGAATAATGGGCAGATATTGGATTGTTCTTCAGTTATAGCTGACACAAAGTCATTGTCACGTCAGAGTAGAATAGATATAATGATACTTACTTAACTGCCTTTGTAAAGTGTTTTGATAACCTGGGCTGAAAGGTACGTACAATCCTGTGAACTGTTACTATTATTATTAGAGGCAGTATATTATTTTTAAAGTTCTAACCTGCATTATTTTGAGGATATAGAGTGGGCATCTATATATTCATGTGCAGGCTCTTTCCCTTGACCAAACTGAGTGCCAAGCGCTCTTCCAGTGTTTTAAGGAAATGCCCTTGGCTGCTTTGGCTGGTAGTTGTATGATGGAATAAGTGGCTGCCTTTGATTCACTCTCTACCTGCAGCTGGTCGAAACAGCTCCCACCAGATCCCGGTTGTGATGTAAGGTACTGTTGATAATTTATTAAATCTACTGTTTCTCCTACATAAAACCAAATAAACAACAACAACAAAAAAAACCTCTTTTTTTTTTTTTTCTATAAGGCAAGTATAAGAATATACTTGCCTTATATTCACCATGGGTTTTTTTGTGGCCAGGAACTTGAAGTTTTTACTTGACATACAGACGAGTAAACAGCATGCCTCCTGCAGTGCCTGGCATTTCCAGGTGAAGAAATGGGAATGCAGATGCAGGTGTTTTATGTGATGGAAGAGGACAGTTAAAAGGGAGGAGCTGTGAAAGAGAGGGGGTACAGAGGAACAGAGGCTCAGGGATGGATGGAGGGGGAGCAAAGGAAGGGCCTTGCTTTGAAGACTGGTGTCTAATTCCACCTCACAGGCAAAATGTCAGGTCTTCTTTGTATGCAGGGTCACTCTGCATTTAGATAAATATGCTGTGTTGGAGACAATACTGAATATTAGTTTTGAAAGAGGATGAAAAAAAAAAAAGATAAGTCTGTAAGAGAAATGTCCAACTGTGGTTGGCAGGACCATGAAGTTTCATTGACCAAGTGATATAATCAGAAAACTGGAAAAATGGTAATTTGTGAAGGAAAGCAAAAGTGAAATCCTACTTGGAGAATAAAATTGCCTCTTACTCTGAAGGTCAGGATAAGGGTATGGCTACTAGTAATTATTTCTGTGCAGAATTTAAGGGAGATTCAAGATATTCAAAGTTGGTCCTCTGGACAGGGCAGCCTGGATGAAACCTCTCAGTAAAGGGAAGATGACAGGGATCTACATATATGGATCATGAGACATGGCAGCAGGAGCTCCACTGGCCAGTGCTTAACAGCAGAGGTAAAGCCAGGACAGCTGGTCAAGGCAGAGGGAAACATCACATTTAAAGGGTTTCCCCAGGTCACTTATCCTAAGTAGACACCAATTTCTCTTTAGGAAGTCACAGAGATGAGGCTGCACATTGCAACATGTCCAACAAAAGAGGCTCAAAGTGAGTCCCTGGCTCTGGGCTGGACTCCTGCCTGCAGTGCACAGCAAGGGGGGAGCACAGGCAGACTTCTGAAAAGGAAAGGAAAGGATAGTCAAAGTGAGCTCGGTTCTCCTGATGTGAGTTGTGTTTGTTTTTTTTTTCAGGAGAGAGGCCAGGACAAAGAGAGAAGTATAATAAAAAAACACAAACAAATACACTCAGTGTGCTGCTTCTTCAGCTGCCACGTCAGCCCAGTGTAGGAAGGAGCCAAACCAACAGTGCCGAAGGCTCCAGGAAAGACATAATGCTGACACAACAGTATCTGAGTTCCCAACTGATTTCAATCACTAGATAAATATCAGTTTCAACCCTAAATGATATTCTCAAGTAATTGTCCAATGCCCAGTTGGGCTGGATCGGTGTTGCTCTGGAACTAGTTCAGGCCAACTTCAACTGCTTGGGAGAGCGTGGCCAAGAGCAGACTTATGTGCTGGAGCCTGAGATGCCGTTAAACAGGCTGTAGTCGAGAGGACAAAATGCCTGGTGTGTTTAGTCTAATACACCATGGGACTTGTTTGCTACAGTTACAGTATTAAAGCTGTAATTATAGCCAGTGAACCGCAGATGTACTGTAGCCACAGGGTTTAAATGGGGTGTTACTGCTGCAGAAACCACCCCCAGTAGGTTATAAGTTCAAAGGGTCATTTTTCCCTGTCTGTTTAATCAGATACTCAAGCTTTCAGATTTCTTAGTGATCATCATCAGGTATTGAACATCTCAGCTTTTTATGTAGGTCCCTTTGATTTGTTTTCAGTTCTTTGTTTTTGTTTCAGAAGAAAGATGATAGCTTAATGCTTGCATATGACCATGCAGTCAGTATTTAGTGCATGGTGCAAACAAAATAGAATTTTTATGATGTGCTGGTTAGATAGCAGTATGCCACCCTGCAGCAATATTGGGATGCAATTCTCAGTAAATAATGATATTGATGCTTTGTACTTGAGTTGAGATTGAAAATCACAACAGAAAGCATGGATTTTGGCACAAGAAGGAACAGAAAATAACCTCTTTGAGACAATTCAAGTACAATACATTTGAAGATGGTAATAAAACATGCTCTTTTATTAATTATTAAAACACAGGTTAAGGGTTTCTGACCTTGTTAGCCATTGCATGCTGGCAGTCTTTATGGCACTGGTCTAAACATGAACACACACACCTTTTACTGACACATATAGGTGTCAAGTGTCAATTTGAAGTGACTGAAGAAAAATGTCAAAATTCATATACTTTTTCCTCCCTGTACTTGACAGACAAAATTTTATATTGAACGTAAAAGAGATGATAGCTGAATATTGACTTTCCATTTTAGCAGTGAGCATAACAATTTTTTTTCTGATTAAGCAGGACTGTAATGGTTACCATGTAGGAAAATATAGGTAATATTAAACTGAAATATGTCTGTCTAGGGATCCATTCATTTCCCCAAAATAGCTAGTTTCTATTTATATATGAATGTCTGTATGTTTATATATATTTAAATGCCCCATTTGCTACACTGGTTTTAGCTTCTTGTTAGCATCACTTCTTGTTAGCATGATGTTCTACAGCACAAGGCAGCTGGAAAAGTGAAACATGTGTTCAAGAATTTATGCAGTGTCTTTCTTTCATTAAGAGAACCAACAATTATAGGTGCATATTATAAGTTAGCAGTGCTAAGCAGTATGTTATAGCCACGTCTGACAGACATGTTGTTTACATTCATATTTTATATTGGTGAAACTGTAGCTTTTTTATCAACGTGACATTTTTCAAATGCAATATTTATATCTCTTCTTCCATACAGAGGAAACGTAGTCATCTAAAACCACGATACGTTTTAAATCCACTTGTCTCCTTTTCAATTAGAAAATATTTCCAGTTCTTTCCCCAGAAAAATACATAATTCAGCATATTCTGTATTCCAGGCCTTCTATTAGTTGATGAGGGGAAAAATTCTCACCTTGTACTAACAGTAACACATCTTATTTTAATATGGCTGAAACTTCTGTGGGTACGTGCAACCCTCCCTTGTTGCCCTTAACATTTTCTTTGGGCTGCCTGTGCCATCATTTTCCATGTACTGTCTCTGACAGTGTCAGTGGGAATTGTTCACAGCCTACCATTTTTCCCCGAGGAATATACTTGCCTAAACTGCTTGAACTGTGATCTCTGTGATCCTCAGAGACAGCTAAAAATACAAAATCTTTTCTTACATACATATACCTCAGGGAGATGGTGTGACTATGAGCTCCAAAGTCTAATTGCACTTCTTGTGAAATTCATATATATGTGGCTTGAAAAGACATCTCTGACACTAAAGTAAACAAATAAACAAGTAGTTAGTTAATCCATCTGAATATTCTGTCCTTAAAGAAAGCTATCTTGCATACAGTACAATCTATTGTAGTATACAATCAACAGTGCAATATACAGGAGGTATTTGGTAGCATAAATACTAGCCTGGGTCAAATCTGAGATCCATCCAATATAGTACTTTTATTTTCAACAACATCCAGAATGAGGTATTTCAGAGAAATGTTTCAGCAGCTCAGAGCAGGCAGAGGTGGACAATTCCTCCCTCTTTTCATCACACTCAGAAAAGATTTCTCTTAGTAAATTGAGATTGCTTTAAATCCTGAAGCATAAGGTTTCATTTTTGTTCCCATACTCTTCCTTTAAGCATTAACTATTACAAGCCTGGATATTACTACTGTTTCAGCACATGCCTGCGCTCTCATAAGACCATAACCCCAGTAACATCCTGTCATAATGAGCTCCAAGGTCCAATTACACCTTGTCTGAAAAAAGTATTTCCTCCTTTCAAGTCTGACTTTGCTGCTGTTCAGTTGTACAGACCATTCTCTTGTTCTTGTACAGTGCAACAGGAATTTCAAGCTACAGCTTAGCAGTTTTGTGTTGTAGATACACTAGTACCTGAAACATCCTGATCAGAAGCTGGCTCTTTAAATATTACAAGGTTTTCTCTTATTCACCAGTGGATCAAATCTGTGTAGATAAAAGTAGGAAGAGACAAAACCCATCACTTTTAAGGATAGAGTAAGAGTGCTAATGCCCAGCAGGGACTATTCTCCAGCCCAGTGGTTATTTAGGGAGACTCTCCTAAGGTCCAGAAGCACCTATCAAAGACATCACTGGATGCTGTGTTTATCACTGTCTGAGCCAGACCCTTCTAAGACCTCAACTGCAACCTGATCCCTGAACACAGCATCTGTCTTACCCAGCTTGCCATGGAGTTCCTTGCTGGAACTTGCTGGAGTTGCCTGTGTAGTCAGGGACATCTCTAGAGAGCAGCAACATAAAAATCCAAGGTGGGTTGAGCTGCCTTTAGGAGATGCCTATTTCAGCCTGTTGACCTCATGGATAGCCCAGATAGCTTGTTTAAACTGGGCTGAATTCAGGTAGGAGCAAACCCACGGTGCCAGCAGGCAGCAGCTGTGGAGAACACAGTGGGTGATTGGCCCCCGAGCACAGTCACGTCTGACGCATTGTCTGCAGGCTCTGCAGCAGGCACAGTGTTTGAAAGTTGCTTTGGGAAAGAGGAGAACACGTCCATGCAGCTGGCTGTGTGCTTAGCAATCACTTCCCAGCGGTCAAAGTTGTCTTCCACATTTAGATGGTGCAACTAAAACTAGGCAGACCCCTGATTACTTCCTATTTCGTGCAATTGCAGGTTGTAGCAACATTTCCCTTTTACTGTGCTTATGTTTCATCAAGCTTTCAAAAAATACTAGGTCGCAAGATAGAAATAACTCCACACTGCTTAGATGTTTATTAACGTGTAATTCAGAGTCTATTTTAGAAGGATGTGTTTGTGTCTGTTGATGATGAGCTGATGTGAGCATGAGATTCCTTGTCGACATTGGCATGCTTTCTAAAATCCTGAAGAGGAATTTCTGGACTGCTTGTATTCTGGAGTTTGTGTCAGTGATTGCACAAACATTTTTTTGAACAGATTTAAGTTAAGAAATAGTAAAAAGTACAAACAGTGCAGAGTGAACATAGCTTGTCATTTTTATGGGGTTAAGGCAATTTGTTAATTCAAATGGAGAAGGTATGAACATGCAGACTGGCTGGTAGACTGTCCCATTATCTTAAAGGAGGTAACTAAATAAAATGGACCCATTCAATATTATTATTGCACTTAAAAGAATGGTTGAAAATTAGTGAGCAGGAACTAGCAAAAAAAGCAATGTCTTTGGTGGTTGTATAGCTTTGTAGATTGATTTTCTGTGTAATACAGTTTTGATTCTGCTGTGGAGAGTGATATATTTGTATATTATATTCTCTGCAGTAAAATTTGCATTTCTCTGTATGTAAAATATGCACTTCAGGTGTTCTGCACTTCTTGTTTTACCAGAAAATTACAAAATTCTGGATATGAAAATGACATAATTTTATTAGGGATGTTAATTTTTACCTAGATGTACAGTTCTCAGTAAACTTTTTCCTCTATTTTATCCTGGTTTTGCTGTTGTTATACCCTCAATCATAATTGCACTGACTGCATTTTTATGGAGTTCAGCAGTCAGCTCCTTTGTGTTGCTCATTTAGACCTATGGAACATACCTTAATTTCAGTAACAGTGAGATAAAATGGGATTTCAGGAGATGCTTGTGTGGTCAAATGGCTTTGACACATGTAAGTGACAATGGGAGAGCTGTTTCTGGCAAGTGGCTCTCCCAACAGTCCATACCACCTGGCCATTACACTGGGCCTGATAACAATGAAATATAATTCTCTCTGATGAGAATATGAAGGGAAAAAGGACCCACAAATGTCACTCACACCACTCAGTGCTCTGCTGAATAATGCATGGCTGCTTGGAATACCATGGAGATGGAGATTATAGAGGAAAAAAGAGAAAGGCAGAACCTCTCCAAGAGGAACCCAGGGTTCTGGATGGCATCCTGCTAGGACTCAGCCAGATTTAGAGACACTTAAAAAACATGTAATGGCCACTGTGAATGCTACCTTAATAAATTTAGACTGATTGTAATGGCCATAAAAAAGGAGAGTCCTTGTGCATCCAACCCTTACTATTGTGTCTGTTCTGTTAATTGGTGCTATTGGCATGTGGAGGGCCTTATGCCATGCTCTCCCCTGCAGTGAAGGGCTCCCAGAGCCCAGCTCTGAGTAGGTCCTCTTTGCTGGGAAGGAATGCAGGGCTGGGAGAAAGTGTTTTTTCTGAGATGAATTGTAGTTGTTTCCAGCCAGAATCTGGCATTATTTTCTGCCATTAAAATAAAAACAGCTGAATTAGTTTCTGGATACGAATTCTTTTGGTGCACTAAAAATCTCAGCTGTCTCAAGCCAACCATTCTTCTGAGGTCATTATGGAGATGCAGCAGAGGAGAAGGTACAATAGATTGATGCTGTATCCCCCCAGTTAGTTCTTTGGGAGATAATATTAGCTAAAGTAATTTAGAGCAGCCCTGAGGCTGCACACTGGTTCCAAGGCTTGGGAGGGTGTGAAGGCATAAGGGTGAGTGAAAGGTATAGAAGCATGGCTTAGGACCTGAGCCAAAGTTACTGCAGTCAGGGGAAGTCTTTCTATTGACTTCAAAAGGTTTTGAATCAAGCCCTAAGGATGAAGGAATTGAAGTCTGACTGGTTGAATTATAATACCAGAAGGATTTAGCTTCTCTTACAGGGTTAAATTTCATCCCTCCTTAGCTGTGAGACAGAAAGAAGTGTGTGAAAAGTGCCAGTTGCTCCATTTCTCTGAAAGAAAATTTCTCTGAATACCATCTTACCTATTTCCTGGGATGCTGTTCATGATCATATATTCTTTTGTAGACAGTGGAGTAGTTTCATGAAACAAGCTCTTGTCCAGTTTTTCTGATAAAAGGGCTGGATACTCTATTCATAGGTATGATTGGTTGAATGTAGTCTCTTTTAAACCTAGAAAAATAAACTTGAAATTCTGCTGAGAATTTGATAAAGGGGAGTTCAGCTTGGTGCTATTAGAAGGAGTCAGAGTTTTGTGGACATGATATTGATTTGCTTTCATATAAACTAAAAATTGCAGCTGCACATAAGAGCCAGTTTGACTTTCAGTGACCCCCAGGGAATTGTTTCTTTCTCTGTAGAATAAAAGGATGCAAGTCTCTGGTAATCATGCTGTTGTTTTTGTAGAATCTGTAAGAGTTTGGTTGTATTTCTTCATCTGCAATCAGAAAAAGGCAAAATCATTAGGTGAATTTATAGGAAAGAAATAGGCTATTAAGAAAAGTTTGCTATGTAAACATGAACAAAATTGTTTGTAGGATCTGGAGTTTTGTTACTTTTTTTTCTTCTGTCTTAATTCTCTATCTCCAGTTTGGAAGTTTCTTTAAATAGTGTTCTAAGTAGTCTGTACATATGCAAGGTGTAGTTGAGGAATGAAACTATGTTTTCTTGAATTACAAAGAAGTTAGTGTAATCTGTCATAAGGAAGAAAAGTCATCAGTAGCAGTGATATTCTACAAACAGTTGCAGAAATTTAAACTTAGATATTTGTTTCAAACTTTTGCAGTACGCTATCACTACTGAGAGTTGTTCATGAAATCAATGTTTTTGCTTTAGCAGCTGAGTTTTTTTTTAATAGGTTAGTTTATTTCAACCTGAAAGCAGAGTCAGTTCTCTGTATATGACATTGAGGGATGTTTAAGTATGCAATCTTTAGCAGTAACATTTTGGGAATGTACTGAATTAGTATATTTTGAAGGGATAACACGTTAAACCCATCAGATACATGAAACTGGATTCTTTGTACTGGGTGCTAACAGCAGAAACCTCACACAACTCTGGAGCACCAGTTTAACTGTTTCTTGTGGTCTGACACACAACTTGGCATGTAGGGCACATGCCTTTGAGACGGACTTTTTCTGAGAGTGAATGACATCTCTTTGTAATGTACTCCATGCAAAATCAGCAAAATAGCAGTCTTCAGTTTCATCAGTTATAGATTTCCCAGGCAAAATGGTGTATTTGCACAGAGATGCAAAATGAAAGAACAGAGGAAGTTTAACCACAAACATCTTGATAAGTATACAGACATTCTCCTGAGACTGTGCTGTGCTACAGTGTTGAAGAATCTTGAGCTACTGAGCTGGTATGAAAGATGAAACATAAACCTCTACCATTGTGTTTTCATTGTGAAAACTGGAACTACAGCACTAATTCTCTCAGTCTGTGCTTTTAGACTGTGAAGGTCAGTGTGCATTGCAGTGGTTGGTTTCATTCTCCTTGCTCTATTAACATGGGAACTGCAGTGCTGCAAGTCGAGTCATTTGCCTCTAGCAACACGAACTGGTAGCAGAAGCAGGACTTGCTGTCTGTACCCTTTGGTTTTCCTTTTTTTCCAGCTACACCATATTTTCTCTGATAATATCAGTGGAACAGTGAAAGATCCTGATTTATAGTAATGTGTAGGGTTTTATCTAGAAAACTGCAAGGAAACAGCCAGTAGAGTGTGCTGCTCTCTCATAATGGAACAAAAGAAAATTTTTGTTGGTTTGCTTAGAACTTACAGAACATATTTTCTTTTTATTTATTATTCCTTAATGTAGAATTACTTTTACCAAGTTAGATTTTCAATCTCTTTATCATTGCCTTTTCTGGAGTGGCACTCAAAAAATCAGCAGGTAAAACAAATTTTAGTTGTGTAGAAGACACTGACAACCCCAAACCAGTATAGGAGAGCAGTGGAGTCAGATTATCTCATTTTTCTTCCAGCACGAAGTTCCTATTTTGAGAGTCCCATTCATGAAGGTCCAAAAGGAGTGTTTACATTCCCCTTTTTCTAGCTGACCTGACCAGTTATCCTCTGACCTTGTGTTATGATCTCAAAACATCTGTGCAACCCTGGCAACTTCAGTGTTTGAGGGAGGGATAGGGAGGGGGAATTGAAGTTGTACAGGATCTTTCATCGCCTTTTGCTTTCGTTATACAGACTTTGAAGTACTTTTTTGTGCTGGAGCATGCATAAGAATATCCGAATATTTATATTTAAATAAGGATATTTAAATATGTATAAGTTATAAATACTTATATTCTAATGAATTGTTTCTGAAAGACTCTGTGTCACTGCTATATTATCTTTTACAATTTTGTCATAAGGGATGGTTTTTTGTTTGCTTTTTTACAAATAACTTGTTAGAAACAGCATTGCTCAATGTGTCCAAACTTTTTCCTACATGACATTTTCTCACCAACTGGGAATGGAGGTGATGAGCATCCTTTGCAGCTGGTGGGTGCCACTCTTGGCTGGCAGATTAGCTGGCACAAGATGTGTTGTGACAGCATGGAAAATGTCATGCGTTGGCAAAGGAACCCATGCCTTGTACCACGCATGCTGCTTTTGGACTGGGAGTTCAAAAGAAGAAAACATGAGTCATGCCTCAGAGTGCATCGGTTTTGCTGCTCACTATAATTTGAATAAACCTCTATCTTCAATGCAAAGATTTGGAGAAAACATTGTAACAGTTCTTAATCTTTATTTCTGGTAAAAATCAATAAACAGCAAGATTGCCCCTTTTCTTTGTAAGTTTCACAGTGTACACTTCAAAATCTGTCTTGTTTTCAGGCTTAATGAGACAAGATTTCTCCAGATTATTATTTTGGCTTTGTATCAAAAAATATTATCTATCATTATAATAAGCCTGTGCCATTAGTACAATCTTAATTATTTAATTAGAATAATGAAACGGGAAACTTTTTTTTTTCTTTTTTAAATTTTTATTTATTGGCACAAAAAAAGCCTCAGTCTATCAGAAGAAATTTTTTTTTTTCTGGAAATGTTGGGAAAAGTGGCCACAGTTAAAAAAATGGACTCAAGAGGTAAAACTGTAAGTGTGTGTGAGATCAAAAGAGAGCAGTACTCTGATGTAGACAGCTCTTCATGGCTTGTATAAACAAGTGCTCCTGTTGTTACTACCTCTGTTGGAGCTGCAGGCATCAAAATGATCACAGAAAACACCATGGAAAAAGGCAGATTTAGCAAATGCCTGAGATGACTGAGGGAAGATCACAGCTTTCCTAATGACATTTATTTAACTTCTGCAACCATATATTTAGCAGGATAGGAGTGGACTGACTTAAGTCATAATGAGCCTTTGAGGACCTAAATGCATCAATGCCAGAGGAAGTAGCAAAATGAACATGAGGGATTTTACTGCCTAATACAAGTGCCATTTCTATTAACATATAGGGGAAATACTTCTGGTGTGGTTTCCTGAAAATACTCTAGCCATGGCTACGCACTCAGAAAGTAGACAAGTCAGGCTTTTCCTATATGCTCTGTAGCTGGGAAAACAATGCAAAGAAAGTGTGGGACTTCTCTGAAACCATGCTGGCTATACCTATGCTGTGTGCGTGGGGCTGATTCATAGAGCACAGCCTTCTTCCCTACCTGTGCTCCCACTATTCATAGTGTGCAATGTGGGACATACCTAGGGACACTCTGTTACACGATTAAGGGAGTTCAGGCTTCACCTCTTCCACATTCTGGGTCATGCACAAGCACATGCTGCAGCATGGATGATGCACGGGGAATTTTGGCATGTATGGGAATTCTTGACCCACAGTGATCCCCTTCCTGCCCTTAGTGATATATCACAGAGGCACACTGTGATCAACACCTTGCCAGAGACAGAGTTTATACATCTGTGTTTTGATCCCAGTGTTGCACTGAATCTTTGCCACAGCACCTCCTTCAGATTTCAGGGCTGGGAAACTAGTCCAATTCTTTCTGCAAGTATTCATGCAAAATGAATTTTCTTTGTTACCCATCCTAAACCCTCTCCCACCCCCACAACCAAAAAACCCAAAAAAACCCCAAACTAAACAAAAGCAAAAAATAACCCAATACCAAACCAAAAAATCCCAGATGTATATACCACAGTTACTGTGATCCATGTGAGCTGCACAACTGGCATACATGAAGATAGGATTTCATGTATTTTTCATTTGGGGTACTGTAAGAAATGACTTTATAAAGCTTTTGCAGATTGCTATGTCTAAGTATGGCTAGAGTTTATACACTAGACAATAGTGCTCAGGAGCTGTGTCTGACATAAAATATTTTGGTTAGGTAAAATTCCATGGTGCAAAAATATACTAGATTCCTAAAAGCAGGTAGAATTTAGTACTGTAAGATTCAGTCAGAGATCATCTCAAATGCTGGCATTCTTGCAGTGAGGAAGAAAATGGAAGGAGAGTGTGCTTTGTGTGCTTGTCCTTTCCCTATGTGCCTTTGTAATATAATTACTAGGTAAAAATATAACAGCATAAAAAAATGGCGTGCCTGAATTAAGTACAGCCTTCTGCATGCATGCATAGGAGCAGAGGCTTCTGGTAGATTCCTTGTGTCCCTGTGCAGCTTGTGAAGTTGGTTTAGGGTTTTTGTTCAGCAGCAAAGTCCAGTACTTGGGGTGCATTTTCATGGAGACTGAGATTCTGCGATAGATAGCAGCATGCTTTAGTCATTGCTGTATTTCTTACAGACTTTGTGAGAGCAAATGCTCCTGTGGTACATGCTTCCAGTAACACCCACTGTATTTTTTCCCTGGCACTTCAACTTTCCCTTTCATATGGCTTGCTCTTGTTTGAAAGAGCAGTATATATTTGGTTTGTTGACAGAGCTATGCTTGAGTAACACTGTCTGGGGTGACAGACTCAAGTTCCCAGAATATAATCTGAACACCAGCCTCATTATCCCAGATATTGACACAACAGATAGAGGAAACATATCAGATGAAGTGCATGACTGCTACAGCATCATTACAGCAAGACTAAACAATCTGGAGCACTTCAAATTTTAGAGAGAGAAGGGCTGTGGCTTGCATCTTACACAAGGAAAAAGTAGTTGAACAGTGCTTGTACAGTGAGAGCTCTGATGTCCTAAGGTGGAAACTCTGCTCTCCCCAGCAGGCTCCTGCCTTGAGGTGGTCAAGGTACCACACACAAAAGAACCTGTGGTTAAATGCGGGTGGCTTTCGGCATGGCTCCAGGAGAGCTCAAACCCTGTGTGTCTGCATGCACAGCAAAACACCTCAACCACGAAGCTCTGTGTGTTCCTGTAAACATCTCTCTTGTTTATACACATGATATTTGCACACTCCCAGTGTATAGGTTTTGTCCATGTGAATCCCAATGTTTGCATGCCTGAGGGCCAGTGCGTAAAAACTGCACCCACGAAATTACCTGTACCTAAACCAGGCTATCTTGGGTGTTTGAAAATGAGACATTTGCCGTTTCAGGGAAGCATTTTATCCTTAGTATATAAGTGCAAAATTATGCAACTGCAGTGTAATCTAGGTTTTATAGTAACAGACACATGATACATTTTTTGACCCTTAGGATACTGTAGAATGGTTGTTTTTTGAGAAGTTCATCAAGCTAGGTAAAACTAGAGCTCTGACAACTATCTGAATAGGTTTTTACCTAGGTTTCCCAGCACAGACAATTTACATTTTAACTAGCATGTGGTTACATTTTCTTCCCTAGGTTTAATCACTAAACACTGGAAATCTTAATTTCATCAAATGCAATCAAAGAATTTTGTATAGTAGCAATTAAAAGTGTAAAACTAGCATTTGAGCTATAGCAAATTAAACAGCTGCATTGGAGTATTTTTAGCAGTCATTCCAATCAAAATGCACAAAAGCCTTTTCTTTTTTCGAGGAGTATCTGCCGGGTGTAGCTCTGGTTTCCATAATTCAACAACCCTACTAAATATACACACATACTTTTAAAAATTCAGTTACAGAGCAGCAAGAAACTATATTTTTTCTACCAGGCAAGTCGGGTGAAAAAGTTCAGAAGGCTTGTGCTGACTGAGTTGCTTTTGCAGAATGGGAGCTTCCAGCTGTAGTTGAAATGTTTAAATAAGGAAACCAAAAACTACTTTGTTGTTTCTGTTACTTTTACTGTACTTCATGTGTGGCATTGAGTTTTCCATATTGTAAATGCCACACATGAAGCCAGAGGACCTTGTTTCTCATCATTCCTAGCTCCTGCCACGTTGTGGCAGTAGGTCTTTCTATTTATTTTACTTTTTTTACTTTTTTTTTTAACTGGAATGCCCTAGCTTTCATGTATGTCAGCCAACAGAGTCCTACATAATCAACTATATAATTAACCAAGAGGTAGTTCTAAGCTTCAAGTACCTACATGTTCCACATCCCTACTCTGTTTAGAGACTGAATGAAGAAATTTGGTGGAATTTCAGAAGCCTGTGCAATTCCGAGTTGCTCAGCTGTGGGAATTTGCCTGCATTCCCCAGGTCTGGGAGACTGAAGAGACCTCAGTCTTGGTATGCAATGACACCTAGAAATATGGAGAGGGTCACAAGTTTTGTTTTGGTCCAGACCACTTGGGAGTCCTTAAACCAAGCATTAGAGTGCAGGATGTAGATGATATAGAGTGATATGTAGATGATAAAAAGGGACAAAGTGGCTCCAAGGCATGAGTAGAGAAAGCAGTTTTGGAGTAGGGATTGGGTGGGAAAGGCAAACTAACTCCATCAGTGTATGAGCTCATGGAAAAACCAATACAGCCATGAAATTTGATGACTGTGTAACTGTGAGGTGGGGTCCCAGCTTCTCTTCAAGCTAAGCAGAATCTTGATCACTCAAGTTGTCTTGAAACTGCTGGTGACCAAAAAGATCATGGGAGTCAGAGTATGTGAAATAAACTGACATGGTTTCATATCCAGGTCTTCCCTCAGCTTCTTCCTATATTTGGTTCTGAAAAGGAATAAAATAAAGGAACACCCTGGCACCCATTGGGACAGACTTCCTACTTTATCTAATATGTGCTTAGGGAACCAAACACTTGGAGGTTCTGTGTTGCCAGCCCTGTGCTGAGAGACAGTAATACTTCCATTCTTCTAGCTTCTCCATCTTCCTCTGTTTCACTCTTTGCTCCATCTGGCTTTTGGTCTTGCCTGCTGTTTTACAGATCATCTCCTATATTAATAGGACAAAAAAAGCTGTTCTCCCTCCCCCAGAGATTCAGTTGTTTGTTTATCATGCAATGCATTAGCTTGAAGTTAATGAACTTCCACTAGAGCTCTTTCCTTTTATTTTCTGCCATGAAGCATCAATCAGTATCACAACAGTAAGTGCTAGTTCAGTGTGGATGACATCTTTAGAAGTAGGGATGCAGCTGAGGAGGTGAAGGGAAGTGGCTATTTAGAGCTCAAGTCATCCATTAAATTACTCAGTGATAAAGTCACTGTCTTGTTCTTCAGTGATATTCATGTCATGTTGCTGTGTGGGGAGGCGGTGATGCATCATTACACTCTGGTGCTTGGTGATGTCTTATCAGCACTGGAGATATTTTGAGATAGTGCCAATATTCTCCAAGCTTTGCAGGCATGAGATGCTATAATGGGCAAGAGAAATAATTACTAAATCACCACTCCCACTACACTGTGAGCCAGGACTGGAACTCAGCTTTCTTTTAAACACATTTCCCAGAGTGACAGATGTGGCTTCCTCGCTGCTACCAAAACCTCATACTCTGGCTGGCTGGAGAACATGTTTTTCATATGTTTTTATGCCTTTATGCTTCAGGAAGTGACATGTTTTTCACAACACTTTTGAAACCTTTCAGACAATCCTATAAATAAAGAAAACTAGTGTTGCTTCTTGTTGTGTGCTGCTGCTAGCACACTGCAAGTACTCCAGACCTTGGCATTGCTGTCTCAGTCCCTGATCTCTGCCCAAAGATTTACTCCAACTTGAAGGGATGAGATGTTGTTGACCATTCCCCTGAGAACAGTCTGCAGAGGAAGTGTGAATTGGAAAAATATGGACATTCAAAGTGGGGAATAACCATTTGAAGAAGGGAGGGACTCAAGAGCTTCCAAATTATTTCATTAACTGGCTTGCTCCCTAAACTCCCTCTAGCATGGAAAGCCTAGAAATGCTCTTAGACACCTAGCTAGGACAAAATGTTTGTGCACTGTCAGCCAGTCCTTGCTGTAGTAATGTACAGTGTGTAGAGTTCACCTAAATTCCCATGATTAAACATCTTTCTCTTGCCCAAGTTTTGTAGACTGCTTCTGTGTTTTGTAGACTCACGCTTTTGGGAACTGTAGCATGCACTGAAAACCATTTTGCTGTTAATGATCTTCATGAAAATACCATCACAGGTAAATGGAACACATTATTACAGTGGCATTAATTAAAAATGCTGATCAGTCTACCGTGTTGTCAGTGCCTGAAGAGCTTTCTGAGGGATTTTACCAGCAGTACTGGAAATTATTTGTCAATGAATGATGAAAATATTGGGTTGTTTATACTTCAAGGATATCTTCTTAATAAGCAACTGCCTCCCTGCTGCCCTCCTTAAATTTTTTCCCCATTCAGAAAGCTGTTGAAGGTGGGGCTCCACTGTGGGAGTTAAGATACTGTGTTTACATTTCTAAAAGCAAGCTGAAGCCCTTGGAGTTCATCTCCAGCTGAGAGAAGCCCACATTTAGAAATTACAACATTGGTATTGGCTATTTGGAGCTTTAGGAAGTGGCTGAGAGCTGGCAGTCAATTAAAACTGGGCTGGAGTTCAATATCAGAGTTATGCTGCCTGTTTTTGTAGGATGTGTTTGAATCCCGGGCTGTGCTGCAATATGGTTTTGATGTAGAAGTATGTAAAAAGGAAATGTAACCCTTAAGAAGCTGTCTGCATTTCTGGTACAGACAGGTTGTTCTACATAACTCCAGGGCCATATTCAGTCTGGTAAGCTGCACCCCATGTACTGTGGTGCCATTCGTGATCCCATTTTTTGTGGTGTAAACATGGGCTAAAGCTGATAACTTTGTTCCTTTGAGAGAAGAGCTGTGATGCATAAATTTTGGAGTATGTCTTTCTGTCTGCAGCACAATGCTGGCTTTTAAGTGTGTGCTGTGCAGTGGCAGAAATAAGAAATAGTGATTCTGCTTGACAAGGAAAGATATAATCCATGAATTCTGTACGTTAATGTGGATGTCTAGTGGTTTGATCCCCAAATTTCCCACATGTCATATAGAAGATTTTCCTGACTGTAGGAAATCTCTCTGCCCGGCATTTTTAAGCAACTGGTTTCTGCAGCTGAATTCACAATTGCTTTCATATAAGGACCCTGAATTTTTCTTTTTACTTTTTTTGATTATATATCTGTGGCCCCTTTTAGCGGTTAGTGTTAGTAATTTCCACACTGGCTCACAGTGAGTGTGGTGTCAGTTCTGTTAGCACTATCACATTCACTGTTCACTGGAATAATGCTGCTCTTATCAGACAAAGCAGATCAGACTTGTAATCCAGAGACCTCTGGAGTTTTTTTCCTTCTTTTCCTGGTATGGTTTGGGGCTTGTAATAAGAGCACTTCGGGAGCATTTGCCACACTGTTGTGTATGCATGAAAAATACCACCTCCCAGCCCCACGACTTGGAGAACAAGTTTCAAAAAGGAATATTTGCCCTAAGGGTTTTCCCCAAAGACACTGAAACTAATTAAAAGGCTCCCATTAACTTCAAGAAGTTTTGGATCCGATGGCTGGTGTTTTTTGTTTTCAGAGTGCTGCCTGTAACAGAGGTTTTTGAGCCGTGCTGCGAAGCAGCCTCACTGCAGTGGCGCTTCTGTTCCCAGCAGAACAGGCCACAAATGTGTAAAACAGATTCACCTCTTTGTAAAGCCATTCTCAGATGAAACCATTTAAACTTGCTTTAAAAAGAAAGGAAATAATTATTCCATTTGCTTTAAGGGTTAATTACGCTGGCTAAGTAGACGGTGCAATAGAGAAAGGATCCAGGGATCTTCAACCCTGGATGAAGGGTGAAGTCATGCCCCTTACCAGTAGAGAAAAGAATGGTAATTGCCTGCTGTGAGCATGAACGTATTTTGCTGGCTAGCAGAGAAATGGCATTGACAACTGGCAAACCCACTCTGCTGAGGAAAAAATGTATTTCTGAGGCAGGCACACAGCCAACATTTTCATTTGGGAAGTCTCATAAGTGGAATCAAAACTCTTGCGGAGGTAACATGAAACTGTGCTTTAGAAGGTTGGTTTTTTTAATCCCACATTTAATTCTGTCAACATTTCATGCTGGAATAAGAAAAATATTCCTTAGGTTGGTTTTAGTCAATCCCTCTCATCTTGGTTTCTACCCCCACCCCAGTTCCTTTCTCCACCCCTCTCCTCAAGACTTCTTTCAGCAACACATTTGTTTGGAAAGCAGTGGTCCTTAGAAGTATGGTGCTATGCTCTCCTCTGAGAAAAGCTGTGTGAGCAGCACCCAGTATTTTGAACCTGGCCCTGATTTGGGGATGTGTTGAGGACCAGACCATGGCTTTGCATAAAAAGAGTGGTCTGGTGGACAACAGACAGGTCTGGGGAGGAGCGGCCCGTCCAGGTCACCGCTGGCACACCCATGTCTTCTGCAGCCCTTTCAGCACTCACATAGCAATGGCAGCGTTGAGATGAAGTAAGAGTTGTAAAACCACCATGTGATAGGGAAATTCAGTTGAGATGAAAGGGCAGAGCTGAGACCTTAAAGATGGGGCAAGTCTTACACAGCCCATCTAAAAGTAGTAGGCACAGAAAAAACCTGTTTTAGTGCATTTAGGGAGAGAGTCCTAGGATCATGGCTGTAAATATATTTAGGTCTTGTTTAAGTCTAAGATAAGTAGACATTGTAATTGATTCTCTACAAGCCTCAAGGTGGTCATACTGGGACTTTTTTGGTATGGAGGTCTTCTGAAAATCTTCTCTACATTGTAGATTTGCACCTAATCTTTTTTCCTGTAATTAAGACATGAGAACTTGTGAAATATTAACCCTCTGCCATTGTGCTTAAGGATTTATAAAGAGCTGAAACTTTGACTCATAAATCTGTATACAGGCACTTAAACAAATAGCCTGGTTACCCAAAGTGCTGAGCACGCAGCCTTTCCAGTTGATTTTCTAGGGTTTGGCCTAAAAAAGCCTTGTAGAGCTGAGTTCCCAATCTTTCCTTTCCTCCCACTCTTTTTAGTGGTTTAAACTGTGTTCCTCTCTATAGGGCTTCACTTTGCAGTGATGTCTGCTACATTTGCTCTATGTCACTTGCAGAGAGAATCACTAAAAAACGTTGTATGGAGAGTTTTAAAATTGCAGGTATCTTGCAATTGCCTTAAGATGATGCCCTTTCTGTATCAGAAGCTGCATTTCATCAAAGTTCTTTAACAAACCAGTTTTTACCTAAATGTCTACTACTCTTTATGTCTATGCTGGTTCACCATGCTTCAGTGTACAGCATGTTATTGAAGTATGTTGTTGATCTTTGTCTATTTGAAATTGGACTACAGTTACCTTTGTACTTTGTACACTCTAATTAACAGCTTTCAGGTAGCAAATGTTTCTTGCCATCAGACAGAATTTGATTCATAAAAGTGCTCAAGACCATTTCTGGGTATCATTCATTTCTCCAGTCATTACTCTTCCTAAAAACTTGAACACTGCAATAAACATGCCATTGTTTATGATTTAGCTTGGAAAGACCATTATGTTCAGTCTTCTGATCTTTGTTGGTACATTTGGTGTGGTTCTTTATCACAAAGAACTATAACTTAGGGAAAACAAAATAACTGTGTGATGCTGTAAGTTTCTAATACAGCATCTTTCCCCTCCTCCCCCCCCCCCCCCAGCACCCCATTTTTAAAAGAATTCATAAATGAGCCAACTTGTTGCCAGATAATCAGTTTGTTGGGGCTTTTCCATTTGTTACAGTCAAGTAACATAACCAAGTATGAATGTGCAATAAAAAGCTGTATAAGAATAGAAGAACCTTTGGAACAGGAGCTAGAGAAGGCATTAACATGAACTTTAAAAATCTGTTTGGAGGCAGGAAATAAATGTTGGGGATTTTTTTCGCTGTTGTGATAAAGTTTTCTATTCTGGCAAATTTGTGATGACACTGCCATGGCAAAACAGAGAACAAAATAAAAAAATTTTAAATTCTTAAAAGAGTAAAAATTTTCAGAAGATTGTTCACACCAGGAAGAAAGAAAAAATAATAAAAGAAGAAGATATTTTAATAGTCTGTCTGGATTTCCTCTGAACAAAGATGAAAGCAATTTTGCAGGGATTTCTACTTAGAATGGATTGAGATTTTTTTTGCCCTGAGTTGTTTTATAATACTGCCAAAAATGTAATTGATAGAGGTAAATACTAAAGATAAAATACATTTGTTGTTAACTCTGGGAAATAATTTTTGTCTTTTTACAAAAGCACGTATAATAACTTTAATGGGATTGAAAAGCTAGGGGCAGACAGAAGTTCTCTATGGATTCAGGGATACACTGCACCTGCCTACCATTTTGTTTGGCCTGGATATAAATAGAGGTCTTTGGACCAGGTTGTCATTAGTCTCTCATCTTTCATTATTGTTCAGTAATTTAATCCACAAAATACTTTAAGTGGTATATTATGACCCTTTGATTTCTAAATTATTTTCCTCGTAGATCTTTTTCTCCTTGTGTGTTTATTGGATTCCTGTGTACATGGAAGAGAGTCTGGGTCTACTAGTGAGGACAGAGCAGTTTTCCAAACACAAAACAGTTCACTCTGACTTTGGAATTGTAAAGTACTTCTGAAGGGAGACTTTCAAATACTAGAGCAGAACTGAGCATGAACAGACATTGCAGGACTGAGTCCTTCAGAAGCAGGCTTGCCTTGTGCCTGGACTTGCACTCACTGAAATGATGAGAGAGGTGTGAAATAGAGCTATGCTTGGGGTGTGTGAAATAGGTGTCTCAATGAAAATGAAATGTAGAAGGAGGTTCTAGATGTGTTTCATTACTGTAGGCACTGGAAGAATTACAGAAGTAAAAGAACAGCCCTTTCCACTCCCCTGCTGGATACAGGAACCTGCAACTGCAGGGAGAGCACACTGGTTTTAGGCTTTCAAAAAGAACTGAACAGAGGCCTCAGCTGCAAACACTGTGACTTGTTTGTTCAGAAATGCATTTACTAATAAAATGCATTTAATTAGTAAATGCTGAAAATAGGAATGTTCAAATAAAAAATCTCGTCTGTCCAAAATTTAAACAGCTCTTGTATTTGAATACCTAGTTAATGTAATTTTTAGTCAATTTTCACAAAATCAAGTAATGCTTGAGGCCAGAAGGCACCTCAGGAGATCATCTACTCATCATTTCCTCTATTACCTTTTGCACTTGAACAAACTCATGAAAAAAAATTTTTGAGAGGAGCTTTGAGAGCAGAAGGATTTTCTTGTATTTCCAGTGTACTTTCAGAAAAAATAGATGTTGAAATGAAGTCCTCCAAACTTTGGAGAAGTATCTGAACCAAAACAATTTAAAAAGAGTATTAATATGCAATGAATGTTTATGAAAGAGACAAAACTAATATCTGTGAATATTAAATGTCTCTGGTTATGAACAGAGCTGTTGGCAGCATGAGTTCAGTCCAAGCTGGGCTGTGGCAGTACTCTTCCTCACATGAACTGTGTGCCCTGTGTCCACAACCCTTTACATCTTCCATTTTGCTGTAGGATCACTCAAAAAAAGTCTCACTATTCCTTGTTTAGACTGTTAGAAATTTCTACCTGGGGAATTTTAGCATTTAGGTAACTGGAAGCTACCAATTTTTTGTTACCAATTTCCATTCCCCTTTACTCTTGTCATTCCCAAAAGAGGTGATCAAGTATTACTTTGGTGTTACTCCTCCCAAAAGTCAACTAGTACAATACATGTGACGACTGAGTGCACTCTTTTCTCAGCCTTATCTCTTGTGATCCTACACATCTGCTCCTTATGTATATGGATGGCCCTTGGAGCTGCCTACCCCCAAATCACAATTCCTACCACACAAAGCTCACCTTAACTTAGAGAAAGCACACCTTAATGTAGAGAAAGCTTGCTCCTAAAAAGTTCACTCAAGATTTGTTCTCTTTTCGAGACAGACGCCCGATGTGTTCGTACTAGAAACACCTGTCCCTTAGGCCTGAAGAGACTCAGCTCTTCACCCCCTGTCAATGAATCCTGGACTGGAAATAGACTTCAGACCACTTTAATAATTGCTTTTTTTTTTGTTTGTTTCCTTTTAGTTAATAGGAAAAAACAGAAACATTTTAAACCAAGTTCAAAGGGAACTTGGTCATCTCTATTTCCCCATCCAGGAGAAAAGGGGTAAAATCTGTTTTGAATTTAGCTATCAATCTAGTAGTAAATTGAATTAAATAAGAAAATGTTTGAAAGCCGAGTTGTATTTCATCCCAACTGCATTGCTGATTTAAATAGGGTAGTGGGAGGGGAATAGGGCTTAAATATTCAGCATTTTGTGATAAAGTATCCCCTGCGCTTCCACCACACCTCCTCTGGAAATGAAACACAAAGCATGTTTGGAACAGCTCGTTGCTGCCCCGCTGCAAGGCTCTGGTGCCTGCAGTATCAAAGCATAGCCCAAAGCAGGGTGAGGGCTGAGCTGCCCCGTGCTGTTGGCCCCGTGTGCTGGGGCGTGCGTGTGGGAGCCTGTGTGTGCACTCCCCACCTTGTGCAAGCATCACAAAGAGCCAGAGCTCCTGCTCTGCCTGTGCTGCAGTGGACTTCCAAGGAAAGGAAAAAAGGGTTTGCCAAATTGAAAAGCATGCCAGTGAAGGATTCTTCAAAGGCCATTTGAAGAATCAGGGGGCAGGAGGGGAATACTGCTAGTTAGAGTTTTCCAAAGGCAGGGAAAGAAAGCAAGTCTGGCCTTTAATTCTGAATTCCATGTGCAGGGGGGCAGAGGGAAGTGCACTCTGGTATTTATTTAATGTAAGGATTTTGTACAAGTGTCTGTGTCACTAATTGGTGTAGGATATTCTCTGGTTCTTACCGTGCTAGGCAGGCTCTGCAGAGTGACAGATACACCAGCTGAAATGAGAAAAATGGCATGCACAGAAATGGAGGCAGCTATTCACCAGCACATAACAAAAGGAAATAGTGTGAGTAAGCATGTTAATTTCCAGCACATCTGGGAAGTCAGGCATTAATAGCAAAACCCATCATCCTGGTGTGGTCTTGAGGCAGTGGTCCTAGTTCAAAAGCCAGCAGATCTTACCCACATACTGGGTGCTAAAGACTTTGATTTGGTCACTCAGACCAAATCAAAGGTCTTTTGTGTAGGGTATCAGACCCAAACACAGAGCCGTGGTTTCAATTCTCGTCTTTGACAATTGGACTATTTCTTTCTGTTGTCATAAGGGTTCCCAGCCTCTGCTCAAGGTTGAATGCCTTGGTGCTCCATATTGCCTGGCTGTTGGCTTGCAGTGTGGTATGCCTGGAAGCCAGCTCTGATCCCCACGTGGAGAAACTCAGTTGGGTGGGAGCACATCAAGACACTGATCTGAGCTCCAATGTCACCACCACCAGCAGGCTGGGTGTAATTGGTTGAAACCACATGGCACAGGAGATACGAGCAGACATCCTGACATGGCTAAATAGGAAAGGGTCAACACATCCCAGACTGGGAGTCTGTGAACTGAGAAACGATGAACAGGCAGTACAGACAAAACATTTGGCCAAATGCTGAAGCATGGACTGACTTATATCAAGGTCCAGCCATGGACTGAGACTCTTGCTGCAGCAAGACTTCTTCTTGCTACAGAAAGAAGCTGGGGTGGTAGCAACACTAATGTGCTGTTGATGAAGCTTAACTTCTTACCATTTGTTAGGAGCTCTGGAGTGCACTATCTGCTAGATTAACCTGCACTGATTTCACATCCATTTATATGGGAAGACATGTATTTTTAACATTAGTTCTGCTGCATGCTTAAATGAGACATGCTTTACAATGTAATTAAGAAGCTCTTCGCACAGTTGTCAGCTCACACTTTTCCCACTTTGCTAATGCCTTCAATGCACAAAAGCCATGAAGAAAATCTTTCCGTGACATGATGGCATTACCAGCTCTTTTCAAGTGGGAGGACTGTACTCCTACACAGCAGATTTTCCCTGTGTTGTGGTATTCATGCAGCAAAGAGCTGTACTTCTGAAGGGTTTCTTGTTTAAGCTCTTTCATGCTTCTTGCCTTGGAGACTTCTTTTAGATTTGTAGCCAAGAGGAGGTCAGGAAGTGCTCTGTGCTGCAGCTTCTTTTTCTGTATATGTTTCTATGTGGTTCTCCACAGATCCATGGAACACATTCCCTTCCATCTCTCTCCCTTTCAGAGTAGTTTATGTTTCATTATTTGCAGATGGAAAAATGACAATTTGACAAACAGGGGAGGATCTTTTTATTTAAATCATCATCTTCTTTCAAGCTCTCATGAAGTGTAATGGGGTAATACTGACAATGCAAATACCAATTGGATTTTATTTGCCCGGTGCATGAAAAATGAACTTCCGTGCACATTTCCATGGAAGATTATTTTTAGCTGTCATTCTGCTGATGGAATTTGCCCATCTTTGTAACTTTCTGATTTGGCCAAACTACTGATGCATTTACTGATACCATTGCTGCCTTTGGTTTTAGGGGGCTGAATATGGCTTTATAAAGTCTGTATTTTCAACTCTTCTGTACTTCTTTTTCATTCCTAAGCACACAGAATAACAACCAGGGGTAGAGTCAATCTTGAAAAAGCCACTAGGAATTTTTAGCAGCCTGAACCATCCCAACCAACCCAAGACACACAAGCTCTGTTCCCCAGTTTTGTTTATTCTTTTCCTACCATGATTTACAGCCAAAACACACTAGCTGTGCTTGCTCCTCACATCCCAGTCGCAAAACCAGAAAAGACTTTGTTGAACTGAGCAACAAACTGTTCAACCCTGTCTAACAGTTTCAGAATCATTTAACCATAAGCACAAAGTTAATCAAGTTTCACAAAGGTCTGTGTGGGATCTCAGTCATGTTGGTAGGAGCTCTGAAAAGTGGTGGAGCTTGAGGGCAGCATCCTGCCTGCTGCTTGTGCCAAGCTGCTTCTCTTGCACTACTTTCCCTGCTATTACATCTCAGTTCTGTGGAGGAAAGCACTGAGAGAATGAGGCAAGAACTGGCAAATTCTTTCAGCAGCAAATGGAGTGGTGGGGAAGAAGTGGAGCAGTCAGCTCATGGAAGCAATGATGGGCACTAGCTGGCATTGCCTGCCCACCCACCTCCATCTTCCACCTTTGCTGAGCTGCCCATGTAAGAGAGCAGTGCTTCCACTTTCCTCCCTGCGAGCACAGGGTATGGACCAGAGTGCTTTCCCACCCACAGCTGATCTATCTCCTTGTGCCCAAAGCCAGGCTGCTCTGGAATGCTGTCACTGGAAAAGCAAGTGGGGCTGGCAGAGCTGGGCACAGCAAGTGTTCATGGAAGAGGACCTTCTGCCTTTCTGCATCACAGCTCCTTGAGCACAATGACTGGTCTGACCACTGCCTTTGATATTTTGTTTCACATTTGTGTCCACAGTAAGATTTTTTGTACATCCAGAAGTCTCTTCCAGCATCCGTTTTCTAGTACAGCAGCTGAGCTTGTGTTCATAAAAGGAAGCAATTACTTTGTAGCAGCATGCACTGTTCTAAGAGCTAGGAGCAAACCCCTAAACCTTTCTCTGTCCTGTGTAATTGGAATAGGTGTTTTTACAGAAATTGACATCATGGAATCAAAACAAAATGCTTTTTTGTCTCTGATTTGCTTTGAATCGTGGTTGTTACTGCAGTGTAAGACAGTTCTGCTGTTATCTTCAACCTTCTCTCCCCAAAAATCAAGCTGTAAAAAAACCTGTCTAGATTTTAGCCACCTGGTTATGGTTAGTTTCTTATTTTAAAATAGCTTTCAAAATAGATCAGATATTACACTGTTAAAAACAATTTTCCCTGTAGGTATTGAATATCAGACAGGGCTTGTAGTAATAACTGATAGGTATCTAGAATAATCTTCAGTATGAACTGAGACTACAAAGATCTGTCAATCACTGTATTTAACTTTAAACACAGATGATTTGAATTCATGTTAGCAGCATGAGGAAGTCAAAAAGATGGAATGGAGCTGTTGGAGAAAAGATGATAGGATTACCTCTGCTGTTAGCCTTTCCTGCTACTTGTTTGAAATACTAAATCAAGGTGAAGTTTATGAAAAAGGCTACAACGGGGGTTTGTAACTCTTCATTCCTGCTGGGATTTTCCTATTATAAATCTGCTGTCAGAAGTAAGTGCTTTACTTGTGGCTTAATTTTATGCAGGCACAAACACCTTGGTTCAACACATTTTGCCAGAGACAATCTTGACTATCTTAATGCAACAGAGTCCTCATTAACAGGGACCTGTGAAAAAGAAAAATGCACACATGTTCTTTTGTCATCGGTCATTCATAAGCAGCCTGATGAAAACTGAAATAAAACATAAATCCCAAGGTGGTGTGGAGCTGGTGTGGAGACATGAGTGTTTGAATCACACAGCTTATGTGAATTATCCATCTTGGAAGAACATTACACTCCACCTTTTGAATGAAGTTTCATTACTGTAGTGGAAAGCTCACAATTTCTATTTGTTCTGCTCTGGCTGCTGAATTTAGCACTGCTCCCAGTACCTACCCCCAAAACAAACACCTCTGTTGAGGTGATTTTTCCTATTTTATCTAACCATGTAACCATAGAGCCTACCAGGACAATGGTTTCCAAGATGCTTGTCAGACTTGGCTTGTGCAATTTTTCTCCATGCAAGAGCCATTAAGACAAATTGGTTGCACTTTTCTGACTCCATAATGCATTTGTCCTGCTCATTTTGAGTTCTGTATACAAATATAAAGAGTCATGACCAGACTTCAAAGCAATAAATACGTGTTTACCAATGTCCTGTTTGATGTACTGGGCTGTGTTTCAGGTGTGTATCAAGTTTGTTACCACTATCTGCTATCTTGTTCTCAGGACATGGATGTGAAATTTGCCTACAGGCACTCAGAACTGAAAGCAGGACTTGAAGTTTGTCCCATCTAAAAGAAATCATTAACCTGAAGTCTTAAGAGAGGGAATCTCAGATCATAGGAATAGATATCTTGTCATTATATTGATGAAAGACATCCTTGAGTGTGTGCTTCTATGTTGCTTTAATATCAGATTTTAAAATTTCCACTCAAGTATGACTGCATCCCTTAGGCAGTGGCTGCTTTAAAGTCAGGCCCAGAGAAAATCTCTCCTTCATGCAGTGCTGTGAAATTTCAAATTTCAAAATATAATTTTGTACCAGCTTGAAAGAATGCTCCAATGTACTGACACTCCACCTTAAGTAAAATTTTGCCTTATTTTCCAGTCTGGTTACTGAAAACATCTATGTTTTAACAAAATTGAAAACTTTCAATTTTGCTTTGCTTTACCTCATATTTTAAAGTAGTCTAAAAAAGTACTTTTTAATGGAAGGCTCCAAAAAAATCCACTCAGAAAATGTGAGAACAGACCGTTTTAATGTTTCCAGGACTGCCTCTTCATCTTGGTTTCTTTTTATAATTTCCCCACTTCCACACAGAAAGTGGCATCATTTTGCAAAAGAAAAAGATTTGATGGAACTGCTCCTTTTTGGTGGAATATAACTCCAGCATTGCTGGCTTTTGTGATCTGGCTATAGATGGAAGAGTCAACAGATGAAACATAATGTGCTTTGAATTATCACAGCAAAACCCTTTGCTAGCAGTAAATTCACTGGTGTGTATGTGCGTTGTGTTTCCTCAGATCAGGATGACAACCTCAGTGCTGCCTGGTTTGTGGCATCCCAAGTTAACACATGTAAATTCACAGCTGTGAGCTGTGTTACAGTGAAAAGACACAAGGGCAGAAGCCAGCAACTTCTTTCTTTTGCTTGAGAACAAAAAAAGCAAAAACTAACAAAAAAAAAAAAAAATTATGCAGAGGTGCTTCTTCAAGTACAGGATCATGAGGCAGCTTAACCCAGCATTTTTTATCTGCTTTCATATGATTCTCCTGACTTAAATCTCCTGTCTGTAGCTGAGAGCTTCCAAGAACTTGCAGGAGAGGGTCTTGGCAGTGTTTTGGGAAAAAAGGAAGGGTTTTAATTCACAGGCAGGCATAGTATGGCACTTCATAGCATCCATTTTCCAAAGAGAGACAGATATAAACTAGCCACAGAAATTATTTTCCTGATGAGTCTGAACTGTGAAGAGGGAAAAAGGCAGCATATTCCAGTGGGTGGTCGTGGTGCAGTTGAATCTTCCCATGTACCCCAACTGCAGGTGCAGTCTGCCTGTTTAGACGTCTGACCCCACTGAAGTGTGTTGAGTTAAACACAGAAAAACATACCTGATCCTCCGAGTTGCAACAGATAAATAAGATTTTAAACATAGCAGTTGTGAACTTGGGTGATGGGGGTTGGTTTTTCTTCTTCTTTTTATAATTAATGTCTTACAACCCAAGTTCTCAGAAAAACCTAGAAGGTCATCTGAGAATCCAAATCAGAGGGCATTTCTGTGTCAAACAGGTATCTGCAGGTGGGTAGGGCTCCTGGCATGCAGAAAGCCCCAGATTGCAAGTAGGGGATTTTTGATATCTGCTTTGGGAAGACCAAATGCCAGGGAGGCTGGAGAGGGGCCAGGAGGGAGGAAGAGGCCTTCCTTGCCAGGGGCAGGGAGACTTTGAAGTGTGACCCCGAGCAGAGGAGGGTGGGCAGGCTGGCAGCGGAGGCAGAGGCAGCGGGTGGGCAGCGGGGTGCGGGAGCTGCGGGGGCAGGAGGGCAGGCAGGGGTCAGGGTGGGCAGGGGGTTCCCAGCCCCGGGGACAGCCGTGCTGGGAGCTGGGTGCTCTCCCAACAGGCTGCAACAAGCTGCTTGGGGGAAACCGGCTGTGTTTTTAACAGCTGGTTTAACGTAATGAGGGCTGAGCAGCCTCCAAAGCAGCCCGGATCACATGCCTCAGGAGAAGCAGTGGGTGAAATATCAGTTTAGGAATCAGGAGACCAGGATTTCATTCTGTCATCTACAGCTGTTTGAGGAGTGACTGGGGGCAAGAAGCTGATGTGCTTGTGCCCTGGCTTCTCTGCCACCAAAAGGTGTTGCTCGCCTGGATACCCCCCTGCAACTGAGTGTCTAGAAGTGGAAGCTTCTCTTCTTCCAGTGTGGTAGAACAAAAATATTAAATTGAAAATTCAATTAAAATATGGCAAGTTCAAAACTGTCAGAGGGAATTCCTTTTTCACATACGCTGATGCAAATCATGGCTAACCCCAGTGACTAAGGTGAAGTGACGTCAATGGGAAACAGAATTAAGTGGGGTCCGTTTACTGCCCATAAAAGTAATGAGCACACACTCATCCAGCCCTGACCCAGTGTTTCTTTTGTAGTTTAAAAATTTTTAATAAAGTATTTTTTGCCTGCCTTTTCCTAAGAAAAATGTTGAAATTAATCTTTGCTCATGTAAAATGCAGTTGCCATATGACTAATGGTTATTTTTAAAGTGCTGAGAGAAATTTATGCCTGTGTGTGTCAAGGAGACAAAGAGAGGGAGTTTTTGTCTATTTGCTGTGGTAATTGTTTATGAATATAGTTGTTTTTTCCAATTATCCTTTCCAGTTTTAATATATTAGCAGCCTTGCCTCCATTTCTGTCGGTTGAGGTTTGTGTGTAAATGTAGGAATTCATGCTGTCAGATATTTCAGTGACAAAAACATATGCTACATCTTAAGCATTGGGTTTTATTCATAAAATCCCATAAAACTGGGATGGGAAGATTTGTGGAAAAGATGGCACTAAAAGTTAAACAATGGTCATACAAAAAACTGTGTGGCCATTCAGATGATTTCTGGGCCTTGAAGTGAACATTTATTTCATGTTCAAAAACGAAGGAAAAACTCTGAAAGGCCAGAACTCATGCTAATACCTGAAGGAGAAGCTAAATCCAGAGTCAGGGCTGGAGAATTTGTCCTAAGGCATATTAGTATGGCTGCATGAGCAGAGATACAGTATGGAAGTGGAGAATTAATTTCTCCTACGACAGCTATATTTTGTAATGTTGCTTGTGCAAAAACCCAGTGGAAAATAGACGAGGTGGCCAGTGGAGTCAAAAGTCATTTTCACTTGGAATAAATGAGTCTATGAGTGAAGTCCTAGGCCCCTATATGTCAGAAGTAATGATCCCACAGAATTCACTTGGACTACATTGTACTTAAAGTTTTAAGTACCTAGTGCCCAGCTGAGGCAACCACGATTGACCTCTGTATCAGGGGCAGTGTAAGTGCCAGATACTTCATCTGTGTGTGTGTGTTTAGTGTGAAAGCAGCTTTTGTTTTACAATTGCTGCTCATGCCATTGCTTGTGGGGACTGGTTTTCATTAACATACTTAAGTTTTTGTGATTTAACACTATTGCATGATCTGAGTGTTTCAAAATGTCTTGAGCAGGCCCTATCCAGAAGTTTGCCACGTGTCTCAGTGCCCTTTCCCAGGGCAGGAGTCATTTCACACTGCTGGCATGACATGATTTCCTCCAGCAGCACAGCAGGAACAAATCCTCAATGGTTTCAGAGGCTGTGAAAATCTGCATGGTTTAGTAATCCCCTTCTTCATCCACAGAAATGAAGGGTCTCCATCTTTTTCTTCCACAAGGTTAACTGCAGTTATGCTGGGGCAGGGTATTTTAAATTTATACTATTTGGTTTTGGAGTTGGAGGCCTGTAAATGCTACTGTAAGGCTTCTGATGTTCAAACATTATTTCATGTTGGTATTTTATTTGAAGGCCCAACCATGGCCAAGGAAAGGAAACTTCTGTACTTTTATTTTTGTGTTACATCTTCCAGCTGGAATATTTTCAAACACAATAGAATTGAACATGAGATTTGGAGAGGGCAAGAGAGGAGAAAAGGGAGTCAGCTAGAAGAGGTGATGACTCCAGTGGGGTACTTAGCAGTTTAGTTCTCTGGGGACTGAAAAACACTTTCAACCAGTGTGATGTTGCAACAGCCCAAAAGAGGAGAGAAAAATCCACGTCTGATCTAGACCAACCAGAAACTAAAAACAAGGGACACTTTGAATTCTTAGACTCTCACCACAACTGAAAACTGTGTTCAGGCCAAGGAACTGGAAAATCAGTTTCTTGGGTTAGAGAAATGCTTCCCTGAAGAGTCAGAAGCAGCTTTCCATTTTAATTGGTACAGAAACGATTGTGTTCTGAAGCAGTGATCCTAACATTTGAACCGCTGCAAAGGTTTGCAGTCAGGGCTACAAAGAGTTTAGTGAAATGCTACAGTACAACAAATTTTTCTGTGACATTTTCTTGCCATTTGGCTCGGTTAGTCTATCATTTGTCACAAAATGGAAAAATAAGATCTGTCTTCATAATGTACCAAAAAGAAATCTGACGGCAAACACAAGTCAGGAAGAGGCATAGGGACAGGAGCTGAGTGGTGTAACCCTAGATCAAGAGATGGTTTTGAGAAATCATATACTGGGGACCTCAGAATCCCCTGACCAGGAGTAATTGAATGTGGTAATTGTTAAGGAGAGCTTTGAGAAGAAATCTTGAGTAAAAATTACGTACAGTGTGCTTGTTTTAAGAGGGAAGTGTAGTAAATTTCAGGACAAATTTTTAAGTGGCAATAGCACAGGCACGGCCTATGCTGTAGGCAAAATAAATTTTCTGAACTAAATGACTTCTCTCAGTCGGCCAGGCTAAGTGTTTGTTTTTGGGGTGAAATACGTATTTCCTTCATTGCGCTTGTACAAGGATAGCTGAAGCCTGAGAGCAGGACTCTGGGGATCTGGTTGTAATGGCTGGTAATAACACCTGCCCTTTATGGGATGAGGGGTGAAGTCGTGCAAATTTGCATTGCAGAATAAGGGATGAGATCAGAACGCCTTTCTTAGATGTGTCAGAGACATGGGAGATGTACTTAGTTTAGCAAGAATCAAGAAAAATAGGATTTTTCTGTTAGTCTTGCACTTTTAAAGCTGATGTATCATTACTAGTCTATTTACTGTGGAAGACTTTAGGCTAAATAAAGTCACAGAGAACTGCCCTGCAGCCTTCTGGATTAAAATGATAAATGTGTCAAGCATTATATTATTTTGTGCATAAATTTTAGAACAATATTTTCTTTAAAGTTACTCAGTAAATATGCTTGACTCAGGTAAAAGTAGCATGACTCCTACAGCCTGTATTTTACCAATCTTCAAACTTCTCTTTTGCATAAGAGCACCACTGCACTTTGATAACAACACATGACAAAAGATAACAAAATCAAGGGAGTTTGAAGATGCTAGGCAGTCTGTTCTTGTAGCACTGTGATTTTTTTCTTGCTCATGCAGAAATGCAGTCAAGTAACAGATCATTTTTTTCAGGATTAAAATAATGTATGTGGAAAATGAAGGAAGAACATAATATAATTCTGTTTAAGTTTTATAGGTGCTGTGGTCATAAGATAGTTCCAGAAATGAATTCATCAGTTCTATCCTTTCTTTTTCTAATGTTCTTTGTTCATCTGATGGCCATTGGAAAGCACAACTCGCTGTGCTAGTTCATAAGGACAAGGTGGTATGTTGGGAGTGTTCTGTAACAGGGATGGGGAACTTCACAGGGATGAGCCAGAGCTTTTATATGTTCCTCCAATACACATTGAAGTATTTTTCTGGATAATGAGCACTAGTACCTTGCATGCATATGATTCTTGAGTGCAAATATGCTTGCAAGCTCCAGCTCACATGAAATTCTCATCTGAAATTTGTTGCCTGTTTCAAGGAGCTTAGGGCAAGTTCTGTTCACCTGTGGGGTTTTTGCTCAGTATTGAGGTCTGAGTAGTGTTCCTTGCTTTGGCTAAATGAAATACATTTTAGAAGGCAGCTGCCTAATGCAAGAATATTTCCATCTGGGATGACTAACATGTGCCCAATGTACGTCCAGTCTCACATCCCACTCTGCAAACAAGATCCACTGATGAATTAATTATCTTCTTGCTTCAAAGGGCAGTCAAAAGATGAAAGTAAAAAACTGGACAGATTTCAAAAAATGACATTATATGAAAAATAGGTCATTCAGCCAGATTGCAAATCACAGCTTTTCAAAAATGCGGATTGTCAGGCAGTCCTATCTCAAAAAATATGGCTTCTCTTGCTTGTTGCATATTTTGCTAGTGATGGAAAGAACATATTCATAAAGGAAAGACAGTGTTTTAACTCCTACTTAGGATAATGCCAACAGTATTCAACTTGTTTGGTTCAGGCTTATGCCAATATGAATACAATGCATTTGTCCTTGTTCAGTTTGTAGTTCTTTTGTAACAGTAGCAGCAAAGTTATTTTGAACAGTTGTAAATATAAAACTTATATAGTGGTTTCTGGTATTTCATAGTTGCAAATATGGACTCTGCTTTTTGTGAAGACACTTGATTTTATTGAAAGTGTCATATCCATGGCTGATGATATAAAACCCCATATAACAACCCACTGGCTTCTCATATATCACTGACTCAGTCAATAAAATATATAATTGTGATGCTAATGAAATTGGGATTTTAAAGCCGTGTCTTTAACAAAGGGATTGTTTGTACCTACCCAGAATTAAAACCAGAGCTATCGGTCTAATTCAGTATAGCTGTCAATTCTAAAAACAATACACAGAAGTTGCAACTTCTTAGCTTCAGAGGCACAGGTCTGAGGAGGTGTCAATCCTACACTGAAGAAGAATGCACAACATGCTGCCTGCTGTTTAACGTATTGGCAGATCAGAGACCATGACTGCATCCCCCCAAAAATCAGCTATTTAGTAATCTATTTGAGCAGTACCAGTGCTGACTCCCTAAAACTGGCAATCCAAAAAAGGCAATACAGTATTCATCTCAAGAATTGAAACCCTAAGCCAATGTCATGTGTAGTCCTCTCAGATGCAATTATTTATTCTAGTATTCAAGTTTGTCTTGAATGTGCCTGGTATGTTTTTATGTGCTGTAAAAATAAATACAGTGGTTTAAAAGCCCTGGAAAGTCCAAGTAGGTATTAAATAGTCCAGCACTGCAGAAATGCAGCTTCTGATTTTCTGAGATCATCTGTGCTCTCTGTGAATATCTGATCCAATTCGGCACATCTGGACATTTCTTCTGCAGCTGCCAGGGAGCTGGCCATGTATTCACAGAGCTTTCCTCTGTACCACCTATTGCAAGTGGTTGTGGTGTCCAAGGCAAAGACCAGGCATAGAGCAGGCTCATTGGAGCTAGTAGTTGGATAACATCTGAAAATTAGTATTTACACCCAGATGAAAAAAAACCCAGGTTTGTAGGGAGAGGTCATACTCTTATTAGGGCAACTTCTATAGTTGGGAAAAACAGACAAGCTTTTAGACAGACAGGACCACTTCTGGTCTGGAACAGAAGCAGAAGTGTTCAAGCTAAGAGACCAAAATGAAAACAATTGCTCTACTTTTCCTTTGTCAAGCACTGTTCAGATTGGCCACCTCCTAGATCCTGGAGAGTCATCAAGCTCTGAGTTATGAAGAAAACATTTTTAATCCAGTTATCTCAGTCTGTATTAATCCCACATATGGCTCCACCAGCTTCAGCAGACAAACATCATTATCCAAGCATTTAATGATCATTTCCATTGAGGATTTGTTTATTTATAGAAGGCAGGGTGGCCTTAGTGGGCAGGACTCTAGGCTGAAACTCTGAAGCCCACTCTGTGTTCCCTAAGCTGCGTGGTGTGCAGTGAGTGGGTCTGTCTGTCAGCTTCTGTGTGGTAAATAGACATACCCAAACTGGCCTCCTTGCAAAGTCCTTTTATATCCACAAAGGAGAAGTGTTGCATGGCAGTTACACACTTCTTCATTACTAGCTCTTTTTCATGTGGTTCCTTTAATAGACATTTGAGTTCTGATAGTGTTACACCCTGTTCTCTTCTGAGCAGGGCGCAACACTACTGCTGGTGCTGGTAGCATCTCTGTTTGCCAAATGTGACGAAAAGACTCCTACTACTGTGATGTGAGCAGCTAGAAAGCTGTTTCTCTAAGCTTCCTAATATTAGATATGCTCTGAAAAGGGAAAGGCTATGTATGTTCAGGAAATACACAAGTTTCTTCATCTGGAAAATTATTGCAATCTGAGTGGGCACATGTGGAAATGAATAACCATGTAGATGTTCACAGATTCTCCAGTAAATGTACAGTAAATGCTATCTTTGCCACCTTTAAATAAAACACAGGAAAATGAATGCTGAAGCACTTCCCATTATTCTTAATGTATATGTATGCGCAGTCAAATGACAAATGTATAACAAAAACAAATGTATGTACTATGAACAAGTGTGAGGATGCATACATTGGTATTAAATAGTATGCTATATATATATATATATATATATATATATATATATATATATATCTAATGTCATATAAACATTTAGGTTGCAAAGCCAAGCAACATTAGGTAGTCCAGAATGCAGATTTCTTGAGCATTCTTGATCAGCCCTCTTCAATATGTAGGATGATATAATTTTAATTGCATGATAACATTTGGGGGCTTTTTTCCTTAACATATTCTTGCTTCAGCCAGTCAATAAGGGAGCAGTTTTTTAACATTTCTGCTTTTTATCTTCTTCTGTTGAGTGCTCTGGCCTCAGATCTCATATTAGTGCACATGATCAAAGTATTACACTGAACACAGAAAAAACATTAATCCACTTTCAAGGTTTAGTTTTGCTGTTGCTTCCTCAACAGCATCATAATATGCCACAAATCCTGATGAACATGTCTCTGCAAAACATCTATGCAGGGTGAGAATTCTATTTATTTTTTTTTAACAATATTATTGCCATCTTGCATAAGCACTTAAGCACAGGGGAAGAAAGGACAAAAATGTCAGAATGACAACTTTCACTGAAAGCTGGAAAAGGGAGCTGTGGGAGCCTTTGCATGTGTAGAATTTCCCTAAGACTTTCTCCACTCAAAGCACGGTGCCAGTTGACTTCAGCTTTCAGCACTTCTGCATTTCAGGCCCCAGGTGTCTCTTGCTGAGCACCCAGAAAATGAAGCCAACCACTCAAGAGGGAGGAAATTCCAGAATTATGTCATCATGCCTACATGTGGGGAGGGGAAAGGAGCTAATCGTGCCCAGACAATCCAAATTCTGGCATTTGCTAAGATTTTAGCATTTGACTCACAACCCTATCATTCTTTTAGCTGAGTTTCTCTGTGTATGTGTATACATTTCTCTGTAAATAAATAAGGACATCTAAACTGTGACTAATCTCTATAAACTCTTGCACTGCTTTCTCAGTAAAACTATTTTGATGTTTGTGCCCTTGGAAAAAGGCATGATGTGTTTTAATAACCTTTACTTGCTTCCATTTATCCCTACACTGCACTAGAAGCAGGAAAGGACTATATACAAACAAATATTTGATGCCCAAAATTAGAGGGATCAAGGACTTCTAGAAACAGGGATAACTTTGCTTCACTTCAACCTGAAAACCTGATACTAAATCTCAAGTTCTAAATTTGCTACATGATCCCTATCCATTACCAAATTGCAAGCGAAGCATTAAAAAGCATTGCAAAAAGCCTTAAAAATCCCAAATACTTCAGTTGAATATTGGTGTAGTTTTTGTTTGCTGCCTGAAAATTTTCTCAAACCCTTCACCTTCTGAAACTTCCCTGCACAAGCTGTCAGGTTAGAAACAGGATAAAAATGGAAGCAAAATCCATATTTAAACAGCTAGTTCCAAAAGTTGGTGCTTTAGGGAATGAAAACCTTTAATGCAAGACTCACAAAACTTTTGTAGGAGCTGGTTTTATTAGTATCTACCATAATTCTGTCTGTGTGTATATATCTGTACAGCATTGTGATCCTATCTGTGTGTGCATGGTTCTTGAGGCTGGCAGAGTATTCACTCCCTGCTGCACCAGGCACTCACACTTCTCTCCTGTTCTTTGAAGCTGGGAGTGCCTTTCTTCCATGCATCCCCATCTCCCCTAGCACCACAGACCAATGGCACAAGGACCTTTTTTACCCCTCCTGTGCGTGTACAGCAGGAGAGCTCTCCTCACCAGCTCTCTGCTGACTGTGCTGGATGCTATCTGTCTTTCAGCCAGTGGACAGAGCAATGTATTTACCCTGCCAAACTGAACCACCCTGGCTTACTCTCTAAAAGTTTGTCCTTAGTCCTTCTGTGTAGGGTATCTGGGGAAAAGTAGGCACCAAAGGGAGGCATTGTGAGTACCCTACCTTCTTTTCCACCTCAGGTTCCATGGTCTGACAAATCCCTGATAAGGGAATGGCATTCATTAGTATGAATTTAAATTCATACTAATGAATTTAGTTTAAATTCTGGAAATGCCTCTTTATCCATGCTGGATTCGTCCTCCCTTTCCAGCTTGGGAAGCACATGGCTATCCCTCCTCCCTGGTGGCTGGGGAGATGAGTTTTTCCTTTTTCCCCACTGCAGTCACTAGCAGTAAGGGGAGTGATGGCAGATTTTATGCCAAGATTTCCTCATTTTACCAACAGGGAAAAGCACATCTGTCCATGCTGAGACGCCTCCTTACAGCATGTGCCTGAGACATGATCTCCAGCCAAGAGACTGCAGAATCACAGAATCAGAGAATATTCTGAGTCTGGAAGGGACCCACAAAGATCATGGAGTCCAACTCTTAAGTTAATGGCCCATATGGCAGCTAGCAACGTGTCCCCTCTGGGCTTCTGGAGAAGTCCTAGGGTAGGCAGTGTGGTGGGAGTAGTATGGTGCCTATTACGTTATTGAAAACAAAATACAGCTGCATGTTCCTGTTGCTTGAATGCAACCTGTCAGCACCAGCATCTCACAAGAAGCCAGGACTCATTACAGCCAGCCGTCACAGCAGAAGGTGCCAGTAACCAGCCAGCTGGAGAAGGATGATATGTTTTCCCCATTAACATGGCAGGTTAGAGCAGGAAGTGTGCCTGGAGAAACACCATGACATGAGGAACTGTATGGCGACAGGAGGTTGTTCAGAAAGCCCCAGAGGAACTGCAGTGTTCTCCTGATGGCTGAATGCCCCAGGGCATGGACAACATGTGGTCTCTTGTGCCCTGGACCAATACAGGGCACCAGTGATGCTTGCTATGCCTTGGTGGTATGTCAAGCTCCAAAATAACTGCAAAATAATTCCTCCATAGCCCATGGATTTACTCATCCTAATTGTTAAATACTTTTAGGAACAGCTCTATTTTCATTCCTCATAGTTCACAAAATCTAGAAAGATGTGTGTCTTTATCCTCTCAAGAATGTGAGTGGGTTGGGTGCCAGCCCTGGGCACAGGAAAAATGGATCACATTGCTGTAACAAGCTGCTAACAAGTAATGAGGGCTAGGTAGACTCTGAGGCATTTTGGTGCATCACTGTCTTTTCAGCTCTGCTTGTATTATGTTCTGGTCTGGACAATCAGAACTGTTGTAACTCAGAGAAACATCAAGGAATGAATGGTTTGCCCTCCTGAATAAAATGAGAACATGTGAGTGTGGGGAGAGAGGGGGAGGGAAAGATGCATTTGCATAGGTCAGGAAAGGTCATTAAAACATCTGGCAGTAGTAACTGACATGTGTCAAATTTTAGTGTTCATTAAATTTGTATTAATGCAAGAATGGTTCCTAAGCTCCAAATGCCACTTTTGGTTGCTATATTCCCCCAGCTGATGGTGATGACTTTTCAGAACTGTGCCATGCTTGTTTCCTTGCTAGTGGCATCTGACCTGAGGTCAGTTTTCTGTTTAACCTATTCCTGTAGGTCAAAAGACAAATTAATCTGGTGAGAATTGAATTGAAAATGAGGTATCTGGATAGCAGGTGTCCCAGCTGTGGAATAGCTGCCAGGCTGAAAGGTATTTGTATCTGTCCTCATGCCATCCAAGGAGTCATATCCGAGGTCAGGGAGATATTCAGTTGACATGTGAGAGGGGAAGTTACAGGGAGCAGAAGTGGCAGGTGCCCTGTGCGAGCAGATTATCTTGCAGTCAGGGGGGAAATGTCTAAGAGTGTCACTCTGAGCATAAATGTACATGTTCCATGTATTGGGCACTTTGCCTTACCATTTTATAATTGTAAAGAAGTCAGACAATTTCCAGGCCCCTTAAGGAGGAGAATCTAACAAATCTTTTTCTTCCTTTTTTTCTTTTTTTTAGAGGATGAAGATGATGAAGAGATGGTGGAGCCAAAAACACAGGATGACTTAGAGACAGAAAATCAAGACCAGAAGCAGGAAGTGAAAGAAGGTACTTTAAAAATGAAAAGGATTATTTTGGATGTTTAAAGGATAAGATTCTGCCAGTAGCTACTCTCATAAGTAGTTTTCACTATTGAGAACACTGAAATTGAACAATCACCAGTTTTAATGATTCAAAACCATATGAGTAGCATGAAAGCAGAAAATTGTATCCCAGAGACCCAGCTGGTAGGCCTGAGAAGATCGTGAAAGGCATGAGGCTTGAGCTGTTTAGCAGAATGTCCTGCATGTCCTTATAATTTGAAAATGAAGTAGGGATTCTTGGATCCTAGTACTGGTATAATTTGTCCTCTGGCTCAAGTGTCCTGCTTATGTGAAAGATTTAAAATGGGAATGCCAGGCATTCCAGCAGTTCTATAAAGTTTGTTGGTCTTTAGAGACTTTTGGAGCCCATAACTGCCTGCCTGCTAGAGAGGAACAAAGCTAAACCTAGTGGTAGTCAGGAATCTTCCAGCAGAAAATGATTTCACTTGAAAAATGTCTTCTGTCAAAATCAAAACATTTTGTGGGAACTGCCTCAAGGAACTTAAAAAACCCCTCTGAAGCCAGTCTGGTCCAGCCCTTCTGTCCATTACTCTGTATTGAGGTGCTCTGCACTGTTACAAGAGACAAAAATTCAGGTTACTACTTGCTTCTGGTGCAGACAAGGGACACTTGTTTAAGTCATGCATGTCAGCACTGATGTGGTAGATATGCTTGATGCCTCTTCTCCTTTCCTTGGACCTGTCTTAGCTTTCAAATTAGAAGAATGGTGTGAAATTTGGTCTTCCTCATCTAGAAATGTACTAGGGTATTGGCTATGCTGGTGTGTCAATGCCTTCCACGGTCAATGGTCATTCCTGTGTTGAGTAGGGAAAAAGAACTGAAATAGCAGCAGCTGTAGGGTAGAAGGAAATGGGTTTCTTCTCCAGCATTTCTTAATTTTGTATTGCCAGGACTGCTCAAAATTCTGTTTAGCCTCTTGAAAGGTAGTTTATTTCTTCAGGTAGGGCCTAAATTATTTCTTGCTATGGTGATCATTACCAGGATAGTTCTGTGAGCTTGGTTTTTCCCAAGATAATCTCACTAGGGGAAAAATATGGAGCCATTTTACATGGAAGCCCATGAAATCTTCAACCGGGAATACAGCAGCCAATGCTTATTTCTCATCCAGGGAGACTGGTATCTTTTCATCAGTATCCAAAAAAGACTAATCTGGTACACTAGTACCCACATTTACTATCCTCACCCACTGAAGTGCCAGCCGTACTATTTTGATTATAAATTGATTTTTCTTCCCTCTTTAGAGCATCACAGAAATCACCGCTGCCACAAATCCTGTAGTGTTCATTGCTTGTTTAGGTTCTTGTGGAAATGTGGAGAGATAAAAGTCCTTCTGCTCCTCATCATTCTGCTCCTTCCACTGGCCCCAGCCACTGATGCCATGGGCAGAGGGGACCAGTGCAGATAGCAGGAACAGGAGTCAGGCAAGTCTGCAAAGGCAGCACTGAGGACATGAGCAAGAAATGTGGCAACATAGAAAAACTTCATTCTTCATGGAAATTACTCTTCTTTTCAAAACTCACATATGGGCTTTTGCAGTCACTGGATCTAACACAGTATCCCTTTCTGTTGATGGCAACAGAAAGCCATAAAAACCTCTACTACTGCACTGTCCTGGGTTTCTGACTGTCCCTGTAATATTCAACTTAGAGCTTATCCCACACCCATTTATTCCCACAGAAAATTGATGCGAATGTTTACACATGGGGAGAGAGCACAAACTCCTGCAAGAAGAGAAGAAGAAAAAAATCAAACTAGAACCATGAACTGATTTGTTTTACTTTTTTAATGGGCTTTCAAGTTAGCCTTTTATGTACTTTGCTCACCAGCCACCAGTGCCGACATCTTTTATTTCTTTGCAGTGCTTTAGTCAGAGGGCAGTGCTCCCCTTCCCTGCCCAGCAGACCCCCAGGAGCAGTAGATCATCTGGGCTGCTTTAGCACTGGTCTCAGGCACACCAGCTGCAGGCTGGAAAAGCAAGGCACAGCTCGTTTCAGCTGAACTGACTTTGTAAGGTGCTAACATCTGACGGGGTTCAAGGAAGAAGAAAACATGCTCATTGCCTGATAGAAAGTGAACTTGACCTGTAGTATGTGTTATGATAGATAAAATAGAGGAGTGCTGCTGACAGGCATTAACTGCTGTGAATCAGATGAAGCCATTGTCCACAAACTGACAAGGAATGGAGGCCCATTTTTTAGTGTTTGGTGTCATTCTCTCCCACTTGGCTTTAGCCCTTTTGCCTACAAAATCCCATTTTCCTCTCTGTTGTAATCACCCTTCTCATGTTCTGAGCAACATTCAGAGTTTTAAGCCATCGTTTGTGTTTCATGGAAGTGATTAAAACCATGTTACAAGTCAAACAGGAGTTTAGAAGAACATTTCCTGTCGGTGCTGCACTCTGTGTGCCTACTCAGAATTAATAGCTTTTCTGCAAATTAGCACATAATGGGTTAAAAGCATGTTTATGTTGGCATTAAGTACTCTGGCTTCTTTTTCTCTGCAAGGCAAGACAATATTTTGCAAACTTTTTAAAGAATCTCTAATAGACATTATAGTGGCGCCATTCACACTGCTATATAGTAGTTAAGGCTGTGTCAGCACTTCCATTATGAATCCTGTTTTTCAGGGATTTATAACCCAGCCGTAAAAATTTGCTCTGGGCTGAAATTTGGTTTCAGCTCAGGGAGCACATTTTTTAACAGATTAAAAAAATCAGCATGGCCTTTTTGAGTTACAGGAGTGTTAAGAAAAAATCCATGGGAGAGAGAAGTGCAAGGAGAGAAAGGCAGAGCATTTTTTCATGAATATAACTCAAAAATTGGTCAGGATAAAAAATAAAGTTTGGATGTAGTCTGTTCAGTCTCCCTTTCTCCAAGCCAACAGGACAAGGGTGCTCTATTTTTATAATGGTATTTTAAGAGGAAACGGGATTTTTTTTTCTATGTGGTTTATAGGTAGTTCAGCTTAATTTTTCAGACATTTATTGCATGCTTAATTTCCTCATCTTCCCCCCGCACACCCCAGAGCTGCCCTATGGGGTTTGATGGGATTATTCAGCAGCCAGGGGTGTTTGCAGGGTCTGACCATGGTTCTGGACATGTCCCAGCATCACTGTCTGGCATGGCACCTCTTGCAGAGCTTCACTGCCATGGAGGCGTGAAGGGCAGAGGAACAGCTCGAGCCCCCCAGAGTGGAGTGGGAGATGAAGAACTGACTCGTTGACCTCTTGAAGTGCATGAAGCCTTGGGACCACCTTGTGTTCCTTCTGTGGGGCTGCCTGTTGCCATCCATGTCTCTGGTGCCTGTTCTCCCCATGGTTTTTGGAAGAACCGAGTGTGGGATACCTGATGGTGAACTGGGCTGGGCTCTGCCTGTTCCCAGCCTCTCCTGAACACATAAACAAGAGACTGATTCCAAACTGTTGCATCAAGTGGGATGGGGTTTTCCACCACCAGAGAGCTCTGGAGCTCCACCTAAGGCTCCTCTTTGTGTCAGTAGAAACCACAAGAACAACGGGACGGGCTTGGTCTTAAAAGTGGGCCTCAACCTGCATTTATCTGAAGCCATGGGCATATCCACAGAAACTTGCACGAAAGACTGCGATGGGAAAGGCTGAGATTTGCAGCTCCAAAGACCTGCTGTGCCCTGCTCTTGCCCTGGCTCTGTGCATGGGGCTCAGGTGTCCACAGAGCAGGCTGGGCTGGTGGGGATGGTTTCACTCCCAACAGCTCAGGCATCAGTATTGGAAAAGCAAGACAGGTTGTGGTGAGGTTTGTCATGGCCAGAAATGTCACAGTTTCACTGCCACCAGCACCACAGTGAGCTCAGGTGTGCCAGCCCATCCTTACAGCCAGCTCAGGTGTGCTCAGGGATGGTGTCCAGCACGGCCCCTGGAGAAGCACAGGCAGTGGGAACAGCCCTGCCTGGCACAGTATCAAATCTAAGGCTCTGTAACTTGCTACTTCAGAATTTTAAAATCCCTAAATAAAGCTTGAAATCTTCCTTTTTATGTTTAGTGGTTATGCCGTGAAGGGGCTTGCCAGCACAACAAAGGCATGACATATATCAAGCCATGGTATGGGACACAGCAAAGCAGGATATGGCATTTGTCAAGCCTGACATGAAAATGCAAAGCACAAGAAAAACAGGAGGATCACAGGCAGAAAAGGACTGAAAGCTGCTGAGAGCCACTTCACACCTTGCAGTTCTCACCCTGTGCCTTTCAGCCATCCTCCATTGTCAGCACATCTAAAGTTTACATGGATTTAAATAGATGCTGAAAGAAATAATACAGTTCTTAAAGGGGTTTTAATAATCTCCTTCTGTCTCTCATTATATCTCTGGGTTGATAACAAGGCTGCTTCCTGCTTTACTGTTTTTATTAGCTTGCCCTTTCTTTCATTCACTTACCTTTTGGTCTTTTTCTTTTCGTTTGTTTGTTTGGTTTTTTTTCTTTTTCCTTTAATGGACCTAATTTTCATTTCTCTTATCAGGTTTTTAGAATTGCTGAGATTCCAGGAGAATCTTTGTTATATTTATTTAAATGTGGGATGGGGTTTTTTTGTTTTGTTTTATTTTTTAATGTTTTTTTAACTCCCTTGAGAGAAGACTCAAATTCTGCTACTTGAATATTTCTAAATTTGTTCCTGAACTGTTATCCCAACTATTTATGTTGTATTTACTACAAACATGCTTCTGCTGAATAAGAACAAGTCTGCAGCAATTTTATCTTTGTTCCTAAAATTCAAGAAGATGTTTTAATATAATTTTTTTGTTTTTTTCTGTTTTGCCCAAAGAAATTTATGGACAAAGAACCTGATGTGAAATATGGTATTTCTGAGGATTATCTTAAGTCACATGAAATGATAAAATATTCCTATTTTTGTAAATAAGTCTTGATTAAATTGGTTGTTTTCACATCATGTTCAACTATTGTTTCATATTCTAGACCTTCCTGTTCAAGCACAAGTATATACTCTTTTTCATTACAGATACACCTCACAATTTCTTTCCCTGTGGTGCCCTCTGTGCATATATTACTCTGCACGGCAATTTAATTTTAAATGTAAATTCCATTTTGTTTTGTACAGTATTGCACATTAGCATGGACACAGGGCCTCTTTGGCAGCTGTGGGTGACAGCCCAGCCCAGCCCCTTGCAGAGCAGGCTGCTGCTGCTGTGGGGTCCCATCCTTGTCTCCGTGGGCTCAGGGACAGACGGGACACCCAGGGCTCCTGCCAGGCAGGACTGGGTGGCTGCACCCCAGATCCTCCTGCATGAGCTGGGCAGGGCCACAGACGGGTCCAGCTCCTTCAGGTGGGGTCACAGCACAGGCACAGCAGTTCTCTAGGAAGCTGTGGTGTCGAAGCAAAAGCAGACTGTGGAGCTTTCTTTGCAGGAGCTTTCATGGCACTCCAGGCAACAGGCATGTAGCTTTTAGCGGTGGTAACATACACACTGCACTGGGCTTTGTTCAGCACAGAAGGTTAGATGTGGTTGGTTTGGGGTTTATGCCGGGGAGAACAGATACTTTAAGACAAATGCTGTATTCTTACAGGGAATTTCTGGAGATATTGTCACATCACATAGGTCTCCGTGACAAAACAAAACAAAACACACTTTGATCAACTACTTATGTTTCTCAGTTTTCCTTAAAGAGAGCCTGTGTTTCTTGAAAGCTGAGATCAAAGTCACTGCAAGCTCCCAGATCGGAAGAAAAATTGCAGAAAATTACATAGGTTCTTTTTATTTTATTTGAGGTAATGGACAGAGAGCGAGAAGGAACAAGGAGAAAATGGGAATGTCTCTGAAAGATAAATGGTTAGAAAACCTCCATACTTGAAAGAACAAGGCTGTCTGTTTGGGTTTTTTGCTTATACTTCATATATTTACAGTAGTTATAGCAATGTTTTACACTGGAAAAAGTAATGATAACATTCTTGTGAGAAGAGATTGCCCCAAATAAAACTTCAGAGGCAGCCGAATGAAAGAAGAAAATAAGGCTAAAATATGAAGCTTAAAATTGCCAGGGGGCATCTGGTGTGTCAGTCAGATGAATGAGGTAAGCTGATTTATGCCCTAAAAACTTTAGCCAAGGTGTTCCTGATGGTTTAATAGACTGCTGGCCTCCCACAGATCATTGCTAACTGCAAGGGAGATTTTGCTGAGGTAGAACTACAATCATCTGTTTCTCCACTGCCTGTGAGCACTCCACAGCTCCCAAGTTGTTTATTTTTTGCCTTTTCCCTTTCTATTGATTTTGGGTTGTATTTTCTTTGCAGTTATAGCCAGCAAATGGCCGAGTAATAAATTTATATTTCCAAGCTGTAGAGAGGATTTGATTTAGCAAATAATTTTTACCATTTGCAGCAGTTTACCACGAGTTTTCCAGTTGCCTTTGCAGTTGTTTTCCCCCTCTTTATGCCATTTTGCTGCATTGTCATGCTTGTTGTCTTTGATTCAGGGAAAGCAATGCTTTAGTGGTGACGATGGGATATTGCCTCATTACAGGCTTCCTTGCCAGATGAGTTCCCTCAGTGCCAATTACTGTTCAGCAGTGGATGCTGCAATAGGTCAGGCTGTTCTTCTTGCTAGTCTTTTCTTTCACATGCATTGCTTCTGTGTAAAGCACTCAGGGGCAAATTGTGCTCCTGCCTTGGAAATTGTCACTCTGCTATGCAGGGGCACCATGTGAGGGGATGCAAATATTCTCTGGATGTGTGGAGCTCCACAGGGACCACTAACCTGCTAGTAGGAGACATAGGGCCAAGGCCATGGGAGATCATCAAAGGCTAAAGTTTGTAACTTTTTAGCTGCTCTGTCTCCTGAGGGCCAAATTGCTCCTCCACCTTTTGCATTTTTCCTGCCCTCTGTTTAGCTCAGGTGTAGTGCAGGGATTTTGTCTTTCACAGCTAACGCTTTGACCACTTGAGAAAAATCATGGTGAAAGCAACCTCTCCCAGCCACAGCACCTCTGAGAGCAGGGATGCTGAAAACAGGGGGTACTGCAGGAGTGATGATCACGTCACTCCTCCTGCCTGCTGCTGTGCCCTTCCACCCGTTCCTGCCCCGAGGGATGGGGGTGGCATCGTGCCCCATCCAGCTGGGCACTGGAGTGCAGGAATCCAATGAAGCACAGGAAAATCAGTTGGAGAGCAAGGGCCACATCTGCCTGATCACTGAAAGAAGCTGTGTGGCATGGCACAGAAACTGAAAAATCATTTTGAGCTGTAGCTTGAAAGTGTGTCACTCATTGTTTAATTAAACACTGAGATATGTATGACAGGGCTGGGAGTTAAACTTTGCTGTATGGTGGGTGTTCTCTCAATTCCCTTTTTTGGCTGCCAGTTTTTAACCCAATATGGCCTATGGAGACTGCAAGGTCATTTTTACAGGTAAACACCTCAAATCTGTAGTCTAAAGCTAAATGCAGGAGACCTTTGATCTCCTGTTAAACTCTTACGTAGGAGTCTCTGTAGTTTTGCAGTAAATCTGTTTATGATATGTTGTTTGTGTTCCTAATTATAAATTTGGAACAAAATTCTCTGCCAACAGAGCTTTCTATGCTGGGAATTTAGGCTAGTTGCAAGGTTGATTTAGGGTAACTGTAAAGATACTGTCATTTCTTGAAATACAAGTAATTTTGAAATATAGCTATAATGATGATTCAAAAGCACTTGTACGAAAATACATAATCAATATACAATATTCCCAGAATATCAATATGACCCTGATAGTGCAATTGAGAACAGAATTTTTTACTGTAGTAACAGCAGCATCCCAACTTTCATTTCCTCTGATGCTCACATGTGAGTTATAATTTACCAACAAGTCATTAAACTGATGGAGATGTTGCACTGGTGTGTCCTTTAAAGACAGTATTTTTCAAATGTAGGGCCAAACTGTAAATATTTGAAGTAAAGGTTTAGCAACTCTGTGTATATGCAAAGAAGCAGCTTCATCTTGGGGGAGACATGCTATTCTTACTGCTGCCCAAGACAGCCCCTACCCCTCCCAGGGCAGCTTTGCCCATGGCTTGGTGACATTTGTTGCTCTGGGTCTTAGCAGGGAATAACACTGCCTTAAATAAACTGCTGTTTGGCTGGTTGCTTTCAATTTTGCTGCCTCAGAGAATATCTTTGGTTATTCACTTCATTACTTTGCAGAAGCTCTGAAGCAAAGACAGAATTTATCAGTGACACCAAGTAGAAATTGGAAGAATTGAAGGGAGAGATTATGTGAGACCTTTTAATATAAAGAACTGTGGTATAAGTTAAGAAGATTATTTTATCTTCAGCTCCTCTGACAGCTCCTCTGTTGCATAAGTGTTCTGCTTTTTCCAGTTAGGTATTGCCTAAACGTCAGTCACGGCCATTTCCTGAAATAGGAACGCTGAGTTTATTTAATTTGGGGGGTTTAAGTATTTTCCATTTCAGAATAATAAATACATAAGATACAGGCTCTCTTCTATGTAAAGGCTATGTATATTCTGGTAATATACAGAAGTATGTTTAGACATATTAAAAACTTCTTAGTCATGATTT